>NC_138303.1:30237500-31437500 GCF_965601325.2 Salmo salar | reverse complement strand
CCTGTGCAAAATCTACTTTGAGTGCCCCTTGTCTTCTTGAAAGACATCCATGGTATCTAATATCCTTATCCACCTCATACAATGTTTCTGATATTGGGTCCTAAGCAAGGTAATGTGCATGAGTGAGTGACGGTCTCTTGATTGAGAGGGAAAGTTCGTGTGTGTGTGTGTGTGTGTGTGTGTGTGTGTGTGTGTGTGTGTGTGTGTGTGTGTGTGTGTGTGTGTGTGTGTGTGTGTGTGTGTGTGTGTGTGTGTGTGTGTGTGTGTGTGTGTGTGTGTGTGTGTGTGTGTGTGTGTGTGTGTGTGTGTGTGTGTGTGTGTGTGTGTGTGTGTGTGTGTACGAGTGCATGTTTGGCAAGTGTAGGATGCTAGAGGCTGGACTGCAGTCAACATTACAAATGTAAGGGGAGGAAAAATCAGGAGGCTATCAGAAGTCAACACACGAGGAGAAGACCACCACTGGTGAGCTCATATCACTCTTTTTAATACATTTTACTCGATGAAGAGTATATTTATAATTTTATTTCAAAATGATCCGTTATTCAAACTCTACTATGGACTGTGTATTTGAAAAATGTAGTTTTACTATCATGTTCCTTGTTAATTGTTGATGTGAAGTTGTCTTGTTGATGTGAAGAGTCTTAGCTGTCCTACTTCTCCTGAGTAACCTGCTACCTGATAGATGAAGTGCCAAGGTGCCATAGTGCATCTTATCTTACAGACTTACAGAGAGATTTAAGAAGTTTTAACAGTGTGCTTTGGAAGGGTAATCAACTCCAACTAAGTCTTAATAAAAAATAAAAAATACATTATTGATGCACGCATTAAGGAACTGACATTGGATAGGTTAGAGAGGTTTGGTGGTTACACTTGGACTTTTTAAAATATTTTTGCCACAATGTCGAGCCAGTGTTTTGATTTGATTCTGTGTCCGTTTAGTCATGACAACAGTATCCTAACTCATTTGTGAACATTTTTAAGACCTGCTGTTACAAACAAGTAATAGATAAGGGAAATTAAGTTGGTAGGCTTGCATCTACAGTACGTAGGGGGGAAAAAACTAAAATCTTGATTCCGTGGAATCCATTTCAGAGAGAAACATTTTCTGAAAACTGCAATTGTACTATAGTGAAAATGGCTCAAGCGTTCTAAAGCGACAACAGATAAGCTGAAATCAAAGGCTATCATTGTGTATATTATGTTTGTATGTTCAGTATGTTCAGAGTTCCGGCGCCGACAGAGATGGCCGCCTCGCTTCGCGTTCCTAGAATGTATTTCTAAAACAGATTATAAACTGTTTGGATCTAGTTAGGGCGATAACTTCAAGAGGTGAAAATGTGATGTACTAAGCAAGCATTTATGTTCCTTTTCACATTTCACAACAACGGTCTAGTCAATTCGCATTAACTGTAGTAACATTTAGAGTATTTACAAGTATTTACAAATCATGTGATGTAAATACCCCCCCCCCCCTATTTTAGCACTGGACTTTAACCACAAATCCATCCCCTGGCCCTCCCTGCAAGGCCACTCTAATCTAAGCGTCAGTTTCCTGTTTAAATCAGTAAACACTGTGCTATCTGAGTCAGGCTACCAGCAAACAGTGTGCAGCGATAAAGAGCCAAGCTGGGAAGATGTGCTAGAGGTTTAGAGAAAGAGAGATTTATTGTGTGCTTACAGCCTTCAGTCCAAACGTTGAGTGAATCAAGGGTAAAGTGTTTATCCCACCCTTACCCTCCTTCTCCTCCTCCAGTAAGCTTCCCTTGGGGATGTACATGCTCAGGCCCTTGTCCAACAGTGACAACTGGGCCACACTAGAAGATCCATGGCCACATGTATACACTCCAATAAATTGTCCCCATCACTCATTGTGATGAGGGAAATTAATGAATGCGCAGCCACATCCACTCTAGTGTATGCGTTCCCTCCATTATCATGCTCTCTCACTCTCTTGGAGGTAGAGTACAGTATAAGGGATAGCAAGCTTTGTGAAGACATGACTAATGCAACAATACACATGACAGAGGAATATGACAACAGAAGCCTCTCCTGGGATTTGTTAATGTAATTGTACAATGACAAAGAAATTCAAACAAATGTAATAATGACATAGTGTATTTGGAATTTCTTTCAATCAGGGGCCTTAGCTAGTCAGTTGTGCCTAGGTATCAGATGGAGTGAGATTAGTTGGATCCAAAGACGACACAATGTTAATTTGAGGCGTGTGACGTGTTTGAAGACTATGTTGTTCCAAACAATATGTCCCAAAAATTGGCTAAATCGAAAAGGGTGCTTTGAGATATTCATATGAATATGTTTTATGATGAATAAATCCATGTGATTTTATTTCAGAATCTAGACATACTCCATATTTTCGAGCACACTATAAAGAGGATAATGACACCAAGATATTGTCTGTATCCTCTGCGGTTCAGGGATCATACTGTCTTATAAGAGGCCATGCATTGGTCTTAAAAGGGTTTCAAATATTTTTGGGCCTTCCTGGCTTGGAATCGCCCATTAGAGATGAACAGAGGACTGCATGCCCGATCATGAATTAGTGAAACATAACTAAATAGTCACCATAACTATTATCACTGTTAATACTCAATGTTATGCATGTGTGCATACTGTAAATATGCATCCTACCTATGGTGTACCTTCTCCTTTGCACTGCTTGCTCAGCACAGACGCTCAGCACGTGGGGTAGATAATTGAATGAAATGCTGCTCGTTGGTCGGCTTGGTTCACAAACAGGCCAGTGTAATTAGACAGTTGAGGAATGGGGTCAGGGTGGGAAGGACACCATTAGTTTGCTAGAATCATGCTACATGTCAAACCCCATCAGGGAGAGGTTAGGGCAAATCTAGGGTCTTCTCTCTTTCGCCAGGGCTCGACATGACCCAGTCAACTTTGGAGGGGGGGGGGAGAGTTTCCCAAACTCAAAACCTGACTAGTGTCAAATATTAACTGCAACACAAACAGAGCAAACAGAATCAGAGTAAACACTCCCTGGGGGCCTCAAAGATGAGCTTTCACACACACACGCTCTTACAACACACACTCTTACAACACACACACATGTACACACATATCCACGTACATTTACTCTCAGACACATACACTCTATTGTGTTCACATGCACACTCGTACAACAAGCATGCACACCCACACACACACACACTACTTACCCAG
Organism: Salmo salar; assembly: GCF_965601325.2. NCBI lineage: Eukaryota > Metazoa > Chordata > Actinopteri > Salmoniformes > Salmonidae > Salmo > Salmo salar. Next base: position 31,434,305 of record NC_138303.1, on the reverse strand, counting down.
GAAGAGTAACTACAGCATACTAATAGTATATAGTGTAGATGGGGAAGAGTATTTAAGGTATCAAGATGTTTATGGAAAATATAATAAATATTATAAAGATTGACCACTGGTCATGTCCAGTGATGTTGGTACAGAGACAAGATTGCGGTGAGTTGCCAGCTCCAGCTAACTCATTGTTCCCACTCTGTGAACTCCTGGTCCATGGTGGGGTGGGATCCATCCACCCATGCCAAACCTAAGCTCCCCACCAGGGACAGGCCCCCATATGACAGGACCTCTCTCTTTCCTCTGAACTCCAAGCCAGGACAGCTGTTTGGACATAAGTCCAATCTCTCTCTTCTTCTCACACTCTCCTCTCTGTCCCTTGTCTCCCCCTGATGCCTCCCAAAGGAGCAGAGATCCATCGCACTGCCACAGACTTCAGCTGCACGCCTTCACTGTGGACAAGAGTAACCTTTAGGTTTGCATCTCAGAGGGTAGCTTAAAATAGGCAATGATATCACAGCTAGGAGACTGAGGAGACCTGTCGTCAGCATGGATATAAAGAAATGTTTGGAGAGTTGCAGATTCCTCAGATGTGTGGTTCCCCGTATGTGTGTTGATAGATTAAGCGGGTGTTCCTACAGACTGACTGTGGATCAGCTGTCCAGATGAGAGAGTGGAGTGAGTCGGAGATGACCATGTCTGCCGGTGGTTACCTCTCTGCCTCTGATGGATATGGCATCACCGAGCCTCTGCAGTACTACGGTGAGGGACTCTTTTTATCTGGACTCTGCAATTATACTAAAGCAATCTAGTCCGATTTGATGGTGTGCTGATCCAAACACAATGTATCCTGATACATACTCTGTAATTGTATGGTGATGACCTAATCAAATCAAAATGTCATGATTATACATTTATATTTTATTTATATTATATGTTTATGCTTCCTTTGTTCTGCTTTAGTTTGTGTGTTGCTTTTCTGTTATCATTTGTAGTGCCATAGGCCTGTAGATTAGAGGGGGAGACTTGCAAGAATACATAAAGTGTGGGCGTAACCTTATACATTTAGAAACAACTGTTTTTATAAAAAAAATCTGAATGGAAAAATACTTACAGGATAGCCTGCCACATTTCCAGTACACAGGATGTTAGCTAACAAAGAATTTGCATTGGAACTAGGGCCTATTTATAATGGTTGCAGTGGAGTGTTGTGACCTAACCCTAATTATGTGGCTTCTTCACATTGTGGTCCTCTCCTCTCCTGGCTGAGGGGTGGATATGATATGGCTACATAATGGGGGGTAGCGTTAGTGTGCGTGGGACAGAGGGAGGGAGGCCTGGGTGTTTACATAGTGCTGAAACGGTTTACAAACAGAGCTCACCACAGCGTTGTCACGCAAGCACGAACTCAGTACTGACTTCCATCCTCGCCAGGACAGGAAACATCTGTGAGACGTAGAGGAAAGACGGGATGAGTGAGGAAAGTGGTGATGGAGAGAAAGAGAGAGAGAAGGATAGAGGGGAGGAAAAATAGAGAGAGTCAAGGTTCTAGAAGAGAAGGGGTGAGGCGGGTTGTGGCTGAGGATAGGGTGAGTGTTGTTGTTCAGAAAGGAAGGGTCATAGGTTGGATTCCAGAGGTCACTGTGGTGTTCAGTACATCTCAGGACATCTTAAGAGCTCATAGCGATGGATGAATATCCAGGCTGATATGGTATGAAGACACTCGATGTGCACCTGAGTACAATGTAACTTATACATCCAGTACTATTGATGCATTTTGAGAAAGGATGGACATTAATCATTCCATTTTTTTTGTGCTTAAAATAAATAACTTCTCATTATTTCAGTTCTTATCTGAACTAATAAAACACTAAGAGACTCAGCTTATGGAAGTGGATCCTTCTGATCAGAGTGACTGATTTAGGGCTGATCTGTGACCAGTGGTGACACATGTTCCCTCTGTGGAGACGGGACTTGAATTTGCTAAATGCTTCACCGGTCCCCCCGCTACGCTCATAAGATATCATCAGACACCAATCTACGCGGCAATAAAATACTGAATAAAACTCTATAAAAATATGTAAATGGTAAAATGCCCCTGTAACCTCTTAGCTGCATCCTGTTTCCACAGTCCAAACTGGTTCACAAGGTCTTGCTCTGACGTTTTTTTATTATGTCCCATAGGACCAATAAAAGACATTAAGTCATGCATGAATCCCGTAAGATGGTGGACAAGGATCACATTCTTGTGATGCACTTTGACTTGAAACCAGTGTGACTGGGATAATGGCTCTGGTGGACCCTCTTTGCTAGCCACTAGATGTTCCCAGGTCCACCCATGTGGGGCACTTAAACTTAACCGGTGGGTTCAGGATCAAAGCACCAAATCCATTTATTTTGTGTTGTTTCCTCATCACACAGATGTGCTGGGGGACCCTTTGGGCTACCCTTTCCAGGAACCAGACCTACAGGGCCTAGCCTTCAGCCAGCAGCAGTACAGCCCCATCAATGTGCAGTTCTCCGTCTATGGACCGCCGTCCTCCCAGCCCTTCCACCCACCTTCCACCCACCCCTACAGCCCCCACTGCCTGGACACTCCCTGCGAGCCCAGCCCGGAGCCCCAGTGTGGAAGCCTGGGGAAGGGGCGAGGTGGGGGAGGTTTGTCCCTGGTCAAGAGGACCAGGCTGGGTCCGGGAGGAAGGGTCAGGGGCCAGGATGAGCTGTGTGTGGTGTGTGGGGACAAAGCCTCTGGCTACCACTACAACGCCCTCACCTGTGAAGGCTGCAAAGGTAGGGGAGGCAGTGTTTATGTCAAAGTTTACAACAACATTTGTGGGGTCAACCTGAAAGTTTATCACAGAGCCCGTCACTTCCGGTATCTGTCTGAATATGGGGTTTGAATTTAAATTAAAAAAACTTTCATTGAAATGGACCCCAACTAGAGGTGGTTATACTCCTGTGTTTCAGGTTTCTTCCGAAGGAGTGTGACGAAGAAAGCAGTGTACCGGTGTAAAAGTGGCGGAGGCTGTGAGATGGACATGTACATGCGGAGAAAGTGCCAGGACTGCCGTCTACAGAAATGTCGTGCTGTGGGCATGCTGGCTGAATGTGAGGGGAACATACCATATCAAAAAGTCTGTAGGGATATTTGAAACTGTATTTAGCTGAAAGCAATGTCAATAATTTGAAGAGAGGCAGAGTAAGCTAACAATAAGATCTTGAATCTTGAATCTTCATATCTCCAATTTATAGCCAGGCGGACTTCATTTAATTGCTAAGACAACCAAAATACCTTGTACAGGGATCCCTTGGGAAAATGTGTATGATCTCAATACCCTTGTATAAATAAACAATAAGTAAATAAAATATATTTGCCTATGTGAGTCTGACAGAGGCAGTTGTGTTGCCAGGTCTGCTGACGGAGGTGCAGTGCCAGTCCAAGAGGCTGAGGAAGGGGACCAAACACAGAGGAGGAGGGCCTGAGGAGGAGGAGAACATGGGGAGCAGGCGAGTCAGCTCCACCAGCAGGCTACCAGGACAGGTACATCACTTTTTCCTTTCCTCCTACATTCAAACCTTCTCCTCTAGTTTTCTGACCTTTCGCTATTGTGTTAACTTTCTTGGATATTCTGAATGGCAAGGACATTGTAGCTTGACGCTTTTTGAAAGATACCCCAAGATCAAATATCCAAGGGTCTAGATAGTTACAGACCCTTGGATGATCATCTTGTCAGATGTATTGTATCAGTGGAGAACCACAGATCTGTTCCTTACTTTTGTTCATAGGCTCTCTCCCAGTTCATAGTTCATAGGATCTCTCCCAGATCACTTTCTTGGATTTCCTGTTTAAGTTCTGGGACCATCAGGGGGATGTCCCAGATCAATTTTTTTTAACATTGCATAGGTCTTTGGAATGGCCTCTTAATAGTAGGCTGGACCAGTAGCCTGTAACACTTTTGATTGATTTCTTATTGGGGTGCCCTGTAATACGACCCTGCTTATACTCCAAGTCTGTGTCAGAATGGTCCCACTGGACAAACAATGGTTGAATCAACGTTGTTTCCACTTAATTTCAACCAAAAAACATTCAATGTGATGACGATAAATCAGTGTGGAAAACTGGGGCATATTTATTACGGAAACAGTTTACCGTTTAAGAACCCAACGGAAGCCAATAGAGCAAAACAAGAGTTTATATTAGACAAATTCAGGTAGGTCCCTCCCTGTTTCGTTCCTTTTGCTTCTGTTTAAGAAACGTTTTGCAACAGACTCGCATAATGTGTCCTAAATCCAATGACATGGTGACATATTTTTTTTTACAACTCATCCAAATGTATATCAAAACTAGACGTTGAACTGACGTCTGTACCCAGTGGGGTAATTTCACTCAGCCATCAAATGATCTGTTTGTAATGAATTTTTTCCTGTAACAGGTAGTGTCTGCAAATTTGTCAGTAGAACAGAAGCATGTGCTGGACAGGATGGTGGAGGCTCATCGGCAGTACAGTGCGCAGGACACTACACACTGTAGGGTGGGTCGCTGATAAGAATAGTAATTCTGTTATCTGTGGATTGAGATTTTAAAGATATGTTGTCATTTTTCTACTAATCTCATTGAGAGCTTATTCAGGCAGTTTCTTTCTGCAGGTGTTTGAGTGGACTTGTACAGAGGTTGGTGGAGACAGACTAACAGACATGGCATGCCCTCCCTCTCAGAGGCTGCTGCAGTTCGCCAAGAGTGTACCTGGTGAGTTGGGCCACACCTCATACATAAGCTTTCTCTCCTTGTTTCTGCAGTGATATGGAAAGCAAATACCTGCTAAGCTTACACAATGTTGCTTTCACCTACCATATGTTTTCATATCAAAATCAAAATCAAAAGGGCTCCCGAGTGGCGTGGCGGTCTAAGGCACTGCAGCTCAGTGCTAGAGGTGTCACTACAGACCCTGGTTCGATTCCAGGCTGTGTCACAACCGGCAGTGATTGGGAGTCCCATAGGGCGGTGCACAATTTGCCCAGCGTTGTCCGGGTTAGGGTTTGGCCGAGGTAGGCCGTCATTGTAAATAAGAATTTGTTCATAACTGACTGGCCTAGTTAAATAAACAATAAATAAAACAGCCCTGTTTCTCTTTCTGAGGCCACTCTGTGTCTGATACCTCCTGTAGTGTAAACTAATCTGGTGTCCATGTAGGCTTTGAGCTCCTGGACTGCTCGGACCAGACCACCCTCCTCTCTAGTTCATCTGTGGAAGTCATGTTTCTGCTATCAGCTCAGCAGTTCACACAGAACCCAGCAGCCTCTAGCCCAGGTATTGACACCACCACACCACCATGAGGTTTGTGGGTGTCTGACTCATTTGTCCTGGCTCCATTTCAGCATGCTACACTGTACAATTACAAGAGTTCATTTAACTCCCTTGGAGTCACATTCAACACCATTTGGGGGTTAATGGTTCCAACCAGATTTTTTGTTAAAACCAACCTGGTCATGGGGTAGATGACAATTGTTTTGTACATGTCCACTAAATAGAGTACATATCCAATCACATTAAACTCTCAGAGTTGATTAAATGTAACTACATGCCATGTCACACTTTTATGTGTTTTAAATTAACAATCAACTCCATCAGAGTACATTACTCTAGCAGTTCACTACCTTTTACTGTAGGGTGTAAAGCCTTATTTGCATATTTCCCAGTGTGCCTTTAGAGTAAATGATTACGTTATGCTGGCTTGCTAAGTGATGTCTAGTGATCTCTAGCAAGGCTATCCAACAATTTGATCTTTTCATCACCCGCAACCTGCATTCAGAATGATTGTCAGAGTAAAGACTGAGTATATTGAGAACACCTAGATCACCTAAACTGGAACAACCATCTCAGTAACCTCTTACGGATTAGATTTGTTTATAAAACTGTAAGTTATGTATCTTTGTGTAGCATAAGATCAATAACAATCAAAGTACATGCGAAAACACAGATATTGAAATAAATAATTCTAAAAATCAACCCGCAACAGAGCATGCTGGGAAATATAATGAAGCCCCCCCCCCCCCGTGAGAGTTAATGGAAATGAACACTGCTGAATCAACTCTGAAAATGTGGTAAAAAAAAAACGAGGTAGAAAACTTTAACAGTGAATATAGCACTTCTTGCACTGTACTCCAAAGCAATGTAAGGGGGCTGTGGATCCTCCATAGATATCAATCCCTCTCTCTGGTTACTCTTAATGAAGTTAAAAGTACACATCCAAATGAACACCAGTTATCACTCCAGGGAGCAAATCACTCTGTTGAGGGTTAAGATAACTCCAGTGAACACTATGATTCCAACTCTCCTTGATTTACTGTGTACTAAAGAGGTAGGAGCTAGTGATGGAAATGGAACCGGGCCGATTTTGCCAGAGAGCTCATTGTTTTATTTTATTTTACAAGCACTACAACCTTTCAACATCTCAACTCATCATTGGCTGAAAACCTTAGAGTCCAAAGAAAACATTCATAGTGGGACCGGCCCTGTAAACTCAGGTAAGGCACACTGTCCTATCTAAATACAGTAAACTCACCACCATAGTATCCCATTTTACGAGCTTTATTTACAGTACTATTTGAAGAGAGGTTCAAGTTAAAGGGATAAAATCGATTTTAGTTTTTGACATTTAATCTTATTTTCCACTAGTATTGTTACAGGCTTTAAAAATCCTAGCCTGAGAATCTGGACTTTGATAAATAACAGGCAAAAAAACCTAAAAACTGTTTGGATGAAACCACAACACCCCAGGTGGGTCGAAAATATGCTATAATTTCAAAATAGTGAACTATCCCTTTAAAGATATTAAAATGAAGCGTACAGTGAATAATAAGGGAAATTGGGTTTTGTCCTGTTTCCTTCCATGTTGAGTCTTAGGTAGTGTGTCTGTGTGCAGGAGTCAATGAGGACCTGCTAGGACCGGTGCTCAACTTCTTCCACAGCATGGCTGCATTGGGGGTGACGGAGGCTGAATATGCCCTGCTCACTGCTACAGCACTGCTATGCTCAGGTGACTGGCTCTCTATGCCTGACACATTACTGTATGAAAGGCTAAATGTATTTGTTAATTTATTTTAAATACTATAACACAAGATATTTAGTTGATAAAGACACACTTTTTATTGACTTATCATTTTCCTCCAAGAGTGTCTGAATATCTCCTCTAGCTTGGCCAGATAGTGACGACCAACTCTATGTCGTTCTGTCATCTGGCTCTGTTAGCAGACGAAGCGTTGCTGCGGGCGGTGGCGTGTGTGGAGAGCTTACAGGAGCTGACCATGGAGCTTCTGTCCAGGGTGTGCGGAGCCCGGTATGGAGCCCAGGGCCCTCAGGGAGCCCAGCGCTTCGCTCGCCTGCTGGGGAGACTCACAGAGCTGCGCACGCTACGACACAACCACCTCACCCTGCTCCGACAGCAGCTCTGGGACAGTCAGCCTTGAGACAGACACTGAGTACGAAGAACAGAGATAGAACAGAGAGACAGAGACACAAACAAATGGTTTAAACAATCTACATTTTGGCTTAATGTTCAATGATTTATCAAGTTTGTACCAAACAATTTAAGGTAACACTATTGGCCATTTAGGATTATTATGTTTATAATGAAAAATACCAATACCATTCTTCTAAGTGATTGGTTTCTATTGTAAAGTTTGAATCACCGACCAGTATGAAACCAACGTGAGTTTTGCTATATGGAGAACACAGATTAAGGTATTAAAAAAGTATTTTATCATACCTTGGCAGTCATCCTGTTTGTGTTGTTTTCATGGTGAAGCGGAATCAACCACCTGGTCATTATACTGCCACACAGTGCTCTGGTAGGTCTGTTACAGTGTTCTCTTGGACTTTAAAGAGGAAGTTTGTTAAAATAAATGTTCATGAATTTACACTTACCTAGGATGTTGTGGGTTGACAGTAGTAGCTTGGCAGACTAGTGCAAAACAGCATTGGCATCAATTGTGGCTCACATCAGAAACAATGTTAATACACCTTACAGATACCTCAGTTGTCCAACTTCTATTGTAACCACATCACTCCCTGCGAACATACACTGTGATATAAGGAATTATTTCTCATGGTTGCTGAAATATAAACTTTCAGACGGCTTTAATAAGTTCTCCACAAAGCTGGGAGACATCCTATTTGCATCATTCAAAAAACTAAAATGTTCTTAAAACAATGTAGTGTAGAAGCGTAAGTAAAACGTAAAAGTAAAGATGTATTCAATGGATATCTATCTGTGCCCCTGTGAAAGCTGTCACTATTGATCACAGTTGACAGCATTAAAGCATAGTCGAGTAGAAATACATACAACATACACTCTGATATTGTTTCATAGATTCTAAAGTACATAAAGTAATAATTTCATTTTCATTTTATGTTATGAAAAACCAAAATAAAGAGAATGAACAGGGATTAATAAAATAATCACTTAAATAAATTCCTTTAATCTTTATGCGCAACTTAATATTTTGAATACTCAGTTAAGTTGTCCCCTCTGTTCATGGTAGTGTCCAAATGAATAACTTAATTCAAGACATATCTACATGAAGAGAAGAACCAAAACCATGAGTACTACTTTTAATTTGTGACTTTGTTTTAATAGCAGATGTACTATATTGTTACCTTTTTGTGTTTTGAAGTTGTTGTATGTGTTTATAAATGTATTTCTATAGTTATATTTCTTTTTTTCTTTTTCAAGACATACACAACACATGTAAACACAGAAAAGGAAAAGAAGGACATGACCAGAAGGAGTATATAAAAACAGAAATACAAGGAGACAAATACAGCAGTTAAGCAAACAAACAATACACACAAACATACATCATACATACATACATGGATAGATAAAGCTAATCAATGAAGCATCATTAACTGGAATATAATAATTGTAGTAGTAATTGCAGTAGTAATAACAACAGTAATAATTTGGACAATAATATTTTTAAAAAGCCGAATGAATTAACCCCATTTCACTTTCCATTGAGTCTTTCATCATTTCAATCAAAAGGAAAATAATCAATTCCAGTTCATTCTTGTCTCTACTACACCAATCACTCCTCTATTGCGTGCCTAGATATACATTTCAAAAGTGTCTTTATCAGAGTCTGGTGGGGTTAGCATCGTTGGACTGTGGAGCTTTTTGAGAGGATTTGAGAGTGCTTTGAAGCAGAGAGTGCAGGCTAAAAGCAGTGGCTGTGGGGGGAAAGGTCGGGCAACGAAACAATCCATAAAACCATCGGTCTATACAATGTCATTTCCAGGTAATGCTTTCTCTTTCCGTGTCCAGTTCATCTTCATTCCCTCTTTGTTGGGTTACATCCATGTCCATCAACGTCATTGGTGTTTCCTCTCCCTTCTTATCAACCATGTCCCCAGATCGTAGTTATAAACAGGTCTCCACGTTGTGCAATGGGCTGGCGGGGCGGCAGAGAGAAGCAGCTGGTAGTCTTGCATCTTTTGGGGTCAGATGATCTCCATTCTCAGCAGCAGCAGTGGCGTTGTTGTTGCAGTTGAGTGTAACGGGGAGGCTCTGCTGGCGGTAGGGGGCGGGACGGGAGGCGGAGCGGTGGCGAGAGGGTGGCTGAGGGGGCTTGGCAAGGGGAGGAGCTTGACGAAGAGCCAGGCGAACGTTGTTGCAGTCTGAGCGCTCTGATTCTTCGGTTTCAATGTCTGTCTCGTCAATCAAGGGGATGTTGTGGACCGAGTCATTGATGAGAAATTCCGGGTGTGCCATGAAGTCGTGGATGGAGTTCTTGGATTCCGGCTTCTCAATGCCATCATAAAGTGGACTACGGAATGCTTTCACCACTTGGATCTATGTTGAGTTTGGTATAATAATGGTCATACAAGGGGGAAAATGCGGAACGGAAAAGGGAATAGATGGGACAAACAAGTGGAGAGAGATTTAGCATTTAAAAAGCGTCACAGTGGTAGATTTATCTGACTAAACTTACCTGAAAAAGTTGTTATGAAAAGATACAACTTTTGATTCTTCTGAAAATTCCACTTAATGTTAGTTAAATTCTTAGTGAAAAGTTTTATTGTTGTAGGTTTGCCTGGGTATGGGCAGGCGTGCTTCTTTCTGTCCATTGAGGTAATTCCTAGATATTATTTTTTTCCATTTAGGGCAGGGTTTCCCAAACTAGCCCCCCCCCCCCTCCCCCTCCAGGACCGAGTTTGGAAAACCCTGATTTAGGGGACCCCTTTTGTTCAGGAGCATGCCCAGATGCAACATTTCTGTATAGTCTCTTTAAAGGCAATCAATTACCTATGAATTGAAATGCCTCACTGACCGGATTAAGCCTACTGTACTTGTACAATATGTACATGTCCGTTTGGGAATACTCTATAACTTTAAAGCAATTTAGTGGAAGTAAAACAAATAAAAAGGTAACTTAAATAATGAAAAATCAAAGTTGCTGTTGTCAGTTCAATATAAGACATTTTAAATGTATCAAATACTCATTGATGGATGTACAACATTGTCTGACACACACACACGCACACTCACACGCGCACACACATATAGAAACCTTTTTGTACAGAGCTATAAAACGTACATACGGGACAGGTGAAACAACTAGAACACAGAGCATGGGATTGAGACCAGTTTGCAAACCAAACAACAACTGACATGCTGACAGGCTGATCATGTGAGAGCCTCATTTACTGCCATGCTGTAAAAAAAAAACACATTCAATGTGGTCGTGCATGAGATTGTCTTGATGCAGAAGAAAATGCTTATGGGCGCAGTTGAATGAGCTACTGTATCTATTGACTGTTGCAATGTCCAATTAGCCATAATGCTACCTGCTACCAGTAAAGCAAAGGGTAAATCATCCACAATACAGACCAGCCACAGTAATAACAGTGTATGTGAAGTAATCAGTTCAACTTTTTTAAATAATTATTGTAAGTGAAATGTATCTTTCTATTGAATATCTTGAACATGTACTTTGTAAGTTGTTTTGGGTATATCTCAAGTCGGGTGTTTTAGATTTAAGGACATTAATACAGTCAACCAGATCAGTACAAACATGTCAATATAGTAGACAATGGTTGTATTTCATAAGGCACAATAGTCACCACACTGGAATTGCAAGTGTTGTACAACAAATCATTACCTCCAATGTCAGAACAAATGTATCAAAACCTTTTCTCATAGTCACATAATAAGCATGTGAAACATGTATGATATACCACCAGTTTTTCTGTGTCCAGCCACAACTTACACTCTTAGCACATTTTTTTCTATCTAGAACCTAAAAGGGTTCTTCGGCTGTCCTCATAGGAGAACCCTTTGAATAACCCAGTTTGGTTCCAGGTAGAACCCTTATAGTTCCAAGTAGAACCCTTTCCACTGATGGCTCTACAAGGAACCCAAAAGAGTTTGACCTGGAACCAAAAAGGGTGGTACCTAGAACCAAAAAGGGTTCTCCTATGGGGACAGCAAAATAACTATTTTGAAACCCTTGTTTCTAAGAGTGTACCCCTGTCCCTGTACAAAAATAATAACAAATGATGGGTTATTCATCCACTCAAAGTCAGGACCCATTCACACAGAACTCAACATAGGTCTTAAAGGCATTATGGTGAAGTTGACTTTAATATTGTTAATGAGGAAAACATAAATAAGGTGTTCCTGCAATTACTATGACTGGTCCTAAATTGTAAAGAGATGTGCATATTGTGAAGTATAATCAAATCATAATAATACATTCATTCCCACGGAGAATTTGATGTAAAGCAAATAAGTATGTGAACTATTACGTTGCGATGGACACTTCGGGCTGAATCTTAACTTGATACACTACATGACCAAACGTATGTGGACACCTGCTCGTCGAACATCTCATTCCAAAATCATGGCCATTAATATGGAGTTGGCGCCCCTTTGCTACTATAACAGCCTCCACTCTTCTGGGAAAGCTTTCCATTAGATGTTGGAACATTGCTGCGGTGACTTGCTTCCATTCAGCCACAAGAGCATCAGTGAGGTCAGGCACTGATGTTGGGCAATTAAGTCTGGCTCGCAGTTCAATTCATCCCAAAGGTGTTCGATGGGGTTGAGGTTAGGGCTCTGTGCAGGCCAGTCAAGTTCTTCCACACCAATCTCAACAAACTATTTCTGTATGGACCTCGCTTTGGGCACGTGGGCATTGTCATGCTGAAACAGGAAAGAGCCTTCCCCAAACTGTTGCCACAAAGTTGAAAGCACAGAGTCACCTAGAATGTCATTGTATCCTGTAGTGATAAGATTTCCCTTCACTATAACTAAGGGGCCTAGCCTGAACCATGAAAAACAGCCCAGACCATCATTCCTCCTCCACCAAACTTTACAGCTGGTACTATGCATTGGGGCGGGTAGCATTCTCCTGGCATACGCCAAACACAAATTAGTCCATCGGACTGACAGATGGTGAAGTGTGATTCATCACTCCAGAGAACGTGTTTCTAGTGCTTCAGAGTCCAATGGCAGCAAACTTTACACCACTCCAGCCGACGCTTGACATTGCACATGATGATCTTGTGTGCGGCTGCTCGGCCATGGAAACCCATTTTTCTGAAGCTCATGATGAACAGTTCTTGTGCTGAAGTTGCTTCCAGAGGCAGTTTGGAACTCGGTACTGAGAATTTCAACCAAGGACAGACAATTTTTATGCGCTACGCGTTTCAGCACTTGGCGGTGACGTTCTGTGAGTTTGCGTGGCCTACCATTTCGCGGCTGAGCCGTTGTTGCTCCTAGACATTTCCACTTCACAATAACAGCACTTACAGTTGACCGGGGCAGCTCCAGCAGGGCATAAATGTGACGAACTGACTTGCTGGAAAGGTGGCATCCTATGACGGTGCTACGTTGAAAGTCACTGAGCTCTTCAGTAAGGCCATTCTACTGCCAATGTTTGTCTATGGAGATTGCATGGCTGTGTGCTTGCTGTTATACACCTGTCAGCAACGGGTGTGGCTGAAATAGCTGAATCCACTAATTTGAAGGGGTGTCCACATATTTTTGTATATATAGTGTACATGCAAGTAACTCTTGTTTAAATTATACATTGATTTAAAAAGAGGGATTCGCGCGAAAGTCAGAGTTATGGATGAGCATTAGGAATTCTGTTTGCTCAGTGTACTGTACTTCAGCATGCACAAACAATAAGATTTGTTTGTTTATTCCCCCAGCAAGCATAGCCATAAAAAAAAAACATTTCTTCAGCAAGCACATCCAAAAAGACCAACTTTTGTAGCAAGCACAACCAAAAAATACCCATTCTACCTCTGAAAATGACCACAAAGATCTTGGACAAGAAGCGACATGACCCAATAACCATGTTGTGATGAGGGAGTGAGGCAACACAGAGACAAGGTTAAGGTTGACTTGTGCTAATTCTTTTTCTCTCCTAATAGCTGTTTGTTTCCATTAAGTAAATTATTTAGAAAAACAGATCATTCTTAGGTACCCTCTGAATGAATGTCCCCTTGCGGAAGTTGTAAACTTTCGAGTATAGGTCCCACAATGGTCAATACCAAACAGCTGTTGAAAATGAAATATTATTCAAGTCAATGTATTCACTTGGTTTCTTTTAAATGGGCCACCTAACTTTGAGAAAAAAATGAGAATGCCTGTTTTTCTGCGGTGGAGGTTGAATCCCATGGACGCTCCAGACATATTGAATGACACTAGACAAAGGAAGAGAGGATGCTGGAGGGGAGGACAGACAGACAGGTATTAATGATAGTCAAGGTTGGGCTCAATTCATTTCCACTCGGTCAATTCAGGGAACAAAGAGGAAATTAAATTCATGAATTGATAAAACAATTCTCAGTGAAGATAATGGACCATCCATCAATGTACATCAATGTACATTCCATTCCTGAATTGAATTCAGTTGAAATGATCCCAACCCTGACACAACATTTAGGATTTTCTTCATGAGTCCTTTTTCTAAACCAAGACATTCAGCTAGTGATCAAATTAATTTGAGTGTGATTCATAGTCTTCATAAAGCCATGAGAAACATAGGACAGGAGTAAAAACATAGAAACAGAAACATAGGACAAGGAAAACAGATATTGTGGTAATAAACATATAGGTCAGACTCCTAATTTGGGAAGTGTGTTTGGAGTGTTGTACACGTATGGATCTCAAGTTAGGATTCAGCCCATAGAGAGCTACCTATGAACACTGAACTGACAACCACAGCGTCCGGAAAGTAAAGAACATTAAGGGGAAACGATAAGTACCTATAAAGCTGAAGAGCAAAATAATAAGTAAATTACATTGCTTGGATCAACGCAAATTCCTTCTATAGTTAGAGTTAGAAGTTAGAGTTCCTACATTCAGATGTCTACTAATCTTCCTTATAGACAAAGAAATCTGAAGCTGTTTATAAATGAGAAACATAAATAAAGAAGTCCTCAAGGGAAATGATGAGGCAAAATGCACAACAGTTGAGGGACTGTTTTTTTATGTGGGTTGGTTGGCTGAATGCATGGATATTGCATTATACCAATTACACCACATACATCCAAATTAACCTCCTTCAAAGTCGACAGATCAAAGGAAAGAAAAACAGCCAGATCACACCTTTTACACATCGAAATACAATCTAGTCTGATGCGTAATCCTGTCTCTTGCATGGTTTACACCTTGCGCTAACATGTGGGTTTTGTGATCTGATCAATAGGATCACTATCTGATCAATGTTTGTCGTGTCTATACATGGTGTAAAAATGTGTCTCTTATCCGTCAACTGTGTCCACAATTTGACCAGATTTCCTGGTGCCTTCCTGTATGCTAATTATTTGACAGACATTCTTTCACAATAATATGAATTAGTTTATTTTTTAAGATGATTACTGATGCTATAAGTCAATGGTGCTAGCGGTCAATGATTTTAGTGGCCGATATAATGATGATTTAAATGGTTTGACCATCCAGATCTGTTTACACTTGATTGATATCCAGATACAATGGGTCCTTGACTACCACCGGAGGTGCTCAGGAAGATCTAATCACAATCAAATCACAATTAGTCTTTTAATCATCTACACCTGACAAAAAAACACACAAAAAAGTAGGCCAATGTTAGGAAATAGAAAGGAATAAAAATGTCTTCCTTCACGAGATGCAGAACCTACAACGAGAGAGAACGAAAGAAACCAAGTAAAATGAGGGTAGTTATTTGTACAAAGCAACACTGCAGATCCTTATTTGGCAGTCTGATCAAACCTAGGGACAGAGAAATTGTTTTATTGGTAAGGTGACCAAAAACGGATATCTCAGAAATGTCACTGTTGCAGGTTATACTCGAAGGTTTACAACTTTCCAGAAGTGCACACACTGGAAAATACATGTAACTATTTTTCTTTTGTGTGTCCCTTTTTACCTTGGTTTGTCATCTCAGAAATTGGCATGGCTGCGTCATTGTAATGCTCTGAATAAAATGTCGATCTCATTGAAAATAAGGAGCATACAGACAGTCTTCTCTGGGCAGTTTGAAACACAATTGATCACAGACTGTGTCAAGCCAAACAAAGCAGCAAGATAAAGAAATAGATTACGGCCAGGATTAAATCAGATTAAGGGTAACCCGTGTTAGCCGACAAACGCATGGCTCTTGTTCAGGCGGTGTTGGAGGTATGACTGGGGTATGAGCTGTCAAATTAGTAAGCTGCTGCTCTTGTGGTCATTGTCACAACCCACCCCTTCTTTCCCTACCGCATTAGTAGTTCAAAACGGTGATTTAATGTGTAGACTATATCAATGATAAAAAGAATGACACTCAAATGTAAAATCATTCAACGAAATTCATAGCCTACGTTCTCCTTATTTGTGCATTAGAAAAGCATAAATTAGAAAACATTCAGGACTATAAAATGTTCACACATAAAAAAAATATATCACAAAAGTATATTCTTTATGCGTTCATTAAATACTGCTGGCCAGCTAATGATCATGTTTGAAGAAATGAAGTAGTCTATACTGAATTATGAAGACAAACGAGTATGCAGCCTGACTCTCGAACAAGAGTCATGCGGTTGTCGGCTAACACGGTTCTGATTGAATCCTGGACTAAGATCATGAGGTAGTAGTGAAAAGGATGTAAAGAAATATTAAATTAACAACTAATACAACAACAAAAAGTCAAATGAAAAGGTCAGTGGGTCAGGCGCCTCATTTTTGGCTCCCCCACTCCCCAACACACAAACACGCACATAGACAAACACGTATCTTTGATGCTTAATTGCATTTCTGGGCAGGCAAAGGTGCATTTCAACATGCTCATTTTGATGATGGTGAGTGGACTGTTTTTTGTTGTGTGCCGTTAATGGATGGCAGAAACTCACTCCCAGGCGCACCAGTTGCATTGGCAGTGGAGAGAACTACGTGAGTGGGAGTAGAAATATTGGTTACGTCATGGAGTTGGCTGAGAACTGAGGAGCGACGTCGCGCAGCACCCTGAAAGGAACCACTTCTCTTGAAGGTACTCACTACCTCCATCTGTTGGAGAAGAGAGAGAGGATATTAAAGAGAGGACATGACAGTCCTGCAGTAACTCATGTCAGTTGGTAAGGGGCCCTGGGATGCATATTGGAGGGAACCAGCACACAGAATGAATCACGTTTAAAGGGATGGTATAGTAGAACTTGTAGTTTTGTGGAGGTCATGTTCCACTATGGAGGTATCAAAGCATGTATTAGATACAAAAAGGCATTTTAATAGACAATCGTAATCCAATTTTGACCTCTGTTTTTATCAATGATGTTGCCCTCAAAATATGGACTGGTCATTTTTTTCTGTCTCATCTAGATGTTGGTGTGTGTACAAGAAAGACAACAATTACAACTCTTGTCAAATATTTCATATACTTGTTTTTAGGATTGATTAACAATGAACAAAGGATACATCAAAAATAATGACAGAATCTGTAATAATAGCAATGACATGAGGAAGAAGGAGAAAAAGTATTATAGTGAGAAATCTGAACATGCAATGGAATCAAAATTACTCTTATAGGTTACAACAATATAAATAATGATGTTTGTCCTATCGATAAATACAGTGCCTTCAGTAAGTATTCACACACCTTGAAACTTTGTAACACAACACATTTTGTTGTGTTACAAAGTGGGATTAAAATGGATTTAATTGTAATGCTTTGTCATCAATCTACACAAAATACTCTGTAATGTTAAAAGTGGAAGAAAAATGTGAACATTTATACAAAATAAAACACTGAGTCAATACATGTTAGAAACAACTTTGGCAGCGATTGCAGCTGTGAGTCTTTTTGGGTAAGTCTTCAAGAGCATTGCACACCGGGATTGTACAATATTTGCCCATTATTCTTTTCCAAATTCTTCAAGCTCTCTTAAGTTGGCTGTTGATAATTGCTAGACAGACATTTTCAAGTCTTGCCATAGATTTTCAAGCCGATTTAAGTCAAAACTGTAACTTGGCCACTCAGGAACATTCAATGCCGTCTTGGTTAGCAAGTCTCTTGGTTAGATTTGGCCTTGTGATTTAGGTTATTGCCCTGCTGAAAGGTGAATTTGTCTCCCAGTGTCCATTGGAAAGCAGACTGAACCAGGTTTTAGGATTTTGCCTGTGCTTAGGTATATTCTATTTTTGTTTTCAGGACAAAAAGTTTATTTCTTGGCCACATTTACTTAAGTGTCTTGTTGTAAACAGGATGCATGTTTTGTAATATTTTTGATTCTGTACAGGCTTCCTTCTTTTCCCTCTGTCAATTAGGTTAGTATTGTGGCGTAACTACAATGTTGTTGATCCATCCTCAGTTTTCTCCAATCACAACCATTAAACTCTGTAACCGTTTTTAAATCACCACTGGCTTTATGGTGAGATTCCTGAGCGGTTTCCTTCCTCTCCAGGCAACTGGAAAGAAGGTTAGGAAGGATGCCTGTATCTTTGTAGTGACTGGGTGCCCTTCTTTGCAAGGCATTGGAAAACCTCCCTAGTCTTTGTAGTTGAATCTGTGTTTGAAAAATCATTACTTGATTGAGGGACCTTACAGATAATTGTACAGTATGTGTGGATTACAGAGCTGGGGGTAGTCATAAAAAATGATGTTAACCACTATTATTGAACATAATAATATTGAACAGTCCATGCAACTTATGTGATTTGTTAAGCACAATTTTACTGTTGAATTTATTTAGGAGTCCATAACAAAGGGGTTGAATACTTATTGACTCAAAATATTTCAGCTTTTCATTTTTAATTAATACAAAAAAATATATAAAACCAAAATTCCACTTTGACATTATGGGGTATTGTGTGTAGGGAAGACACACAAAATTCAAGCTGTAACACAAAAAAAAATGTGGGAAAAGTAAAGGGGTGTGAATATTTTCTGAAGGTACTGTATAGGAAAACGTCTTTGGTATCTGACAGAATGATCCAAACCTATTGTATTTTAAATAAGATTGCATAAAATATAACTTTTTGGAATGAGAATATTATGTGCATGTTTTACGCTGTTCATATCACTGTGTTCATATCATATAAAAAAACAAGGAATTAATTGTGGTGAAATGAATTAAGGCATCAAAAGGTGAATAAAGAGAGACACAAATCAACAGAGATGAGTCAAACAAGCAAAAAGGCCTGCTCTTCATAGGACAGTACAGTACATACTACAGCCCTTGTTGGAGAAAGACAAGGGACAGGGAATTGTGGAGCCCAATGCACTGTACCTGAGTTTGAATGCGATTGAGGCCCCTGAACCAGAGGATCTGCCCTCGACGCAGCTCCCTCTCGGCATGGTCAATCTCTTGCTCATCATCTGCCATGTCGTCATCAATCATCTCCTCCTTACCGAGCGCATGACCCGCCTCCTTCAGACAGGGCAGGTGGCTGGTGGGTACCGTGGTGATGAGCTGTTTGGGTCAGGGTCAGTGTTAGTTGACAAGGACAAGAACACAACTTGTAAAACAAAGGGTTTCGGTCTGGTGGGTCTTACATGCTGACCAGACGTCTGCGTGCGCCATCGTGCGCATGTTGATTTTGTCCACCAGACACAATCAGGACACGCAGGTTGAAATATCAAAACAAACTCTGAACCAACTATATTAGTTTGGAGACAGGTTGAAAAGCATTAAACATTTATGGCAATTTAGCTAGCTAGCTAGCTTGCTGTTGCTAGCTAATTTGTCCTGGGATATAAACATTGGGTTGTTATTTTACCTGAAATACACAAGGTCCTCTACTCCGACAATTAATCTATAGATAAAAGGGTAAACCAAGTTAATTTCTAGGAATCTCTCCTCCTTCAGGCTTCTTCTTCTTCTGCGTCTTGTGTGGGTGGACAAAAACAACTGCAGTCTGGTCAGCATGTTAGGCACTCCTTCTTGTGTAAAAGCCAACTATGACTAGGTTATGGATATGTGGGTTTGTCTATGTCAAAGACCTTAATTGGTTCTTGACACAAAACCACTTTAGAACCACAGTTTGGGTAACACATTTACACATTAACTCCAGCATAAGTACCTGTCCCCACAGCAGCTCTCCTACTCCCACGAGCAGACACCACAGCCACTGCTCCACATTGAGTGGTGTGCAGCTGAAAGGTTTCCCCCCAAACTGCACAATCACAAACTGTACAGAACAAGACACAGGACGAGAGAGATTTGATCACAAAAAGTGGTTGCCATTGGTCAGCATAACATATCCTGTGAGACAATAATTAAGTAGTAATGATTATTATGTACAGTATATGACATGGTTGAATAACATTACTAGTATTGCTATAATGTAAAGCAAGGATGGGCAACTGGCGGCTTGTGGGCCGCATGCTCCCCTTTTGAAAGCCCTCGGAACTCATGCGGGGTCTGAATTTACTGTTGCGAGTTAGAATAGCAGAGGGGTATGGATATGGGTACGTAGACCTGTGAGCAACTACAGCCCCTCATGATGAGTTCAGATTTTTTGTGGCCATCACCCCCATCAATGTTGCCTATACCTGAACGTATAAGAAGTAAACGCTTATGGTCCTCTTACCTGCATTAAAAAAGTCCCCAGCACAATACTGCAGAAAATAGGGTTGTGGAATATGCCATCAAAAACGTTCCTTTCACCGTGGATCTTGCGGGCATTGATCTCGTTGAACAGTTGCATGAGCACAAAGGTGTTGAAGATGATAGTGTAGTGCTCGGAGGGGGGAGAGTGCAGAGGGGCATTGCGTCCACTATCAATATTGAAGATCTTTTCTCCTGAGATGGAGAGGAACACAAAAAAGATAAGTGGACAATAGAGTCACATGTGGTTAAAGATATACTTCCTACTTCCAAGCAAAGGTATACTAAATGATAATGTAAAACGCTACGAGCTAAATAGAGCACTACAGTTCCATGACTGCTTTTCCTCAACCTTTTGTCTCTCACTATTGCCTTTACCTACCTACCTACCTACCTACCTACCTACCTACCTACCTACCTACCTACCTACCTACCTACCTACCTACCTACCTACCTACCTACCTACCTACCTACCTACCTACCTACCTACCTACCTACCTACCTACCTACCTACCTACCTACCTACCTACCCTTCCTCATCCCCCACCTCCAGCCTCTGTCCCGCCTCCCATCTACAGTCTCAGTCCCTCCTCCCATCTCCAGTCTCCGTCTCTCCTCCCATCTCCAGCCTCCATCCCTCCTCCCATCTCCAGCCTCCGTCCCTCCTCCCATCTCGAGCCTCCGTCCCTCCTCCCATCTCCAGCCTCCGTCCCTCCTCCCATCTCCAGTCTCCGTCCCTCCTCCCATTTCCAGTCTCCGTCCCTCCTCCCATTTCCAGTCTCCGTCCCTCCTCCCATCTCCAGTCTCCGTCCCTCCTCCCATCTCCAGTCTCCGTCCCTCCTCCCATCTCCAGTCTCCGTCCCTCCTCCCATCTCCAGTCTCTGTCCCTGCTCCCATCTCCAGTCTCCGTCCCCCACCCCCACCTGCAGGCCCCTACCCTCCCCCCTAGTCTCCAGCCTCCCACCTCCTCCTCCCTTGTGCGTACCTGCGAACAGCAGGGTGAAGATGATGGTGAGCTGGTAGATGGCATGACCCAGGATGTTCTTCATCATGGTCCTGGAGATGAGGGGGTTGTTGCGGCCGTAAGGCTTCCTCAGGAGCAGGGACTCAGTGGGCGGCTCGGTGGCTAGGGCCAGGGAGGCAAAGGTGTCCATGATCAGGTTCACCCATAACATCTGGACAGCCTTCAGGGGAGAGTCCTGGAGGGGGGAGAGAGAGGGAGGGGGTATGGAGAAGGAGAGGTAAGGAGAGAGGGAGGAAGAGGGAGAGAACGAGGCAGAGAGAGAGAGATAACAAGGAGAGAGGCAGAGAGGCAAAGAGAGAGAAAGAGAAGTAGGGAGAGATCATTTTGCTTTAAAGCTTGTTTGGAATGTTTGTAGACCGTTACCTACACTACCGTTCAAAAGTTTGTGGTCACCCCAAAACACCAGTCTCAACGTCAACAGTGAAGAGGATGCTGGCCTTCTAGGCAGAGTTCCTCTGTTCAGGTAAAGAGAGACAAAGAGAGGTAGGGAGAGATCATTTTGCTTTAAAGCATGTTTGGAATGTCCGTCTGTGTTCTTTTGCCCATCTTAATCTTTTATTTTGATTTATTTATGAGATATGTCTTTTTCTTTGCAACTCTGCCTAGAAGGCCAGCATCCTGGAGTCGCCTCTTCACTGTTGACGTTGAGACTGGTGTTTTGCGGGTGCTATTTATTGAAGCTGCCAGTTGAGGACTTGTGAGGCATCTGTTTCTCAAATTAGATACTCTAATGTACTTGTCCTCTTGCTCAGTTGTGCACCGGGGCCTCCCACTCCTCTTTCTATTCTAGTTAGAGCCAGTTTGCGCTGTTCTTTGAAAGAAGTAGTACACAGCGTTGTATTTCTCGCATGGAATAGCCTTCATTTCTCAGAACAAGAATAGACTGACGAGTTTCAGAAGAAAGGTCTTTGTTTCTGTCCATTTTGAGCCTGTAATCGAACCCACAAATGCTGATGCTCCCAGATACTCAACTAGTCTAAAGAAGGCCAGTTGTATGGCTTATTTAATCAGAACAACAGTTTTCAGCTGTGCTAACATAATTGCAAAAGGGTTTTCTAATGATCAATTAGCCTTTTAAAATGATAAACTTGGATTAGCTAACACAGCGTGCCATTGGAACACAGGAGTGATGGTTGCTGATAATGGGCCTCTGTACGCCTATGTAGATATTCCATAAAAGATCAGCCATTTCCAGCTACAATAGTCATTTACAACATTAACAATGTCTACACTGTATTTCTGATCAATTTTATGTTATTTTAATGAACAAAAAATTTGCTTTTCTTTCAAAAACAAGGAAATGTATAAGTGACCCCAAACTTTTGAAAAGTAGTGTACATCTTTGACCATATCCTAGTGAGTTACTTACAGTAAGTGGTCCATTTGGAAATTACACAACAGTGAATTGTGGTGTGGTGTGGAGTGCGAGAGTGGGAGATGGAGTGAGTACCTGTGTGATACAGGCGCCGGTGAAGGCCACAATGACAGCCACCACGTTGACAGTGAGCTGGAACTGGAGGAACTTGGAGATGCTGTCATAGACGTTGCGGCCCCACATGACCGCCTTCACAATGCTAGAGAAGTTGTCATCAGTCAGGATGATGTCAGAGGCTTCCTTGGCTACGTCAGTACCAGCGATGCCCTACACAGAGCCACAAAAAAGAGCCACTTTAAATGTACACTGCTTTGAAAAGTATTTACAGGTCTCACATTAAAAAAAACAATACATGTCAGTAATCCCTGTGCATGATAGTTACATAGTAGTAATGTACTGTAAGTACTAATGTAACAATACTAAAGTACATACCATGCCTATGTAACTATAATTTGTGAAATTTAGCGTTAAGTATGGGATTTAATATCTCCCCAAATGTACTAAAATTACTAAAGATGTGTGTCATCATCATCATCATCATCATCATCATCATCATAATCATCATTTAGATGACTCACCATGGCAAAGCCAACATCGGCCTTCTTTAGGGCAGGTCCGTCATTTGTTCCGTCCCCTGTCACTGCCACTACCTGCCGCTGCTCCAGTACGGTGCTGTCTATGATGCCTGCAGGAAGAGAAAGTTATCATTGGAAATTATACAGCTGCATGGTTTACCATCTGTTTACAAAAATAGTACTGTAGCTTTGAGTGGAGTATCTCTGACCCACCTTTGACCAGTGTATGTTTGTCTGTAGGTGAGGACCTAGCCAGAACTCTTAGTTTGGGCCAAACCTTGTCAATGCGCTCCTGCTCAACCTGTAAGAAATAAAGCCTGTATTATAGGGGTATCCACAGAAACTGTTGAGTCTTGTAACACTGAGTTATAGAAGCTAATGAATTGAGTCAGGGCACTTGCATTTTTTGTCAGTAAAAGAGTATCAAACAATACATGAATGATGAATTCTACCTCTCCTTTCTCATTTCTGATTCGTCGGTTGAATTCCTTCCCGTCTATACACAGGAAGTCATCCCCAGGCTGGATGATGCCACACTTGGCAGCGATGGCGCGCGCTGTGTTGATGTTGTCACCTGTCACCATACGCACGGTGATACCGGCCCGCTGGCATTTCTTGATAGCATCTGGGACCTGGTTAGAAAAGACACCAAAGTTTTGCTAAAGCCTTGGCACACCCTCTTACTAGCTGATGTACATGATACTACAGAGCAATTATTGAATATTTACTAAACCTACAACTATAACAAAACCTATCATTTGGAAACCCAGAATTAAAATCTTGCAACATTGTGATTTGTCAAAATGATCAGTGACAAAAAATCAAGGCACTGGAACAAAGTTCCTCGTTAGTTGTCGCATCCCACAGTCTGTTGACAGATGCTACGGTGCCATTTATGTTATGTGCGTCTGTCCATGAGAGATTAGAATACCTATAACTATATACCTACAGCATAACAAAACCTGTTGTGTCATCCTACTGTGCCTGCCCTTCCATAAGGGCCTGCTTTTCCCCACTCTAATCCTAGGTTTTTACAAGTTCTTATTTAGACATTTTTCAACAGAATTATCCACTTGAAATGAAGAGCAAGAAACAGGCAATTGTCATCCCTGTGGAAAAACTCCACTCCAAATCTACCTACATCTGTGAAAACAAATGCACCCCAATAGAGAATCCCTCTGCGTAAGGTCTTGGTTACCTCTGGGCGGACAGGGTCCTCGATGCCCACCACTGTGATACAGATGAGGTCACTGACGATGCCAGCCTCGTCCTCCCAGTCGGGCTCAGGGCTGGCCGGCAGGTCCTTGTAGGCCACGCAGATGGTGCGCAGGCCGTCGCAGGCCATGGGCTCGATCACCTTCTTCACCATCTCGTCCCTGTCCCGTGGGCGGAAACCCCGTGGGTCGCCACCACCAGCCATGATAGAGGAGCATCTGACAGACAGAGAGTCAGGACACAGATGCTCTGTATGTTAGGGCACAATATTAATGTTTGTCATTTTGTTTTGATCATCAATTCTCAATCAAGGCCCACTTTATCTTGAGGCCCCTACCACCCCTTTCTCTATCAAAGCTGTAGCCTCTATCAAATCCAACTTTGGGCTTTATTCAATCCGTATTGCGGAGGTTCCGCATTAAAGCGTGATTTAACATTTAAAGGCAATGTTCCCGCGTTAGAGGAGACTTCATTCACAGTAAATGCTGTATATGTTGGCTCAATCGGAATTTACCTTTACAATTCTATCAAGCTTCAGCAACACTGATTGAATAGAGCCCTTTATTTGTATGTGTGATTCACAGGGAAACTACTTTTCATGACAAGGCAGGCTGACAAGGCAGGCCGTCTCCAGCCTGAGAGTCAGACTCACTTCTTGAGCAGGATCTCAGAGGCCCCCTTGCTGTAGAGGCGGAAGGATCCATCAGGCAACTGCACCACCGTGCTCATGGACTTGCGCACAGAGTTGAAGGTGTAGACCTTGTAGAGCTTCTCCTCAGGGATCTGTTCCCTCACAGGGGCATAGTCCCTTTTCAGGTCCAGGATGAAGCCAAGCAGGGCACACTCTGTCTTGTTGCCCACCTGCTTGGGTAGGCCTCCCTCCTTATCCGGGGGCTAAGGGATAAAAGATGAAGATACCATGTTTCTGCTCAATAGGTGTGAAGGAAAAAGACAGAATAGGAGACTGAGCAAAATGCGCATTTGTATGTAAATTTGAATGTAAATTCTGAATTCTATGAATGGTTTATATATATTGTGTTAACATGAACAAAATACATTTCCATCCAAATGGCCAATAAAGATGTAAATGTCTTTGCCAGTTAACCAGAAAATAACCAGAAAAGATAAAGTTGTGTCCCTTTACCATTCCGCATTACAGACATTATCCACAATAAAAATGTGGGAGCATTCAACAATGTGCAGGTATCTATCTATCTTTCATAATCCACCCTCTCACCATAATCTTGGAGGTGTAGGCGCTGTTGACAGCTATGGCGTTGACGAGCGTGTCCAGCACTTTAGGATTCATCTGGTCAGGGTGTGGGACCTTGTGGAAGTGCTGGTCGCCCGCGTAGGCCTGCACCACGGTCATTCGGTTGGTAGTGAGGGTGCCTGTCTTGTCGGAGCAGATGGCCGTGGCATTGCCCATGGTCTCACAGGCATCCAGGTGGCGCACCAAGTTATTGTCCTTCATCATTTTCTACAGGGAAGGAGGAGGAAACAGACGGAGAGGGATCTTACTGTTAGGCCTCCACCTGAGAAACTACAATACAATTCAGCTGCATGTACAATATATAGTATAGTGTAATCGTGCCTTGATTTTGCCATATGGGGGATATTCGAGCAAAAACACGATTTAACATGATTGTCACATAATGTCTACAGCAGCGCACGCACACACGCACACGCACACACGCACACACACACACACACACACACACACACAGTTTATTACCCTTACCTTGACAGAGTAGGCCAGTGATATAGTAACAGCCAGTGGCAGCCCCTCAGGCACAGCCACCACCAGCACTGTGACGCCGATGATGAAGAACTTGACAAAGTACTGCACATAGACGGGGGTACACTCAGTGAGCCACTCCCGGCCCTGCACAACAAAGGTCTCAATCACAAAGTACATCACCAGGATGATCACTGTGATGGCTGACATGACCAGACCTGAGGAAGAGGACAGACAGACACACAGACATGGCTACTTAGATCAAAGAACAATGTGAAGAGTTTGTCGGTAGCAGAGTATGCACTGCTAGCCAACCTTGTGCATACATAGGTCAAGTCAGAGTGAATAAGCAGGCCAGCAAAAAAAAGTATTATGAACGCTGAACGTTTAGAGTCAGCCCTCACCTGCCTTCCCGATCTGCACGGCCAGTTTAGTGAGTTTGCCCTGGAGCACAGACTTCTCTTTTTTAGGCACGTTGCCCTTTTTCTTCTCCGCTTCCACCTCCCCACCTTCAGCGCTCTTCAGGGGCTGCATCTCCATGGCAACAGCCTCATCCTGTTTCTTGGCTAAGGTTGGGGGTTGTCACAAAGTTAGGGAGTGGTTAGGATGGTTAGAGAAAAGCCAAGAGGTGTAGTGGGCGTTTCGGTGTAAAATGGCTGCCATGCTTCCCCCAGGTGGGTTCTACAGCTACAGTATGCAACTGTAACATGTAACATAAATCAAGTTACTGCTTCCATCTTATTTGAGAAGTAAAATGTTTTAAAATATTTTGTATAAATTATTACCTCATGCCATCTGTTGTTTGCATAGTTCCGCAAAGGATTGACATAAAGTAGCCTACTTGAAATGATGGATGATTCCTCTGCCTTGGAATCCCCCTGTTTCTTACCTTTGTTCTGATTGTTTTCCAGTGTCCCATCTTGCTTGCCTGTGATTAGGCGAGAGAGAGAGAAATATCTAGACTGATACAGCTGAATGTGACAGACATATTGCTGCATGGGAGGCAAACATTGCTCCCATTTTAACCCCCCTAAAGGAGTAAAAATCGAATGGGAAAATGAATAGACAAAATGAAAGTGACAGAAACGTGTGAAGAAATCGCCATGACTTATATCAACATGTTAAACTTACTTTTCAAAATATTTTACAGTTTGTTATTTTTTTTCAATTACATTAGGGGTCCACAATTTCCCATGGGAGTCCCATGGAATATCTCTAGCAAACCCCTTCAGCAATCTAACTAGTCTAGTAGGGGAAACACCTACCATTCGTGATGCTGATCTGTTTTGCTTCGACTGCAGGGGTATTATTGCCCTCTGATGAGATAGTGGTTTGGGATTTGAGATAGGGACAGGGACAATAAGAGATTTTATCAAATTAAGAAACAAAAACAATCAAAACAGTAAAAAGGATGAGCAACAGAAACAACAAACAAGGAATGAAAAAAAATGAATGTATGAGACCTCAGGAGCAGCAAATAAGTAAACCATTGCATCATGTCTTTCTGTGGTCTTTATTGTGAAGCTTCGTCCTAACCAGAGGCTTCCCCCTCTGTGTAACCCCATCTCCATCTTGCTCTCCCTCTTTCCATTCAAGTATTGATTGCTTTGGAGACTCCTATGCTTTTAGATATAATTATTAAGCAGCTAGCTACCACTCTTCATATCAAGGAGAGGGAGACAGGGAGAAAAGTCTCTGCCCATGTACTGTAAATGCACACTGTACAGTTCAGAGATGCTCTGCTCTCTCTTTCTCATAAGCAGAAGTAACATCAGGCCTTGAATGACACAGCTCATCTCTTCAACACACCTATTGAAACTGCCAATGCATGATACTTATATACATCTGTCTGTGTATATATAGTATAAGAAACAGACATTGTGAGTCAATCATATGTAAATACATCCAAGTATATATGAAAATTTCATTTCCAAAACGTTATATGCACAAATTTTTCACATTTGTGTTTTTTCATCAGAAGTGAATGCTTATGGATATGTAAAATATCACTGGTCTCATATTAAAATACGTTTTGTTGCAAAACGATATACAGTTGAAGTTGGAAGTTTACATACACTTAGGTTGGAGTCATTAAAACTTGTTTTTCAACCACTCCACAAATTTCTTGTTAACAAACTATAGTCTTGGCAAGTCGGTTAGGACATCTACTTTCTACAAACAATTGTGGACCTCCACAAGTCTGGTTCATCCTTGGGAGCAATTTCCAAACGCCTGAAGGTACCACGTTCATCTGTACAAACAATAGTACGCAAGTATAAACACCATGGGACCACGCAGTCGTCATACCGCCCAGGAAGGAGACGCGTTCTGTCTCCTAGAGATGAACGTACTTTTGTGCAAAAAGTGCAAATCAATCCCAGAACAACAGCAAAGGATCTTATGAAGATGCTGGAGGAAACAGGTACAAAAGTATCTATATCCACAGTAAAACGAATCCTATATCGACATTACCTGAAAGGCCGCTCAGCAAGGAAGAAGCCACTGATCCAAAACCGCCATAAAAAAGCCAGACTACGGTTTGCAACTGCACATGGGGACAAAGATTGTACTTTTTGGAGAAATGTCCTCTGGTCTGATGAAACAAAAATATAACTGTTTGGCCATAATAACCATCGTTATGTTTGGAGGAAAAAGGGAAAAAGGGGGAGGCTGAAGAACACCATCCCAACCGTGAAGCACGGGGGTGGCAGCATCATGTTGTGGGGGTGCTTTGCTGCAGGAAGGAAAATGATGCGGATATATTGAAGCAACATCTCAAGACATCAGTCAGGAAGTTAAAGCCTGGTCGCAAATGGGTCTTCCAAATGGACAATGACCCCAAGCATTCTTCCAAAGTTGTGGCAAAATGGCTTAAGGACAACAAAGTCAAGGTATTGGAGTGGCCATCACAAAGCCCTGACATCAATTCTATAGAAAATGTGTGGGCAGAACTGAAAAAGCGTGTGCTAGCAAGGAGGCCTACAAACCTGACTCAGTTACACCAGCTCTGTCAGGAGGAATGGGCCAAAATTTACCCAACTTATTGTGGGGAGCTTGTGGAACGCTACCCGAAATGTTTGACCCAAGTTAAACAATTTAAAGGCAATGCTACCAAATACGAATTGAGTGTATGTAAACTTCTGACCCACTGGGAATGTGATGAAAGAAATAAAAGCTGAAATAAATCATTCTCTCTACTCAGCTAATTTACTAACATTTCTGAAAATGGATATATAGCGTTTTGGAATGAAACTCTTCATATCCATTTTAAGCATCCCTGGTATATGTATTGCGTTTCAAATGTACTATATTTGCTTCATACTCACAAAAATGATACCGAACATCTTAATGACATTACACCTTCAGCCTGTCTTATTATCTTACCTTTCTTGTCTTTCTTCTCATCCTCCCCCTCCCCCTCTCCAGCCCCCAGTAGAGTGAAGATGATTCCAGTTTGAGAGTTGATCCCCACAGCAGTAACTAGCATCTTTCCTGAGCCTTCCATCACATGAGTTCCTAAAGGGATACAAAGATGAAATTCCTAAATAGACATGGGAATAACCCTTCACTTTTTCCACATTTTTTTTACGTTACAGCCTTATTATAAAATTGATTAAATTATTTGTTTGTTTTTCCCTCAGCAATCTACACACCCCATAATGAGAAAGCAAAAACAGGTTTTTAGAAATTTGTGCCAATTTTTGCCAACCCCCCCCCCCCCCCCCCCGGAGATATCACATTTATATAAGTATTCAGAACCTTTACTCAGTACTTTGTTGAAGGACCTTTGCCAGCGATTACAGCCTCGAGTCATCTTGGGTATGACGCTAAAAGCTTGGCACAC
Organism: Salmo salar; assembly: GCF_965601325.2. Lineage (NCBI taxonomy): Eukaryota > Metazoa > Chordata > Actinopteri > Salmoniformes > Salmonidae > Salmo > Salmo salar. The sequence goes on along the minus strand of NC_138303.1, from coordinate 31,404,475 downwards.
CTGTATTTGGGGAGTTTCTCCCATTCTTCTCGGCAGATCCTCTCAAGCTCTGTCAGGTTGGATGGGGAGCATCGCTGCACAGCTATTTTCAGGTCTCTCCAGAGATGTTTGATCGGGTTCAAGTCCAGGGTCTGGCTGGGCCACTCAAGGACATTTAGAGACTTGTCCGAAGTCACTCCTGCGCTGTCTTGGTTATGTGCTTTGGGCCATTGTCCTGTTGGATGGTGAACCTTCACCCCAGTCTGAGGTCCTGAGTGCTCTGAAGCAGGTTTTCATCAAGGATCTCTCTGTACTTTGCTCCGTTCATCTTTCCCTTGATCCTGACTACTCTTGCGGTCCCTGCCACTGAACCCCCCCCCCCCCTACACACAGCTTGATGCTTCTACCACCATGCTTCACCGTAGGGATGGTGCCTGGTTTCCTCCAGATGTGACGCTTGGCATTCAGGCCAAAGAGTTCAATCTTGGTTACATCAGAACAGAGAATCTTGTTTCTCATGGTCTGAGAGTATTTAGGTGCCTTTTGGCAAACTCCAAGTGGGCTGTCATGTGCCTTTTACTGAAGAGTGGCTTCCGTCTTCCGTTGCTTAGTTTGGCCGGGCGGCCAGCTCTAAGAAGAGTCTTGATGGTTCCAAACTTCTTCCATTTAAGAATGATCGAGGCCACTGTGTTCTTGGGGACCTTCAATGCTGCAGAAATTGTTTGTACCCTTCCCCAGATCTGTGCCTTTATACAATTCTCACGTCCTGACCCTTGTAAGATGTCATTTTCTATAATAGAGTGGTCACGGCGTGACAGGGGGTGTTTTTGGGTGGTTTTCTTGTTTTCTGTTTCTATGTTGTTTTTCTAGGTTTCTATTTCTATGTTGGGGTTGTTGGGATGATCTCCAATTAGAGGCAGCCGGTTCTCGTTGTCTCTAATTTGAAATCATATTTATGTAGGGGGTTTTGCCATTTGGTTTTGTGGGTTGTTATTTTGAGTAGTGTGTTTTCTCTCTGCGTCACGGTTTGTTGTTTTGTTATTTCAAGTATTTGGTGTATTGCATTACGTTTCACAGATTAATAAAGATGTGGAACTACAAACACGCTGCGCCTTGGTCCGATGCTTTAAACAGCCGTGACAGAACAACCCACCACAAAAGGACCAAGCAGTGTGGTAGGGAGCATCTGGAGGAATGGACTTGGGAGGAGATTTTGGATGGGAAAGGACCCTGGAGGCAGGCTGGGGAGTATCGTCGCCTGAGGGAGGAAATTGAAGCAGCAAAAAGGGAGCGACGATACTACGAGGCGCTATATCCACCAAGAGGCAAGGGTGAGAGGCAGCCCCCACATTTTTTTTGGGGGGGGGCATACGAGGAGTTTGGCAATGTCAGAGGGGAGTCCTGAGCAAACTTCCCATGCTTACTGAGGAGAGCTGTGGAGTGAACCGGAGCCAGTCAGGGAGTCAAGCGCGGAGTTCGACGCAAGATTCCAGAGAGAGGTAATGGCGTTAAGAGCGCTGCGGAGCGGGCGTGCTGAGGAGCGAGTGGATGAACGAGCAATGGGTTATGGTGTGATGCGCACTATATCGCCCATACGCACTCACAGCCCGGTGCGCTCGGTGCAAGCTCCTCACCGGTGTCGGGGGGAAGATGGTCATTCAGCCAGGAAGGAGTAGGCCTGCTCAGCATGCCTGGTCTCCAGTTCGCCTCCATAGCCCAGTACGTCCTGTGCCTCCTTCCCGCACTCGCCCTGAGGTGCGTGTTACCAGTCTGGCGCCACCTAGGCCAGTTCCACGCATCAGACCTCCAGTGCGCATGCCCAGTCCGGAGTGTCCTGTTCCTGCTCCCTGCACTCGTCCTGAGGTGGGGGTTATCAGTCTGGCGCCACCCATGCCAGTACCACCCATCAGGATTCCAGTGCACAATCCCAGTCCAGAGCTTCCGGCGACAGTTCCCCGTCCAGAGCTTCCGGCGACAGTTCCCCGTCCAGAGCTTCCGGCGACAGGTCCCCGTCCAGAGCTTCCGGCGACAGTTCCCCGTCCAGAGCTTCCGGCGACAGTTCCCCGTCCAGAGCTTCCGGCGACAGTTCCCCGTCCAGAGCTTCCGGCGACAGTTCCCAGTCCAGAGCTTCCGGCGACGTTTTTCAGTCCGGAACCTACTGAGACGGCCTACAGTCCAGAACCTACTGAGACGACCTACAGTCCGGAACCTACTGAGACGGCCTACAGTCCGGAACCTACTGAGACGGCCTACAGTCCGGAACCTACTGAGACGGACCTCAGCCCGGAGCCTCCAGCGACGCTCCTCAGCCCGGAGCCTCCAGCGACGCTCCCCAGCCCGGAGCCTCCAGCGACGCTCCCCAGCCCGGAGCCTCCAGCGACGCTCCCCAGCCCGGAGCCTCCAGCGACGCTCCCCAGCCCAGGGCCTCCAGCGACGCTCCCCAGTCCGGAGCCTCCAGCTACGCTCCTCAGTCCGGAGCTTCCAGCAGCGGTCTGCAGCACAGAGCTTCCGGTAATGATCTACAGTCCGATTCCTCCGATAACGATCCACGGGCCGGTGTTACAGAAGCGGAGGGATCTGCGGGCGGAACGGGGGTTACACCCTGAACCGGAGCCACCTCCGTTGCTGGAGGATCGGAGGAATAGTAAGGTTCTGGGTTTAGCGCTAGAGCCGCCATAGACATTTGTCACCCTCCCTTTGTGTTTTGTGTTTTTTTGGGGGGTGGGGTTTTGGTTGCAGTCAGAGTCTGCACCTTTGGGGGGGGGGGGGTACTGTCACGTCTTGACCCTTGTAAGATGTAATTTTCTATAGTAGAGTGGTCAGGGCGTGACAGGGGGTGTTTTTGGGTGGTTTTCGTGTTTTCTGTTTCTATGTTGTTTTTCTAGGTTTCTATTTCTCTGTTGGGGTTGTTGGGATGATCTCCAATTAGAGGCAGCTGGTTCTCGTTGTGTCTAATTGGAGATCATATTTATGTAGGGGGTTTTGCCATTTGGTTTTGTGGGTTGTTATTTTGAGTAGTGTGTTTTCTCTCTGCGTCACGGTTTGTTGTTTTGTTATTTCAAGTATTTGGTGTATTGCATTACGTTTCACGGATTAATAAAGATGTGGAACTACAAACACGCTGCGCCTTGGTCCGATCCTTTAAACAGTCGTGACAACAATCCTGTCTCGGAGCTCTACAGACAATTCCTTCGACCTCATGGCTTGGTTTTTGCTCTGACATGCACTATCAACTGTGGGACCTCATGTCCAATCAATTGAATTTAACACCGGTGGACTCCAATGAAGATGTAGAAACATCTCAAGGATAATCAATCGAAACAGGATGCAACTGAGCTCAATTTTGAGACTCATAGCAAATGGTCTGAATATTTATTTAAATAAGGTATTTCTGTTTTTATTTTGAATAAATTTGCTTTGTCATTATGGGGTATTGTGCTTAGATTGATGAGGGGGAAAATAATTTCATACATTATAGAATAAGGCTGTAACGTAACAAAATGTGTAAAAAGTGAAGGGGTCTGAATACTTCCGAATGCACAGTATTAATCATGTCGCACCTCAAACAGAAGGGAGAATTTCCATTAATATTGTTTGCAATCAATATGCTGTTCAAAGAAGGTTATTGTGGAAAAATCTGTGTTTATTTCTATGATGTAAACATAGTGGACTGCTAAGTTCACATTACATAGTGACGTCATCTTCGCTGAGAGCTAAAAGCCTATTCTCATTCCTGGAGTGACAAGCTCGACTCTGGAGCTACTGTAGTTTGTGTTTTTAATCACTGAGTAAGGTCACTTTCCTCTGTTTCTCCTACTGACCGGTGATCTAATTACTTTTGTACAGCAGAGCTCCATTATGTTCCCATTAATTAAAATACTTTATCACAAGAGACCAGGGGTTGTTCAATAACACTGTTCACACTGCCTAATACCAGGGAGTGGAATAGCTCAGCATACTGCTAAATATGTTTGATGTTGATGATTGCTTACATATGTAATGGCTTGGGACTGTTATGAACTTGTGCACTAAACCACAGCATGTAAATGGTCATAACAAGTAAAGTGAATGTATTTCAACTGGAACTGATACATTCTTATCAGCAGACTCAATAGCCTTGGTTTCTCTAATGACTGCCTCGCCTGGTTCACTAACTACTTCTCAGATAGAGATCAGTGTGTCAAATCGGAGGGCATGTTGTCCAGACCTCTGGCAGTCTCTATGGGGGTGCCACAGGGTTCAATTCTCGGGCCAACTTTTTTCTCTGTATATATCAATGATGTTGCTCTTGCTGCAGATGATTCTTTGATCCACCTCGACGCAGATGACACCATTCTGTATACACCTGGCCCTTTTTTGGACAATGTGTTAACAAACCTCCAAACGAGCTTCAATGCCATACAACACTCCTTCCGTGGCCTCCAACTGCTCTTAAATGCTAGTAAAACTAAATGCATGCTCTTCAACCAATCGCTGTCTGCACCCGCCTGCCCAACTTGCATCACTACTCTGGATGGTTCTGACTTAGAATATGTGGACAACTATAAATACCTAGGTGTCTGGCTAGACTGTCCTTCCAGACTCACATTAAGCATGTCCAATCCAAAGTTAAATCTAGAATCGGCTTCCTATTTCGCAAACAAAGCCTCCTTCACTCATGCTGCCAAACTTACCCTCATAAAACTGACTATCCTACCAATCCTTGACTTTGGCAATGTCATTTACAAATTATCCTCCAACACTCTACTCAGCAAATTGGATGCCGTCTATCACAGTGCCATTCGTTTTGTCACCAAAGCCCCATATACTACCCACCACTGTGACCTGTATGCTCTCGTTGGCTGGTCCTCGCTACATATCCATCGCCAAACCCACTGGTTCCAGGTCATCTATAAGTCTTTGCTAGGTATAGCTCCGCCTTATCTCAGCTCACTGGTCACCATAGCAACACCCACCCGTAGCACACGCTCCAGTAGGTATATTTCACTGGTCATCCCCAAAGCCAAGACCTAATTTGTTCGCCTTTTCTTCCAGTTCTCTGCTGCCAATGACTGGAACGAATTGCAGAAATCACTCCAGTCTAAATTGCTAAACTGTAATTACTTCGCCACTATTGGCCTATTTATTGCCTTACCTCCTTACTTCATTTGCACACACTGTATACAGATTTTTCTATTGTGTTATTGACTGTACGTTTGTTTATCCCATGTGTAACTCTGTGTTGTTGTTTTTGTCGCACTGCTTTGCTTTATCTTGGCCAGGTTGCAATTGTAAATGAGAACTTGTTCTCAACTGGCGTTCCTGGTTAAATAAAGGTGAAATAAATAAAATAAATAAATAAAAAATTCCACAGCATTTACAGAGTTTGCATTCATCCAATGTGTGGTGGCCTAAACATCAAGTGATGTATGAGCACCTCAAGAGGTAAGTGTAACAGATACTGGGGAAAAAAACAATCAATGATAAGAAAAGGGAATTGTGTATATTGATTGATGAAATCACATCATACATATTTATTTATTTCATCTTTATTTAACCAGGTAGGCTAGTTGAGAACAAGTTCTCATTTACGATTGCGACCTGGCCAAGATAAAGCAAAGCAGTTCGACACATACAACAACACAGAGTTACACATGGAGTAAAACAACATACAATCAATAATACAGTAGAAAAATACGTCTATTTACAATGTGAGCAAATGAGGTGAGATAAGGGAGTTAAAGGCAAAAAAGGCCATGGTGGCAAAGTAAATACAATATAGCAAGTAAAACACTGGAATGGTAGATTTGTAGTGGAAGAAAGTGCAAAGTAGAAATAGAAATAATGGGGTGCAAAGGAGCAAAATAAATAAATAAATACAGTAGGGGAAGAGGTAGTTGTTTGGGCTAAATTATAGATGGGCAATGTACAGGTGCAGTGATCTGTGAGCTGCTCTGACAGCTGGTGCTTAAAGCTAGTGAGGGAGATAAGTGTTTCCAGTTTCAGAGATTTTTGAACCTGCAGCTGAATACTTTCAATATTTGATATTCTGCTCCATCACCAATGTGGATTAGCCTGCTCCATCATCAATGTGGATTAGGCGGCTACATCACCATCACAACAGCGTGATTATTTTAGATCTCTGCATAGACCTAGCCTAGTGGACCTATGGAGTGAGTAGCAGAGTCCAGTTCCGAGTATCATTATTGGGTAGAGGATGAGTGAGGGTCCCCTGTGGGTCTAATGGATTCATGACCCGGTGCTCAGGATGCTGACCAGGGGCTACAATCCGATTAGCCCTGTCAGGCTCCAGGGAACAGGGAGGAGTCGCTCTCTCACTGGGAGAGGCAATGAGATTTCCCCTCTCGGCACTGCAGCCAGCACACAGAGACACAAAGTCGCCCTCCCCCGCTCCTCTGCCCACTGACAGCACTCATCCTGCAGGCAGAAGCTACCCGCGCCCAACGGTAGTGTAAGTAGTGGCTCTGTTTTGAGTTGCATGTGTCATATCACGGTCAGGAACAGGGAAGGTTTCAATTTGTTAGTAGGCTTAAGAGGCAGGTGTCAGCTTCACAACAAACTCCAATCACGGGTCAAAGACTAGTTCGATTTTTTCAACAGCATAGCTAACTAGCTAGCTAGCTAACTAGCTGGTTTACATAATCTACTATCTCTGTGATCAGCTGATAGCCTACCCCTCTTTGCCCTCTCTTTGGGCAGTAGGCAATAAGCTTTCTTACAGTCAGATGAGTGGGATTTTGCATTGGGGGGGGGCGCACACACACACACACACACACACACACACACACACTGCACAGAGGCACAGAGGCAAACACCCTGGCATGGCCTCTTTCAGCCGACTGTAACATGACTACTGAATATATGCAAACAACTCACCAGACAGCAACATGGGGTCCTTGTCAACAGACTTTTTTACATGGTCAGACTCTCCGGTCAGCGAGCTCTCATCGATCTTCAGGTCGTTGCCCTGTATCAGTATCCCATCAGCAGGCAGGAGATCACCTGTGTGGGAGCGGAAGCAGCAGGAGACAAGGGACCAGAGACTTATAAGGATCTATAAGGAATTATAAGGATCCAAACATCGTTATGACTGCTTAATAGAAATCTACACAAAACCAGATATGTTTAATGTATTATTTATGCATTTATGGTTGAGCTGTTATGAATGTTTGATTCTTAATAGACTTTCGGTAAGATACAGAAAAAGGAACTACAAATGCATTATACACAGGTAGCTACATAGATTGTCCAACCAGGTATACTACATCAGGGGACCTCTCCTGATCCTGGACTGACCGTATTTGATTTGGGCCACATCCCCGACCACCATTTCAGCCACAGGGATCTGGATGACGGTGCCATTCCGCACCACGGCAAATCGCTGCTCCTGCTCAATGCGGCTCTGCAGCCCCCGGAACTGCTTCTCCTTGCTCCAGTCGTTAAAGGCCGTCACCAGCACTACGCAGACGACAGACAGCAAGATGGCCGCGCCCTCAATCCAGCCAGCCTCCGCCTCGCCCTCGTCCTCTGCACCGGATGCCACATTCCCACACGCTGCAGAGAGAGAGAAATAGGAAGAAAGATAGAGCAGAGAGAGAAAGAAAGGAGGTGAGAGAGAGGGCAAAGAGAGAGAGGGCAAAGAGAGAGAGAGAGAGAGAGAGAGAGAGAGAGAGAGAGAGAGAGAGAGAGAGAGAGAGAGAGAGAGGGCAGAGAAGTGAGGGAAGCGGGAACTCTGCTCACCTGATGAGTTACCTTAACTGAGAGAACTGAAAACCTGTGTTAACTCCCATAGCTAATGCCTAGGCTTTAGCTCATTAATGCTTTATTAAGGCATGCGGAAGGCCAAAGTCTTATACCTGGACAGTCAGTCACACCTACCTTCGCTCTCCTCTCCAGGCGGTTGGTAGAAGGACAGTGCGAGGGAGATGATGGCAGCTATCTCTAGGATGATGAGAGTTACATCCTGTAGGGCCTCCCAGACCAGCTCCAGGAACGACTTGGCCTTCTTAGGAGGGATAAAGTTCTGGCCAAACACCTGGCCACGCTTCTCTAGGTCTGACGGGTTGTCCGATAGGCCTAGAGAGGACAGGGAATGCTGCTACTGAACATGATGCATGGCATCCCTTCATCCACCTCACTGGATTTAATTTAAAACACTATCAGATTCTTGTGTGAATTCAGTAGGTAAGTGGGTAGCTAAGAAACTGTTGAAGATTACTGTAGAGGGAAACGTTATTTGGATGTTCTATCAGGATGCCTACATAGACCAAACATTTGTCAAATTGCAGGTCTCTGCCATGAATCTGAATCCGTTTCAGCTCATCATGCTTCAGAGAATTTGTCTGTAACACTTCATAATAGGTTCATATTAGAAACTGGCCATGTGAAATACTGTTGTCATAAACAGTCACTACATTATATAGGACATGGTCATAGAACTTGAGATAGTTACAGTTTAGGCCATGTTTCTTACAGCCTTGTGTAGGCATTATGACAGAGAATTAAAATAAAATACTTTCAAAATGTCTACATTAGAGCAGACAAAACACAGCATAACCATCTTTCAATTACTTCTGTAAAAATACATTGCAATAGACTCACTCACATGAATCATATAACAGACATATAAATGTTTGAGTGTTGACACTGGGTGCTGGGTGCTCTTTTAGTAGAATGAGATAGATGGGGTGGGAATGGCACAGATGGCTAAGTCAGTGTGTGTCTGCTTCTCTGTGGGGTGTGTGCTCTGGCACACCCACCTCATGTGCTCCCCTGCCAAACATCACCTGCTGCTACTGTCAACCCAGCCATCTCTCTCTCTCTCTCTCTCTCTCTTTCACCCAATCCCATTTGGGGGGTAGTCAAAATGTAGTCGCACTATAACCGAGTTCAGAAATGATGTGTGAAACAGTCTGGTGATAAAAAGACATGTGAGTAGGAACATTTCAGGGCGATGAGATATGCAAATTAATAATTCATCTGACTCTCTGTGAAAAGTCACATTTTACTCATTCAGACAATATTCTCACAGTTGCCATGGTAATGAAAGGTTCATGAACAAATTCCCCTTCATCTCTCTAACTGAAACAGCCTACATTTATCTCTACTGAATTATAAAAATAGTTTGTAATCATCATAAAAGTGTGCAGATATTAGAAGTTTGTTGAATCATAGGCGCTTGTATAATTTAACATCATCTAAAAAGTGACAAATTACCTCATTTTAAACTATAATGGTGAAAATATAGCAATATGCTGAAAACATTAACCGCTCAAATAGTGGTTTGAGCATCTCTCCTCAGGCCTATTTTATGTTTGCTGCAGGAGGCCATGATGAATGAGAGGAGGTGTCTGTCTCTCTGCCTCACACCCACCAGATTGCTGATGCTTTTGTAGCTTAGCAACATAACATGAAAGCCTGTTCGGGCAGACTGAGTTGGGAATGCACAAATACAGATAGAAAACCAGGCGGATGAGGACAGTACAAATGAGGACATCTGGTAGAAACCATCTATGCAAACACGATGGTAGTGGCGCTATAGCATAAAATATCATCAACTGGTTGTTCATAAAAAATCCAGTTGATTTGACCTATTAGTTTGAATTTTATTAGTAAGGTAGACTAATAAAGTGCATTGTATGTTTCCAGTGAAGTATGTCATTGAGAGTGGTGTGTCTGAGTGAGACTCTCACCATCGGCTGGGGAGGTCTTCAGTCTCTGACAGAGGCCCTCTGTGTCCGTGTAGTTCTCCTGGATCTTCTGAATGGCCTCTGCACCTCTCAGCTCCATAAGGTCCCGCAGGTCCTCCAGGGTGGCCCCAAAGTCCCCTGCATGGTTGACCTCTGTTCCCCCTCCACTACCTCGCTTCTTGGGTTTGAACTCCACCGAACTATTGGCTAAGTCCCCCATGATTATGTGTGGTAATAGAAGTATATTGATTCTTCAAAAAACAATGATTCTCTGATGGACTTCTTTGAAAAGGGCCAGGGTAGGCCAGGATAGGCCAGGATATGCCAGGGTAGGAAATGCTTGACTATGTGATTTTTAGATTAATGTTCCCCCATGCCACTCCCTCCTTTGCCCCTTCTATGATTCTCCATATCAGGGCATGTGTGGAAGAACATTTGGAAATGTTTTTGTCGCGTGATTTGACGGAGGTTTATTCCACCAAAGACCTTAATCTGGTCTGTCTCACAACCCCAGAAGAGAAAAGAGAATCAAACAAAATGATAAGGGGGATACCAATCCATAGAAACAGATATTTGTAAGGAGAGAAACAGAAAGAAGAGCTCAAGCGTTTGGAGGTGAAGAGAAAGATGCTTTCGCAGGTGGAGTGTAGGATTCACCTAAAGGCTGTAGAAGATGGAGAAGATGGGTTTTGTAGGGAATATTCTTACATCATTAAACCCTATCTAGATGTTGAGTTGTCAACATTTGCTACTATAAACCCAAGTCTGAAAATAACTCTCAGATTGTAAGGATTTCAGCATCATGACAGGATTTCACTCTGTCATAAAAATGTGATCTATAATTTGCACCAAAGAGAATTATTAATGAGCCAATAGGAGTTGCTGCAATCCCACCCCCTCCCTCACTGGGACACAAATCAAACGAAACAAAAAAACAGACATAATTTATTTATAAAAAGTCTATTGATTTTTAGTTTATTGATTTAGGATGTTATGGCCTCTCTAACTGCTTAGTAGCGGGTTGGCTCTCTGATCAGGGGAACATACTTAACCGTAATGAATGTTCATACTAGAAGTAGGAGGAGAAAGGCATTGGGATGAAAACCCATGCAAATATACAATATCTTCATAATGTTATTTATCTATGACTCTAAGTTACATCTTTGAATCGTGGCATCAAATTGTAATCATTACAAAGAAATGTGTACATTTCCTTATGATTTTATACGTTTTAGGCCCTATTCAATGTTTTATAGGCATTTGTAAATAATCTGAAGGTGTGCATGGAATTATCTGATTATTTTGTCTCATCGTGAATTTTACAAGCCTTTAAGTAATGAATCAGACCTACACTATTCTGAGTATTGTATAATGACCTTCGCATAATAACCCCTCTCTTCCTCATCTTCAAACAGTGAATTGCATTCCCTTGATGCTATTCCACCCATACTTGCTATATGGGCCCAGGAATCATCAAAATCCCAACAACATTTTTAAGGTTAAACACATTTCCAGAATATATTTGTTATCACAGTACAGTCTCCTGAACGAGCGTCATGACGCTTGTATGGAAATAGCCAATCCATGTCTAGAATGGGCTTTTACCAAGGCGACGCGCACAGCCATGATGCTCAGCGATCTGGGATACAGAGGATACTCTCCTCCGAGTGATGCGAGGCGAAAATTGCCTCCATCGTGGCACGAAGCATTAGGCTTTATTAAGATGTTTTCATATTTCCACAGTATCAAAAAGTGAATGGAAACATATGTGTTTATATATCATAACTTAAAAAATCATCAATTTCCCTTGCAAGACGGAGCATGTTTTAGTACATTGTCAAAATCCACCATGCCCTTTACTTGTAACCTTCAGATATCAGTGTTAACCTTGGTCTGCACAAATTCTCTCTCATGTCAGCGTTATCCATCCCTTACGATAGAAATGAACACTAAAGTAGGGAAATAACACCTTTCCTTATATTAATAATTTTTATAATTGTTTTTCCAGAGGTGAATGGGGATATGATGGGCCTAATATGAATGAGAACATATTTTCGAGGCAACAGATTTTAGAGGAATTGCACCTCATGGAAAAAAACGATTGGAACATAGTGTGTTTCTTTATGGTGGGTCAATTATACAATTTTGCCCGAGTGAATGTGCTACATTTAATCTGTGAGCTGGCCTACTACAAGGTTATAACCGTGTTGACTGGCTCATTTGCGGAATAATTTATCTCTGTGCACGGATTTGACTCATTCAGACATAAAATAACGGCATACTCATATAAGTCATAGAAGTGACCGGTAGGCCTATACCCTATTCCCAGAATACGCCAAATCGGGATTTTATATATTCTAGATGGCAGTGCTGCCCTACCATGAATAATAATCTATTCCTGTTGCCCACAACATTAATGTAGCCTACCTAGTCTACCCGGTAATCAATTATAATTGCCTGTAATAACTGACAAATAAATGTTTTATAGCATCTCGTATTGATAAAGATAACGTAGCCAATTCACTATATTGGATTCATTAATACATTTTATCTCATTCTTATAGCTTACCTGTACCATAATATTTTGGATGACTGCTATCAATACCAGTGTTCTACCGAGAAAGGTATAGGCTATAATAATAGGCCTAGGTCTAATAAATGGTGCAAATATTCGCCATTTTCACAGGTCACTCCAATATCATGAGGCATTTTGATGCCATATTATCCTTAGTCCACCATAATGATAGAACACCATTGAACTGAGATAAAAATACTCACCCGGCCATGTCCAAGGACGTCAAAGGAGAGTTTAGAAAAAGAGGAAATCCAATGTTCTTTACTTTTAAATTTACTTCATATCCGACAGACAAAAACGTTTGAAGGATGTAGACTATACCGACGTGGTGTTCCATCTGTTGTTTCTGGTCAGGAGATAACAATGTATAGCACCGAATTGTGCAGACGTCTATGTGGAATTCCTCTAATGCGGAATAAAATGATATGATGGAAGGCAGATATTAGCGTGTTTGCATAAGTTAACGGTTGAGGACCGCAGGTAGCTATTTGATATTATTACTGTTATTCTGGTCGTTGGTCCCAATTATTCTCGTTGCTGTAATTTGTTCGTCTAATTGATAATACAGCATAAGCTCCAATTGGTAAGCAAGAATTTTGGTCTACATGCTGAAACGATTCCTCGCTTACCGCACTCGTCCTATGATGATGGCAACATTAAAATGGGCTGTTCTATGCGACGGGTAAGAGTGGGAGGGGTGGATGGATGCTGCGACTGCCGAGCTGACGCTCCTAGCTATCCCTCCCTGCAACCCCTCCCCTTGCTCACCCAGACTTTACAACCGCGTTAGTCCAGAATATTGGTACTAATATCCCTATATAGACTGTCTGAGCTTTAGACAACCATTGGTAAAACAAAATGTCAATATAATAAAAAATAATAATCAAATCATCATAGAATAAATAATAATCAGAATGACTTTCATCAATTCATGGAGGTAGGTAGGCCTATATAAGCTACTTGATAGCCCTACATTGAAAACGGCTCTGTCACATGTTTATGTTGCCTCATCACAATCAAATGTTTTTATTATCATCATAATAATTAGCTAAGCATTTTGTCTACAGAACATGTAATAGACAATCAGAGCATATAGTGTTACGTAGTTTACTACACATAGACAAAATGACAGGTTGTTTCTCTGGTCTCAATGATATGCACTGTCCATTCATCTTAATCAGATTTTTCCTGTCCTTCTCCCCAGAACACATTGCCTTCTAATGCTAAACTACATTAATTATAGAGGTAGCCATGTAGCCAGCAACTTCCCCATTAATAAAACATAGCCCAGTGCCAACACAGGAGTGGGGTGAGGAAGAAGGAAGAGGAAGGAGGAAGGAAGTTATTGAGTCCATGACCTTCACCTGCATGAGTCTGGCATACACTTGGTCTCTTCATCCCTCTATAAAAAGAGACCATCTTTTTTTAAGCAACGCCCAAACAACAATTTACACAATCAATTCATTAATTTGAAATCCTGTAGCAGATGTGAACTGAGATCTGCCGGCTCTAGCATACTGCACCTGGAATGTATCCCTCTTCTGGCATAAAATGGAATTGCCTGATTGCATATTCAGAATGTAAATAGAGATTATTAAGGCTCACCCTGTGAAAAGCGCTGAGTTGCTGGGCCTCTTTCATGTCATAAATGTGATTGTCTGACTAATGTTTATTCATTAAACAGCAGTGCACCTCCCATAAGCCTAACGTGACAATGTGAAACCATTATGGTGATTGTGGGTGAGAAATAGGAGGACAATAAAGAAAGAATGTAATAGAAATGCCTTTGAAAAATATATTCCTATTGATATTTTGGGAAAAGTCTAATGTTCAAGTTAGCCTATATTGTAAAGCTTAATTAGATACCTTGATCATCTAACAATGACCTATTGTTGCTCTCTATTGATGGAGTGGATGGAGAGGAATTTAGCAGGTGAACTTATTCTTGCAACTTTGTGAATATATGTGTAAAATTCCAAAGAAAATAAAGAAATGGTAAATACCTTGGAAGAACAATACAGTATTCATTACTTTGATTTAATCCAAGATAGAGTGAATTATAATAATTCACAGTACACTAGCCTGGTAATATGACTCAAGATCCTGTTACTTGTAGGAAGCAAACTATGCAAAGGCCATAACAAATACAAAGTTTAGTAGAACTAGAAAAATGTCAACACAAACTTTTAAATGTCTAAATATCATGTAATGAATTGAAATTAAAACCATTAATAAAAAATTGTCCATTACTTTCGCTGATGATTTTTTGGAATTGTATTTCAGTTCACTTCCTAATTGAAGTTACAGTATTGTCAACACTATACAACTAATTTTGAACATCTTATGCATACTAATCTTATACCTCATGTGATTGCATTTGAATTATTTTGGAGTTCAAATTTAGAAGGCCTTTGGTGCTTGGCTGGCCTGGGTTGTCTTCACCTTCTCAGTCTGGAAACTGACACGGCAACCTTCTTGGCATTGTGTCATTAAAGAGGGCTTTTATGAATGATACATGAGGCAGGATTTTAAATAGTTGGACGCCACATTCCCTGCTGAAAGCAAGAAAATACCCTCTGGTCAGAATTCAATTGTTACAGATAATGGTTTTCCGCACTGTATTTTTAGAAGTGTGTTTGATTTGCACACCAGTATGTCCCAGGAGGAGAGAGTTGGTATCATAGAAATAGAATTCGAATGTACATGGTTGACCATTGTTACTACTAGACTGGATGGATGAGAGCTCTACAGTACATGCTTTCAGAAGGCCCCGGAAGCAGAACCTAAAATTAGAAAAACAGTGAAACATTGACACAGGGTCACCACATATTAAAATGATCAAAATTATTACTTTTCACACAGACTTTTACACAGCATCTACGTATGAGCTAGCAACAACTTCTTGACGGATTTCTGCTTAACAGGATAGTTCACCCATAGTACAACATTACATTGGTTTCTTTACCCTGTAAACAGTCTACGGACAAGGTTTGACAGAAATCCATGCTTTGGTTAATTTCCCTGGCCTTGTTTTACAAATGCTAATGTTTTAGAATTTGTGGCACAAATCCAATCCAAATCCTGGCACCGACATTTTTTGTAAATCATGTCCAAATCATCCGAAAGTATCTAAAATGTATTGTGAAAATCAACAAAGTCACCTATAGATGATTTGAACATGATGTGGGAAAAATTTGAATATCAGTACCATGACTTGAATAGGATTTGTGCCACAAATGTAAGTACAGTTACCAACATAGACAATATCATGATATGTAAACTTCCTGCCACAAACATTTATCTTACCAGCGCATGTGACTCCTGCATCTTCATGGTGGCCACAGTCATGGTTACCCAGGCCACTGTGGGGACACTGCAGCAAAGTGTCTTCAGAGCCAGAACAGGCCAAGTCATCCAGAGAGATGGAGCCACTGCCCTTTCCAAACCTGGCAGATCCAAAGGCCTCAAGTGCTTCTCCACAGCCCAACTCTCTGCACATCACCTGAGCATCCCTCTGATCCCAGTCATCATCACATACTGTACCCCACTGGCCAGAGTCGAACACCTCCACTCTACCAGAGCAGTTGTTGGGACCGTTGACCAGACGCACTCTGGAAATACCATCTATAAATGACAGGTAGAACTGTTAAGATGTCGGGGTGGGATTGATGTTGAGCTGTAGAAAATATACAGATGTAGCATCTTAATTAGATCACCCTGTTGTAGGATAACATTCCTGCAATACAGGACATTTAGAACTTGTAGTGTATTTGAGGTTTAAGACGGCTTCTGAAGTTTGTAATTTCCACTTTGAAATCTGACTTGATTTTCCCTTATGAAAAATGTATCAACCCCGACAAAAATGTCCATTAATTCTAATTCACATAACAATTAACATTTCATGTTGATGCAGGATTATTTGCCATTGACCTTAACAAGGCCCACAGGACCAGCGGAAGGAAAATAGCCCCATAACATAAAAAACACACCACCATATATTACAATAAGTATGGGGTTCTTTTCTGCTCATGCATTCTCATTTCGAGGCCAAACCCCACCACTGGTGTGCGTGGCCAAGGAGCTCTATTTCCATGTCATCTGACCATTGCACCGGTTCCAATCCAAGTGCCAATGCCGTTTAGCAAACTCCAGGTGTTTACATTTGTTGGATGACATGAAAGTTGAGCTCTTTGGCCACGCACACCAAATTAAATCAAATCAAATTTTATTGGTCCCATAAAATGTGTTTAGCGGATGTCACTGCGGGTGTAGTGAAATGCTTGTGCTACTAGTTCCGACAGTGCAGCAATATTTAACAAGTAATATCTAACAATTTCACAACAAATACCTAATACACACAAATCTAAGTAAAGGAATGGAATTAAGAATATATAAATAAATGGACGAGAAATGTCAGAGCAGCATAGACTAAGATACAGTAGATAGTATAGATGTCACGCCCTGGCCATAGAGAGGGTTTTATTCTCTATGTTGGTTAGGCCAGGGTGTGACTAGGGTGGGCATTCTATGTCCTTTTTTCTATGTTTTGTATTTCTTTGTTTTGGCCAGGTATGGTTCTCAATCAGGGACAGCTGTAGATTGTTGTCTCTGATTGGGAGCCATACTTAGGCAGCCTGTTTTCCTTTGGGTTTTGTGGGTGGTTGTTTTCCGTTTAGTAGTTTGGAATCCTGACGGAACTATTGGCTGTCATTTTGTTTCTTTTGTAAGTGTTCTATTTCTTCATTAAAATTCAAGATGAGCACTAAACACACTGCGCCTTGGTCTACTCCCTTCGACGGCCGTTACAATAGAATACAGTATATACACATATGAGATGAGTAATGCAAGATATGTAAACATTATTAAAGTGACTAGTGTTACATTTATTCAAGTGGCCAATGATTTCAAGTCTGTATGTAGGCAGCAGCCTCTCTGTGCTAGTGATGGCTATTTAACAGTCTGATGGCCTTGAGATAGAAGCTGTTTTTCAGTCTCTCGGTCCCAGCTTTGATGCACCTGTACTGACCTCACCTTTTGGATGATAGCTGGGTGAACAGGCAGTGGCTCAGGTGGTTGTTACCCTTGATGATCTTTTGGCCTTCCTGTGACATCAGGTGCCTTAGGTGTCCAGGAGGGCAGGTACTTTGCCCCCGGTGATGCGTTGTGCAGACCGCACTAACCTCTGGAGAGCCTTGCGATTGTGGGCGGTGCGGTTGCCGTACCAGGCGGTGATACAGCCCGACAGGATGCTCTCAATTTTGTAAGTTTGTGAGGGTTTTAGGTGACAACCCAATTTTTTGCAGCCTCCTGAGGTTGAGGAGGCGCTGTTGCGCCTTCTTCACCACGCTGTCTGTGTGGGTGGACCATTTCAGTTTGTCAGTGATATGTACGCAGGAACCTAAAACTTTCCACCTTCTCCTTTGCTGTCCCGTCGATGTGGATAGGGGGTGCTCCCTCTGAAGTTTCCAGAAGTCTACAATCATATTCTTTGTTTTGTTGACGTTGAGTGAGAGGTTATTTTCCTGACACCACACTCCCAGAGCCCTCACCTCCTCCCTGTAGGCTGTCTCGTCGTTGCTGGTAATCAACCATACTACTGTTGTGTCGTCTGCAAACTTAATGATTGAGTTGGAAGAGTGCATGGCCACGCAGTCATGGGTAAACAGAGAGTACAGGCAGGGGTTGAGCGAGCACCCTTGTGGGGCCTCAGTGTTGAGGATCAGCGAAGTGGAGATGTTGTTTCCTACCTTCACCACCTGGGGGCAGCCCGTCAGGAAGTCCAGGACCCAATTGCACAAGGCGGGGTTCAGACCCAGGGCCTCGAGCTTAATGATGAGCTTGGAGGGTACTATGGTGTTGAATGCTGAGCTATAGTCAATGAACAGCATTCTTACATAGGTATTCCTCTTGTCCAGATGGGATTGGGCAGTGTGCAGTGTGATGGCGATTGCACTGTCTGTGGATCTATTGGGCCGGTAGGCAAATTGAAGTGGGTCTAGGGTGATCGATAAGGTGGAGGTGATATGATTCTTAACTAGTCTCTCAAAGCACTTCATGATGACAGAAGTGAGTACTATGGGGCGATAGTCATTTAGTTCAGTTATCTTTGCCTTCTTGGGTACAGGAACAATGGCAGCCATCTTGAAGCATGTGGGGGCAGTAGACTGGGATAGGGAGAGATTGAATATGTCCGTAAACACACCAGCCAGCTGCGCATGCTCTGAGGACATGGCTAGGGATGCCATCTGGGTCGGCAGCCTTGCGAGGGTTAACAAGTTTAAATGTCTTACTTACGTCGGCCACGGAGAAGGAGAGCCCACACTCCTTGGTAGCTGGCCGCGTCGGTGGCACTGGGTTATCCTCAAAGCGGGCAAAGAACATGTTTAGCTTGTCCAGTACCAAGACGTCGATGTCCATGACATGGCTGGTTTTCCTTTTGTAGTCTGATTGTCTGTAGATCCTGTCACATATGTCTCATGTCTGAGCCATTGAATTGCGACTCCACTTTGTCTCTATACTGACGCTTTGCCTGTTTGATTGCTTTGCCGAGGGAATCACTACTTTGTTGTGGTTCACACGTTCAGTTTTGTGCGAATGCTGCCATCTATCCAGTTTCTGGTTAGGGTAGGTTTTAATATTCACAGTGGTACAACATCTCCTATACACTTCTTGATGAAATCAGTAACCGTCTCAGTGTACATGTCAATATTGTTCTCGGAAGCTACCCAGAACATATCTCAGTCCGCGTGATCAAAACAATCTTGAAGCATGAATTCCAATTGGTCAGACCAGCGTTGAATAGTCCTTAGCACAGATACTTCCTGTTTGAGTTTCTACCTATAGGAAGGGAGGAGCAAAATGTAGTTGTGGTCAGATTGGCTGAAAGGAGGGCGGGTTGGGCCTTGTATGCATCCCGGAAGTTGGAATAACAATGGTTGAGTGTTTTTCCAGCGCAAGTACTACAGTCGATATGCTGATAGAATTTAGGTAGCCTTTTCCTAAAATGTGCTTTGTTAAAATCCCCAGCTATAATAAATGCAGCCTCAGGATATATGGTTTCCAGTTTGCATAAAGTCCAGTGAAGTTCCTTGAGGGCCGTTGTGGTATCGGCTTGAGGGGGGATATACGCGGCTGGGACAATAACCAAAGATAATTATCTTGGGAGATAATACGGTCGGCATTTGATTGTGAGGTATTCTAGGTCGGGTGAAAAAAAGGATTTGAGTTCCTGTATGTTATTACAATTACACCATGAGTCGTTAATCATGAAACATACACCCCCGCCGTTCTTCTTCCCGGAGAGAGGTTTATTTCTGTCGGTGCGATGAACTGAGAATCCAGATGGCTGGACCGACTCCGACAGTATATCCCGAGAGAGCCATGTTTCCGTGAAACAGAGTATGTTACAATCCCTGATGTATCTTCAGAAAGTAACCCTTGCCCTGATCTCGTCAACTTTGTTATCCAGGGACTGAACATTTGCGAGTAATATACTCGGAAGCGGTGGGTGGTGTGCGCTCCTCCTAAGTTGGACTAGAAGACCACTTCCAGTCCCTCTTTTTCACCGGCGTTGTTTTGGGTCGCTCTCTGGAATCAGTTCAATTGCCTTGGGTGGTTTGAACAAATGATCCGCTTCGGGAAAGTCGTATTCCTGGTTGTAATGCTGGTAGTGCTTGTGAGTTACCGCAACTCTGATATCCAATAGTTCTTCCCGGCTGTATGTAATAACCTACCAGTGGTAGGTTTGGTGTCGAAATGAGAATGCATGAGCAGAAAATAACCCATACAGTATGGACTGTAAAATATGGTGGAGGATCTTTGAAATTATGGGGCTATTTTGCGTCCATTGGTCCTGGGACCCTTGTGAATTAAGGTCAATGACATCAGAAACTTTACCCAGTACTAGGACATTTTAGCCAAAAACATGGTTGCCTCTGAAGGAGGCTGAAACTTGGCTGCAAGTGGGTCTTTCAGCAAGACAATAACCCCAAGCACATAGCAAAATCCACAAAGAAATGATTAATTGGCCACAAAATCAACATTTTCCATGAAAACATGTGGTTTAAATTAAAGAGGGCAGGGCCTCCCGAGTGGCACAGCGGTCTAAGGCACTACACCACAGTGCTAGAAATGTCACAACAGACCCAGGTTCGATCCCGGGCTGTATCACAACCGGCTGTCATAGGGCGGCGCACAATTGGCCCAGCCTCGTCCGGGTAAGGGGAGGGTTTGGCTGGGGGGTCTTTACTTGGCTCATTGCGCTCTTGTGGTGGGCCAGGTGCCTGCAGGCTGACCCCGGTCATCAGTTGAACAGTGTTTCCTCCGACTCATTGGTGCGGCTGGCTTCCGGGTTAAGAGCGTGGTTTGGTGGGACATGTTTTGGAGGACGCATGACTCAACCGTTTTCTCCCCGAGCCCTTTGGGGAGTTGAAGCGATGCGACAAGATTGAAAAAGGGGGTAAAATACTAAAACAATTGAAGAGGGCAGTCCATTAGCGCAGACAAAGGATATCAAGGATCTGGAAGGATTCTGTATAGAGTAATGGCATAAGATCCCTCCCGGTGTGTTCTCCAACTCATTAACCATTTTAGAAAAAGGGTCAGTGCAGTTATCCTCCCAGAGTGAGGTATTGAAAGGTATTGACCTTTTGAGAGAAAAAAAGTATTACTTGTTCAACAAAATCTCTTTCCCTGAGCAGTTTTATTAGTATAAAATAATATAATTTCAAAGAAACAATATAGCTCAGTATCTTAGTTATTTATTTTATATAGTCATTTTTGCTCATCTTTATCAAGGTTGTCAACAATTTTGGAACCCACTGTATGTAACCTTAAAAAGTGCTATATAATAAATAAATCTAACTGTGTTTTAAATTAGCTAAAGGTTGCAGTGGCTGTGTTAAAGAAAACTGAAACATGGATTACTTTCACAATCGTCGTAATGATTGGACCAAGGCGCAGCGTGAGTAGCATTCCACATTATAAAATGATTAGCATTTTAATGAGGGAAATAAGTATTTGACCCCTCTGCAAAACATGACTTAGTACTTGATGGCAAAACCCATGTTGGCAATCACAGAGGTCAGACGTTTCTTGTAGTTGGCCACCAGGTTTGCACACATCTCAGGAGGGATTTTGTCCCACTCCTCTTTGCAGATCTTCTCCAAGTCATTAAGGTTTCGAGGCTGACGTTTGGCAACTCAAACCTTCAGCTCCCTCCACAGATTTTTTATGGGATTAAGGTCTGGAGACTGGCTAGGCCACTCCAGGACTTTAATGTGTTTCTTCTTGAGCCACTCCTTTGTTGCCTTGGCCGTGTGTTTTGGGTCATTGTCATGCTGGAATACCCAGCCACGACCCATTTTCAATGCCCAGGCTGAGAGAAGGAGGTTCTCACCCAAGATTTGACGGTACATGGCCCCGTCCATCGTCCCTTTGATGCAGTGAAGTTGTCCTGTCCCCTTAGCAGAAAAACACCCACAAAGCATAATGTTTCCACCTCCATGTTTGACGGTGGAGATGGTGTTCTTGGGGTCATAGGCAGCATTCCTCCTCCTCCAAACACAGCGAGTTGAGTTGATGTCAAAGAGCTCCATTTTGGTCTCATCTGACCACAACACTTTCACCAGCTGTCCTCTGAGTCATTCAGATGTTCATTGGCAAACTTCAGACGGGCATGTATATATATTCTTGAGCAGAGGGAACTTGTGGGCACTGCAGGATTTCAGTCCTTCACGGTGTTGTGTGTTACCAATTGTTTTCTTGGTGACTATGGTCCCAGCTGCCTTGAGATCATTGATAAGATCCTCCCGTGTAGTTCTGGGCTGATTCCTCACCGTTCTCATGATCATTGCAACTCCACGAGGTGAGATCTTGCATGGAGCCCCAGGCCGAGGGATATTGACAGTTCTTTTGTGTTTCTTCCATTTGCGAATAATCGCACTAACTGTTGTCATCTTCTCACCAAGCTGCTTGGCAATGGTCTTGTAGCCCATTCCAGCCTTGTGTAGGTCTACAATCTTGTCCCTGACATCCTTGGAGAGCTCTTTGGTTTTGGCCATGGTGGAGAGTTTGGAATCTGATTGATTGATTGCGTCTGTGGACAGGTGTCTTTTTTACAGGTAACTAGCTGCGGTTAGGAGCACTCCCTTTAAGAGTGTGCTCCTAATCTCAGCTTGTTACCTGTATAAAAGACACCTGGGAGCCAGAATTCTTTCTGATTGAGAGGGGGTCAAATACTTATTTCCCTCATTAAAATGTAAATCAATTTCTAACATTTTTGACATGGGTTTTTCTGGATTTTTTTGTTGTTATTCTGTCTCTCACTGTTCAAATAAACCTACCATTAAAATTATAGACTGATCCTTTCTTTGTCAGTGGGCAAACGTACAAAATCAGCAGGGGATCAAATACTTTTCCCCCCACTGTATAGCCCACATACAGCGGAGCAGTCTGCAGACCACTTCAGCAGCGCTCATGTCCCAGTTATCATCACACACCGTACCCCACTGCCCCCCATAATACACGTATAATATAGTTGTATGGAATTGATCTTACTGTTTTTAAATGGGTCTTCTTGGTCTTGAATTGAAGGTTATGAAAATAGGAAAATATGGAGAAGGAATATTGACAATGAGAGTGAGATATTGTGAAAAGCAGGTATTAAATTATCCTTAATTCATTTGAACATAAACTATTTTTGTCTACTGTAATTGTAGACTGAGACTTACCCATCATGCAAGTTACACTAGCATCTTCATCATGGCCACAGTCATGGTTTCCTATCCCTCCTGAGCTGCATTCCAGTAAAGATCCCTCACTTCCCATGCACGCCACATCATCCAATAGGATTGAGCCACTCCCCTCACCAAAGTGAGCCTGGTGAGGAGCCTCTGTGGCTGGTCCACAGCTCAGCTCCCTACATACAACTTGGGCATCTAGCAAAGCCCAGTTATCATCACAGACTGTCCCCCAACTCCCATCCTGGTAGACCTCCACCCTGCCAGAGCAGCGGTTGGGACCATCAACTAGGCGCACTGTCAAGTCAGCTGTTTGAGTTAAGAGGAAGGGAAAGGGAGAAACGTGTAATGGGCTCTAACTTTTTTTTTACAAATATATATTATGACTCATTTTGCAACTGAAACATAAAGTAAGAAATAATTTTTTGATTACTCACAATGGGAATCTGAATCTGAAGGGGATGGACCTGAGAGACGGAGAGAGAGAAAGAGGGAGAGAGAGAGAATGTCGTATGGTGTTAAATATTTCCCTTTCAACTATTGCTTGAGAGACAGACAGCACCTGCCAGCTGAATTACAGGCCCCAGGTCAAAGGAGACAGGTAGCCTAGCAGTTAAGAGCTTTGGGCCAGTAACCGAAAGGTCTCTGGTTTGAATCTCCGAGCCGACTAAGTGAAAAATCTGTTCATGTGCCCTTGAGCTAGGCATTTAACCCTAATTGCGCCTGTAAGTCTCTCTGGATAAGAGTGTCTGCTAAATGACTAAAATGTAAATGTAAATCTCTTATTCGAACCTAAAATATACCTACCATAAACAATGCTCAGATTTATGGTGATAAGTGACCACAAACTGCACTGAGGCAAACTGGTTATGTCAGTTAGGGGTTTCTTCACATTACATGTGAATCATAATTTCTTTGCATATAGTGAGGTTTTCTGCAATTGAAACATAAAGTAAAGACCCACTGGGAACACACTGTTTAAATCAACATTGTTTCCACATCATTACAATGAAACTACGTTGAACCAATGTGAAATAGATGTTGAATTGACGTCTGTGCCCAGTGGTAATTCATTTTTAGATGACTCACAATGGAAATCTGAAGGGGATGGACCTGAGAGAGAGAGAGAAAGAGAGAGGGAGGAAAAAATGGTGGCATTACACAAGCCCCTGGTTGGTGTTGGTAGTTTAAATAAGTTGTCTGAGAAAATTCAACCATTCACTTACCTGACTGCCCCTGACATATCACTGCTGCATCCTCAGAATGTCCACAGTTGTGTGACCTCAGTCCATCTGAGCTGCAGCCAAGCAGTGACCCTTCATTCCCAGAACATTGCACATCCTTTAGCCAGATCTCCCCCCTGCCTTGGCCAAAGTGAGCCTGGTCCGGGGCCTCCAGTGCCACCCCACAGCCCAGTGCTCTACACACTACCTTGGCATCCAGCAGGTCCCAGTCATCATCACACACTGTACCCCACTGGCCAGAGTGAAACACCTCTACTCTACCAGAGCAGTTGTTTGGACCATTGACAAGACGCACTCTGAAAATGCTGTTGTTCTCTGTAGGACCTGTAAACAAAGATAACTGTTAACTCCATTTACTAAGTGGTTTGATTAGAGATTAGGTGCATCCCTGTTCTGCTTTATTAAGTAACAATTGGGTTAACAAACAATACTGAGGTGAGTGCATGTTTCATCAATTTTGCATTTTGCATTTTGTTTTTCTTTGCATATACAATAGCTTTATAAACATTGCAAAAAGCAAAGATAAAATACTGCAAACTTGACTGGTTCCTCTACACTGAAGGAATTATTTTTAAAGGACATCATTAGTGAATATGGCGCTAGGTTTTTTTTATACATGGTTTTGAGCCCGTTAATAAAGTAAGATACCATATTAGATCGAGCCAATACTGCAAAAAGAGAATAAGATGGTCCACAGGGAGTTTATTGGCTGGATGTCTACAGAAATACCTCTTGTAGAATTTGGTTTTTACAGTGTAACACTACTATTACCAACATATACAATATAATGATGTATAAACTTCCTGCCACAAACATTTATCTTACCAGTGCAGGTGACTCCTGCATCTTCATGGTGGCCACAGTCATGGTTACCCAGGCCACTGTGGGGACACTGCAGCAAAGTGTCTTCAGAGCCAGAACAGGCCAAGTCATCCAGAGAGATGGAGCCACTGCCCTTTCCAAACCTGGCAGATCCAAAGGCCTCAAGTGCTTCTCCACAGCCCAACTCTCTGCACATCACCTGAGCATCCCTCTGATCCCAGTCATCATCACACACTGTACCCCACTGGCCAGAGTCGAACACCTCCACTCTACCAGAGCAGTTGTTGGGACCGTTGACCAGACGCACTCTGGAAATACCATCTATAAATGACAGGTAGAACTGTGAACATGACAGGGTGTGGGACTGTCGTTGAGTTGAAAACTTTGTAGATGGAAAAGGATCTTAATTTGATCACCCTGTTGTAGGAGAACTTTCCTGCAATGCAGGCAATTTAGAACTTGTAGTTTATTTGAGGTTTAAGAAGGCTTCTGAAGTTTGCAATTTTCACTTTGAAATTTCAGACTTGATTTGCCGTTACGAAATATGTAACAATTTGTACAAAAATGAAAATTAAGTATAATGCACATAATAATTCACATTTCCTATTGCTGCAGGATTATTTGCCATTGACCTTAACAAGGGCCCCAAGACTAGTGGAAGCAAAATAGCCCCATAACATAAAAAATACACAACCATATTTTACAATAAGTTTGGGCTTCCTTTCTGCTCATGCATTTTCATTTTGACGCCAAACCCCACCACTGGTGTGTGGCCAAAGAGCTCTATTTTCATGTCATCTGACCAAAGCACCGGTTCTTATCAAAGTGCCAATGTCGTTTAGCAAACTCCAGGTGTTAATATTTGTTGGATTACATGAAAATAAAGCTCTTCGGACATGCACGCCAGTGGTGGGGTTTGGCGTCGAAATGAAAATGCATGAGCAGAAAGGAAGCCCAAACTTATTGTAAAATATGGTAGTGTATTTTTTATGTTATGGAGCTATTTTGCTTCCACTAGTCCTGGGGCCCTTGTTAAGGTCAATGACATCAGGAACTTTACCCAATACCAGTACATTTAAGACAAAAACCTGGTTGCCTCTACCAGGACGCAAGTGGATCTTCCAGCAAGACAATGATCTCAAACACACATAAAAATCCACAAAGAAATTGTTTATTGGCCACAAAATCAACATTTCAGTCTCCAGATTTGAAAGCCATTGGAAACCTGTGGTTTGAATGGAAGAGGGCAGGCCATAAGCTCAGATGAAGGATATTGAGGATCTGGAAGGATTCTGTATGGTGATTGGTCTAAGATCCCTCCCAATGTGTTCTCCAACTCATTAACCATTTTAGAAAAAGGTTCAGTGCTGTTATCCTCGCAAGGTGAGGCATTGAAAGGTATTGAAAACAGGGGTGTCAATAATTTTGACCCCTACCTTTTTGAGAGAAAAAAATATTACTTGTTAAACAAAATCGCTTTCTCTAAGCAATTTTATTAGTATAAATAATATAATTTCCCAATTTTTCTGAGCACACAATTTAGTTCAGTATTTTAATTATTTATTTTATACAGTCATTTTTGCTCATCTTTATCAAGGGTGTCAATAAATTCAGACCCCACAGCATATAACCATGAAAAGTGCAATATATATAAATAAACCTACCTGTGCCTTAAATTACCTGAAGTTTGGCATGGCTGTTAAAAGAAAACTGAACCATGAATTACAATTTATCCTGGCCCATAAACTACTTTCAGGGTCAGGAACCATCTAACAATTGAATACGGAACTTCCTATTTAATCTCACCTGAGCAGACCACACTCGCATCCTCAGAATGCATTGTGTTGTACTGACCTATCACATCAGAGAGGCAGTCAAAGAGAGAGTCCTCTGTTCCAACACAGGCTATGTTTTCCAGCAGAATGGGAATACCACCTCCCATACCAAACCCGGCCCATCCGGTGCCATCCTAAGGGCTCCCAAGTGGCACAGAGGTCTAAGGCACTGTATCTCAGTGCAAGAGATGCAGTGCCTGGATCAAACCCAGGCTGTATCACATCCGGCTGTGATTGGGAGTGTAAGGCATGGGTGTTTGCTGACGAGGAATCAAGTGCAGGAAAACAGCGATTCAGGGTATTAGCTCTACAAAACAAAGTGCCCCAAACACAAGGGACAAAACACAGCTTGCGCAAACATACGCACCACTGAAAATGTGCAACAAACAGCGTGTAACCACGCACAGCATACAATGAAAATAATCCCGCACAAAGAGCAGGCGGGCCTACTGGCTAATAAAGCCCGCTAATCAGCCCAACTAAGAACAGGTGCACCTAATAACGAAAAGGGGGCAAAACAAAAAGGGAATCAGTGGCAGCTAGTAGGCCGGTGACGACGACCGCCAAGCGCCACCCGAGCAGGAGGGGGGGCCACCTTCGGTAGGAGTCGTGACAGGGAGTCCCATAGGGCGGTGCACAATTGGCCCAGCGTCGTCCAGGTTTGGCCAAGGTAGGCCGTCATTGTAAATAAGAATTTGTTCTTAACTGACTTGCCTAGTTAAATAAAATAAAAAAATTGCCCACATACAGTGGAGCTGTCAGCAGCGCTCACGTCCCAGTCATCACACACCCTGCCCCCCATGACACACTTATAATATAGTTGTATGGAATTGATCTTACTGTTTCTAAATGGGTCTTCTTGTTCTTGAATTGGAAGTTATGAAAATAGGAAAATATGGAGAAGGGACATTGACAATGAGAGTGAGATATTGTGAAAAACAGGTCTCAAATTATCCTTAATTCATCTGAACATAAACTATTTTTGTCTACTGTATTTGTAGACTGAGACTTACCCATCATGCAAGTTACACTGGCATCTTCATCATGGCCACAGTCATGGTTTCCTATCCCTCCTGAGCTGCATTCCAGTAAAGATCCCTCACTTCCCATGCACGCCACATCATCCAATAGGATTGAGCCACTCCCCTCACCAAAGTGAGCCTGGTGAGGAGCCTCTGTGGCTGGTCCACAGCTCAGCTCCCTACATACAACTTGGGCATCTAGCAAAGCCCAGTTATCATCACAGACTGTCCCCCAACTCCCATCCTGGTAGACCTCCACCCTGCCAGAGCAGCGGTTGGGACCATCAACTAGGCGCACTGTCAAGTCAGCTGTTTGAGTTAAGAGGAAGGGAAAGGGAGAAACGCGTAACGGGCACCGACTTTTTGTTTTACAAATACATATTATGACTTGTTTTGCAACTGAAACAAAGTAAGGAATAATTTGTAGATTACTCACAATGGGAATCTGAATCTGAAGGGTACGTACCTGAGAGAGAGAGAGAGAGAGAGAGAGAGAGAGAGAGAGAGAGAGAGAGAGAGTATGGTATGGTGTTATGATGGTGCCGACGGAGATGGCAGCATCGCGACTAGCT
The DNA here is from genome assembly GCF_965601325.2 of Salmo salar. NCBI lineage: Eukaryota > Metazoa > Chordata > Actinopteri > Salmoniformes > Salmonidae > Salmo > Salmo salar. The sequence continues at coordinate 31,375,998 of NC_138303.1, read as the reverse complement.
CTTTGGAAACTCTGCAGCATTTTGTTTGTTTATGTACTATTTTTTACATTATTAGCTCAGGAATTATTTTGTGTCATTACATACAGCCGGGAAGAACTATTGGATATTAGAGCGGCGGTAACTCACCAGAACTTCCAGCATTACGACCAGGATTACGACTTGCATGGAGCAGATCCTTTGTTTGCTCTCCCCAGAGTAATTAAGGTACTCGAGGCGGTCTTCTGCACACCTCCCACCGCTCCTGAGTATTTTACTCGCTAATGTCCAATCTCTGGATAATAAAGTTGATGAGCTCAAGGCGGGAGACACCAGGGATTGTAACACACTCTGCTTCACAGAAACATGGCTCTCTCGGGACATACTGTCTGACTCCGTAAAGCCAGTTGAGTTCTCAGTACATTGCACCGACAGGAACAAACATCTCTCCGGGAAGCAGAAGGGTGGCGGTATATGTTTCATAACTAACGACTTATGGTGTAACCGTGATAACATACATGAACTCAAGTCCTTCTGTTCACCCGACCTAGAATATCTCACAATCAAATGCTGACGGTACTATCTCCCGAGATAATTTTCCTCAAGAGTAGCCACAGTGGTCTATATCCCCCCTCAAGCTGATACCACGACGGCCCTCAAAGAACTTCACTGGACTTTATGTAAACTGGAAACCACATATCCTGCGGCTGCATTTATTGTAGCGGTGTATTTTAACAAAAGCAAATTTGAGGAAAAGGCTCCTGAAATTCTATCAACATATTGATTGTTGTACTCGCGCTGCTAAAACTCTCGAACATTACTATACTACCTTCCAGAATGCATATAAGGCCCTCCCCCGCCCTCCATTCGGCAAATCAGACCACGATTACATCTTTCTCCTACAGGCAGAAACTCAAACAGGAAGCACCCATCGTGAGGACTATTCAACGCTGGTCTGACCAATCGGAATCCATGCTTCATGATTGTTTTGATCACGCGGACTGGGATATGTTCAGAGTAGCGTCAGAAAATAATATCGACACATATAACGATACGGTGGATGAGTTTATCAGGAAGTGCATAGGAGATGTTGTACCCACTGTGACTATTAAAACCTACCCCAACCAGAAACCGTGGATAGAAGGGAGCATTCGCGCAAAATTGAAAGTGCAAAGAACCGCATTTAACCATGGCAAGGTGACTGGGAATGTGGCAGAATACAAACAGCGTAGTTATTCGCTCTGCAAAGCAATCAAGCAGGCTAAACATCGGTAAAGGGACAAAGTTGAGACCCAGTTCAACATCTCACACACAAGACGTATGTGGCAGGGTCTACAGACAATCACAGATTATAAAAAGAAAACCAGGAACACCGACGTCTTGCTTCCGGACAGGCTGAACACCTTCTTCGATTCTTTGAGGATAATACAGTGACACCGATGCGGCCCACTATCAAGGACTGTGGGCTCTCTTGCTCCATGACCGACACGAGTAGGACATTTAAGCATGTTAACCCTCGCAAGGCTGCCGGCCCAGATGGTATCCCTAGCCGCGTCCTCAAAGCATGCGCAGGCCAGCTGGCTGGTGTGTTTACAGATATATTCAATCTCTCCCTATCCTAGTCTCTTGTCCCTACATGCTTCAAGATGGCAATCGCCACCACACTGCATACTGTCCTGTCCCATCGGGACAAGAGGCATAACTATGTAAGAATGCAGTTCATTGACTATAGCTCAGCATTCAACACTATATTACCCTCCAAACTCATCATCAAGCTCGAGGCCATGGGTCTGAACCAGGTGGTGAAGGTAGGAAACAACACCTCCTCTTCACTGATCCTCAACACTGGGGCCCCATAAAGGTGGGTGCTCAGCCCCCTCCTGTACTCCCTGTTCACCCATGTCTGCGTGGCCATGCACTCCAACTCGATCATTAAGTTTGCAGACGACACAACAGTAATAGGCTTGACTACTAACAGCGATGAGACAGCCTACAGGGAGGAGGTAAGGGCTCTGGAAGTGTGGTGCCAGGAAAAGAACCTCTCACTCAACGTCAACAAAACTAAAGAGATGATCGGGGACTTCAGGAAACAGCAGAGGGAGCACCCCCCTATCCACATCAACGGGACCGCAGTGGAGAAGGTGGAATGTTTCAAGTTCTTCGGCGTACACATCACTGACAAACTGAAATAGTCCACCCACACAGACAGTGTGGTGAAGAAAGCGCAACAGCGCCGCTTCAAGCTCAGGAGGCTGAAGAAATTTGTCTTAACACCTAAAACCCTCACAAACTTTTACAGATGTGCAATTGAGAGCATTCTGTCGGGCTTATTCACCGCCTGGTAGGGCAACTGCACGGCCCACAACCGCAAAGCTCTCCAGAGGGTGGTGCGGTCTGCCTAACGCATTACCGGGAGAAACTTCCCGCCCACCTGGACACCTACAGCACCGATGCCATAGGAAGGCCAAAAAGATCATCAAGGACATCAACCACCCGAGCCACTGCCTGTTCACCCCAAAATTATCCAGAAGGTGAGGTCAGTACAGGTGCATCAAAGCTGGGACCAAGAGACTGAAACAGCCTCTATCTCAAGGCCATAAGACTGCTAAACAGCCATCACTAGCACATTTGAGGTGTGAAACACTAGCCACTTAAATAATATCTCCGTATCTTGCATTACTCATCTCATATGTATATACTGTATTCCATACTATGTCACTGTATCTTAGTCCAATGCCACTCTGACATATACAGTTGAAGTCAGTAGTTTACATACACCTTGGCTAAATACATTTAAACTCAGTTTTTCACAATTCCTGACACTTAATCCTAGTAAAAAGTCCATGTCTTAGGTCAGTTAGGATCACCACTTTAGTTTAAGAATGTGAAATGCCAGAATAATAGTAGAGAGAACGATTTATTTCAGCTATTATTTCTTTCATCACATTCCCAATGGGTCATAAGTTTACATACACTCAATTCGTATTTGGTAGCATTGCCTTTAAATTGTTTAACTTGGGTCAAACATTTCGGGTAGCCTTCCACAAGCTTCCCACAATAAGTTGGGTGAATTTTGGCCCATTCCTCCTGACAGAGCTGGTGTAACTGAGTCAGATTTGTAGGCCTCCTTGCTCGCACATGCTTTTTTAGTTTTGCTCACAAACTGTCTATAGGATTGATGTCAGGGCTTTGTGATGGCCACTCCAATACCTTGACTTTGTTGTCCTTAAGCCATTTTGCCACAACTTTGGAAGTATGCTTGGGGTCATTGTCCATTTGGAAGACCCATTTGCGACCAAGCTTTAACTTCCTGACTGATGTCTTGAGATGTTGCTTCAGTATATCTACATAATTTTCCTCCCTCATGATAACATCTATTTTGTGAAGCGCACCAGTCCCTCCTGCAGCAAAGCACCCCCACAACATGATGCTGCCACCCCCCGTGCTTCACGGTTGGGATGGTGTTCTTCGGCTTGCAAGCCTCCCCCTTTTTCCTCCAAACATAACGATGGTCATTATGGCCAAACAGTTCTATTTTTGTTTCATCAGACCAGAGGACATATCTCTAAAAAGTACGATCTTTATCCCCATGTGCAGTTGCAAACCGTAGTCTGGCTTTTTTATGGCGGTTTTGGATCAGTGGCTTCTTCCTTGCTTAGCGGCCTGCTAAACACGTGTATGTGACCAATAAATTAGATTTGAATCTTTCCTCTTCAACTACTGCTGAAGAGATAGACAGCACCTGCCATTGTCAAAGGTCAAAGGCGGTAGGTAGCCAAGCCGGTAATAGCGTTGGTGGTTCTCATTCCTGAGTTGACAAGGTGAAAAATCTGTCGATATATCCTTGCAGTAAGGGGTTTCTTCTCATGACGTGTGAATATACAGGATATCTGATGTGACCATAATTTCTTTGCATATAGTGAGGTTTTCTGCAATTGAAACATAAAGTAAAGACCTACTGGGAACACACTGTTTAAATCAACATTGTTTCCACATCATTACAATGAAATTGCGTTAAACCAACGTGAAATAGATGTTGAATTGATGTCTGTGCCCATTGGGGAATCATTTTTTAATTACTCACAATGGAAATCTGAAGGGGATGGACCTGAGAGAGTGAGAGCGAGAGAGGGAGAGAGAAAGAGAGAGAGAGAGAGAGAGAGAGAGGAGAAATGGTAGCATTACACAAGCCCCTGGCTGGTATTGGCAGTTTAGATAAATCTTCTAAGAAAATTCAACCACACACTTACCTGACTGCCCCTCACATATTGCTGCTGCATCCTCAGAATGTCGACAGTTGTGTGACCCCAGTCCATCTGAGCTGCAGCCAAGCAGTGCCTCTTCATTCCCAGAACATTCCACATCATCTAGCCAGATCTCCCCCCTGCCTTGGCCAAAGTGAGCCTGGTCCAGGGCCTCCAGCGCCACCCCACAGTCCAGCGCTCTACACACTACCTTGGCATCCAGAAGGTCCCAGTCATCATCACACACTGTACCCCACTGGCCTGCATAATACACCTCCACCCTGCCAGAGCAGTTGTTTGGGCCATCCACTAAACGTACTCCTCCAGCACTGACTGTGGAGGCTGGAAAATAATTGTTTTGTTAAGTCCCACATTAAGTGACTGGGTATTTATATGATAGTAACATATATAGGAACTACAGTGTACGATTGCCATCATGGAACGACAGTGGCTTGGCGAAAGTATTCACCCCCCTTGGCATTTTTCCTATTTTGTTGCCTTGGAATTAGAATAGATTTTTGTGGGGTTTGTGTAATTTGATTTACACAACATGCCTACCACTTCAAAGATGCAAAATATTTTTTATTGTGAAACAAACAAGAAATAAGACAAAAAAACTGAAAACTTGAGCGAAAGTCAATACTTTGCAGAGCCACCTATTGCATCAATTACAGCTGTAAGTCTCTTGGGGTATGTCTCTACATGCTTGGCACATCTAGCCACTGGGATTTTGCTCATTCTTCAAGGCAAAACTACTTCAGCTCCTTCAAGTTGGATGGGATCCGCTGCTGTACAGCAATCTTTAAGTCAAACCACAGATTCTCAATTGGATTGAGGTCTGGGCTTTGACTAGGCCATTCCAAGACATTTAAATGCTTCCCTTTAAAATATGCGAGTGTTGATTTAGCAGTATGCTTAGGGTCATTGTTCTGCTGGAAGGTGAACCTCCGTCCCAGTCTCAAATCTCTTGAAGACTGAAACAGGTTTCCCTCAAGAATTTCCCTGTATTTAGCACCATCCATCATTCCGTTGCGTTTTCCTTTATGGCCAAAAGCTCAAAATTTAGTCTCATTTAACCAGAGTACCTTCTTCCATATGTTTGGGGAGTCTCCCACATGCCTTTTTGCGAACACCAAATGGGTTTGCTTATTATTATTTTAAGCAATGGCTTTTTTCTGGCCACTCTTCCATAAAGCCCAGCTCTGTGGAGTGTACGACTTAAATTGGTCTTATGGACAGATACTCCAATCTCCGCTGTGGAGCATCTTTGGTCTCTTTGTTGCCTCTTTGATTAATGCTTTCCTTGCATGGTCCGTGAGTTTTGGTGGGCGGCCCTCTCTTGGCAGGTTTGTTGTGGTGCCATACTCTTTCCATTTTTTAATAATGGATTTTACGGTGCTCCGTGGGATGTTCAAAGTTTCAGATATTTTTTTTATAACCCAACCCTGATCTGTACTTCTGCACAACTTTGACCCTAACCTGTTTGGAGAGCTCCTTGGTCTTCATGGTGCCGCTTGCTTGGTGGTGCCCTTTGCTTAGTGGTGTTGCAGACTCTGGGGCCTTTCAGAACTGGTGTATATATACTGAGATCATGTGACAGATCATGTGACACAGATTGCACACAGGTGGACTTTATTTAACTAATTATGTGTCTTCTGAAGGTAATTTTTTGAAACAAGTTATTTTTTTCATTTCACTTCACCAATTTGGACTATTTTGTGTACAGTATGTCCAATTCATGAAATCTAAATAAAAATCAATTTAAATTACAGGTTGTAATGCAACAAAATAGGAAAAACGCCAAGGGGGGTGAATACTTCTGCAAGGCACTGTACATATAATTTTGTATTTCTATTAAGATTAAACTTAATAACAGAAAGAATTACAAGTCTGCTTCACTATACTTACTTCTATCTAGAACTCGAGATGCTCCTTCATTGGTGCAAACAACTACATGAGTGGAAAATAATGATAAACATACAATGAGGTAAAGATGATATATTGTATTGCTATGTCAAAAGTCCTGTGTCTGTGTGAGTTGATAAGAGATGGACACAGACGTGTTTCAGTTCTCATTTGCTTTTAGTTAACAGATTAATTGGAAAGCAAAGTAGACCAGGATATTAGTAATCATATACAGTGGGGGAAAAAAGTATTTGATCTCCTGCTGATTTTGTACGTTTTCCCACTGACAAAGAAAGGATCAGTCTATAATTTTAATGGTAGGTTTATTTGAACAGTGAGAGACAGAATAACAACAAAAATATCCAGAAAAACGCATGTCAAAAATGTTAGAAATTGATTTGCATTTTAATGAGGGAAATAAGTATTTGACCCCCTCTCAATCAGAAAGATTTCTGGCTCCCAGGTGTCTTTTATACAGGTAACAAGCTGAGATTAGGCGCACACTCTTAAAGGGAGTGCTCCTAACCGCAGCTTGTTACCTGTAAAAAATACACCTGTCCACAGACGCAATCAATCAATCAGATTCCAAACTCTCCACCATGGCCAAGACCAAAGAGCTCTCCAGGGATGTCAAGGACAAGATTGTAGACCTACACAAGGCTGGAATGGGCTACAAGACCATCGCCAAGCAGCTTGGTGAGAAGGTGACAACATTTGGTGCGATTATTCGCAAATGGAAGAAACACAAAAGAACTGTCAATATCCCTCGGCCTGGGGCTCCATGCAAGATCTCACCTCGTGGAGTTGCAATGATCATGAGAACGGTGAGGAATCAGCCCAGAACTACACGGGAGGATCTTATCAATGATCTCAAGGCAGCTGGGACCATAGTCACCAAGAAAACAATTGGTAACACACAACACCGTGAAGGACTGAAATCCTGCAGTGCCCACAAGTTCCCTCTGCTCAAGAATACATATACATGCCCGTCTGAAGTTTGCCAATGAACATCTGAATGACTCAGAGGACAGCTGGTGAAAGTGTTGTGGTCAGATGAGACCAAAATGGAGCTCTTTGACATCAACTCAACTCGCTGTGTTTGGAGGAGGAGGAATGCTGCCTATGACCCCAAGAACACCATCTCCACCGTCAAACATGGAGGTGGAAACATTATGCTTTGTGGGTGTTTTTCTGCTAAGGGGACAGGACAACTTCACTGCATCAAAGGGACGATGGACGGGGCCATGTACCGTCAAATCTTGGGTGAGAACCTCCTTCTCTCAGCCTGGGCATTGAAAATGGGTCGTGGCTGGGTATTCCAGCATGACAATGACCCAAAACACACGGCCAAGGCAACAAAGGAGTGGCTCAAGAAGAAACACATTAAAGTCCTGGAGTGGCCTAGCCAGTCTCCAGACCTTAATCCCATAAAAAATCTGTGGAGGGAGCTGAAGGTTTGAGTTGCCAAACGTCAGCCTCGAAACCTTAATGACTTGGAGAAGATCTGCAAAGAGGAGTGGGACAAAATCCCTCCTGAGATGTGTGCAAACCTGGTGGCCAACTACAAGAAACGTCTGACCTCTGTGATTGCCAACATGGGTTTTGCCATCAAGTACTAAGTCATGTTTTGCAGAGGGGTCAAATACTTATTTCCCTCATTAAAATGCTAATCATTTTATAATGTGGAATGCTACTCACGCTGCGCCTTGGTCCAATCATTACGACGATCGTGAAAGTAATCCATGTTTCAGTTTTCTTTAACACAGCCACTGCAACCTTTAGCTAATTTAAAACACAGTTAGATTTATTTATTATATAGCACTTTTTAAGGTTACATACAGTGGGTTCCAAAATTGTTGACAACCTTGATAAAGATGAGCAAAAATGACTATATAAAATAAATAACTAAGATACTGAGCTATATTGTTTCTTTGAAATTATATTATTTTATACTAATAAAACTGCTCAGGGAAAGAGAGTTTGTTGAACAAGTAATACTTTTTTTCTCTCAAAAGGTCAATACCTTTCAATACCTCACTCTGGGAGGATAACTGCACTGACCCTTTTTCTAAAATGGTTAATGAGTTGGAGAACACACCGGGAGGGATCTTATGCCATTACTCTATACAGAATCCTTCCAGATCCTTGATATCCTTTGTCTGCGCTAATGGACTGCCCTCTTCAATTGTTTTAGTATTTTACCCCCTTTTTCAATCTTGTCGCATCGCTTCAACTCCCCAAAGGGCTCGGGGAGAAAACGGTTGAGTCATGCGTCCTCCAAAACATGTCCCACCAAACCACGCTTCTTAACCCGGAAGCCAGCCGCACCAATGAGTCGGAGGAAACACTGTTCAACTGATGACCGGGGTCAGCCTGCAGGCACCTGGCCCACCACAAGAGCGCAATGAGCCAAGTAAAGACCCCCCAGCCAAACCCTCCCCTTACCCGGACGAGGCTGGGCCAATTGTGCGCCACCCTATGACAGCCGGTTGTTTTGCAGAGGGGTCAAATACTTATTTCCCTCATTAAAATGCAAGTCATTTTATAAATTTTTTGACATGCATTTTTCTGGATATTTTTGTTGTTATTCTGTCTTTCACTGTTCAAATAAACCTACCATTAAAATTATAGACTGGTCATTTCTTTGTCAGTGGGCAAACGTACAAAATCAGCAGGCGATCAAATACTTTTTTCCCTCACTGTACCTCACAGTGCTGTTTCTGAACTTTCGCAAAGCAATAGGATATTTATACAATGGAAATGTTCGTGAGTAGAGTCACTATTGTGGATTAACCCAATAATATTATATACATTTTTATTTGCTGAGAACCTATGCACAAAACTACTACATGAAATCTTAGAGCCCTTTGTATACATGTAGTACACAAAATATGAATTTTGCATTAAGTATTTTGTGAAACACACTATTTGCTCATATGGGACAAACACATTCATAAATAGTTAACATAAATATTAATAAATGGTATTGTTAAAATACAATTTGCTCACCTGCTATCACAAATGCTAGGTACCACTTGCGCTTGGGTGTAAGAGTCATGATCAACATTGAGAATGAGTGTATTGTCATGTATGAACCTTTTTATAGACAGATTTTGTTACCTATTGTTGTGTGCCACCTGATTCCGACAAAGAAAAAAACTGATATCTAACAAAAGGTGGCATTTATTTATCACTGAACACACGTTATATAACACCCGTGAAGATTACTATTTGAAGAAACCACATGATGGCTACTTCTCTGGGAATAAGACTAACACACTGTTTATCAAAACAGAATACAAGCTTTGGAAAGAATAATGAATTTAATTGGAAAATGGTTGTTTCAGAGCCAAATGAGTATGTTCAAGGTGCTTTCCTCTTCCCACTTTCAATTCCTTGAGGGGTAGACCTGTTTCATGATAGATAGTGGGGTGGGGTCAAAATCTCAAAAGGTTACACCTTAAAAGGAAACTCCCTTTTCACTAAGGACCCAATTCTAAATTAGGATTCATGCACATGCATTATGTAAATGAGAGAATAAAGCAGGGGGAAAACACTAAATAAATATACACTGCTCAAAAAAATAAAGGGAACACTTAAACAACACAATGTAACTCCAAGTCAATCACACTTCTGTGAAATCAAACTGTCCACTTAGGAAGCAACACTGATTGACAATACATTTCACATGCTGTTGTGCAAATGGAATAGACAAAAGGTGGAAATTATAGGCAATTAGCAAGACACCCCCAATAAAGGAGTGGTTCTGCAGGTGGTGACCACAGACCACTTCTCAGTTCCTATGCTTCCTGGCTGATGTTTTGGTCACTTTTGAATGCTGGCGGTGCTTTCACTCTAGTGGTAGCATGAGACGGAGTCTACAACCCACACAAGTGGCTCAGGTAGTGCAGCTCATCCAGGATGGCACATCAATGCGAGCTGTGGCAAGAAGGTTTGCTGTGTCTGTCAGCGTAGTGTCCAGAGCATGGAGGCACTACCAGGAGACAGGCCAGTACATCAGGAAACGTGGAGGAGGCCGTAGGAGGGCAACAACCCAGCAGCAGGACCTCTACCTCCGCCTTTGTGCAAGGAGGAGCAGGAGGAGCACTGCCAGAGCCCTGCAAAATGACCTCCAGCAGGCCACAAATGTGCATGTGTCTGCTCAAACGGTCAGAAACAGACTCCATGAGGGTGGTATGAGGGCCCGACGTCCACAGGTGGGGCTTGTGCTTACAGCCCAACACCGTGCAGGACGTTTGGCATTTGCCAGAGAACACCAAGATTGGCATATTCGCCACTGGTGCCCTGTGCTCTTCACAGATGAAAGCAGGTTCACACTGAGCATGTGACAGACGTGACAGAGTCTGGAGACGCCGTGGAGAACGTTGTGGATGACCGGTTTGGCGGTGGGTCAGTCATGGCATTTCTTTGGGGGGCCGCACAGCCCTCCATGTGCTCGCCAGAGGTAGCCTGACTGCCATTAGGTACCGAGATGAGATCCTCAGACCCCTTGTGAGACCATATGCTGGTGCGGTTGGCCCTGGGTTCCTCCTAATGCAAGACAATGCTAGACCTCATGTGGCTGGAGTGTGTCAGCAGTTCCTGCAAGAGGAAGGCATTGATGCTATGGACTGGCCCACCCGTTCCCCAGACCTGAATCCAATTGAGCACATCTTGGACATCATGTCTCGCTCCATCCACCAACGCCACGTTGCACCACAGACTGTCCAGGAGTTGGCGGATGCTTTAGTCCAGGTCTGGGAGGAGATCCGTCAGGAGACCATCCGCCACCTCATCAGGAGCATGCCCAGGCGTTGTAGGGAGGTCATACAGGCACGTGGAGGCCACACACACTACTGAGCCTCATTTTGACTTGTTTTAAGGACATTACATCAAAGTTGGATCAGCCTGTAGTGTGGTTTTCCACTTTAATTTTGAGTGTGACTCCAAATCCAGACCTCCATGGGTTGATAAATTGGATTTCCATTGATTATTTTTGTGTGATTTTGTTGTCAGCACATTCAACTATGTAAAGAAAAAAGTATTTAATAAGATTATTTCATTCATTCAGATCTAGGATGTGTTATTTTAGTGTTCCCTTTATTTTTTTGAGCAGTGTATATAATTACGCCACCCGCAATAACTCAGTTCAAACCCGTCATAAAAAGCTCTATGCAAAGTTGTTTTCTAACTGGTGATGCGCAAATTGCGTGTTAGATATATAATTCCCCTTTAGAGATCATATAACTGCTAATGCTCTTACTATTGGTTTTGAAACAATATTTAATTATGAATGAATATGCTTGCATGGGAATAAATCTCATATCTTGCACTTTTCACGATCACATTGTTTTTGGATTATGAGAGGCTGAGTCATTGTGAATGAATTGTACATAATCTGTTTTTGGGGCAGGCATTGTATTCCAGAACACATGCTTCAGATCAGGCACAACTTCTCTCCTTTGGCTATGGCCCAGACAATGTCAGAAATCTGGGTCAAAGTTCATTTGTACTTTTCCTGTGGTGTGTCAAAGTGCGGCATATATGTTTGGTGTAGTAGTCTCTGAAAAACTGTGTTGAGCAGTAGCGAAGAAACAGCCACTGATAGGATTGCATTTTTCTTTGCCTTGGAGATATTCATCCCTATTTCAAAGTACTCTTTTACTTAAAGGGGCTCTTTGGGGCCACTTTCAACAAGGTGCTCATCATATCTTCCTACCCAAGGTAAGATGTGGCCTTATATTTTGGTATAGTATGTGTGTGTGTTACATTCTGTTCTTTGAAAAATAATATCCATAATACTGTATCAAATAACTTAAAATAAATGTGGTCCAACCCCTGCTTTTTGCAGAGCCGCCCTTACTTTGGGTTCAGGGAAAGTTATGTTACACAAGTGGATGCAAAATGTTAGGATTTTCTGCAAATGAGTAACAGAAAGGTCTACTGGTACCTATACATAACATCCTCAAGCCTAAAGAGCTTCACATTTATGAGCACATTGTTCTCCCCTCCCTCAAACAACTAAATTCTGATTACACTGAATGAGATATCTATGTGCAGTGTATATCATCACATAAAAGTCCATTATCTTGTAAAAACTTGTTTGGCCATGTCCATTGTGGCTCACACAAAGGTTGGTGTCAGGTGAAGGGAGGGATCCAACTTCGGTTCAAGTGTACACCATGACTACAACAGTGGCAGTCAGTGCAGTTTAAGATGAGGGAGGACAATATATATTTTTCATGAGCATGGCCTTATTTCTATTACAGCATATTGGATGACTGTCATTCATATTCCATTCACCCAGTTCAATTTAACTACGATAGATTAAGGCTACTACATGATACTCACATTTTCTCAATACCCATCATGAAGTTTCTACAACCTAGCCTATGAATGAAAGTTTACAACGTAGGTGCACACAGGTTGAGAGAAAATGTTGAGGCGACAGACAGTGACACATGGACAGACAGTGACACATTCAATACTGCCTTGCACACTCTTGCCTGCATCTAGCTGATCTAGGGTGTAATCATTAGTCCAACAGTTGCAAACCAGAGTTACTATTGGACAAATGTAGGTATGTATATTCCTGTTTTGTTCCATTTGCTTCTGTTAAAGAAAAGTTTTTCAACAGAATCAGCGGAATGAATGCACCCCTGATCACGTGTAAACACAGTTCACTTTCATAGCAGCCATGTTGTATTCCTTCTCGCATCTATGCGCTCTCCTCCTCTCACCTTTTCCCTTTGCTTGTGGATTTCAACCCACAACACATCAGTTGTACGTGACCAGGCAAAAAACCTTTCCAAGCCAAACCATATCTTAACCTCTACACACATCCTACATCGTTGTCACCATATTAGCTAAAGTAACGTCATAGTCAACATAGCTAATACAACTAATGCATTAGTAAACCCGCTATGATCATGCAGTAACGTTAGTGTAGTCAGTAAGTAGTTTAGCACTTACACCGGCGGGCCCCAGTGGCAATAAATTAGTCAAACCAAAAGCTTACCTTGACTTGGAGGAGTTCCAGTGTTGTGTTGGATAGTCATTTCCAGCTAGCTAACATAGCATCCCTCTGTTTGAGCAGGGTGCTTGAGTAGGCTAAACTCACTAGCTGCATTTGCTAGCTAAGTAAGTGAAACTTAAAGTGAAAAAATAATAATAATCTCTCTCTCCTTCTTGTCTTTCATTTTGGAAGAAATTAATTTGTTCAAAACTGTTCAACTATTGTCTTTCTCTCTCTTTGAGTCAACTACTGTAGCTTATGCTTTCAGTACTAGATTCGTTCTCTGGTCCTTTGACTGAGGGGACAACATGTCAGTTCATGCTGCAAGAGATCTGATAGGTTGGAGGAAGTCCTCCGGAAGTTGTCATAATTACTGTGTAAGTCTATGGAAGGGGGTGAGAACCATGAGCTTCCTAGGTGTTGTATTGAAGTAAATGCAACTGGTTGAAGCCAGCGCAAAATGCCTACTATTTATGTGTCCAGGTTAAACGTGGGACGTCCCTCATTATAAACAAACAGCCGGTTAAATGCATGGTTAATGCATCATTTTCAGATATATTAGAAGTGATTAATAGACGAAACAACAATGTCATTGAACCAATTGACTGGCCAGAGATCAGGGTATTCATCAGCAAAGACGCAGTGCAAGCTGATAGTATTTTGGACTGATAGTATTTTGGACAACCAAATTGAAGTCAAATTGATTGATGAAATCTAAGTGTGTTAGCTGTATGGTGATTTGCGATTCATAACTTAAATTTTACCGGTACTACCAGTAGTAGTAGGTCAACCGATAACACCAAGACGGAACGCGTTTGAAGTGCACACACGCTTTGCGCAGATCCACAATGATGTGATCTACGGTCTCCAAGGTGGGGCCTTTTCGTGGCAGCCAGACGAGACAATCGAAGGAGGATGCGTTGAGCAAAGTTACTGGGCTCGAATTTAGTCAAGCTTGCTCTATATAGACTGATGCTTCTAATTGTGCATGTTATAAACAAAAAAATGTATTTTGATGATGATAGGTTATACTCTACGGCTGGATATGTGTATTTTTTTTACATTGCTACATTAATTTGGCAGACCTAACTTGATTGACCCTCTTTCTACAAGACCTAGTCTATGACAGGCCTAATCATATTTGTATGAATATTTTGTTAACGCCTATAGGCTATAGAGATGCATTCAGGTAATTAACTTATTATACATAAACATTTATTTTATTACACATTTATTGTCAATCATTCTGCAATTAGATTTTTTGAAATAGTTTACTCTATTGCCCTATACATCACATTCAATTATGAGATTGGATTGCACTTTTTATAATCAGGAATAAAGAAACTGTTACAAGTTATACTTCCCATTGTGTTTCATTTCTCATGGTTATAACAACATTGTAACATCTGCATTCTTTTTAAGAAAAATAGTGTAGGTTTTCCCATGGAATAATATAACTCTTGAAGCTCACATTAGGCCTAGAGCCTGCACAAGTGCCTAGGACAATGTGGTAAAGTTATTCCTTATCCACTTAAAGTTTTTTTTTTTCCCCCGCTTGCCTCAATTTTCTGGGTGGTTAAATCCGTTAAACAATGAATCAATTTTGTCTGGCCTAACCACTATTTATTATCAATAATGGCCTCACTTACCAACATATCTGCCTAGCTTGCTTCATATCCTCTTCTGCTGGGCAATCTTAAAGTTGCAGTATCGCACTGATTTATCTTTTTATCAATGGCAGTCTGTTACCAATGTAGCTAAAAGATAAAAGAACATATGCAACCAATGCATTGAATTCATGTTAGAGATAGTAAACAACTAGTCACATTACTTAATGTGTGTGTGTGTGTGTGGTGGGAGGGGGGGTGGATGAAAACACTTTGACTGTTCAAACACAGAAAGCAACATTATTTGTTACATTCTTTGTCCTCTCCAGACAAACCATGCTAGTCACCGTTGCAGCCCCACTTTGCTTCCCTCCACATCCTGCTCTCTTCCTCCTGACCTGTCTCCTGTGGGTGTTCCCAGCTCAGAGCCATGCTGGCAACATCCTGGTGTACCCTGTGGACGGCAGCCATTGGCTCAACATGGACATCCTCCTGCGAGAGCTGCACCAGCGGGGGCACTCTTTAACGGTGGTCCGCTCGTCCACCAGCTGGTACGTCCCTGAACACGCCCCCCACTACTCCTCCGTCACAGTGCCGGTGCCCGGGGCCAGCAACCTGGAGGACCCACAGTACATGGCATACTTCCTGAAGAGGAGCCTGGAGATATGGACACGAGAGCGCTCCATTTTGTCCTTCATTGAGCTACAGAAGGAGACTATTAATTTGCTGGAGGAGGCCCATCGCGGCAGTGCTGAAATGGCCCTCTTAGCCATGGAGGACAAACAATTAATGGAGAAGCTAAAGGCAGCCAACTTTGATTTAATGTTGACTGATCCTGGATTTGCAGGAGGAGTTGTATTAGGGAATTACTTGGGTCTTCCTATTGTGCTTAACGTTCGTTGGATCACTAATGCAGAGGGACACTTTGCAATTGCACCTTCGCCCCTTTCTTACATACCAACTATCGGGTCACTGGTCACAGATAAAATGAGCTTTGCCAACAAACTGAAAAACTTCTTGCATTATGGAATCGCTCTTTATATTGATTATGGCATAACAAGACCCTTATACCAGGGTGTGATCAACAAATTCATCGATCCAAACACCAACATCTATTCTCTCATTCAGGGGGCTGACCTATGGCTGATGAGAGTGGACTTTGTGTTCGAGTTCCCACGCCCCACCATGCCCAACGTGGTCTACATGGGGGGCTTCCAGTGTAAGCCTTCTAAGCCTTTGCCCGCAGAGTTAGAGGCATTTATGCAGAGCTCGGGGGAACATGGGGTCGTGGTCATGTCTTTGGGGAGTCTGCTGGGTAGCCTCCTACCGGAGATCTCAGAGGTCATTGCAGCTGCCTTCGCCCTCCTGCCTCAGAAGGTGGTGTGGAGACACACGGGAGAGAAGCCCTCTACTCTAGGCAACAACACACTGTTGGTGAACTGGCTGCCTCAGAACGACCTACTGGGCCATCCCAAAACAAGAGCCTTTGTGACACATGGGGGCACCAATGGGATCTATGAGGCCATCTACCATGGGGTTCCCATGTTAGGCCTTCCTCTCATCTTTGACCAGTTTGACAACATGCTGCGTCTACAGACCAGGGGTGTGGCGAAGGTTCTCGAGGTGACGGCCCTAAAGGTGGAACCTATGACACAGACACTGACAGACATCCTGGACGAGAGTAAGCCCTATAGAGACAATATGCGCAGGATGTCAAAACTCCACCATGATACACCGCTCAAACCAATGGACAACGCCATCTTCTGGCTAGAATTTGCTATGAGACACAAGGGTGCAGCACACTTGCGCACTGAGTCCTACAAGATGCCCTGGTATGCTTACCACAATGTGGATGTGCTGGTACTTCTCCTGACTGTTGTAGTCTCTGTCCTGTTACTAACGCTAATGACTTGCAAGGTTTTAGGCAGGGCTCTTTGCCAAAAGAAAAAGGAAAAACTGGAGTAATTTCTGAAGAATTTGTTTTACATTCGACAGTACATTCAAATTATCTGGTGCAATTGAAATCCACTACAAGACAAATGGGCATGAAACTTTTGATCAAAATGAGACTATAGATGATTAATCAATCACTCTTTTTCTTGTAATAAAATAAAAACAGCAGTTTAGCAAATGTTAAATCAATGCAATTTTGTCAATGTCACAATATTGCTAATACAACAAACATCTTTATAGATTTTTAAATAACTTTTTTATTTATTTTTTTACAGACATTAAAATGTACCAATCACCTATAACCATGTTCATACTCACATAATACCACAATCTCTTTCTTGGTCAACACAAAATAATTACAAAATAAAATGGTCGACACAACAATGTGATGCATTTTTTGCTTTTATGTCCTAGATTTCTGAGTGGTGGAGTTGACTAATGTTTGTGTGGTACAGCTAAATATTTTAAACAGTTAAAAAATAAAGTGCCCATCAGCTGTATGGTATTGACAATACACATCTCTCCAATTTAAGAACAGTCCCATTTGCTTGCACTACGCAAGAAAAATGCATTAAAAAAGTTGCAAAGCAAATTAAATATAACCTAACGAATTATCTACAGGTTACAAAAGTTGTCTCAAGTTTCCGGGGATCATGATCAGACATGCAATCTATCTTAAGTCAGATGTTTAAAAACGAATATAGAACCTATATACTGAGTGTACAAAAAATTAGGAACACCTGCTCCTTCCATGACATACTGACCAGGTGAATACTGCTGAAAACTATGATCCCGTATTGATGTCACCTGTTAAATCCACTTCAATCAGTGTAGATGAAGAGGTGGAGACAGAGTAAAGAAGGATTTTTAAGCCTTGAAATAATTGAGACATAGATTGTGTATGTGTGACATTCAGAGCGTGAATGGGCAAGACATACCAAGACATGCCTTTGAATGAGGTATGGCAGTAGGTGCCAAGAACTGCAACGCTGCTGGGTTTTTCACACAACAGTTTTCCGTGTGTATCAACAATGGTCCACCACCCAAAGGACATCCAGCCAATTTGACACAACTGTGGGAAGCACTGGGGTCAACATGGGCCAGCATCCCTGTGGAACGCTTGACACCTTGTAGAGTCCATGCCCGACGAATTGAGACTCTTCTGAGGGCAAAAGGGGGTGCAACTCAATATAAGGAAGGTGTTCCTAATTTTTTTATACACTGTGTACAATAGATACCACTTTGCAACTTTGCTATATTCCATTAGGAAAACATATCCCATCGTAACAGTGGCTTTAAAGTGTGGTGTGTCCTTTTCTGACATGTGCCCAAGGGTTGGTATGGCAAACTCCTCAATAACTTCAGTTGGCCGAGGGGACGTTTTTATACAACTATCTAAAGATAATTTGGTTAGAATTCCTTTTAAATGTTTTTTTTCTCCTATTAAAAGCAAGAAAAGGTAGCAGTAAAACTGATACTAAAATTAAAGATGGCATGTGTCATATTGCTAAACAATCCTAATTTAATGTCTGGCGTTCTTACTTCAAACTACCAGACAGAACCTTTTATGTACCAAGATTAGATTTTAGCACCAATTAGGACTAGCTATTTTATTAAATGACCATATAAAGGGGAATGTCACTGATCATTTTATTAACTAGAGTTAAAATCAAGAGTGATTTTTGATAGTGGTTTCATCTTCCATAAAAAAAATTAATTGCTGCTCTGCAAAAGTGTGAAAAATGCTCATCTTGTAGGCTATAACATTCATTTACCAACAAATTAAAAAATGAGGGGAATACAAAAATTACAGATACTTCACTCTAGATTTAACTATATTACCTTTTCATGTGGGAGGAATCTTCTGGATAGTGAACATCCGTTCAACGTAACAGATGTACACAGTATACACTGTTTAACAGAGGCAGTGGATTTGTGGATTTAGAAGAGAGCGGTTTCACCTCTCACAAATATAACGATAATAAAACAATTGCTTAAAGAAAGAATAAATGTAGCATTTTTTCAAATTAAATGCAAATATTGACATACAAATCAGTAAGAAATCTGAGCCATGGCTGAATACAATTTAACAATGTTTTATACGGGAGAGTAGACGGGCAATTCCACAGTACGGTAAAAGTGACACGAGGCAGGTTTACATTGCAATGTCACATCAAAAGAATGTGCCACGTGTAATGGAAACGGCAGATATGAGAATTATTATCCGTTCGACATGGGTGGATTTTTCTGTCGTCTAACTTTATTTGTTGCGACACATTATAGAACGTTTTTCAAATAAATTATGATTGCCGAATAATTTTGAATGTATGCGGGCATGTGCTATCACGTAACTATATAGCTCCACTCCACATTTCATTGTAAATGCCTACTGCTTGCTAAATCTATTTTTCAATTATAAAAATTCCCTGAATTGCTTCGCCCTGCTTTTCTGGTTGGCTGGATGCAAGTTTCACCATCCAATTATTACAGATCTACAGGAGTCACCATGGCACGGACCATGAATATGGCAAATAAGACCTCTCGATTTGCACAGCGGTCTAAAGCACTGCATCGCTAGAGGCATTACTACAGACCTGGGTTCGATCCCAGGCTGTCGAAGGCAACCAGGAGACCCATGAGGCGGCTCACAATTGGCCCAGCGTCGTCCAGGTTAGGCCGGCGGGATATCCTTGTCCCATCACGCTCTAGCGACTCCTTGTGGCGGGCCGGGCGCATGCACACTGACTGCGGTCGTCAGCTGGACTGTGTTTCCGCCAACACACTGGTGCGGCTGGTTAAGCGAGCAGTGCGGCTTGGCAGGGTTGTGTTTCAGGGGATGCAGGGCTCTGGACCGTCACCTCTCCCAAGTCCGTACGGGAGTTGCAGCGACGGTGCAAGACTAACTCCCAATTGGATATTATGAAAAAGGGGTCAAATGTACCCCAAAAAATATATAAATATAACAAAGACTACGGCAAATACTAGTCAACTATTGCATTGTATCCAGATAACTTGGTCTACCTGAGACATGAAACAGATGGCGGGGAGGGCATACAGGCTGTCGCCAATTTACTCACGCGCAATTTGCCTAAATGGATAATGGAAACACTTCACCCATTTCATTTTTATTCAACACTTTCAGGCTTTTTTCCTCCATGTGCCGTCATTACGCCCAGCTGTTTTTTTTTTTTTACACACAACAGTTAAATGGAAATGCACCATAGCAGGCAATTGTCGCAACAATTTTCTATGCAAACTTTGTAAATGTCGACAGAACAAAATATATAATTCACTTGACAAGTTGATGGAAACAAAGCTACTGAGACTTTTTAAATGTACGTTAAACAAAAACCAAATGATTAACTTTGCAATCAAACCTTACAACTCTATGCATATTTTTACAATTCCTACTGAAAATGTTACAAAAACACAGAACAGTGCCAATGCAAAGCTTGGTAACAGAATGACGGTTTATGCTGTCATTCGGTTACCAAACTTGGCATATGCAATATTCTGTGGAAATGTTTAAAACAAGTTATTGTGCATAGAGTTGTATGGTTTGTTTAACTTTGCAATCATAGGTTTTTGTTTGGCATACATTTTAAAGTGAAACACCGGAGTCTGTGTTACTGCTACCGTGGAATTGCCCAGATACAGTATTTAGGGAGCAAAATGACTTCAACATGACTTACCATTTAAAAAAATATATATATATAACTGCATTCTATACGTTGTTGAATGTATGTTTGTGTTGAAACAATTTTCAAGCACTTCTGACACCTCTCGGTAAGGTTAATATTTTTTTCCTTCTCAAAGTGCTGGTACCTTGTTGTCAAATGAACAAATATTGTGAATCATTCTTGTTGATTTGGTTCACAATATTTGTTCATTTGACAACAAGCTACCAGCAGTTTGAGAAAAATTCAGACTTATTTACTACCAAATAATTATATGATGGTAATGTCTCTGGCTTACAAGGATTTTGTCCTAGCCTGGCAATAAACAAAATGCAAAATGTCCCAACAGTGACTTGCCTGTTTATAGCCATGTGAAGTAATAGTCTACAAGGGGACATTTCATGAACACTTTTTGGGAAAGAGATGTGTGATACCAAAAGAAAATGTAAAATCTGATTTTATAGTCAACTCACAAGTTACAAATAGAACATTTTAGCATTGTCCTTCCAGCAGAAAATATTAGCATTGTCCTTCCAGCAGAAAGAACAAAACCCTTCAACTTTCAAAACACTTCTCTTCAGTCTGTGTTCCACATCTGCTGACTCACTTGCTTTGGCTCACTTTTATTTCACATTCCCTTCATAGATGAAAGGGCAGGGCACCCAGCATTCTCCCTCACACTTCTTCCTGAAACAGAACAGCCTTTTCACTTTTGTTGCTCCTGTCCTCACCATGAAGTCAAGTTCTCTTATTTGGGACACGGGTTCCCCCTCTGCTAAAAGCAGCAGACGCATGCGTTTCTAGGATGGAGTCTCTCTGCTCCCTCCAAGTGCGGCTGCGGCTTCAGCTGCAGACCCTGCCCCCACTCCTGTGACCAGGTTCCGGAGCAGCTTGCGGCGGCCAGCCTGATAGTCCTCCTCATCCACATTGACCAGGAGTTTGATGGCCTCATGGCCCACCGCCTGTTTGAGTGAGTCTGTGATGAAGACGCCCTTCAGGGCCTCCAGCAGGGAGCCGTTGATGTAGTCCCGCCAAAAAGCATCTAGGTAGGTGAGCTCTGAGAACTTGATGTCGCAGATGATGGAGCCCAGGTCCCGGGACTTGAGGATAGTGTTTGCCTGGTTGAACCTCTCAAACTGCCTCTCCAGAGCCTCCTGCTTGTTGGAGAAAACGTTTCCCAGAAGAGCTGATTCATGTTGGCAGTACTCAGCGCGCACTCGTAGGCGGATGTCTGCAGGGTTGTGGGGTGAATAGGGAAGAGCAAGGGGAGGGGTGACACAGAGGAAGAGGTGTGCCGTCTATTGGAAATTATACTGTCAATGAATCATGCCGCAATCTTTCATTTTTAATCAGCGTCTGTATAATTTGGCGCAGATCTGTATGCATGTGCTTTAGCCAAGTCCTTTGTCATTCATTGTCATGAAATAACTGACAAAAAGTAGATACAACCTTTGAAAGCATAAAGTTACTTAAGAATTATTTTTCTTCGTGCTTTCATACACACTCAAAATGCCCTTACCACAGGTTTGCTTTTCCCTGCAGTCTCCTGTGGCGTAGGCCCTCTTTCTTTTGCGGCTGGGTAATGGGGGGCCTGGCTTGGTGCGGGAAGGGCCCACCTGGGTCCCCGATGGAGAACAGCAGATCACAGGCTGGGGACCTGTTAGTGGAGTGGGGGGGGGGGGGGGGGCAAAGACATTTACAGATGTAAATATGTCACTATTTCCAACAATTCTATTAATTCCCCCAACACACATACACTACATCACCAAAAGTATGTGGACACCTGCTCGTCAAACATGTTATTCCAAAATCAAGGGCAATAATATGGAATTGCACCCCCCCCCCCATTTGCTGTTGTAAAAGCCTCCACTCTTCTGGGAATGCTTTCCACTAGCTGTTGGAACATTGCTGCGGGGACTTGCCTTCATTCAGCCACAAGAGCATTAGTGAGGTCAGGCACTGATGTTGGGCGATTAGGCCTGGCTCGCAGTCGGTGTTCCAATTCATCACAAAGGTGTTCGATGGGGTTGGGGTCAGGCCTCTGTGCAGGCCAGTCAAGTTCTTCCACACCGATCTCAACAAACCATTTCTATATGGACCTTGCTTTGTGCACAGGGGTATTGTCATGCTGAAAACAGGAAAGGGCTTCCCAAACTTTTGCCACAAAGAATGTCATTGTAGCTTTAAGATTTCCCTTCACTAGAACTAAGGGACCGAGCCAGAAACATGAACTGCCTCAGACCATTATTCTTCCTCCACCAAACTTTACAGTTGGCACTGTGCATTGGGGCAGGTAGCATTATCCTGGCATCTGCAAACCCAGATTAGTCCGTCAGACTGCCAGATGGTGAAGCGATTCTTTACTTCAGAGAACGCGTTTCTACTGCTCTAAAGTCAAATGGTGGAGAGCTACCACTCCAGACGACACTTGGTGTTGCGCATAGTGATCTTAGGCGTGTGTGCGGCTGCACAGCCATGGAAACCCATTTCATGAAGCTCCTGACGAACACTTCTTGTGCTGACGTTGCTTCCAGAGGTAGTTTTTAACTCGGCAGGGAGTGTTGCAACTGAGGACAGAACTTTTACATGCTTCAGCACTTCGCGGTCCCAGTCGGTGAGCTTTTGTGGTCTACCACTTCGCAGCTGAGCCCTTGTTGCTCCTAGACGTTACCACTTCACAATAACAACACTTACAGTTGACCAGGGCAGCTCTACCAGGGCAGAAATTTGACTAACTCACTTGTTGGAAAAGTGACATCCTATGATGGTGCCACATTGAAAGTCACTGAGCTCTTCAGTAAGGCCATTCCACTACCAATGTTTTTCTATGGCGTTTGCATGCTGTGTGCTCAATTTTATACACCTGTCAGCAACGGGTGTAGCTGAAATAGCCAAATCCACTCATTTGAAGCAGTGTCCACAGACTACATACAGTATACTGAAGTATGTAGCTGTATACATGCAGAGCCAAACTCACCTGTCCTTCTGTGGGGTGCAGCCTCCCTGCCCTCTCCTCCTCTTCTGGGGGACACATAACGCACCGACGTCTCTTCCAGGTACTTATCCACTGGGTCTGGGCACACTGAAAGGTAAAGCACATGAAGGCTTTTGGTTAGTGACTTAAAATATACTGCTCAAAAAAATAAAGGGAACACTAAAATAACACATCCTAGATCTGAATGAATGAAGTAATCTTATTAAATACTTTTTTCTTTACATAGTTGAATGTGCTGACAACAAAATCACAAAAATAATCAATGGAAATCCAATTTATCAACCCATGGAGGACTGGATTTGGAGTCACACTCAAAATTAAAGTGGAAAACCACACTACAGGCTGATCCAACTTTGATGCAATGTCCTTAAAACAAGTCAAAATGAGGCTCGGTAGTGTGTGTGGCCTCCACGTGCCTGTATGACCTCCCTACAACGCCTGGGCATGCTCCTAATGAGGTGGCGGATGGTCTCCTGAGGGATCTCCTCCCAGACCTGGACTAAAGCATCCGCCAACTCCTGGACAGTGTGGTGCAACGTGGCGTTGGTGGATGGAGCGAGACATGATGTCCCAGATGTGCTCAATTGGATTCAGGTCTGGGGAACGGGCGGGCCAGTCCATAGCATCAATGCCTTCCTCTTGCAGGAACTGCTGACACACTCCAGCCACATGAGGTCTAGCATTGTCTTGCATTAGGAGGAACCCAGGGCCAACCGCACCAGCATATGGTCTCACAAGGGGTCTGAGGATCTCATCTCGGTACCTAATGGCAGTCAGGCTACCTCTGGCGAGCACATGGAGGGCTGTGCAGCCCCCCAAAGAAATGCCACCCCACACCATGACTGACCCACCGCCAAACCGGTCATGCTGGAGGATGTTGCAGGCAGCAGAACGTTCTCCACGGCGTCTCCAGACTCTGTCACGTCTGTCACGTGCTCAGTGTGAACCTGCTTTCATCTGTGAAGAGCACAGGGCGCCAGTGGCGAATATGCCAATCTTGGTGTTCTCTGGCAAATGCCAAACGTCCTGCACGGTGTTGGGCTGTAAGCACAAGCCCCACCTGTGGACGTCGGGCCCTCATACCACCCTCAAGGAGTCTGTTTCTGACCGTTTGAGCAGACACATGCACATTTGTGGCCTGCTGGAGGTCATTTTGCAGGGCTCTGGCAGTGCTTCTCCTGCTCCTCCTTGCACAAAGGCGGAGGTAGCGGTCCTGCTGCTGTGTTGTTGCCCTCCTACGGCCTCCTCCACGTCTCCTGATGTACTGGCCTGTCTCCTGGTAGCGCCTCCATACTCTGAACACTACGCTGACAGACACAGCAAACCTTCTTGCCACAGCTCGCATTGATGTGCCATCCTGGATGAGCTGCACTACCTGAGCCTCTTGTGTGGGTTGTAGACTCCATCTCATGCTACCACTAGAGTGAAAGCACCGCCAGCATTCAAAAGTGACCAAAACATCAGCCAGGAAGCATAGGAGCTGAGAAGTGGTCTGTGGTCCCCACCTGCAGAACCACTCCTTTATTGGGGGTGTCTTGCTAATTGCCTATAATTTCCACCTGTTGTCTATTCCATTTGCACAACAGCATGTGAAATGTATTATCAATCAGTGTTGCTTCCTAAGTGGACAGTTTGATTTCACAGAAGTGTGATTGACTTGGAGTTACATTGTGTTGTTTAAGTGTTCCCTTTATTTTTTTGAGCAGTGTACTTCAATTTTAATTTCAAATTTAATGTAAACTCTCAATTATTAACTAAGGGACTAGAAAGTGTGTTTTCAAGATGGCGAGAAGTGGAGGGGAAAAAAAAAAATCGGAATAACATTTAGGAGATTGACAACATAACATTTTGCAGATCGGGAATCTACGTTTCTCTGTCTCAACACCATTACATGTAGTTTGGTCTTTCATATTTTTAATAAAATGACAGTGGGCCTGAAAAAGGCAAAGTTTGAGAAGGAAACCAACACTTACCGGTCTGTCTCTTCCTGAGTGTGACGTAGGGCAGCAGGTCGTGCCGTGTGATGATGCGAAGCAGCTGCAGGACGTGTCTGAAGTTGGTCTCATCACATCGCCCCTGGCGCTCCAGAGCTAGCAGGAAGTCCCGGCCACTCCTGATGCCACCGCGCTCATACTCGTCAATAACATCCACGAACAGGAATGAGAGCACTCGCACGTCGCGGTGCGTGAGCTGGGCTCCCACTATGTCGAACATGCGGTGCAGTGAGTACAAGCCGTAAGCATTGTCTACGGCCTCCTCGGGCCAGGGTTCAAAGCGTCCTGACGAGGGCGTCCTTGAGGAGGCAGAGTTAGTGCAGGAGGCCAACGTGCCCCTATTCACTGCCACTCCGCTGGAGGTCCCCACCGACGAGGAACCCACACCACCCATCAGACCTGTGTGGGAGGCAGGGTGCGCCGCAGCACTACTCTGAGTAGAGTCCAGCTGGTTTGGATGAATGTGAGGCCTACCCTGGTGAGCTAATGAGTTCTGGGGGACGAGGATGGGAGGGTTGACGTTTGCATTGGGGAGGGAATGCTGCTGTGAGGTCATCACTGTGTTAGGAGTGGACGATCCCAACAACTTCTGTGTTGTGTCTGAATACTTCAACTGCTTTCCTACAAGAAAAGGATGGACAAAACACTATTCACACCTAAAGTAACCACATTTAAAATACACAAATGCGGGACAACAGGATGATTTTGCAGGACAGTGTGAGCTTACATAAATACAAACATTTGGTAGCACACCCCTGCCAAATGTTAATGGCTTCATCATAATTTCTTAAAGGTTGTACCAACAAATGTAGCTTATTGAATATATTTATAGAATATGCATAAAAATGCATCCTTCAATTGCAACCTGTGCATATGCCCACAATTTCTATTTTTAATAGGCTACCCTCAAACACCAAATTGGGCATAACAAATTTCAAAATAGACCATGGCATGATCAATGTCAATCTTGAATGATAATTCTGGTTTTACCAGTGAAATGTAAAAAAATGTGTCTGCATTCTAATCATTTGATCTCAATCAGTTTCATTGGGAATATAGATTTAGATGTTCTTGAATTGCTGTTTCGTGAATACATTAGAGCAGATGGTGTTAAACTATATACCCTTCTGGTATTCTGTTTCAATCAAAGAAGTCTGCCTAGTAGCTCGCACTGTGGCCGCATGAGATTTATTATTAAAATGTTTTTACATTTAGCCTATCATCCTAAAATCTCTTTAGACATTGTGGTGTTTTAGGTGTAACAGCAACGTTATACTATTATATTTGGTTACGTAAAATACTAATTAATCATTGATATCTTCGAAGACTGATTCAGCTTTTACTAAAGTGGTACATCGGAAGCGCTGCACCACTGCAGTCTGCTGCACTGAACGAGCAATTGAAGCGCACCTAGCCTACTCTTTTGCCTCGCGCTAAATTTGGTGATGCAGAAATGAGAGACCACAGTTTGGCTGTTTTTTGAAAATCTGGGAATATTTCTGGTTCGTCTCAGGGAATGGATAACTGCTGGGAAGGGAGACTTAAAACGGGATTGAGTGAAGTGGTTGCAAATATGTTGAATAAGCAACTGATGAGCCTCACAACTTTGACGAAATTACCTTGTACATTTTAGTTTTAACATCACCAGTAGGTTTAGGCTACCACATCCTTATGAAATGTATATTTTCATAAACGCAAAGTGACTGCAAAAGACACGCTGGAATGTCTAACTGAAAAACGCTTACCTGTAACTATGTGTTGAAATATTTGATTTATGTATTTTTATTATTGAACGCAAATACAGAATTTTCCCTGGAGTTCAACTCAGCGGGAATGCCCTTGTGCCAATTGAATATCAGCGTATGTAGTACGTCAGTCACGGCCGCTAGGTCTCCAGTTGAGCAACACAAAATGAGGGAAACGTCGCCTGTTGTTTTCCAGTGTTTCCCAACCAGGGGTACTAGGCCACCTAGGGGTACTTGAAGACTCATGAGACCATTGGTAAAGTGCACACGAGGGGGTACTTCAAGGGTACCCTGGGCAGAGCAAAATGTACCGAAAAAGGTTGGGAATCAAAGTTTTTATTAAAAGTATGAATGTCAGTAACTGTTACCCCGCGGAAGGACTGCAGTTGTACAGGACAAACATAGGTATATGTAAGCGTTTTCAGAATTGACATGTTTTCAAGTATCGACTGATGGTGACCCAATGTTGATAATTGCGCTACCAGTTATCAATACTCAACTCCGCCTCGGAGAACTGGCTAGATTGAGGCGTTCCTCAACTAAACTACTGTTAACTAATCACAACAGTCGGGAAGTTAGCGTAGCTTGTTGTAAACAGTAATGACCAGCTAGCGAACGCTAGATTACTAACTAGCTACCTACATGATGACATTGTTGACTGTCGCTAACCCTAAATGGCTAGCTAACCCTAGCTAGCTGGCTAAACCACGCAGCTAACTGGCTAGCCACCTTGCTACAAATAAGCAGCTTGTTATTGTGAAAACGTAGCTAGCTAAAGTTAGCTACGTCAACTAGTTTCAATTTAGATAAACTAGTTAGTTAGCTAAATATTTCAGTTACACACAACAAAATACTACAAAAATGTTTAGTCATAAAATAAACGACACCACCAGTAACTAACTAGTTTTTCAAAAAAGCTAGTTAGCTAACAAGGACTAGGTCGCTTATGCTAGTTGGCTAACTTTAGCAAAGTAGATAACGTTACCTGACTATTGATGCTTACCTTAGCTACGTTTCCTTGAGTTAATACCTTGATTCAAAGTAATTTAACTGGAAATACCGTAGATACTTACTTAACGTTTTTGGTTGAACGCTTAACTAGCTCCTTCAAGATCAGAAAACACAATTATGGTGTATAATTTCACACTCTTTCACGAGGCTAACAATTAGCATGCCCATTTTCGTTTCTCAGCTAAAATGAAAGAACATCCGGTACACTACGCAGTATTAACATCCGGGTTACAATGGTTTAGACTAGTGAGTCTCAAATTCGGTACACGTTAGAATTTCCTTCTTCGAAGTTCTCTCTCTTGAAGTATTCTTTGATCTAAACACAGTTGGCTAGGTAAAAACACACATGTTTCTCTACATGAGATGGATTGTTTGTTTATGACAACAAAAACAGGATTAATGTGTTTGGGTTATGATAGGTGATATGAAGCTCATTTACAAATTAGGGACAGTTCGACATTTACTGGGGGGAAGGGATGGCAAACTTTTTATTGTTGCTTTCGGCAAGGTTGTGTGTTTTTTTTTATTGTGCACGGGAGGGTATTACATTTTTTCCCCCTGGTTACATTCACTCTTTTGCAGGTTTTACTATATAATTTCTTGCATCCTAGCTGAATTTACGCATCAGCTTGCATGCGCCTCTCCTATATCAAGGTGTTTTGGTACTTCCCTTATGCGCCACACTTTTCCGACTGCTAACTTTCACAATACCACAGGTCAATATAGTGTCAATTCTGTCTATCCTGCCCTCTATCCACCATTCATAATGACGGAAGTGGTAGATGGATCATTTGTCCAGATCTGCAATAGGCTAACTAGCAATCAAACCACATCGGCCAATCTGCAGTTGCTTCATCCCACTGCTAGCTTGCTTCTGAAGCTCAGCAGGGTGGTCCTGGTCAGTTCCTGGATGGGAGACCAGATGCTGCTGGGAAGTAGTGTTGGACAGCCAGTAGGAGGCACTCTTTCCTCTGGTCTAAAATAAAATATCCCAATGCCCCAGGGCAGTGATTGGAGACATTTCCCTGTGTGTAGGGGTGCCGTCTTTCGGATGGGATGTTAAACAGGTGTCCTGACTCTCTGTGGTCACTAAAGATCCCATGGCACATATTGTAAGAGTAGGGGTGTTAACCCTGGTGTCCTGGCTAAATTCCCAATCTGTCCCTCATACCATCCTGGTTACCTAATCATCCCCAGCTTACAATTGGCTCATTCATCCCCCTTCCTCTCCCCTGTAACTATTCCCCAGGTCATTGCTGTAAATGAGAATGTGTTCTCAGTCAACCTACCTGGTAAAATAAGGGTTAAATAAAATAAATTAAAAGCTGCATACATTTTCAATATGAATCCACAAGAACAAATAGGAATAGCTGATAGGCAGTGGAAAGCCCAGGTGCAGCATTGCGCATGAAAGAACATTGAAGACATGAGACATGCAGCTCAAAAAGCTCCCATAGAATATCTTGTTTAGGGACAATACAATAACCCTACCTAGACTAGCCTACAACAATACAATGAACAATTGCCTTATTATTTTCAAGGGAGTACAACATTCTACTCTAGGCTGCAGTGAAAATGTCATGAATAACAATGAGTAATCCCTGTGATTTGAATGTTTAATTCCATTTGGATCAGTTGTGGTCTACTCTCGACAGTTCATAAGGTCTAGAAAGGCACAGTAGCAGGTCAATCTGGCAGTGTTTTTACTTTTGATACTGAGATGTGCTCTGCTTCCTCTCCAATCCAAGCGCCATTTAACTTTTAAAATGTACTATAAGTCTCCTATAGGCATGTGAACATTTGTCCAA
This sequence comes from Salmo salar, assembly GCF_965601325.2. Classification (NCBI taxonomy): domain Eukaryota; kingdom Metazoa; phylum Chordata; class Actinopteri; order Salmoniformes; family Salmonidae; genus Salmo; species Salmo salar. The sequence continues at coordinate 31,346,068 of NC_138303.1, read as the reverse complement.
AATATAATTCCAGCGTCCTCAAAATGGCTTGACATTAACCAGGGTTCCATCCAACCTTTCTATGTGAGGAAAATACAGTTGAAGTCGGAAGTTTACATACACTTAGGTTGGAGTCATTAAAACTCATTTTTCAACCACTCTAAAAATGTCTTGTTAACAAACTATAGTTTTGGCAAGTCGGTTAGGGCATCTACTTTGTGCATGACACAAGTAATTTTTCCAACAATCGTTTACAGACAGATTATTACACTTATAATTCACTGTATCACAATTCCAGTGGGTCAGAAGTTTACATACACTAAATTGACTGTGCCTTTAAAAAGCTTGGAAAATTACAGAAAATTATGTCATGGCTTTAGAAGCTTCTGTTAGGCTAATTTACATAATTTGAGTCAATTGGAGGTGTACCTCTGGAGGTTATTTCAAGGCCTACCTTCAAACTCAGTGCCTCTTTGCTTGACATCATGGGAAAATCAAAAGAAATCAGTCGAGACCTCAGAAAAAAATGTGTAGACCTCCACAAGTCTGGTTCATCCTTGGGAGCAATTTCCAAACGCCTGAAGGTACCACGTTCATCCGTACAAACAATAGTACGCAAGTATAAACACCATGGGACCACACAGCCATCATACTGCTCAGGAAGGAGACACGTTCTGTCCCCTAGAGATGAACGTACTTTGGTGCGAAAAGTGCAAAAGAATCCCAGAACAACAGCAAATGACCTTGTGAAGATGCTGGAGGAAACAGGTACAAAAGTATCTATATATAAAGGCCGCTCAGCAAGGAAGAAGCCACTGCTCCAAAACCACCATAAAAAAGCCAGACTACGGTTTGCAACTGCACATGGGGACAAAGATTGTACTTTTTGGAGAAATGTCCTCTCGTCTGATGAAATGAAAATAGAACTGAAAAAGCGTGTGTGAGCAAGGAGGCCTACAAACCTGACTCAGTTACACCAGCTTTGTCAGGAGGAATGGGCCACAATTCAACCAACTTATTGTGGGAAGCTTGTGGAAGGCTACCCAAAACGTTTGACCGAAGTTAAACAATTTAAAGGCAATGCTACCAAATACTAATTGAGTGTATGTAAACTTCTGACCCACTACGATTGTGATGAAAGAAATGAAAGCTGAAATAAATCATTCTCTACTATTCTGATATTTCACATTCTTAAAATAAAGTGGTGATCATAACTGACCTAAAGCAGGGAATTTAACTAGGATTAAATGTCAGGAATTGTGAAAAACTGAGTTTAAATGTATTTTTGCTAAGGTGTATGTAAACTTCCGACTTTAACTGTACATGTTGGATAAAACATGTCACAACATCATGTTAAAGCATGCTGTTTATTAGGCTTGATTAAATAAATTATGATGAACTTCACAGGGTGTTGAAAGTGCATGGTGATGAGCTTGATGCTCCTTTCAATAAATATTGAGAGTCTTATTCTGGTGACATGATGATCGATGGCTGCCGTTTTACAAATAAAAATGATCTCGCTGATACAGTGTGGGTATAACCTACATGATGAGATTATTATGAACAAAAGTGTCCATGATGAGATTATTATGGACAAAGTGTCCATAATAATCTCATCATGTAGGTTATACCCACACTGTATCTGCAAGCTGTTGGCTCGAGCGCACGTGCCAATACCAGAGTGGGTATTATCTTTATGCAGATTTTTGAATATTCGCATGCAAATCTGTCACCATTGGATGGAAACCTAGCTATATATACCCTAAGGACTCTGGCAAGTGCGCTAGTCCAGTGTCACTTTGATTATGCCTGCACATCATGGTTCACCAGCAACCCCAAACATCTCAAGTATAAGCTACAGACCAGCCAAAACCAGCTTGTAAGTATTGTACTTAAACTACCCCTCACGCTCATCTGGTGGTTCAACATTTTAAGCAGCTATGCTGGCTATCTGTGGAAAAAATAGTATTATAAATTCAGCTAGGTCTGCTCCACAGAATTATCATGGACTCAGCCCTCAAGTACCGATCCAACTTTACTGAGCAAAAATATAAACACAACATGCAACAAAGATTTTACCGAGTTACAGTTCATATAAGGAAATCAGTCAATTTAAATAAATAATTAGGTCTGTTTGTCACAGATACCTTAAAAAAAGGTAGGGGCATGGATCAGAAAACCAGTCAGTATCTTGTGTGACTACCATTTCCCTCATCTCCTTCGCATAGAGTCGATCAGGCTGTTGATTTTGGCTGTGTGATGTTGCTGGATATTGGCAGGAACTGGAAACCGCTGCCGTACACGTCAAACAAGACCATCCCAAACATTCTCAATTATCTAAATATACTTTCCTGCAAAACTCCCCTCCCAATGTGGTACGGATCTGCTATTTTTATACGTTATAACTGGAACCTCCATCAGCAGCTTGCCAGCTAACTAGCTACTAACTAGTAATCACTGTTAGCCATGGCTGGCAGACTTCACCTTTAGCTTGGTCACCAGCCAGCTTTAGCTCGGTCGATACCTGCCAGTCTGCAAAGCGTGATATCGGACTGCTTTTCTCCACCACATCACCGGAGTCCTGCCTCAAGCTCTGGGCCATTACCCAGGATCATCGCAGCTAGCTAGCTGCAATCGAGTGGCTACCGCTGGCTAACGCCTCTGTCCCGAAGCAAGCACCAGTTAGCCTTGAGCTAGGCCCATCTCCCGGCTAGCCAAAGAGGTATACCCGCTAATTTGTGGGCTACAATTCCTCTTTTGCCAATTGGCCTGGACCATTTATTGCCGACACGGAGCCCCGCCGATCGATCACGACTGGTCTGCCGACGTAATCGTCCGATGTGGTTTCAACAGGCTTTTCCATTGCGTTGTCACCAAAGACCCTTCTGCTATCCCCGACCTGCTAGCTTTCTGAATGCCGTGCCTCCCGCTCGCCACGCATAGTGGTGACTACCGAACAGCTTTCAGACTCACCTATTGCTGCTCATTAGACCCTATGATCACTCGGCAACACATGCCTCTCTCTAATGTCAATATGCCTTGTCTTCCGCTGTTTCTGTTAGTTATTGTTTTATTTCACTGTAGAGCCCCTAGTCCAGCTCAACATGCCTTTGATAGCTCTTTTGTCACACTCCCCACACACGGGAGACCTCACCTGGCTTAGCTGCTGTCTCCAGAGATGCAAGCAATCTCATCATCACTCAATGCCTAGGTTTACCCACACTGTACTCACATCCTACCATACCCTTGTCTGTACATTATGCCCTGAATCTATTCTACCAGGCCCAGAAATCTGCCCCTTTTATCCTGTAATGGATGGGGGGCAGTATTTTCACGGCCGGATAAAAAATGTACCCGATTTAATCTGGTAATTACTCCTGCCCAGAAACTAGAATATGCATATAATTACTATATTTGGATAGAAAACACCCTAAAGTTTCTAAAACTGTTTGAATGGTGTCTGTGAGTATAACAGAACTCATATGGCAGGCCAAAACCTGAGAAGATTCTATATGGGAAGTGCCCTGTCTGACCATTTCTTGGCCTTCTGTAGACTCTTTATCGAAAATACAGGATCTCTGCTGTAACGTAACATTTTCTAAGGCTCCCATAGGCTCTCAGAAGGCGCCAGAACGTGGAATGATAACTCTGCAGTCCCTGGGCGAAAAACAGTAGGGCTTTTGGAGAGTGCTCCTTCTGAGAACAATGACACTGGTGCGCGCGTGCATGTGACGAGTCCATTTTCTATTTTCAGTGTTTGAACGGATACAACGTCTCCCGGTTGGAATATTATTGCTATTTTACGAGAAAAATCGCATAAAAATTGATTTTAAACAGCGTTTGACATGCTTCGAAGTACGGTAATGGAATATTTAGATTTTTTTTGTCACCATACGTGCCGGCGCGTCACCCTTCGGATAGTGTCTTGAACGCAAGAACAAAACACAGCTATTTGGATATAACTATGGATTATTTGGAACCAAAACAACATTGGGTGTTGAAGTAGAAGTCCTGGGAGTGGATTCTGACGAAGAACAGCAAAGGTAATCCAATTTTTCTTATAGTAAATCTGAGTTTGGTGAGTGCCAAACTTGGTGGGTGTCAAAATAGCTAGCCATGATGGCCGGGCTATCTACTCAGAATATTGCAAAATGTGCTTTCACCGAAAAGCTATTTTAAAATCGGTCACCACGATTGCATAAAGGAGTTCTGTATCTATAATTCTTAAAATAATTGTATGTTTTTTGTGAACGTTTATCGTGAGTAATTTAGTAAATTCACCGGAAGTTTTCGGTGGGTATGCTAGTTCTGAACAAAACATGCTAATGTAAAAAGCTGTTTTTTGATATAAATATGAACTTGATTGAACAAAACAGGCATGTATTGTATAACATAATGTCCTAGGAGTGTCATCTGATGAAGATCAAAGGTTAGTGCTGCATTTAGCTGTGGTTTTGGTTTTTGTGACATTATATGCTAGCTTGAAAAATGGGTGTGTGATTATTTCTGGCTGGGTACTCTCCTGACATAATATAATGTTTTGCTTTCGTTGTAAAGCCTTTTTGAAATCGGACAATGTGGTTAGATAAAGGAGAGTCTTGTCTTTAAAATGGTGTAAAATAGTCATATGTTTGAAAAATGGACGTTTTTGCATTTTTGAGCTATTTGTAATTTGCGCCACGCTCTACCATTGGATATTGGTGAGGCGTTCCGCTAGCGGAACATCTGTCCCTAACAGGTTATTCTCTGTTCCTAACGCACTAGACGACCAGTTCTTATAGCCTTTAGCCGTACCCTTCTCCTACTCTTATACGGTTCCTCTGGTGATGTAGAGGTTAGCCCTGGCCCTGTAGCCCCCACCATCACACCTATTCCCCAGGTACTCTCATTTGTTGACTTCTGTAACCGTAAAAGCCTTGGTTTCATGCATGTTAACATCAGAAGCCTCCTCCCTAAATGTGTTTTATTCACTGCTTTAGCACACTCCGTCAACCCTGATGTCCTAGCTGTGTCTGAATCCTGGCGTAGGAAGGCCACCAAAAATTCCATCCCCAACTACAACATTTTCCATCATGATAGAACTGCCAAAGGGGGCAGAGTTGCAATCTACTGCAGAGATAGTGTCACGCCCTGATCTGAGAGAGACGTTTTATTTCCTCTATTTTGGTTAGGTAAGGGTGTAATGTGGGGTGGGCATTCTATGTCATGTATTTCTTTGTGTTTGGCCGAGTATGGTTCCTAATCAGAGGCAGCTGTCTATCGTTGTCTCTGATTAGGAATCATACTTAGGCAGCCTTTTCCCCACCTGTAGTTGTGGGTAATTATTATTTCTGTGTGTTTTGTGTGCGCCACAGTTGCGTCACGTTTCTTTCTGTTTACCTGTTTATTGTTTTGTTCGGTTTTCTTCAAAAAGTATGTGGAATTACCAGCACACTGCGCCTTGGCTTATATATGACAGGGAGTTCGAAGATAACGATCGTGACAGAATTACCCACCACAAGAAAGCCAAGCAGTGTGCACTTACTGGGAAGACGAGCTGGACTGGGGAGAACCAACATCGACGGAAGCACGAGAGGCAGCCCCAAAACATTTTTTAGGGGGGGGGGCACACGGGGAGATTAGCAAAGTCAGGGTGGAGACCTGAGCCAACTCCCCGTGCTTACCGTGGGGAGCGAGTGACCGAGCAAGCACCGTGTTATGCGGGGATGCGCACTGTGTCGCCAGTGCGCAGCTACAGCCCGGTGCGCTCGGTGCAAGCTTCCCGCAGTTGCCGTGCTAGAGTTGGCATTCAGCCAGGAAGAATTGTGCCGGCTCAGCGTTCCTGGTCTCCAGTGCGTCTCTTCGGCCCAGGTTATCCTGCGCCAGCTCTACGCACGTTACCCCCCGTTCACCAGCACAAACCAGTGCGGCCTGTTCCAACTCCCCGCGCTTGACAGGCTAAGGGGGGGATCCAGCCAGGACGGGTTGTGCCAGCCATACGCTCCAGACCTCCAGTGCGCCTCCACGGCCCAGTATATCCTGCATCAGTTCTACGCATTGTGTCGCCAGTGCGCCTGCACAGCCCAGTTCGTCCTGTGCCAGCGCTCCGCCCCTGACGGGCTAAAGTAAACATCCAGCCAGGATGGGTTGTGCCAGCCCTAAGCTCCAGACCTCCAGTGCGCCTCCACGGCCCAGTATACCCTGTGCCAGCTCTGCGCACCCAGTCTCTAGTGTGTCTCCCCAGTCCGGTGAGACCTGTTCCGGCTCCACGTAAGAAGCCTCCAGTGATGATCCATGGCACGAAGCCACCAGTGATGAGCCATGGCCCGGAGCCTGTAGGGATGATCCATGGCCCGGAGCCTGTAGGGATGATCCATGGCACAAAGCCTCCAGTGATAATCCATGGCCCGGAGCCTCAAGTGATAATCCATGGCAAGAAGCCTGTAGGGATGATCCATGGCCCGGAGCCTGTAGGGATGATCCATGGCACGAAGCCTCCAGTGATAATCCATGGCGCGGAGCCTGTAGTGATGATCCATGGCACGGAGCCTGCAGCGACGGTCCCCGGTCCGGAACCTCCTGAGACGGCCTGCAGTCCGGAACCTCCTGAGACGGCCTGCAGTCCGGAACCTCCTGAGACGGCCTGCAGTCCGGAACCTCCTGAGACGGCCTGCAGTCCGGAACCTCCTGAGACGGCCTGCAGTCCGGAGCTTCCTGAGACGGCCTGCAGTCCGGAGCCTCCTGAGACGGCCTGCAGTCCGGAGCCTCCTGAGACGGCCTGCAGTCCGGAGCCTCCTGAGACGGCCTGCAGTCCGGAGCCTCCTGAGACGGCCAGCAGTCCGGAGTCTTCGGCGACGGTCTGCAGTCCGGAGTCTTCGGCGACGGTCTGCAGTCCGGAGTCTTCGGCGACGGTCTGCAGTCCGGAGTCTTCGGCGACGGTCTGCAGTCCGGAGTCTTCGGCGGCGGTCTGCAGTCCGGAGTCTTCGGCGGCGGCCTGGAGTCCAGAACCTCTGGCGATTATCCTCGGTCCGGTTCCTTCGACGACGATCCACGGTTCGGAGCTTCCGGCGAAGATCCACGGTCTGGTTCCTCCGGCGACACAAAAGTGGAGGGATCAGTGGGCGGAGTGGGGGCTACGCCCCGAACCAGAACCGCCACCATGGGTAGATGCCCACCCGGACCCTCCCCTATAGGTTCAGGTTTGCGGCCGGGAGTCCGCACCTTTGGGGGGGGGGGGGGGGGGGGTACTGTCACACCCTGACCTGAGAGAGACATTTTATTTCCTCTATTTTGGTTAGGTCAGGGTGTGATGTGGGGTGGGCATTCTATGTCATGTATTTCTTTGTGTTTGGCCGAGTATGGTTCCTAATCAGAGGCAGCTGTCTATCGTTGTCTCTGATTAGGATTCATACTTAGGCAGCCTTTTCCCCACCTGTAGTTGTGGGTAATTATTATTTCTGTGTGTGTTTTGTGTGCGCCACAGTTGCGTCACGTTTCTTTCTGTTCACCTGTTTATTGTTTTGTTCGGTTTTTTTCAATAAAGTATGTGGAATTACCGGCACGCTGCGCCTTGGCTTATATATGACAGGGAGTTTGAAGATAACAAACGTGACAGATAGCCTGCAGAGTTCTTTCTGTCATACTATCCAGGTCTGTGCCCAAACAGTTCAAGCTTCTACTTTTAAAAATCCACATTTCCAGAAATAAATCTCTCACTGTTGCCGCTTGTTATAGACCCCCCTCAGCCCCCAGCTGTGGCCTGGACACTATATGTGAATTGATTGCCCCCAATCTCTCTTACGAGTTCATACTGGTAGGTGACCTAAACTGGGATATGTTTAGTACCCCGGCCATCCTACAATCTAAACTAGATGCCCTCAATCTCACACAAATTATCAAGGAACCTACTAGGTACAACCCTAAATCAGTAAACATGGGCACCCTCATATATATCATCCTGACCAACTTGCCCTCTAAATACACCTCTGCTGTCTTCCACCAGGATCTCAGCAATCATTGCCTGTGTCCGTAAGGAGCCCACGGCCAAACGACCACCCCTCATCACTGTCAAACTCTCCCTAAAACACTTCAGCGAGCAGGCCTTTCTAATCGACCTGGGTATCCTGGAAGGATATTGACCTCATCCCGTCAGTAGAAGATGCCTGGTTGTTCTTAAAAAGTGCTTTCCTCAAAATCTTAAATAAGCATGCCCCATTCAAAAAATGTAGAACTAAGATGTAACGCCCTGGCCATAGAGAGGGGTTTTTTGTTCTTTATTTTGGTTAGGCCAGGGTGTTACATTGGGTGGGCGTTCTATGTTCCTTTCTCTATGTTTTTGTATTTCTTTGTTTTGGGCCGTGTGTGGCTCCCAATCAGGCACAGCTGAAGCTCGTTGTTGCTGATTGGGAGTCACACATAAGGAGCATGTTTTTCCTTTGGGTTTTGTGGGTAATTGTTTTCTGTTTAGTGTGTTCCTAACATAACTGTTGCTAGTCGTTTTTTGGTTTCTTTTGTATAGTGTTCGTTGATCATTAAAACCTTTTATGATGAACACTAACTCCGCTGCACCTTGGTCTTCTTCCGACGACAGCCGTTACAGAATTACCCACCAACAACAGACCAAGCAGCGGAGGAAGGAGAAGCGCCAGGAGAGGAGTGTTCAGGATTCGTGGACTTGGGAGGAAATCCTGGACGGGAAAGGACCATGGGCTCAAGCTGGGGATTATCACCGCCCGCAGTGGGAGATCGAGGCGGCGAGAGCTGAGAGGCGCTGGTATGAGGAAAGGGAGTGCAGCAGACACGAGAGGCAGCCCCCAAAACATTTTTTGGGGGGGCACACGGGGAGATTGGCGGAGTCAGGCGGTAGACCTGAGCCAACTCCCCGTGCTTACCGGAAGCAGCGTGGTACTGGTAAGACATTGTGTTATGCTGTGGAGCGCACGGTGTCCCCAGTGCGCGTTCAAAGCCCGGTGCACTACATACCAGCCCCCCGCAAGTGCCATGCGAGTGCAGGCATCGAGCCAGGGCGGATGGTGCCAGCTCAGCGCGTCTGGTCTCCAGTGCGCCTCCTTGGTCCAGGTTATTCTGCGCCGGCGTTGCGCACTGTGTCTCCAGAGCGCTGGGAGGGTCCAGTTCACCCAATACCTGCTCTCCGCCTGTTATATGCATATTCTAGTTTCTGGGCAGGTGTAATAACCAGATTAAATCGGGTACGTTTTTTATCCGGACGTGAAAATACTGCCCCCTACCCAAGAGAGGTTAAAACCTTTTATGATGAACACTAACTCCGCTGCACCTTGGTCTTCTTCTGACGACAGCCGTTACATAAGAATAAATATATTGACTGCCCTTGACCAGCACGAAAACATCCTGTGGCGTACTGCTTTAGCATCGAATAGCCCCCGCAATATGCAACTTTTCAGGGAAGTCAGGAACCAATATACACAGTCAGTTAGGAAAGCTAAGGCTAGCTTTTTAAAACAGAAATTTGCATCCTGTAGCACTAATTCCAAAAAGTTTTGGGACACCATAAAGTCCATGGAGAATAAGAGCACCTCCTCCCAGCTGCCCACTGCACTGAGGCTAGGAAATACTGTCACCACCGATAAATCTATGAAAATTGAGAATTTCAATAAGCCTTTTTTCTACGGCTGGCCATGCTTTCCACCTGGCTACCTCTACCCTGGCCAACAGCTCTGCACCCCCCGCAGCAACTTTCCCAAGCCCCCCCTCGTTTCTCCTTCACCCAAATCTAGATATCTGATGTTCTGAAAGAGCTACAAAATCTGGATCCCTACAAATCAGCTGGGCTAGACAATCTGGACCCTCTCTTTCTAAAATTGTCCACCGAAATTGTTGCAACCCCTATTACTAGCCTGTTCAACCTCTCTTTCGTATCGTCTGAGATCCCCAAAGATTGGAAAGCTGCCGTGGTCATCCCCCTCTTCAAAGGGGGAGACACTCTAGACCCAAACTGTTACAGACCTATATCCATCCTGCCCTGCCTTTCTAAAGTCTTCGAAAGCCAAGTTAACAAACAGATCACTGACCATTTTGAATCCCACCTTACCTTCTCCACTATGCAATCTGGTTTCCGAGCTGGTCATGGGTGCACCTCAGCCATGCTCAAGGTCCTAAATGACATCATAACCGCCATAGATAAAAGACAGTACTGTGAAGCTGTTTTCATCGACCTGGCCAAGGCTTTCGACTCTGTCAATCACCACATTCTTATCAACAAACTCAATAGCCTTAGTTTCTCAAATGACTGTCTCGCCTGGTTCACCAACTACTCAGATAGAGTGTGTCAAATCGGAGGTGTGTCAAATCGGAGGGCCTGTTGTCCAGAACTCTGGCAGTCTCTATGGGGGTGCCACAGGGTTCAATTCTCGGGCCTAATCTTTTCTCTGTATATATCAATGATATCGCTCTTGCTGCTGGTGATTCTCTGATCCACCTCTATGCAGACGACACCATTCTGTATACATCTGGCCCTTCCTTGGACACAGTTTTAACAAACCTCCAAACAAGCTTCAATGCCATACAACACTTCTTCCGTGGCCTCCAACTGCTCTTAAATGCTAGTAAAACGAAATGCATGCTCTTCAACTGGTTGCTGCCCGCACCTGCCTGCCCGCCTAGCATCACTACTCTGGACGGTTCTGACTTAGAATATGTGGACAACTACAAATACCTAGGTGTCTGGTTAGACTGTAAACTCTCCTTCCAGACTCACATTAAGCATCTCCAATCCAAAATTAAATCTGCCAAACATACCGTCGTAAAACTGACTATCCTACCGATCCTTGACTTCGTAAATAACGTCCCACACTCTACTCAGCAAATTGGATGTAGTCTATCACAGTGCCATCTGTTTTGTCACTAAAGCCCCATATACTACCCACCACTGCGACCTGTATGCTCTCGTTGGCTGGCTCTCGCTACATATTCGTCGCCAAACTCACTGGCTCCAGGTCATCTATAAGTCTTTGCTAGGTAAAGCCCCGCATTATCTCAGCTCACTGGTCTCCATAGCATCACCCACGCCCTCCAGCAAGTATATTTCACTGGTCATCCCCAAAGCAAACACCTACTTTGGCCACCTTTCCTTCCAGTTCTCTGCTGCCAATGACTGGAACGAATTGCAAAAATCACAGAAGCTGGAGACTTATATCTCCCTCATTAACTTTAAGCATCATCTGTCAGAGCAGCTTACCAATCACTGTACTTGTACACAGCCCATCTGTAAATAGCACACCCAACTACCCCATATTGTTATTTTTTTGTTGTTGCTCTTTTGCACCCCAATTTCTCTCCTTGCACATCATCATCTTCAAATCCATCACTCCAGTGTTAATGCTAAATTGTAATTATTTCGTCACTATGGCCTATTTATTGCATTACCTCCCTAACCTTACTACATTTGCACACACTGTACATAGATTTTTTTCTTGTGTTTTTGACTGTACGTTTGTTTATCCCATGTGTAACTGTGTTGTTGTTTGTGTTGCACTGCTTTGCTTTATCTTGGCCAGTTCGCAGTTGTAAATGAGAACTTGTTCTCAACTGGCCTACCTGGTTAAATAAAGGTGAAATAAAATTTAAAAAATGGGTGACATGTCTGGCGAGTATGCAGGCCATGGAAGAACTAGGACATTTTCAGCTTCCAGGAATTGTGTGCATTATGGGGCTGTGCATTATCATGCTGAAACATGAGGTGATGGTGCGGATGAATGGCACGACAATGGGCCTCAGGATCTCGTCACGGTATCTCTGTGCATCTCTGTGCATTCAAATTGCCCTCGATAAAATGCAATTTTGTTCATTGTCCTTAGCTTATGCCTGCCCATACCATAACCCCACTGCCTCCATGGGGCATTCTGTTCCCAACGTTGACATCAGCAAACCACTCGCCCACATGACTCCATACATGTGGTCTGCTGTTGGAGGGTCAGTTGGACGTACTGCTAAATTCTTTAAAATGATGTTGGAGGCTTATGGTAGAGAAATTAACATTAAATTATCTGGCAATAGCTCTGGTGGACATTGCTGCAGTCAGCATGCCAATTGTATGCACCCTCAATACTTGAGACGTCTGTGGTATTGTCTTGTGTGACAACATTGCGCATTTTAGTGCACCTGTGTAATGGTCATGCTGTTTAATCAGCTTCTTGATATGCCACACCTGTCAGGTGCATGGATTATCTTGGCAAAGGAGAAATGCTCACTAACAGGGATGTAAACAAATTTGTTCACAAAATTTGAGAGAAATAAGGTTTTGTGCATATGCAACACTCCTGGGATCTTTTATTTCAGCTCATGAAACATGGGACCAAAACTTTACATGTTGCGTTTATATTTTTGTTCAGTGTCTTTTTCATTTGTTAGAGATGCCCACCAGCATAATACCAGAGATTCTAATATTCACTGTTTTATCTGGTAAGAACACATTTTAATATACCGGCGCTGTTGAGTGGAACAAACTACCACAGCAACTCATAGCCATACCAACCATAACCACTTTTAAAAAGAATGTCCAAAGCTGGCTAATGTGTGAACAATATAACCTTTTTTGTCTGTATCTACAGTATGTAATTGTATTTATGTAAAAAATTAGGACCACAATAGAAATAAGTCCCCGATTTTATTGTGCAATCCCGGTCACTTTTAAAAATCTTTGTATCGTGTGGATATATGAATGTTTTTAAACTGACAAATAAAATCAATCAAACCAAACTGTTCAGCGGCCATTTGATGAATGGAAAGAGGCATCTATTACAAAACACCAAAAAGTTGAATGACATTCGGAGATTGTCAAGCCAAGCCTTCGATACTGGGTAGGCATACAAGGTAGGGAGGGATGTATTTTCCGTTAGTCGAGATTTACATAGCCTATTTATTGTGGTGTTGAAAACGCAAACCATGATATTGAAGCGCCCAAAGTCGGTATGCTTTGTTTATTGGTTGTGTGAAAAATTTGTCGCATATATTTTATATAATTATAATTAAGGCATCAAAATGTTGAAAATCTGATGTCTCCCTAGCCTAGCTGATCATTGTCTGCAGCCGGCTCTGATCATAGTGTAGGCCTAATAAACAGGGAGAGTGAGAAATAAGACCCCTCTTATGACTGTGATGGAACATTTTATTGGTTGTGCTTTTCTAATAACCCATTTCTGTGTTCATGCACGTGACTGATTGAACGAATCCTCATTATCAGTATCTGCAATTTGGCAGTACGCCCAGAACCTTGTTTTGAGAAAGGGATATCTCAGTTTCAAGGTCTCAGCTTGGAGAGAAGAAGCCTCGTGAGGTATTGGTCTGTCACATGCATGAACCAAACATTAATTATGAATTAATTATGAATGATGAATAAGCTAAATCATGCAAATACAAGTTGTCTGTGTAAGTATATAAGTGATCTAACGGGACTGCCCCAGCGGAGCTCACTTCAGGCCGATACTTTATGCATCTAAGTTTGACAGTGACCTCTTCTGCATGCTGTTAATAAAACAAGGATTCATTTTAGATTGACTTTGAGAGTCCCTGTGTAGAATTTCCACAACATGACATTCATTTGTTCAAGATTTCATAAAAGGGTATGCAAAATATATTCTAAATAATCTTCAATATTCTGCAAACACATCATGACAACAACATTTTTCAACAACATTTATAAGAGGGATCAATTCTTCTGAAGGTGCTTTCAACTGTCAGTTTGTATTGTTCTTCTATATCCAATATTTGAGATCAGTTGTCAGGTCAGAGGTAAGTTGAGATAAAACACAAACAAAAAAACAAAATCACAGAGAATCCCAAATTGCTATGGACCAGCTGAATTGAAAGTAACATACATCCCAAAAAATTGTATTAAAATACATTTGATTGGTTGATTGAAATGATGTGGATGACCAATTTCTTTCCAATATACAATATCACCCACTCCATGCATGCAAAACAAACTTCAGTTATGTTTTAGTTATTTATCTTTTACCATACATCAGGCTCTTTCTATCAATAAATTGTTTTTTAACTGTGTAACAAAGTTATTTATTTTGTATCTGCGTTGCATGTATTCCCCTACAGCTGGTGCCTCTCATGCACTACTTTTTGTGGTTGCCAAACTGTACAGCCATCCTGTTGCTGACACAGCGGAAGGTGGCCGGAACCACCTCCCAGTAGTTGATTGGGTTATCAAAGAGACTGATCCCGTTGTAGTAAGTCTTCTTGACACCAAAGCCGTTAGGGCAGAAGTCATTCACGTCAACCTGGCTGATGTTGTTGGAGTGAAGGTAGACCACCTATTTAAAAATGACATATATCAACTGTTATCATCATAAAAACAGAACATAGCAAGTGAAATCACCAATGTTTATATTTAATACAAACAATACAGATATACATTTTTATCAACTTAACATAAGTGAAATCACCAATGTCGATGTGATTGATGCTGCTTCACAAACCCCCTCCACACTTTACCTGCAGGTACTTCATTCCAGCAAGGCCTCCAGGGACATTGGGGATCCGGTTGTTCTCTAGATGCAGCTCTCTCAGGTTTTGCAGGTAGTACAGGCTACCATGCTCAATGTGACGAATGTGATTGTAGCCTAGACCCAACCTAACACACACACACACACACACACACACACACACACACACACACACACACACACACACACACACACACACACACACACTGAAATCGAGTGATTGATGTGACAATGAAGGGTAAACCCACTAGAGGGTGCTACTATCACAATGATTCCAGACATTATTTATTTTGTGCAACTTGGACAATGACTCTTCCTTTATGCTGTTGGTACTTATATGCTTTCAATTTTTTTTTTTTTTTTTTTGTATTTTACCCCCTTTTTCAATCTTGCCTTATCGCTGCAACTCCCCAACTGGCTCGGGAGACAAAGGTCGAGTCATGCGTCCTCCAAAACATGATCCGCCAAACTGCTCTTCTTAACACCCGCCCACTTAACCCGGAAGCCAGCCGCACCAATATGTCAGAGGAAACAGTTCACCTGATGACCAAGGTCAGCCTGCAGGCGCCTGGCCTGCCACAAGGAGTCACTTGAGCGCGATGAGCCAAGTAAAGCCCCCCGGCCAAACCGTCCCCTAGCCCAAACGACACTGGGCCAATTGTGTGCCGCCCTATGGGACTCCCGATCATGGCCGGTAGTAATACAGCCCGGGATCGAACCCGGGTCTGTAGTGATGCCTCTAGCACTGCGATGCAGTGCCTTAGACAGCTGCGCCACCCGGGAGGCCGCTGTTTATTTTCTACATTTTTTTTAACCTTTGAAGATAAGTAGTGAACATCTACAGCATTCATAAACTCCTCATAAATTCATAATTTGATGGAGTTTTAGAAACTCTCCGACATTGAACACCCTCTTGTAAAGCTACGTACCTGTGCAAACTCTCATATTGTCTTAGGTCTTCTAGTTCAATGGCTTGAATTTGATTGTGATCTAAATGCAACTCATGTAGACCCTCAGGGAGATCTAGATGGTGAGGGGAAACAGGTGACCGCTTGATTCAAAGGACTTTTCAGTGGAAATATGTGGCAAGTAGCAATGAAACAAATATTGCCCTGCAGCTTCGCAGAACACTCCAAAGAAAATTATTATAAAGGTTGTCATGTTTTCTACCTTTAGGGATGCCTGTGAGTTTTGCCTCAGAAATGCGAAGGAAGGTAAGTTTAAGTCCATCAAAGGCTCCGGGCTCAAAACCACTGTTCTGAATAGGATTCCTCCCCATCTCTGAGGAAGAAAAATATGTGTTTTAACTAGGTCAATGCCACAACCTGCTCCAGTACTCAAGCTAGATTTACACTTCAAAGACATTAAGATGTTAGATGTGATATGGTGTTTCCAAACAGAAAAAAAAACAGTTACTAACGTTAAATCTGGTGCTAACACATAGTAAATCTGGCCTAAGGTCTTTTATAACTATAGCTTGCCATCTCACCAATGCAGTTCATGCTGCCCAGGCCAGAGAAAGCCCCAGATGCCACCCTCTTGATATGGTTGTCATGGATGCGCAGCTCCACCAGGGAAGAGGGCAGGTTCTTGGGCACGGCCGTCAGCTGGTTGTGGGAGAAGTAGAGCTTGTGCATCCTTTTGAGGGGCATGAAGGCCCGAGGGTGCACCCTGGAGATCTTGTTATTCACCAACACCAGAGCCTGAGAAAGGAGGCATAGGTCATGAGGAGACCAGCCACCCCAACCCAAAAATAAATGTGTTATGTACGGTTAATTCTTGAATTGCGGTGGCATTTAGGCATGGAATTTTGAAAAATATGAACTTTTTATTTAAACGTATTTGTGTACATCTTTCCATTCTAAATCAGCTACTATGGCAGCTTAATTACTTTAAATATGTTTTACCATTAGGATACCATTGTGCCACCAGTAGGAGTAGTAACACCAATGATGCTAACACCAATGAGACATTTTTGGTTATTGAGGATTTTCTTAAATGGAGGCCACAGATCCTCAAATGTAAGGTCATTAACCCTTTAATAAACAATTTACTAAAATTATATGATTAATCATTTTGCTCACAGTGTTATTTCCCTTCATTTGAATCGAATAACACCAAGTGACACTTTTGATTTAGACACCTCAAATTATCAGTGGAATCCTTAAATGTGTGACATAGTGAAAGGGTGTGATTAGCTAATAATTTTCTTTAATATATATACCCCTCCCGGATAACAGTTTGCCACTGGAGGGAATGCTGAGGGTCCTTGTAAATCTTTGTAGTTAGTGATTTTCAAGGCAGTAACACCAATGACATACAACTGAGGGAGAGACATTATACTAGTAAAAAAGTATTTGAATAGCCTTCTTTGTTTTTATTGATATATACAATACTATTAAATAATTTTGTTCACTTTCTATTTTTGAAAATAACAGATGGATATCTCTAAATCCCCAAAACATGTCACCACAACTCTGCACATCACTACGGGGACAAACCAATTTGCTTACCCTAAGTACTTTATACAATGCATGAACATAAAGTTTTTCAGTATAAAGGACTTGCATTATGTTTAATATAAATATATTAGTTCAATATAAACAAAAACATGTATGATGTGTAACTCTTTGTCATTTGAAAGTGCTTTTCATGGTTGCAAATGCAAGGGACGCAAATGCCACCACAATTCAAGAACAACCCATATATTATACAATGTATAATTTGAAGACACGTCATTAAAAGTATGCCTCTTTTTAGTTAGGATACTGAAAGGGTGCGCTACGATGACGAAAGCAAAGACAGATAAGTGATGTTTCCTTCTATTGAAATGCCAGAACTCTCTTCCACCATTTGTGTTTTGACTGTTGGTGCTCACATAGAGGTTACTGAGTCCCTTGAAGTCACCCTCTCTTATCTCAGTGATCTGGTTGCTTTGAAGGTCCAAGAGCCTGGTCTCCGGGGGGATGTCATATGGCACATAGTGTAAACCTGCAGATAGAAACTACAAGATTAACTTACCTGCTTTATTTTATACACTTTACCACATTCTGTCAGTTCACAATGATAAGAAATCAGTTGCAATATAATATATTGTGTTATTGCTTCTTTACATTTTTATAAAAATATATGAATCATGACAATATCAGACACACACAGTGTGTTCTCACTCTTAAGGTTATATCAGGATAAATCCACAATTTATCATCATGCTGTAATTTGGTCAATGCTGAGTAATGCTCTGGGCTGTGGTTTGTACCCATACAGTATATTGTTGTTTATGTGTGAGCTCAGCTGTCACCATATAATTAAGAAGAAACCAGATGGCCATGACTCCACGTAGCACTAAAAAGCAACGTGCAGATGTGCAGTGTGACTGCTGGCTACACATTAACAATTGTATGTTCAGTGTAAAGAATCATTTGGAGACAATAAGATATTATAATATTATGACATTGTATCTCTTCACCCACCCAAGTCAGAGCACTGCACAACATT
Organism: Salmo salar; assembly: GCF_965601325.2. Taxonomy (NCBI): domain Eukaryota; kingdom Metazoa; phylum Chordata; class Actinopteri; order Salmoniformes; family Salmonidae; genus Salmo; species Salmo salar. The sequence goes on along the minus strand of NC_138303.1, from coordinate 31,328,120 downwards.
CTGGTTACACTGACAGCCGAATGGGCAAGTAGGCTGTTCTGGTTTATAGTATTCCTCAACCGCTGAGCCTTCCTCTTCATCGTTCATCAACATCATCACCAGCCCCTCTACATTGATGCTCTTCCCATAGTCCAATAAGCCCTTCTGCTCAAAGGGCAGGGCCACAGTGGTGGGAAGAGGGGTGGCACACAGCAGGAGAAGGACAACAGAGAAGGGAAGCATGGCTAGGCCTTTAGTTGAAGAGAAATTACAAGGGGAAGACAAAAAAGCACACAGAAATGAGCAGCAGTCAATTAAGTACCACAGTTATGAATTCAGCAACTATCTAGCTATAATTCCTGTAGCCTACAATTGGAGAGTTGCCCACATACACACACATACACTATGCTGCCCTACAAATGCAAAACACAGTAACTACGTAACTTCAATGTTTCTGATACTCCATGATATATTCTGATCAACTGGCTTGTTCTTGTGTCAGGAAACTAAATACCACATTATTCAGATAATATACCTGGCCATCACAACAGATCAAATACTTTTGACCAAATTCGTAGTTACTGTGTTTTGCCTTTGTAGGGCCGTATAACTAGCATTGTGTTACAGTTCACTCCTCCAGTCCAGAGTAATCTCATTATCAGCATTGCCACTCCAGAGCAAAAGCCAGTCCAAAACCAACTGTAGCCAGTGACAAAGCATGAAATACACTCTGGCTTTCATACATCTATTTGTTAGGGTTCAATCTCAAGATGTGATCTATCATATCTGTCATAGGCGTTCTCTCTTAAAAGCCAATCTTATTCTTCCCATCAATTTTGTGGTTGGTATAAGAGGCAGTAAAATCATGGACCATGGATACTATGTGGTCTTTGAGTCTGTAACTATGACATCTGCTCTCATTAATTATTTGCTTTTAGCTGAGGCTGTGCCTTCTTTGATTTATGCATTAAAATGGTAAAATCTCAGATCCAGTAACATATAGCAAAAGACAATTTCGGCATTACATATACGTCTGTGTAATATAGTACAATATAGTACAATATAGTACAGTGTGTGTGATCTGTCAATATTTATTAGCAGGATTGTAATGCAAACTATCAATAGATGCCCTAAGGTAATTTTGGATAATCTCAGATAAACCTTCAGCTAGAGGATTCTTGATGAAAATAAGAACATTGAAATGGTTTGTTCTTCAAAGAGGGTTTTCCATGTGAGCAAAGAGCCTTTGCTGTGGAACTGCAGTTTGGCATTTCCTTGCCTTTGCCACGTGTTGTGAAAGGCCTACTCCCTCCCTTAGCACTCCCACATCCTTTACCACAGTAAGGCCCCAGAAGCCACATAGCTGGCTGGTCTCAGGCAAGGTTTTTTATAGACCCACTCTGTCATAGCACTCTTTCCCCCAAACATTATCTATATCAGCAGTGTCAAATCTCTAAATACATGAGAATCTCTAAATACATTGAATGTACACAATAATGATGTACACAATAATTACTTATTTGCTTAGTCGATCATTTTGTAATAGACTTGTCTCCCTGCAGCGAGCCCTTTAACTACAGTATGGGGTGGCTCTGAGTTTTTAATGTTTGTGAAATTATCCTCATCTTTGTTCTGTCACAAGATCCATTTATTAAATATGGCCAATAAAAGGAATATAGAATGTGTAGACAAGGTAGGGTTGTGCTGCCCCCCAGAAGGCTTAAACAAATCATTCAAAAATAAATAGTCCATTTCAAATGTCAAATATTACTTTAACAATCAATATTTTTTCAAATGCAGAATGTTAAACCAACTGTGGAACTGTAGAATAAAGCTGTAGATTATAGTCCTCTTATTGTAAACCATACTGAATATACTATTATCTGTAGGTCAAGAAACTCAAATAGAAGCGCAAATATATTTACTAAGACACTTACCGTTTCAGTTCTTGAAAAAACAAAAATTATTTACAAAATAAATGAAAGGTACAAATAAATGAAATAAGGATGAATTCAACCTTTAAGGGATATAGAGGATACGTGTTTTATTCCATGTGATGATCCTTTATCTGTGAGTCCGTCTGCCAGCAGAGTCAGAGCTCTGCACAGTACCTGTTAAAAACCACAGAAGTAGTTACCAAAAGGAAAAAAACAAGTATTTTAAGCCATAACCCAAAATTGGTCCAGTCCCCTTTTCATTGCTGCTTCATTGTGTGTTCGTGCGTGTGTCTGACAGAAAGAGAGAGAAAGAGAGAGAGATTTTAGTTATTTTAAACTTATTTTGATTCAACATTTGAGATCTATATACACACATTTTTATTTAAGCTACTGTATAAGGCCAAAATAAAATAAAAAGTACTATCACAGCACTAATAGGGCAAATACAGAATCCACTAAGAATAAAATACCCCGCAACTCTCTACCCAGTGCTACACAGGCAGATTATTTGAGGTACTAAGACTATTTACAGTTACCATAGACAATGACCAGCAATTATCTAAGATTTTTTTATTTTCACAATTTTTCGTTACACAAGTTTGTCAAAGTTGAAACAGTTGTACAAACATCAAAACAGTGAGTTTAGTATAGAGGGCACCTGGACATCTTTGGCTCTCACTACAGTCAAGTAGCTACCTGGGTTTCCCTTGGTAACCACATATTATTTTTCTTTCAATACATGCTACTATATCAAGCAAGATCAAAGTCACAAGTAAAACCTAAAACTGCTTTACAGAGTGAAGCTTTAAAACAGTAAAAACACACACAATCGTTCTCATTCATTGTGATAATGAAGCCCACTGACAAAGGGCTGGTTGCATAAACATTGCCCTAGAATTATGGTCAGACTTAGGATAGAAGTCTAATTTCATCTGTTGCATAACGCTTGGGTATCATAAGTCTGACTAAGCTAATCACAATCAGAGACGGACTCAGAGGATATTATGTAATGAGAAACACAGACAAGGTGTAACCCAGGACAAACTGACGGGGGGTTGGAGAAATGGGTGAAAAGGAAGGAGGGAGGTGAGGAAGGGGGGGGTACTAGTAATCTTCATCGTAGTAATCTTCCTCGTAACTCTGGGGCCGTAGTATGATGCTGTGGTAGGTCTTGATGCAGGAGAGGGCGGTGGGCGGGATGAGGCGCCGGTCAATCAGGTTGTACTGCAGGTGAACGGAGACTAGGGGCGAGTCGTCACTCAGGCGCATGTCACACAGAGAGTTCAAAGGAACGTATCTGCAGGGAGGAAAGAAAAAGATGGACATTCAGTCACCACCGACAGAAAGACAGATACTCAGACAAGACAGAACAACCTTTGATCCGACTAAAGGAAATAACGACTGAGAGAGAAACATAAATTACACGTTGAGATTCACAATAGCAATTTCAGATCTGAATGTGCCATTATGGTTAGTGGCAACTGTGCTCTTCTCAAAGTTGTTTCATCTTCCGATGGGAGGAAGAGGACTGTATCAAGCAAGATTAGAGTCACAAGTAAAACCTCGAACTGCTTTACAGAGTGAAGTTAGTTACGTTAGATAATGTTGCAACTGAGTTAACTGACAATGTTGCGGTTGACCTACCTGACAACGTTGCGGTTGACCTACCTGATAACATTACGGTTGATCTACCTGATAACGTTTTGGTTGAGTTACCTGATAACGTTGTGGTTGAGGCGGAGGAGGTGCAAGCTCTTGAGCTTCAGTAGCCCCCTAGGGATGGAGTGAAGCTGGTTGTGGTCCAGCAGGAGTTCAGTCAGCGAGTTGTACAGGCCCAGGAAGGACACATCATCAATACCGTCGTTGGCCAGCCTGTTGTGGGACAGGTGAAGAAGTTCCAGTCCCGGTTTAATGTGGCCAAACACGTAGCCAGGGATCCGCTCGATCTGGTTGTGGTGCAGGTGGAGCTGCTGTAGGCCCACAGGGAGGAAGGAGGGAACATGCACCAGCTTATTGTGCGACAGGTCCAACGACTCCAACTTTCTGAAATGGTAGGGAAAATACAGGGAGATCTTTTGCTCAATATGTGAAAAGTTTAGAAGACATGAAGAGATAGAAGGTAATGTTCTACATTATGTCTCCAGTTAAAAGGGGACTTTTTCAATCTTAGGACTATATTTCGAGTCCACCTTTTCTTTAGAAGGCTGGTTCAATGTTTCCCTTTTCTCCATCTTTCACAAGAGGGTTCCATCATATCCATCACATTTGTCTCACAACATTGTAGGAGTTTCAAACCACTAAGAGCCTTAACACAAAGGCAGTTGGCCAGCAGTCCCTCCCTTTGGGCTTGACTCTCTACAACCTATCATAAAGCTGGACTGTGTCTGCTGCGCCGCTGTCTAGCCAGCCACATCAGCATATACCCAAAACAATGTCCTCAGTGGCTTTGCCCTCTATTCTCTTGTTTTTCGTTTTCTCCTTTTTCTTCTAAGATGCAATTAAAATGATATTTTCCTCTCGTTATTGCCAGGAAACTGGGAGACTAACACATGTACAGTGTCAGATGAATTACACCATTTAAACTTTTGCTTAAGAATCCTGTATGCAATCAAGTTAATGTTCATGCATTTTACAAAAACTTTTGTTAAAAAAAATTATATTCAATGCATTCAAAAATAAATACTGAGGTCACTTTTCTGCAAGATCAGAAATAGGAATAAAATGTGTTCCAACATTCTCTTCAAGGTGGCGCTCAAAACCAGAGTAACAGTAATCTTTACACTGGACAATAACCTCATAAATGCTGCAAAAGCAAGAATGGAGAGAGGTTGTTGGGACTTACAACAGGTGTATCCAGGCCCTTGGAGCTATGCGGTCCTCCCGGATCCTATTATGACTGAGATCCAGAAACCTGAGGTTGACAGTCTTGTTGAGGATCCCCTCATGCACCTCTTCTATTCTGTTATTCGACAGGTGAAGTGCCTGGGAATACAAACCGCAAAACCCATTGAGTATCCATGTTCTTACGGGGGTGAGGGGGACCTACCTAGTCTACACACTACAGATTGGGAGTTAATAATATACAGTACATTCAGAAAGTATTCAGACCCGTTCACTTTTTCCACATTTTGTTACGTTACAGCCTTATTCTAAAATTGATTAAATTGTTTTTCCCCCACATCAATCGACACACAATACCCCATAATGACAAAGCAAAAACTGTTTTTTAGAAATGATTGAACATTTATAAAAAACAAAACAAAAACATAATCAGCTTGGGTATGATGCTACAAGTTTGGCACACCTGTATTTGAGGAGTTTCTTTGCAGATCCTCTCAAGCTCTGTCAGGTTCGATGGGGAGGGTCGCTGCACAGCTATTTTCAGGTCTCTCCAGAGATGTTCATTCGGGTATAAGCCCGGGCTCTGGCTGGGCCACTCAAGGACATTCAGAGACTTGTCCCGAAGCAACTCCTGCATTGTCTTGGCTATGTGCTTAGGTTTGTTGTCCTGTTGGAAGGTGAACCTTCGCTCCAGTCTGAGGTCCTGAGCACTCTGGAGCAGGTTTTCATCAAGGATCTCTGTACTTTGCTCTGTCCATCTTTCACTCGATCCTGACTAATCTTCCAGTCCCTCCCGCTGAAAAATATCCCCACAGCATGATGCTGCCACCACCATGCTTCACCGTAGGGATGGTGTAAGGTTTCCACCAGACGTGATGCTTGGCATTCAGGCCAAAGAGTTAAATCTTAGTTTCATCAGACCAGAGAATCTTGTTAATCATGGTCTGAGAGTCCTTTAGGTGCCTTTTGGCAAACTCCAAGAGGTCTGTTGTGCCTTTTACTGAGGAGTGGCTTCCGTCTGGCCACTCTACCATAAAGGCCTGATTGGTGGAGTGCTGCAGAGATAGTTGTCCTTCTGGAAGGTTCTCCCATCTCCACCGAGGAACTCTAGAGCTCTGTCAGAGTGACCATCGGTCACCTCGCTGACCAAGGCCCTTCTCCCCTGTTTGCTCAGTTTGAACGGGCGGCCAGCTCTAGGAAGAGTCTTGGTGGTTCCAAACTTCTTCCATTTAAGAATGATGGAGGCCACTGTGTTCTTGGGGACTTTCAATGCTGCAGAAATTTGTTGGTACCCTTTCCCAGATCTGTGCCTCGACGCAATCCTTTCACGGAGCTCTACGGACAATTCCTTCGACCACATGGCTTAGTTTTTGCCCAGAAAATAGCTGTGCAGTGACCCTCCCCATCGAATCTGACAGAGCTTGAGAGGATCTGCAGAGAAACTCCTCAAATACAGGTGACATGCATTGTCAACTGTGGGACCTTATATAAACAGGTATGTGCTTTTCCAAATCATGTCCAATCAATTGAATTTACCACAGGTGGATTCCAATGAAGTTGTAGAAACATCTCAAGGATGATCGATGGAATACAAGATGCACCTGAGCTCAATTTTGAGTCTCATAGAAAAGGGTCTGAATACTTATGTAAATAAGGTATTTCAGTTTTTTAAATTTGTATAAATATGCAAACAATTCTAAAAACCTGTTTTCACTTTGTCATTATGGGGTACTGCGTGTAGATTGATGAGGGGAAATGAATTTAATCAATTTTAGAGTAAAGCTGTAACGTAACAAAATGTGAAAAAGTCAAGGGGTCTGAATACTTTGCGAATGCACTGCATGTGCACCTAGCTCGCAATTACCAAAAATAATATGTTTAGTCAAACATCTGAAACCTCTCATAGTCTGTGGACTATTCCAAAACTTATTTCAAATAAGGTGATGTTTCAAATGTCTGAGAGCTATGCTCCTTTGTATGACTGAGGCTACTGCATATCATTGGCTCCTGCATGCTCACTACAGTGACATCACAGACACCTTGTCCAATCACTGACCTGCAGGGTCACAGGAAGCCCAGAGGGGATAGCCCGGAACTTGTTGTCCTCCAGTCGCAGATAGATGAGTTTCTTGAGGGGCCGGAAGGTCAAAGGTGACACATTCCCATCGTGGAAGTGGTTGTCCTCAAGCTCCAGTGTCAGCAATTTGGACAAACCTGAGAAGAGACACATTTTGAAATCCCAACATGACAATATCAACATATAATATCAATATACAATAATCCAATGTAATTTGACTTGTTTTGCTGATTTTCGTTGCTAAATGAGCTACGCCAACAATGCTAATCTGCACATCCTATCTGAGGTCACTTGAAATAGTACTGTAGGTGCTCAGATGCAAGCTAAGCTTGAACAAACAAAGCTTTGTACATATACTCTCTCTCTCTGTAAACTCCAACTTTCTATACCTTTAAAGCTGCTAGGTGTGAGGCCCAGGATCTTGTTGTCATTGATCTTAAGCTCCATCAGGGACGGCGGTAGAATCGAGGGGACTTTGGTCAGATTGTTGCCATCTAAATTCAGCCTCCTCAGCTGGGTCAGGTTCTGAAACAAGCCAAGAATCTCCACACATTAGAACATTAGAGTGCTAAGCGTGATTTAACCAGAGTCCCTCTCTCTCTCACGGCAAAGCTCAAGAACTACAATGTTACCTTACGCCTATGACATGGGCCTTATACCAGTATAACCTGTGTAACTACCTGTTGAATAATCTACGCAAGTATTATACCCTGTAACAGTCTAGTAGGCTTAGTACACAATAGTATTTTTCAATGGTGCAGGAATAATATCATTTTTCCCAGCAATGGCAGTTCTCCCAGTGGTGATTTGATTGAATTCCACCCTATGTCTTATTCATGAAGTGCTTTCCGTGACATGTATTATTATCAAGTCTGTCCAACTCTGAGATGTACTGCAAGCGAAGTGGTTAATAAACACTAATGCTCTCTCAAGGGAATTTTTAGTACGGTGAGCTCCTGGCATCAGGGACTGACACCTTAGTGGGAACAAGTGCATTTAAAAAATATATATTTTATTTTATTTATTTATTTATTTATTTACCTAGGCAAGTAAGTTAATAACAAATTCTTATTTACAATGATGGCCTACCCCGACCAAACCCTAACGACGCTGGGCCAATTGTATGCCACCCTATGGGACTCCCAATCACGGCCGGTTGTGATACAGCCTGGAATCGAACCAGCGTCTGTAGTGACGCCTCTAGCACTGAGATGCAGTGCCTTAGACCGCTCCGCCACTCGGGAGACCGCTGCACCACTTAGGACGCCTTGCCAAAAATGACTGATCTGTTTTTAGTTGTGGCTTGTCTGTTGACTGACAATATTCCCAGGTTCATTGCAACAGCTAATTGACATTCGCCTCGATGGGGACAGATTAAACTTCTGTTCTTATGCGCTACCCGGGAGACAGCAAAAGTTCTAGCAGTCCAACTACAAGATGGATCATTTTGTTTAAACATTAGGCACTACCTATAACTTAAATGACTGTGACATGCACATACATACCTGTACTATTCTGTAACACCACACTGTGACATAATATTACATGTTTAAATTCTATCATAACAGGCTGAGAGGAATCCAGGTAATGCAGCATGATAATGGTCAATAGAGCCCTGAAGTAACATGAGGCTGAGATGTGTAGGTGGGTCTGGGAGCGCAGTAGAGGTCCAATTGGAACTAAAGCCAAATGTGTTGACATGAATGATGCTCTCAGACTCACCTGGAACAGGTCAGGGCTGATGGAGGAGTCGTCCAGCTTGTTCTTGCTCAGGTCCAGCCACTCCAGGTTGGGCAGCCCAGCCAGCGCCCGGGGAGGGATCTTATTGATCTTATTGTCTGATAAAAGAATAGAACACAAGCTGACCCAGTCTCCTCAAACAGAGAAAGGCCTGGGTCCACATGCCATTGCACCTGCCTTAATGTTTATGCAGTATCTTTGTGTACAAAATATGTTTATATATGCAACTGTGTAAACACCGCAAAGGACATTTGATTGCATTGAAGCACACAACGGTAAATCCTTTGCCTTCCCGAAATTCCAACTTATTAAACATAGTTACCCATTTTAGTAAGCCTGAACTCAGATTCTTATTCCCCCTCTTGACTCTGCTAATTGTTCCTGTAAGTAACATGTGAGATCTCTGTATCTCCTCACCTGCCAGATAGAGGGTCTTGACCCCCTGGTCTGAGAGGATGGGGATGTGGACCATGCCAGTGCTGCCACAGGCGATCAGAGACTCCGAGAGCAGGCAGCCAGCAGGGAGAGACTCCATGATGCTGTGTCTCCTGGGGAATGTGACCACAGCACGTCCCGGCCACCTCGCCATGGGTCTCCTAGTGGTGGTAGTAGCCAGTCGGCCAGTCGCCATGGTGACTGGTCTCCCCATTGGTGCCAACCTCATGCTGGGTTTTCCGGTGGCCCTGATGATATAATCGTCATCGTCGTCATTATCGTCATGCTCGCTGTGGTCATGGTCATCGTGATCGTCATCATCGTAGGGAAGGTACGGAAGGCTGTCTTTGTTTATCCTCGGGTCACGCCTCTTGGCCACTCTGACCTCGGTCTTCTTGACTTTTGTTTTCACAGCCATTTCCTGTTTCTTCACTGCTACTTCTTGCTTTTTGTTCTGGGTGGCCACGGATTTCACAACAGCAACCTGTACAACATAGACATCACACACAAAATATATAAAATGATATATATTCAATTCCTCCAAAAATCCCTGTCAGTCAATACTCAGTCATAGGCAAAACATGAATACAATTGTCAAAGCATTATTAGTTCATCTGCTGTGCAGTTCCTATAGCATTGCCCTCTTCATTTTCCCTTGGGCACCATTGGGTGGGCACCCACCACTTTCGCTGGAGTAACATGCCGCTCCTCCTTCTTCTGACGTCCTGCTCCTCCTTCTTCGGATGTCCTTTGGAGACTCTTCTTCTGCTTTGGAATCCCCTCTTTCTTCTCTGCATTAGGGGAGGGTTTCTTGGCTTTGGGAGCCACTGTCTGCTGGTTATTTGAACCTGAGGAAGAGGGCAATATATGTTACATTGATATTTATACAGTATATACAGTACCAGTCAAAAGTTTGGACACACCTACTCATCACAGGGTTTCTCTTTAGTTTTACTATTTTCTACATTGTAGAATAGTAAAGACACCAAAACAATGAAATAACATATATGAAATCATGTAATAACCAAAAGAAAGTGTTAAACAAATCAAAATATATTTTATATTTAACCTTGATGACAGCTTTGCACACTCTTGGCATTCTCTCAACCAGCTTCATGAGGTAGTCAACTGGAATGCATTTCAATTAACAGGTGTGCCTTGTTAAAAGTAAATTTTTTCACAGTTTATGTGTTATTTGATTGTTGTTTCCTTAGGTTACCGCTGGAGGGCACCCGTACCCTGTTTTCTAGTTTCCAGGTTACCCTGATTATTACTGATTGTATTCACCTGTGTTTAATTACCTTCTCTGTTCACCTGGTTGCCTTATTATTTAGGTTCCTCAGGTGGCCTGTAGCTTTGCTTAGGTCTAATGTTTTATTTGTGTACTCTTGTACGGTTGCCTTGTTTCTGTTAAGACTCTAAGTAAATGTTCTGGATTTACCCTTACCTCTGCTTGCTGTGTTTCTCTGTGACTGGGTTCGAGTTCGTACTAGCATCAGTGTTACAAATTTGTGGAATTTCTTTCCTTTTTAATGCGTTTGAGTCAATCAGTTGTGTTGTGACAAGGTAGGGGTGGAATAAAGAAGATAGCCCTATTTTGTAAAAGACCAAGTCCATATTATGGCAAGAACAACTCAAATCACTCCCAGTTAGGGGGAGTGATGAGCTCTACAGCAGAGTCTCACAACTCAATCGCTGGTTGAAAACTGTTTTCTGCCCCTCCCAAAAGATAGAATTTGTAGATAATTGGCCCTCTTTCTGGGACTCACCCACAAACAGGACCAAGCCTGGCCTGTTGAGGAGTGACGGACTCCATCCTAGCTGGAGGGGTGCTCTCATCTTATCTACGAACATAGACAGGGCTCTAACTCCTCTAGCTCCACAATGAAATAGGGTGCAGGCCAGGCAGCAGGCTGTTAGCCAGCCTGCCAGCTTAGTGGAGTCTGCCACTAGCACAGTCAGCGTAGTCAGCTCAGCTTTCCCCATTGAGACCGTGTCTGTGCCTCGATCTAGGTTGGGCAAAATTAAAAATGGCGGTGTTCGCTTTAGCAATCTCACTAGTATAAAGACCTCCTCCATTCCTGCCATTATTGAAAGAGATTGTGATACCTCACATCTCAAAATTGGGTTACTTAATGTTAGATCCCTCACTTCCAAGGCAGTTATAGTCAATGAACTAATCACTGATAATAATCTTGATGTGATTGGCCTGACTGAAACATGGCTTAAGCCTGATGAATTTACTGTGTTAAATGAGGCCTCACCCCCTGGTTACACTAGTGACCATACCCCCCGTGCATCCGGCAAAGGCGGAGGTGTTGCTAACATTTACGATAGCAAATTTCAATTTACAAAAAAAAAAAACAATGACGTTTTCGTCTTTTGAGCTTCTAGTCATGAAATCTATGCAGCCTACTCACTCACTTTTTATAGCTACTGTTTACAGGCCTCCTGGGCCATATGCAGTGTTCCTCACTGAGTTCCCTGAATTCCTATCGGATCTTGTAGTCATAGCAGATAATATTCAAATTTTTGATGACTTTAACATTCACATGGAAAAGTCCACAGACCCACTCCAAAAGGCTTTCGGAGCCATCATCGACTCAGTGGGTTTTGTCCAACATGTCTCTGGACCTACTCACTGCCACAGTCATACTCTGGACCTAGTTTTGTCCCATGGAATAAATGTTGTGGATCTAAATGTTTTTCCTCATAATCCTGGACTATCGGACCACCATTTTATTACGTTTGCAATTGCAACAAATAATCTGCTCAGACCCCAACCAAGGAGCATTAAAAGTCGTGCTATAAATTCTCAGACAACCCAAAGATTCCTTGATGCCCTTCCAGACTGCCTCTGCCTACCCAAGGACGTCAGAGGACAAAAATCAGTTAACCACCTAACCGAGGAACTCAATTTAACCTTGCGCAATACCCTAGATGCAGTTGCACCCCTAAAAACTAAAAACATCTGTCATAAGAAACTAGCTCCCTGGTATACAGAAAATACACGAGCTCTGAAGCAAGCTTCCAGAAAATTGGAACGGAAATGGCGCCACACCAAACTGGAAGTCTTCCGACTAGCTTGGAAAGACAGTACCGAAGAGCCCTCACTGCTGCTCGATCATCCTATTTTTCCAACTTAATTGAGGAAAATAAGAACAATCCGAAATTTCTTTTTGATACTGTCGCAAAGCTAACTAAAAAGCAGCCTTCGCAAATGGAGGATGGCTTTCACTTCAGCAGTAATAAATTTATGAACTTCTTTGAGGAAAAGATCATGATCATTAGAAAGCAAATTACAGACTCCTCTTTAAATCTGGGTATTCCTCCAAAGCTCCATTGTCCTGAGTCTACACAACTCTGCCAGGACCTAGGATCAAGGGAGATACTAAAGTGTTTTAGTACTATATCTCTTGACGCAATGATGAAAATAATCATGGCCTCCAAACCCTCAAGCTGCATACTGGACCCTATTCCAACTAAACTACTGAAAGAGCTGCTTCCTGTGCTTGGCCCTCCTATGTTGAACATAATAAACGGCTCTCTATCCACCGGATGTGTACCAAGCTCACTAAAAGTGGCAGTAATAAAGCCTCTCTTGAAAAAGCCGAATCTTGATCCAGAAATTATAAAAAACTATCGGCCTATATCGAATCTTCCATTCCTCTCAAAAATTTTAGAAAAAGCTGTTGCACAGCAACTCACTGCCTTCCTGAAGACAAACAATGTATACGAAACGCTTCAGTCTGGTTTTAGACCCCATCATAGCACTGAGACTGCACTTGTGAAGGTGGTAAATGACCTTTTAATGACGTCAGACCGAGGCTCTGCATCTGTCCTCGTGCTCCTAGATCTTAGTGCCGCTTTTGATACCATCGATCACCACATTCTTTTGGAGAGATTGGAAACCCAAATTGGTCTACATGGACAAGTTCTGGCCTGGTTTAGATCTTATCTGTCGGAAAGATATCAGTTTGTCTCTGTGAATGGTTTGTCCTCTGACAAATCAATTGTAAATTTCGGTGTTCCTCAAGGTTCCGTTTTAGGACCACTATTGTTTTCACTATATATTTTACCTCTTGGGGATGTCATTCGAAACATAATGTTAAATTTCACTGCTATGCGGACGACACACAGCTGTACATTTCAATGAAACATGGTGAAGCCCCAAAATTGCCCTCGCTAGAAGCCTGTGTTTCAGACATAAAGAAGTGGATGGCTGCAAACTTTCTACTTTTAAACTCGGACAAAACAGAGATGCTTGTTCTAGGTCCCAAGAAACAAAGAGATCTTCTGTTGAATCTGACAATTAATCTGGATGGTTGTACAGTCGTCTCAAATAAAACTGTGAAGGACCTTGGCGTTACTCTGGACCCTGATCTCTCTTTTGAAGAACATATCAAGACTGTTTCAAGGACAGCTTTTTTCCATCTACGTAACATTGCAAAAATCAGAAATTTTCTGTCCAAAAATGACGCAGAAAAATTAATCCATGCTTTTGTTACTTCTAGGCTGGACTACTGCAATGCTCTACTTTCCGGCTACCCGGATAAAGCACTAAATAAACTTCAGTTAGTGCTAAATACGGCTGCTAGAATCCTGACTAGAACCAAAAAATTTGATCATATTACTCCAGTGCTAGCCTCCCTACACTGGCTTCCTGTTAAGGCAAGGGCTCCCTACAAAGCATTACATGGGCTTGCTCCTACCTATCTTTCCGATTTGGTCCTGCCGTACATACCTACACGTACGCTACGGTCACAAGACGCAGGCCTCCTAATTGTCCCTAGAATTTCTAAGCAAACGGCTGGAGGTAGGGCTTTCTCCTATAGAGCTCCATTTTTATGGAATGGTCTGCCTACCAATGTGAGAGACGCAGACTCAGTCTCAACCTTTAAGTCTTTACTGAAGACTTATCTCTTCAGTAGGTCCTATGATTAAGTATAGTCTGGCCCAGGAGTGTGAAGGTGAACGGAAAGGCTGGAGCAACGAACCGCCCTTGCTGTCTCTGCCTTGCCGGTTCCCCTCTTTCCACTGGGATTCTCTGCCTCTAACCCTTTTACAGGGGCTGAGTCACTGGCCTACTGGTGTTCTTCCATGCCGTCCATGGGAGGGGTGCGTCACTTGAGTGGGTTGAGTCACTGACGTGGTCTTCCTGTCTGGGTTGGCGCCCCCCCCCCTTGGGTTGTGCCATGGCGGAGATCGTTGTGGGCTATACTCGGCCTTGTCTTAGGACGGTAAGTTGGTGGTTGGAGACATCCCTCTAGTGGTGTGGGGGCTGTGCTTTGGCAAAGTGGGTGGGGTTATATCCTGCCTGTTTGGCCCTGTCCGGGGGTATCATCGGATGGGGCCACAGTGTCTTCTGATCCCTCCTGTCTCAGCCTCCAGTATTTATGCTGCAGTAGTTTATGTGTCGGGGGGCTAGGGTCAGTCTGTTACATCTGGAGTATTTCTCTTGTCTTATCCGGTGTCCTGTGTGTAGTTAAATATGCTCTCTCTAATTCTCTCTTTCTCTCTTTCTGTCTTTCTCTCGGAGGACCTGAGCCCTAGGACCATGCCTCAGGACTACCTGGTATGATGACTCCTTGCTGTCCCCAGTCCACCTGGCCGTGCTGCTGCTCCAGTTTCAACTGTTCTGCCTGCGGCTATGGAACCCTGACCTGTTCACCGGACGTGCTTGTTGCACCCTCGACAACTACTATGATTATTATTATTTGACCATGCTGGTCATTTATGAACATTTTAACATTTTAACATCTTGACCATGTTCTGTTATAATATCCACCCTGCACAGCCAGAAGAGGACTGGCCACCCCTCATAGCCTGGTTCCTCTCTAGGTTTCTTCCTAGGTTTTTGGCCTTTCTAGGGAGTTTTTCCTAGGGAGTTTTTCCTAGCTGGGTTTCTGTACAGCACTTTGAGAATATCAGCTGATGTACGAAGGGCTATATAAAAATAAATTTGATTAAATTTGATTTGAAATAAGCAAAGAGAAACGACAGTCCATCATTACTATAAGACATGAAGGTCAGTCAATCTGGAACATTTCAAGAACTTTATACGTTTTTCAACTGTTCAGAGGAGACTGCATGAATTAGGCCTTCATGGTCGAATTGCTGCAAAGAAACCACTACTAAAGGACACCAATAATAAGAAGAGACTGCTTGGGCCAAGAAACATGAGCAATGGACATTAGACCGGTGGAAATCTGCCCTTTGGTCTGATATGTCCAAATTTGAGATTTTTGGTTCCAACCGCTGTGTCTTTGTGAGATGCAGAGTAGGTGAACGGATGATCTCCACATGGACAGTTCCCACCGTGAAGCATGAAGGTGTGATGGTGTGGGGGAGCTTTGCTAGTAACACTGTCTGTGATGCATTTAGAATTCAAGGCACACTTAACCAGCATGGCTATCACAGCATTCTGCAGCAATACTTCATCCCATCTGGTTTACGCTTAGTGGGACCGTCATTTGTTTTTCAACAGGACAATGACCCAACACACCTCCATCCTGTGTAAGTGCTATTTGACCAAGAAGGAGAGTGATGGAGTGCTGCATCAGATGATCTGGCCTCCACAATCACCTGACCTCAACCAAATTGAGATGATTTGGGATGTGAAGGAAAAGCAGCCACTACATGATTCCATATGTGTTATTTCATAGTTTTGATGTCTTCACTATTATTCTACAACGTAGAAAATAGTCAAAATAAAGAAACCGTTGAATGAGCAGGTGTGTCCAAAATTTTGACTGGTACTGTATGTACACAATTCCATGCCCTGATCAGTCTGTACACTTTGTCAGCATGGACATTTCAACTAAAAAGCTGCCATTAAATTTAATAACCACAAATAAGATTACAATCCTTCCATAACAATCTACAACTTGAATGCCTACCGCCGCAGGGGACAGGGTGACAGCTGACAGTTCCCCTTTGACACTGGCACACGGAGCAGGGCTGAGGCGACCACATGGCCCTGTCAAACAGGAACATCCCATTCACCGAGCACTGCCCGCTGCCACCTGCAAGACAGAACAACAGACACACACAAACACAGCATTACTCACCCAAACTACACATGATCCACAGATAAAGTCTACATGAAACTGATGCTCAATAAAACTATATGCACCATACTCTGTCTTTGAAAACTCAGTGCAGTTCTTTCTGAAGGATTGTGGACCACCCTTGACTTGGGAGAACACACTGTAATCACAAAAACTAGAAGCACTGTGAAGTATGCATGCATGTTGCCCCCACCATCCTTTTCCAAGAGCATGTTGAACATTTACCAGGGATGAGAGCATCATCAGTATTATCCGGTTCAGGTAAGTCAGCTGCTACCACGGGTTTGGAGCTCCTGGGTTTCTCTGTTCTATGGCTGGGCTTCCCATCAATTAGTGAGGCTGCTGCATATAAGCAGGAAAATAGGAGCGCTAATCTGTTCATAGTCAGCTCTGCCATGGACTCTCTTGGTCAGCCTTCTTTTGGACAGAAACCTTTTCAAAGTGAGTGTGAGGAATCTCAACTCCTGAAGGGCTTTTATAGACTCTCACCCCCAGGACATGATTTTTGGCCACACACCCCAGAAACCCCCAAAAGGTGAGTGGATAGAGGAGTGGTGAGAGGAAGCAGGGGAGTTGGTGAAAAAAATAAAAGGAAAACATTTTCAGGACAAAGACCCCCTTTCATTCATCTTTAAGAAACCACCTACCTCTCCTCTCCACCCACAGCCCCTGGTATACCTAACAAACCAATAGAGGAGGTCCAGTCAGAGACTGCATATTGGAGGGAGACTGCATATTACTGTGACGTCAACCAGCGGAGTGCTTTCTGACAGCCCAAACAGACAGTTTATCCAAGGCCCATTCCCATTGGCCACTGGCCAGAAGAGGTATAGCCAACTGTACGGTATGGCCAGAAAGGAAGAAAAAAAACTCTCCAAGCTCTCCAATCGGAGTCCAGCTGGAATGAAAGGTTGCTTTGTGTCCAACACCTCCCTAGCACACCCCACCACCAACCACTACCAGCCAGCAGGACAGCGAGACACAGAGACCACACTCCTGAGAAATTCTTGGACTTTTCTCCCTCTGCTTTTCGACCCTGCTTGACTGCATGGTTTTCCCCCTGTAGTGTCACCAGGGCCTTGCATCTCTGTTTACACACACTATACTTGTAACTAAGACAACCAAAATATATGTCGACACTGTCGATTCATGTTTCCTGATATAGTACGTTTAGTATACATAAAAACTTAACCTTATCTTTGAGTGGAGTGTGATATGATTGCAGCAACACTTACTGCATTCTGGACCACCTCTGTCACTGTCCATCTGTACTATTTCTCCCAGTATGACCCCTGGTTGCATTTCATGTCTAATTTCTCAAAACCACATCCAATCATCCTACTCCTACTTCATTGTGATGTCAACATCCTGTTTGTGAGATTTAAAAAGGCGTGCCAGACACCAACCGCTCAGAGTGAGTAAATACCAAACACTCCTACATCTTCCTGCTTATAGAAACAGACACCTGCAGACCTGCTGCATGGCCAACCAAGAGCAAAACAGACTGTCATCTCAGCATACACCCTAGACACTTATAGGATCAGATTTACTCAATGATTGCACTAGTTCAACGTTTGCACCTGGACCCGTATTCATTATCAAGGATGAAGATAAGACCCAGATGCAGACCACGTCGAATAAAAAATTGTTTAATAATCCAACAGGGGCATGCAATAGACAGGACAAGGCAGGCAGGGGTCAGTAACCAGAGGTGGGGCAACGGTACCGGATGGCAGGCAGGCTCAGGGTATGCAGAGGTCAATAATCCAGAGGGGGGCAAAGGTACAGGTTAGCGGGTAGGCTCAGGGTCAGGGGCAGGCAGAGTGGTCAGGCAGGCAGGCTCGGAGTCAGGGTAGGCAAGGGTCAAAACCAGGAGGGCGAGAAAAAAAGACTGGAAAAAGCAGGAGCTGAGACACAAAACGCTGGTTGACTTGACAAACTGACAATGGACAAACAGGAAACAGGAGACAAACGGCTGTGAGACATTGGTTTGACTCTGGACACATGAAAGGTGGGATGTATACGAAGGGTACGGGGCAACAGAAGATGAACAGCAGAGGGGCCATACTATACCTTCTGCCCAAGACGATATCGGGGTCCGATGGCGATCCGCTTGTCGTCGATACCTGGAGGTGGTCTTGAGGAGGGCCGACCGGGCTCTCCTCCAGGTATGATGACAGCGGCGGACAAACATCTGGCCAGAAGGTACGCCGACCTCCTCCTGCTCGGGGAAGAGCGGGGGCTGATACCCCAGGGAACATTCAAACGGAGATAGCAGAGCAGGCAGAGGGTGTTGTGGGCGTAGTCAACCCACATCAGCTGCAGGCTCCATGAGGTGGGGTTGGCAGAGACCAGGCAGCGCAGAGTAGTTTCAAGATCCTGGTTGGATCGCTCCGACTGGCCATTGGACTGGGAGTGGAATGGGAGAAAATGAGGATGTCATTTAGGTAGACAAAGACGAACCGGTTCAACATGTCTCGGAGAACATCATTGACCAGAGCCTGGAACACAGCTGGGGAGTTGGTAAGGCAAAATGGCATAACCAGATACTCGTAGTGACCGCTGGCTACGTTGAAGGCGGTCTTCCACTCGTCCCCTTCCCGTATCCGCACCAGTTGTAGGCGTTCTGTAGATCCAGCAAAGGTACAGGTCGGCAGGCAGGCTCAGGGTCAGGGGCAGGCAGAGAGTCAGGCAGGTGGGCTCGGAGTCAGGATAGCTAAGGGTTAAAACCAGGAGGATGAGAAAAAAAGAGACTGGAAAAAGCAGGAGCTGAGACACAAAACTTTGGTTGACTTGACCAACAAGACGAACTGGCAACGAACAAACAGAGAACACAGGTATAAATACACAGGGGATAATGGGGAAGATGAGCGACAACTGGAGGGGTGTGGAGACAATCACAAGGACAGGTGAAACAGATCAGGGTGTGACATTCATAAAGAATCTTAGGAGTGCTGATCTAGGATCAAGTCCCCCCTGTCTTAAAGGCTAAACTGATCAGTGCTATTACTCTGGGACGATTTATGAATATGGGCCCAGATATTTACTGGTAAAGGTCAATGAAAGATTGTGAGAAGGAAAACCCTGACAGCTAGTATAGAAAACATGGGTTAGCTTTGTTATAACAACATGTGCAAACAATTAATAAATCTGTCCTTACACCTTCAAATGTACTACATGGTCTGAGAATTCTGAAATCTTGAATATTTTCACAGTGCCTTTTTACTAAGCAGGTGATTGGCTAAGAGGATGACCTCAATTGAACCTTGACAGCGAAACACAGAAACGTTATTTGAGTCCATGTGAGAATCAAGTCTGGTTTGCAACACAATTAATCTAATATTTTTTGTTTTACTTTTACCATCTCTCACTGTTATAGAACGTTTGTCTCAATATATATGTTTTCAGTACCCAAACCTATGTGCAGTATCTGTTGCCACAATAAGGGAATTACATAATTCCAGACACAAAATAACATGGTTAAATTAAGTAGCTTGTCAAGCTCTAAACCCTCAGAGGTAGTAATCACACCTGTGGGGAGAGGGGCATTCTTCTTACCAAACCACATGACCTTTGTTTTGGAGGTATTCAGAACAAGGTTAAGGGTAGAGAAAGCTTGTTGGAAACTAAGAAAGCTTTGTTGTAGAGCATTTAACCTGTTATGGATAGGGGGCAGTATTTTCACGGCCAGATAAAAAACGTACCCGATTTAATCTGATTATTACTCCTGCCCAGAAACTAGAATATGCATATAATTATTAGCTTTGGATAGAAAACACTCCAAAGTTTCTAAAACTGTTTGAATGGTGTCTGTGAGTATAACAGAACTCATTTGGCAGGCCAAAACCTGAGAAGATTCCAAACAGGAAGCGCCCTCTCTGACCATTTCTTGGCCTTCTTGATCATCTCTAACCAAAACAGGGGATCTCTGCTGTAACGTGACACTTCCTACGGCTCCCATGGGCTCTCAGAAGGCGGCAAAAAGCTGAATGGTGGCTTTGCAGGCCCTGGCTGAAAAACATTAGCGCATTTTGATAGTGGTCGATCAGAGAACAGAGACTGGAGGCGCGTGCACGAGGCGACCCTGTCACGTCCTGACCAGTAGAGGGGGTAGTTGGGTCAGGACATGGCAGAAGGGAGTGTGTGTTTTTTATTGTTTAATTGATTTTGGCCGTGTGACTTCCAATCAGGCACAGCTGTAGAGGGTTGTGGTTGATTGGGAGTCACACATAATTTTCCTACGTTTCCTTTGTGTTTCGTGGGTAATTGTGCTTGTCACTGTGGTTGCACCTGACAGGACTGTGTTGGCTGTCAGTTTTGTTGTTTTTGTAAATTGCATAGTGTTCGTTTAATTAAATATGACGAACCCTAACTCCGCCGCACTTTGGTCCACTTCTTCCTCAGACAGCAGTTACAGAATTACCCACCAAACCAGGACCAAGCGGCGGAAGAGGAAGGAGCAGCAGGAGTACAGCGTGATGGACCAATGGACTTGGGAACAGATCCTGGACGGAGAGGGACCATGGACTCAGGCTGGGGATTATCGCCTCCCGCAGTGGGAGATTGAAGCGGCAAGAGCGGAGAGGCGCTATTACGAGGAGAGAGAGCGCAACGAGCGCGAGAGGCAGCCCCAATATTTTTTTGGGGGGGGGCACACGGGACAGTCGGTGGAGCTGAGGTCGGAACCAGAGCCAGTCGGGATGACATTGGAGGTGAGCGAGGGATATGAGGCAGAGACTGTGACGGGGTTAATGGGGAAATTAGGAGAGAGAGAGATGAGAGAGCTGCTAGTGTGGTGCATAAAGTACGGCATTCGCCCTAATGAGCGTGTCGTGGGAATGATGTCACCTGAGGCAGCTCTCCATACTCGTCCTGAGGTGCGTGCTGGTTGTCTGGTAAAGACTGTGCCTGCGCCCAGAAACAGGTCTCCTGCATGTCTTCCCAGCCCTGCACGTCCTGTGCCTACGCCCAGAACCAGGCCTCCTGCATGTCTTCCCATCCTGGTCAAGGCCGTGCCTCCTCCACGGACCAGTCCTCCAGTGGGTCTCCCCATCCTGGTCAAGCCCGTGCCTCCTCCACGGACCAGTACTCCAGTGGGTCTCCCTATCCTGGTCAAGCCCGTGCCTCCTCCACGGACCAGTACTCCAGTGGGTCTCCCCATCCTGGTCAAGCCCGTGCCTCCTCCACGGACCAGTACTCCAGTGGGTCTCCCTATCCTGGTCAAACCCGTGCCTCCTCCACGGACCAGTCCTCCAGTGGGTCTCTCCACCCTGGTCTCTCCTGTGCCACCTCCTCAAACCAGGCCTCCAGCGGGTCTTCCCAGACTGGTGAGTCCAGGGCCTGCGCCCAGAGCCAGGCCTCCGTTATGTCATACCAGCCTGGTGAATCCTGAGCCGGAGCTGCCAGAGTGGCCAGACTGCCCGGTTCTGCCAGAGTGGCCAGACTGCCCGGTTCTGCCAGAGTGGCCAGACTGCCCGGTTCTGCCAGAGTGGCCAGACTTCCCGGTTCTGCCAGAGTGGCCCGACTGCCCGGTTCTGCCAGAGTGGCCCGACTGCCCGGTTCTGCCAGAGTGGCCCGACTGCCCGGGTCTGCCAGGGTGCCCTGCCTGCCCTCCGGTCCAGCCCGAGTGGCCCTCCTGCCCCCCGGCCCAGCCCGAGTGGCCCTCCTGCGTCCCGGCCCAGCCCGAGTGGTCCTCCTGCCCCCCGGCCCAGCCCGAGTGGTCCTCCTGCCCCCCGGCCCAGCCCGAGTGGCCCTCCTGCCCCCCGGCCCAGCCCGAGTGGTCCGCATGTCGTCCGACCCAGCCAGAGTGGTCCGTCTGCCAGGGTCAGCCTGAGTGGCCCGTCTGCCCGGCGCAGCTATCGGCGCCAACAAAGTGGGCGACGCCGAAGGTGGAGCGAGGTCCACGTCCTGCACCTGAGCCACCTCCAGGATAGGTGGGTTGGGGAGGGAGGGTGTAGCACAGTGCCGTCGGTGACGGCAGCCACCCTCCCTTCCCTCCCTTATTGTTTAGGGGTTATTTTTTGTTGGGGTATTGGGGATTTTCTTGTGTTTTCTTTTTTTAGGTGCATCCCGGGGTCTGCACCTTGAGGGGGGGTACTGTCACGTCCTGACCAGTAGAGGGGGTAGTTGGGTCAGGACGTGGCAGAAGGGAGTGTGTGTTTTTTATTGTTTCATTGGTTTTGGCCGTGTGACTTCCAATCAGGCACAGCTGTAGAGGGTTGTGGTTGATTGGGAGTCACACATAAGTTGCCTACGTTTCCTTTGTGTTTCGTGGGTAATTGTGCTCGTCACTGTGGTTGCACCTGACAGGACTGTGTTGACTGTCAGTTTTGTTGTTTTTGTAAATTGCATAGTGGTCGTTTAATTAAATATGACGAACCCTAACTCCGCCGCATTTTGGTCCACTTCTTCCTCAGACAGCTGTTACAGACCCCATGTTTTTATTCTTTCGTCTTTGAACGTAAACAACGACTCCCGGTCGGAATATTATCGCTTTTTTACGAGAAAAATAGCATAAAAATTGATTTTAAACAGCGGTTGACATGGAATATTTAGAAATTGAATATTTAGAAATGTTTTGTCACAAAACGCGTCGGGCGCGTAACCCTTCGTCACCCTTGGATAGTGTCTGGAACGCACGAACAAAACGCCGCTATTTGAATATAACTATGTATTATTTTGAACCAAACCAACATTTGTTATTGAAGTAGCAGTCCTGGGAGTGCATTCTGACGAAGAACAGCAAAGGTAATCAAACTTTTCTAATAGTAAATCGGAGTTTGGTGAGGGTCAAACTTGGTGGGTGTCAAAATAGCTAGCCGTGATGGCTGGGCTATCTACTCAGAATATTGCAAAATGTGCTTTCACCGAAAAGCTATTTTAAAATCGGACATAGCGAGTGCATAAAGGAGTTCTGTATCTATAATTCTTAAAATAATTGTTATGTTTTTTGTGAACGTTTATCGTGAGTAATTTAGTAAATTCACCGGAAGTTTTCGGTGGGAATGCTAGTTCTGAACATCACATGCTAATGTAAAAAGCTGGTTTTTGATATAAATATGAACTTGATTGAACAAAACATGCATGTATTGTATAACATAATGTCCTAGGAGTGTCATCTGATGAAGATCATCAAAGGTTAGTGCTGCATTTAGCTGTGGTTTTGTTTTTTGTGACATTATATGCTAGCTTGAAAAATGGGTGTGTGATTATTTCTGGCTGGGTACTCTCCTGACATAATCTAATGTTTTGCTTTCGCTGTAAAGCCTTTTTGAAATCGGACAGTGTGGTTAGATAAAGGAGAGTCTTGTCTTTAAAATGGTGTAAAATAGTCATATGTTTGAAAAATTGAAGTTTTTGGATTTTTGAGGAATTTGTCATTCGCGCCACGCCTATCATTGTATATTGGAGCAGGTGTTCCGCTAGCGGAACGTCTAGATGTAAGATTAACACAAAATCCGGGGAGGGGCGAGCTGAGTATAAGACTGTATCATCTGCATATAAATGGATGAGAGAGCTTCCTATTGCCTGAGCTATGTTGTTGATGTAAATTGAGAAGAGCGTGGGGCCTAGGATTGAGCCTTGGGGTACTCCCTTGGTGACAGGCAGTGGCTGAGACAGCAGATTTTCTGACTTTACACACTGCACTCTTTGAGAGAGGTAGTTAGCCAACCAGACCAAAGACCCCTAAGAGACACCAATACGCCTTAGCCGGCCCACAAGAATGGAATGGTCTACCGTATCAAAAGCTTTGGCCAAGTCAATAAAAATAGCAGCACAACATTGCATAGAATCAAGGGCAATGGTGACATCATTGAGGACCTTTAAGGTTGCAGTGACACATCCGTAACCTGAGCGGAAACCAGATTGCATACCAGAGAGAATACTATAGACATCAAGAAAGCGAGTCAGTTGATTATTGACAAGTTTTTCCAACACTTTTGATAAACAGGGCAAAATAGAAATAGGCCTATAACAGGTAGGATCAGCTTGATCTCCCCCTTTAAATAAAGGACAAACAGTGGCTACCTTCCAAGCAATGGGAACCTCCCCAGAAAGGAGAGACAGGTTAAAAAGGTCAGAGATAGGCTTGTAACTGAATCCAGTATCTGAATCCATCCATCCTCATTATAATTAGTCACATTTGCCACACACCTTTCAAAATAGTAGTTTTACTCAAGGCCTGGCATAGCACTTTCAGAAATGTTTTACCATTTATGACAGAGTTACAATAAATAACGCCATATGAAGCTTATCTTGGCTCAAGACACAAAGAAACCTGAAACCTCACTACATTCAAAGAAATGATGATCACATCAAACATATATTCATACACATGTCATGTGAAGAAACCCCTAACTGACATAACCAGTTTGCCTCAGTGCAGTTTGTGGTCACTTATCTCCAGAAATATAACCATTATTTACAGTCTGTATATTTTAGGTCAGAATAAGAAATTTGACCTTTGACCTGGGACCTGTAATCCAGCTGGCAGACAATGGCAGGCGCTGTCTGTCTCTCCAGCAGTAGTTGAAGAGCGAAGATTTATCACCATACCATATGCTCTCTCTCTCATTCTCTCTCTCTCTCTCTCTCGCTCTCTCTCCCTCTCTATTTCTCTCTCATTCTCTCTCTCTCCCTCCCTCTCTCTCTGACAGCTGAAATGTTGGTGCAGGCGCACTATTTCCAGTCAAGGACACAAAGCATCCAAAATAGATTTATCTATGTACAGTATCTGTCATAATGACTCCACCTGCCTCTTTCTTTGCTGATTTTAGCAGTTCGCTGTATATATGTCATAAACATATTATACATCTATATAGGATTATCAAGAATCTAGGGAACGTACAGACCAATACACTCCAATGTTAATGTGATTGCTTTAAAAAAAATCTTTGACGATTACAGAATATGAAGAGTTTAAACAATTAAAATGAAATGTATATTTGATGCCTTTGTGTTGACATGGTGTATTTTGAGGACATTAATACAGGTTACGATAGGCAGGGCTTCACTGTTGCAGCACTCAGTTTATAGTTAATCATTATTACCCGATGAGGGACTCAAACAGAACAAATCAATCGCACAACCACTCTGCCACTTTCTTCCATAAGACACTAGTAAAACTAGTCTACTACACTGCCTTGTCAAGGCAGAATTGTGGGTCAAAACCCTGCATGTCTTTCTTTCCGGTCGTTTCGTACAAAGAAACATTTCATAGATCGAAACTGGCCTTCAGAAAGTATTCACAGCCCTTGACTTTTTCCACATTTTGTTGTGCTACAGCTTGAATTTTAAATGAATTACATTTAGATTTTTTGTCACTGGCCTGCACACAATACCCCATAATGTGAAAGTGGAATTATGTTTATTTTAACTAATTAATTTAAAATGAAAAGCGGAAATGTTTTGAGTCAATAAGTATTCAACCCCTTTGTTTTGGCAAGTCCACATAAGTTCAGGAGTAAAAATTTGCTTAACAAGTCACATAATAAGTTGCATGGTGTCACGGACGTGATGAGAGACGGACCAAGGCGCAGCGTGATTGGAGTTCCACATCTTTTATAACTGTGAAACTTAAACAAACCAAGAAACAAACAACGACTGTGAAGTACCGTAGTGCTACATGCACTCACTCAAAACAATATCCCACAAAACACAGGTGGGAAAAAGGCTACCTAAATATGATCCCCAATTAGAGTCACCGATTACCAGATGCCTCTAATTGGGAACCATACAATTCACCAACATAGAAATACAATGATTCTAAACTTGTATATTATTATTTCTAAAATATTGTAGACTAAATACTCACAGTTAAAATGAAGACTTGTTCCCTTTTAAAAATGTGTTACGTTTTTTTCACGCTCTGACCTAAAAACCATAGAGAACCAAGGGCTCTCTATGGTCAGGGCGTGACACATGGACTCACTCTGTGTGCAATAATAATGTTTAACATGATTATTGAATGACTACCTCATCTCTGTACCCCACATATACAATTATCTGTAAGGTCCCTGTAAGAACCAACGCTGGAGATGAGAAGCAGGTACAGGGAGTTGAACATTTAATGAAGTGACAGAACAGGAACAGCGTCAGAACAGGGGGAACAAAACGACAATAATACTGAAGCGGAGAACAACCTCGGGAAGAAACAGATATAGGGGAGGTAATGAAAGCAGGTGATTGAGTCCAGTTGAGCCTGATGATCTGGCTGAGGCGTAAAACCCTGACAATCCGGGTGAGGAATGACGTGGGATGGGAGCCTGCTGAGCCAACCCGGGGCAAGGAAACCTCTCAAGCCAGCTAGGGCGTGGAAGCCTGACAAACCAGCTGAGGCACCCCACTGGTTCCATCGGCGGCGGCCCGGACCCAATTTCACCACCAAGACCAAAAAGCCAGCACTCCCCGATCCTTGAAATGATGGCTTCAGCATTGGTAAGAACCAACGCTGGAGATGAGAAGCAGGTACAGGGAGTTGAACATTTAATGAACGGACAAGTTACAGAACAAGAACAGAGTCAGAACACGGGGAACAAAAAGACAATAATGCTGAAGCGGAGAACAACCTCGGGAACAGACAGATAAGGGGGAGGTAATGAAAGCAGGTGATTGAGTCCAGGTGAGTCAAATAAATCGCTGATGCGCGTGACAAGGGAAACAGGTGTGTGTAATGATGGTGGCAGGAGTGCGTAGTGCAGGGCAGCCAGGCGCCTTCGAGTGCCAGGGAGGGAGAGCGGGAGCAGGCGTGACAGTCTCTCCGTCGAGGAGTGAATTTCAAACACAGATTCAACCACAAAGACCAGGGAGGTTTTCCATGAGCATGGTGAAGTTATTAATTACACTTTGGATGGTGTAATTAATCCAGTCACGACAAAGATACAGGTGTCCTTCCTAACTCAGTTGCCGGAGAGGAAGGAAACCGCACAGGGATTTCCCCATCAGGCAAATAGTGACTTTAAAACCGCTTTAGAGGTTAATGACTGTGACAGGAGAAAACTGAAGATGGATCAACAACATTGTAGTTACAGTGAGGGAAAAAAGTAATTGATCCCCTGCTGATTTTGTATGTTTGCCCACTGACAAAGAAATGATCAGTCTATCATTTTAATGGTAGGTTTATTTGAACAGTGTGAGAAAGAATAACAACAAAAAAATCCAGAAAAACGCATGTCAAAAATGTTATAAATTGATTTGCATTTTAATGAGGGAAATAAGTATTTCACCCCCTCTCAATAAGAAAGATTTCTGGCTGCCAGGTGTTTTTTATACAGGTAACGAGCTGAGATTAGGAGCACACTCTTATAGGGAGTGCTCCTAATCTCAGTTTGTTACCTGTATAAAAGACACCTGTCCACAGAAGCAATCATTCAATCAGATTCCAAACTCTCCACCACGGCCAAGACCAAAGAGCTCTCCAAGGATGTCAGGGACAAGATTGTAGACCTACACAAGGCTGGAATGGGCTACAAGACCATCGCCAAGCAGCTTGGTGAGAAGGTGACAACAGTTGGTGCGATTATTCGCAAATGGAAGAAACACAAAATAACTGTCAATCTCCCTCGGCCTGGGGCTCCATGCAAGATCTCACCTCGTGGAGTTGCAATGATTGTGAGGAATCAGCCCAGAACTACATGGGAGGATCTTGTCAATGATCTCAAGGCAGCTGGGACCATAGTCACCAAGAAAACAATTGGTAACACACTACGCCGTGAAGGACTGAAATCCTGCAGCGCCCGCAAGGTCCCCCTGCTCAAGAAAGCACATATACATGCCCGTCTGAAGTTTGTCAATGAACATCTGAATGATTCAGAGGATAACTGGGTTAAAGTGTTGTGGTCAACAGACCAAAATGGAGCTCTTTGGCATCAACTCAACTCACCGTGTTTGGAGGAGGAGGAATGCTGCCTATGACCCCAAGAACACCATCCCCACCGTCAAACATGGAGGTGGAAACATTATGCTTTGGGGGTGTTTTTCTGCTAAGGGGACAGGACAACTTCACTGCATCAAAGGGACGATGGACGGGGCCATGTACCGTCAAATCTTGGGTGAGAACCTCCTTCCCTCAGCCAGGGCATTGAAAATGGGTCATGGATGGATATTCCAGCATGACAATGACCTAAAACACGCGGCCAAGGCAACAAAGGAGTGGCTCAAGAAGAAGCACATTAAGGTCCTGGAGTGGCCTAGCCAGTCTCCAGACCTTAATCCCATAGAAAATCTGTGGAGGGAGCTGAAGGTTTGAGTTGCCAAACATCAGCCTCGAAACCTTAATGACTTGGAGAAGATCTGCAAAGAGGAGTGGAACAAAATCCCTCCTGAGATGTGTGCAAATGTAACAGTATAGCTTCCGTCCCTCTCCTTCAACCTGGGCTTGAACCAGGGACCCTCTGCACACATCAACAACTGACACCCACGAAGCATCGTTACCCATCGCGCCACAAAAGCCCAACTACAAGAAACGTCTGACTTCTGTGATTGCCAACAAGGGTTTTGCCACCAAGTACTAAGTCATGTTTTGCAGAGGGGTCAAATACTTATTTCCCTCATTAAAATGCAAATCAATTTATAACATTTTTGACATGCGTTTTTCTGGATTTTTTTGTTGTTATTCTGTCTCTCACTGTTCAAATAAACCTACCATTAAAATTATAGACTGATCATTTCTTTGTCAGTGGGCAAACGTACAAAATCAGCAGGGGATCAAATACTTTTCCCCTCACTGTACTCCACAATACTAACCTAATTGACAGAGTGAAAAGAAGAAAGCCTGTACAGAATACAAATATTCCAAAACATGCCTCCTCTTTGCAACAAGGACCTAAAGTAACACTGCAAAAAAATTGGCCAATCCAATACAACACATTACTGAGTACCACTCTCCATATTTTCAAGCAGAGTGGTCGCTGCATCATGTTATGAGTATGCTGGTAATCGTTAAGTACTGGGGAGTTTTTCAGGATAAAAAACAAATGGAATGGAGCTAAGCACAGGCAAAATCCTAGAGGAAAACCTGGTTCAGTCTGCTTTCCAACAGACACTGGGAGATGAAATACGGATAATAACCTAAAACCTAAAACACAAGTCCAAATCTTCTTACCAGAAGACAGTGATTGTTCCTGAGTGGCCAAGTTACAGTTTTGACTTAAATCTACTTGGCAATATATGGCAAGACCTGAATATGGTTGTAGAGCAATGATAAACAACAATTTTGACAGAGCTTTAAGAATTTTGAAAAGAATAATGGGCAAATGTTGCACAATCCAGGCATGGACAGCTCTTAAAGACTTTCCCAGAAAGACTCAGATGTAATTGCTGCCAAAGGTGCTTCTACAAAGTATTGACTTAGGGGTGTGAATACTTATGTAAATTAGATATTCCTGTATTTCATTTTCAAAAAATGTGCTATATTTCCAAAAAACATGTTTTACTTTGCTCTTATGGGGTATTGTTTGTAGATGGCTGAGAAAAAATATATAATTTATTCCATTTTGAATTCAGGCTACAACACAACAAAATGTGGAATACGTCAAGGCAGGGGCGGAAATCCCGGGGGGGACGGGGGGGACACGACCCCCCATCCTGGGAAAAATATGATTTGTCCCCCCCAATATATCACTGTAAACATAACTATGTAATTTAAAGAATATTAATAATACACAATGAAAGCAATTATGCTGATTATAGACACTTAATAGCGCGTTCTTAAGTTTCAAAAGATTGCGACCCCCCCACCCTTTGCCTCACAATGGTTTGATCCACTGCCAGTTCCTTAGTTGGCAAGGTAACAGAGGGGTCATGTCTACTGTCTGAAAGGCACTCAATGCACGTAACTGACGGGAGGTTCATCCAGTCAATCGCGCCAATGCAATGTTTTGTTTTATGTTGGCAGGGTTCACACACACACTAGCTGAATTTGCAGAGCTAGCGCGCAAATATTAACTATTAAGCTAGCTAGTACCTATTCCATTTATGTGGCATCGTCAAAGATGGAATCTTTGCTATCGTCAATTTATTCCAAGATCAGCATGCAGACGATGTAAGTTAGTGCTTCAAAGTCCCTGTGATAAGGTTAGCGATAAACTGAAGTCCAAACTGAACAGAACTACACTCTCTTCTACCATTGTCTTAAATATATTTAATGGTCTCGTTGCAAAAGCTAAATTGTCGCAAGGGGACTTTTATTTATTTATTTTATTTCACCTTTATTTAACCCGGGTAGCAAAGATTATAGCAAACACCACTGAAACGGAATTGGTGCTCGCTAGCTTTGCAAATTCAGCTATTGTTGGAAGCCAGCCAATATGAAACAAACTATTAAAATTACAAAAGGTTGCAGCATATGTTGTGTAAATGGTGAACTCATACAGCTGTCAACTCTTGTCACTGCAATCCGTTTCACATTTGCTAGCTACCTTTTAGATCGAAGCCCAAATAGAATGATAGAAGATAAGATGATAGAAGCCCATCTCCTACTGTAAATTACCTGCACACTGTGTGTGTGTGTGTAGCCAGCCAGCCAGCCAGGTAGAAAAATGGCAGAAAAATAAAAAAGACAGACATCAGAGTATTTTTCAGTACACCAAAACGCAAAATAAGAACCCTAGTAGCCTAATATCTCAAAGACTAGTTGATAAAATGTTCATAAGAAAGAAATGAAATTCTAATGGAAATGTTTCACAATGATGTCATTAGGCAGAACAGGCAACAGATGGCACACAGACAGCAGAGTTGGGGACAGATATGCAGGGACAGACTGGCAGAGACAGGGAGTCTCAGGTAAGTTTGTTGAGTCTTTGTTTGGCAACATTATGAAAGGTTCTCAATTTTTTTGACTTGTAAAATATGAACATAATTGGAAAATGCCATGGATACCCCATTTAAGTCATTTACATTTAAGTCATTTAGCAGACGCTCTTATCCAGAGCGACTTACAAATTGGTGCATTCACCTTATAATATCCAGTGGAACAACCACTTTACAATAGTGCATCTAAATCTTTTAAGGGGGGGGTTAGAAGGATTACTTTATCCTATCCCAGGTATTCCTTAAAGAGGTGGGGTTTCAGGTGTCTCCGGAAGGTGGTGATTGACTCCGCTGTCCTGGCGTCGTGAGGGAGCTTGTTCCACCATTGGGGTGCCAGAGCAGCGAACAGTTTTGACTGGGCTGAGCGGGAACTGTGCTTCCTCAGAGGTAGGGAGGCGAGCAGGCCAGAGGTGGATGAACGGAGTGCCCTTGTTTGGGTGTAGGGCCTGATCAGAGCCTGAAGGTACGGAGGTGCCGTTCCCCTCACAGCTCCGTAGGCAAGCACCATGGTCTTGTAGCGGATGCGAGCTTCGACTGGAAGCCAGTGGAGAGAGCGGAGGAGCGGGGTGACGTGAGAGAACTTGGGAAGGTTGAACACCAGACGGGCTGCGGCGTTCTGGATGAGTTGTAGGGGTTTAATGGCACAGGCAGGGAGCCCAGCCAACAGCGAGTTGCAATAATCCAGACGGGAGATGACAAGTGCCTGGATTAGGACCTGCGCCGCACCCCCACTCTCAATTTAAACTGGTGACTGAACTAAGATTTGTTAAAGGCAATGGTATTGCTGTTGTGATTAGTTGTGTAGTTTTGGGTACCGGTAGTTAGGAGTACGGCAAACACCTTATTTCTTTGGTTCCTCAATATACATTTACCATATTACAATGTAGGCTATGTGTTACAGCACTACTTTTGGTGTCCCCCTCAGGAATTGCTCTTGAGAACATTTCATGTAATTGTCCTCTCCAAAGTTAATTTTCGCCCCTGCGTCAAGGGGTATGAATTCTTTGTAAAGGCACTATGGGAACGCATTGAATAACACATTCATATATGGCTAAACAAACAGTAAAAAAATAAATCATTACAAATAAGGTTTTGAAGAAAATAAAATAAATCTCAGGAAATATATACAGTTGAAGTCAGAAGTTTACATACACCTTAGCCAAATACATTTAAACTCAGTTTTCACAATTCCTGACATTTAATCAGAGTAAAACTTCCCTGTCTTAGGTCAGTTAGGATCACCACTTTATTTTAAGAATGTGAAATGTCAGAATAATAGTAGCGAGAATGATTTATTTCAGCTTTTATTTCTTTTATCACATTCCCAGTGGGTCAGAAGTGTACATACACTCAATTAGTATTTGGTAGCATTGCCTTTAAATTGTTTAACTTGGGTCAAACGTTTCGGGTAGCCCTTCCACAAACTTCCCACAATACGTTGAGTGAATTTTGGCCCATTCCTCCTGACAGAGCTGGTGTAACTGAGTCAGGTTTGTAGGCCTCCTTGCTCTCACACGCTTTTTCAGTTCTGCCCACACATTTTCTATAGGATTGAGGTCAGGGCTTTGTGATGACCACTCCAATAATTTGACTTTGTTGTCCTTAAGCCATTTTGCCACAACTTTGGAAGTATGCTTGGGGTCATTGTCCATTTGGAAGACCCATTTGCGACCAAGCTTTAACTTCCTGACTGATGCCTTGAGATGTTGCTTCAATTTATCCACGTAATTTTCCTCCCTCATGATGCCATCTATTTTGTGAAGTGCACCAGTCTCTCCTGCAGCAAAGCACCCCCACAACATGATGCCGCCACCCCCATGCTTCACGGTTGGGATGGTGTTCATCGGCTTGCAAGCGTCCCCCTTTTTCCTCCAAACATAATGATGGTCATTATGGCCAAACAGTTATATTTTTGTTTTATTAGACGAGAGGACATTTCTCCAAAAAGTACGATCTTTGTCCCCATGTGCAGTTGCAAACCGTAGTCTGGCTTTTTTATGGCGGTTTTGGAGCAGTGGCTTCATCCTTGCTGATAGGATTTGTTTTACTGTGGATATAGATACTTTTGTACCTGTTTCCTCCAGCATCTTCACAAGGTCCTTTGCTGTTGTTCTGGGATTGATTTGCACTTTTCGCACCAAAGTACGTTCATCTCTAGGAGACAGAACGCGTCTCTTTCCTGAGCGGTATGACGGCTGTGTGGTCCCATGGTATTTATACTTGCGTACTATTGTTTGTACAGATGAACGTGGTACCTTCAGTACCTTTGGAAATTGCTCCCAAGGATGAACCAGACTTGTGGAGGTCTACAATTTTTATTCTGAGGTCTTGGCTGATTTCTTTTGATTTTCTCATGATGTCAAGCAAAGAGGCACTGAGTTTGAAGGTAGGCCTTGAAATACATCCACAGATACAACTCCAATTGACTCAAATGATGTCAATTAGCCTATCAGAAGCTTCTAAAGCCATGACATAATTTTCATAAAGTGTATGTAAACTTCCGACTTCAACTGTATATTTTTATGACACATATTTAACCCCTTTTTTATTGGCACAAAACTTCATACACTATTATCTCCATAGCCGAATGAGAGATAAAGGTGCAAGTACAACACATAAGAAGTACAGGATCCCTGCTGGAAGACACTGATTCTTTCCCCACAGACCAGTGTAGAAAGGCCACCAAATCCCCAACAAACACAAAATCTTGTCTGTGAAATATCATTCTTTTTCACAAAAAAAATGCTCTTATGTCCAGAACAACCACAGTGGGAAAAACAAACAAGTGTATTGATTTGACATCCTTAAAAAATTTGTTCCTACTTGGAATTCCGTTTGCTCCAAATCTAGCTGGGAGACAATAAATATCACCAATTTAGGTGCTGCGGCCTAGGCTCTCCTATTGTTGGAACATCTCGGTTCTTCCTCTATTTATAGTTCTCACTCTCTCTCTTCTGATGAGAACAGTGGGATGACGCAGAGAGGGGGTCAGAAGTTTTTTTAAACACCACACGCCCCTAACAATAAAGGCTGTGGCAGGTGTTGCTTCTATCCTTTGTCCCGTGTCTGAGGCGTTTGTGGGAGCGTCAGTGTGTTCCAGTGACTGAGACAGAGAGAAAGGCAGGCCAGCAGCCATGGATGATGTATACAAAGCAGCGGTGAGTACAGACACAGGGACAAAACCTGCAGGTTGGGGGTTAGTTGACACAGGAGGATGCCAGATAGTTTTTGTCTGGGATAATAGACAGTCTTTTTCACCGCACATTCACATTACAGTTAGAATCGATTGACTGAGGTCAGCTAAGAGTCTTCATCTCATATACTAGGGAGGAAGGAGGGACTAATAATCTCAATATTCATTCATTGGCGTACCTGGGTGTACTGTGGCTGAGTAAAAATCAAGGCACTGTTATGAAATCACGTGCCTTTTCTTGGCGGTTTGTTGGCTCAGGTTGTGGACGGGGGTATATCTGTTGAGGCACAAGGTCAACATGAATATGTGAAAATAACGGCCCGTCATGACTGTGGTGTTATGTTTAACACATTTCACACAATGGCTATATGCTCCAGCTCACATTATATGTAGAGTACACACTCTCTGGACACAAGCCAGAGGTGAATAGAGGTTAATGGGCCCTGAGGAAAGTCATCTCTAGTTGTTCAACTGAATTAGACGTTGATGACGTCAAAAAGCCCTAATCCGCTTTCAAGAGCTGTGAGAAGCGAGAAATGGTTTTACCAGTCAACCTCAATTCAAGATATATTTCACGAGAGCTACCGAGTTGTAAATTATGATTTCAGTATACCCAAGGTACCTTTGACAAACCAAGTACTCGTCAAAGGAAAGGGATTGGTAGTCACATAGACATGTTCCCACCTTGACGTTGATTGGTCGAAGTAAGTGCAGTAATATTGAGTGTCAAGACCCAACTAAACATGGTCATACGATGGGAAAGCACCTCATGTGAAAGTGTCATTCAACACCATCTTTTTATAGAGGAGAGTAATCAAGAAGGGCCAGCAGAACTTTTCTGAATGTGTTGACCATTATTGTCCCTCTGAGAATAGGTCATTGTCCTTCTAAAATAAGAGTTCACAGTGTATGAATAAATGATCTCACCAAAAGAGTTGTAAAGTCAATGGAAATTCAACATTGTATCTTTTGAATAAACAACTAACAAGTGCCAAGATTCATCAAGGTTAAACACAAAGTTAGTCATGTTCTATGAGGACAGCTATTCTGAAAAGGTCGATTAAATGTGAACTGCACAACAAAAAGCTCATTGCCATGACATTATGAACATTTGAGCTCAGCATTATCTTTTCTGAGTACCCAGATGACGTAATGTGAGGTTAGATGGGATTTCTTGCATTTCTCTGCCTGACAACATAGAACAAAGGACAGTTAGGAAGAGGAAGAGAGTAGACAGCTGTCGGCTCAAACAAATGTCTGTCAGCGGAATCTGTGCCAGAGCCCCCCTCGCCACAATACAAGAATAGTAGGTGAAGAAAGCAGCGTGACATTTTAGTCAGACTGCACCATGGGTAGGGGGCTGTACTCGACAGGTTTTGGGCTGAGTTCAACAAGAGGGAGAAGGGGCTGGGGTACTGATGGAATATATTACACACTGCGAGGGCTCAGGGCTGACTGCATACCAAGGTGAAGAGAGACAAGACAATGAGGAAATGGCCACCAATGGTCCAACTATGAGTCATCAATTTGTCAAACAAATGTCAAAGAGGCAAACCAATCTGCATAATTTAGGCACATAAAGTAGACTAAGATGAGTTCAAAAGTACGATACCATGTCTGCCAACGCAAGTAAATTGCATACAATATGTAACTTTCCCTACTGTTCCCTTCAGGTTGAGAACTTAACAGAAGAGCAGAAAAATGGTGAGTCTTGGTTTTTGGACACAATAATTGCTCTTACAAACCATGTCTTTAATTTTGCTCCATTCATGTCTGTGGAGAAGCACTAGTAATACCCATAAACTTAATTTAATCTGCTTCTCACCACTATGTCCCCACAGAGTTTAAGGCAGCCTTTGACATTGCATGTCAGGGTGCAGAGGACGGCTGCATCAGCACCAAGGAGTTGGGGAAAGTGATGAGAATGCTGGGGCAGAACCCCACCCCAGAGGAGCTGCAGGAGATGATAGATGAAGTGGATGAGGATGGTGCGTCCCCATGGATACAAATATATCAACACTCAATACTACACAATACTACATCCCCTCACTTCAATATGAATTAACCTTTGGCAAAGTCATTAGGTCAGGTAGCCTGAGGGGTGGTTCATACATAGTTTTCAGACTGGTCCGAAATGTTAATTTCGAAGTCATGACATTACTATGTTTCAGCATTAAGACCCCGTGTGTGTGTGTGTGTGTGTGTGTGTGTGCGTGCGTGTGTGTGTTGGGGGGGGGGGGGGGTTACAGGCAGCGGGACAGTAGACTTTGATGAGTTCCTGGTGATGATGGTGCGCTGCATGAAGGAGGAGAGCAAAGGAAAATCAGAGGAAGAGTTGGCTGAACTTTTCCGCATGTTTGACAAGTAAGGCTAATATCAAGCAAAGTACCTGCCAAAAAACATTTGTGCTTACTCTGCCAAGAACCAATAAAGACAAAAATATAGAAAACCAAAAAAGTAATGTCAATGTTATCAGGGATATGTGTACTCATTGATGCTGCTTACAGAAACGGAGATGGCTACATTGATTTGGAGGAACTGAAAACCATGCTGGAGTCAACTGGAGAGGCCATCACTGAGGATGACATCGAAGAGCTCATGAAGGATGGAGACAAAAATAATGATGGAAAAATTGATTATGATGGTAAGACAAGAGGTCCAACAGTAATCATTTTAGACAAAAGATCAGGCTGGGACTTCCAGAATGTGTAATTGTTAGTTTGTTTTTGTCAGCTACATGTACCAATGACACTCGTCTAGGTAATCCATTCAAAACATTTCACAGTTCAAATCCAGGCAGTCAAAAATAAATTGGGTGTCATTCTCTTCCACAGAGTTCCTGGAATTCATGAAGGGGGTTGAGTAAAGGACTCCAAAGATTCATGGACTCTCGGCCCGGGGAAATACTCATACCTCCTCTTAGCTCTGACTGTCACATTATTGCCTGAATACATTGGACAACATTGAAATAAAAACCTCTTTCTGCTTGGCTCCATCTACCACAAAAAATGTGTTATATCCTCAATGTGTATCGGCCTTGGTTGACATCTTGTATGTGGTCTAGTTTTTATCCATAACATTATTAAGGGACCTTAAAGACAATAGGTCTTGTTATGTCCATAAAGTGAATTTCTGAATTACAAATTGATTTAACCCCCCCCATAATCCTATAATATTTTATTTGAAATTTTAACCTAGGGGAGGAAACACTCTTCTCCACAATACTGTATATTTTCAATAAAGAAAGATTTTCAGTAATCCAGATGAGTCTTCAATTCAATCAAATTGACATCAACAGGATTGCTTATCACCATTGTATTGTATGTTATTGTATTGAATTGCATTGTATTGTAGAACAAAGGAATAGCACAATGGGTCATTGCTGTATAAAGGGCACAATGTAGGCCTGGTAAGGCTCTTGAGATAAGTGACAAATTCCAAGATTTGCAGGGGTTAACACCAGGTATCACTTTATCATTGTGTGAAACCCCCCCCACACACAGATTAAATATCTCACATTAGTACGAGCCCTGAATGCTGATTGGCTGACAGCCATGGTATATCAGACAGTATACCACTGGTATGAGAAAACATTTATTTTTACTGTTCTAATTACGTTGGTAACCAGTTTATAATAGCAATAAGGCACCTCGGGGGTTTCTGGTATATGGCCAATATACACTCCGCGATGCGTCATGCATATGAACAGCCCTTAGCCGTGTTATATTGGCCCTATACCAAACCCCTCGTGCCTTATTGCTTAAATATATTATGGAAAATGTTTAGGTATCTTCATTTCTTGGGTGGGTTTTTACAGGACAGAGCCTATGTGAAAAAGTCAAAATAACAGAGGGCATCCGAGAACGCGTCTGCAACAGAAGCTGGTTTCAACCAATGGAGATGTATCAATCATGTGTGTCTTTTACACAATGATGTTTATATGCGTCACTGGTTTTGTGCCAAGTCAACGCGCTGATGAGATAAATATGACGTAGGCAACATCAGATTCACCACACTGAAAATATTACTAGCTAATGTCATCCTAACATATTGTTGTCTAAATGGTACCCTTCGTAATTGCATTGGACTCGTGGCAGCAACCAAGGTAAAAGGAAATCATGACTACCTGGAATGATCAAATGCTCCAGGTGCTTCGCGGAATGAATAACTTTTATTCGCCAGGTTAGAGTGAAACTATTGTGATATATGGGAGGTAATGACAAGCTGTGGCTCGCTATGTGTGTTTAATAGCGAAATTACTACTAGTTATCATTCTAGCCTATACTACAACGCATCTCTCTAGAAGGCAACATTTGTTTGTGTTACCCAGGCTCCAGTCGCACTACTTTCCTTCGGTTTGGGGTGGGAGGAGAGCAAGTTGGTCGGGTGCCTTGCAAAGTGGCGTCCATTTTGAGTAAATTTCCAACCTCTTCAATCCACCACACGGCGGCGCTATTCGTCTGTGCCAAAATGTTGACACCTATAGGAGGTCAGAGGCTGTAGATAATTTTCTTAATAAACAGATCACTTAGGAGGGAAGGCTCACTGACCGTCTTGAAAGGATGGAGAGATGAGATGAGAGGGAAAGTGTACTATAATATACTCTGAGAATTAAACCAAACTCAGAAA
The DNA here is from genome assembly GCF_965601325.2 of Salmo salar. Taxonomy (NCBI): domain Eukaryota; kingdom Metazoa; phylum Chordata; class Actinopteri; order Salmoniformes; family Salmonidae; genus Salmo; species Salmo salar. The sequence continues at coordinate 31,289,411 of NC_138303.1, read as the reverse complement.
TGTGATGTTTATACACTTAAAATTATATATTTGTGCCTCTTCTATAGAATTACAAAGTAATGCTCAGAGTCTGCAACACTCCATTAATGTGTATGGAGTAGAGGTCGACCGATTATGATTTTTCAACGCCGATACCGATTATTGGGGGACAAAAAAAACCTGCTGCCGATTTTTATTATTATTTTTATTTTATTTTTTACATTTATTTTTAATTGATTTATTTGTAATAATGACAATTACAACAATACTTAATGAACACTTATTAACTTAATATAATACATCAATAAAATCAATTTAGCCACAAATAAATAATGAAACATGTTCAATTTGGTTTAAATAATGCAAAAACAAAGTGTTGGAGAAGAAAGTAAAAGTGCAATATGTGCCATGTAAGAAAGCTAACGTTTAAGTTCCTTGCTCAGAACATGAGAACATATGAAAGCTGGTGGTTCCTTTTAACATGAGTCTTTAATATTCCTAGGTAAGAAGTTTTAGGTTGGATTTATTATAGGAATTATAGGACTATTTCTCTGTATATTCTATTTCATATATCTTTGACTATTGGATGTTCTTATATGCACTTTAGTATTGCCAGTGTAACAGTATAGCTTCCGTCCCTCTTCTCGCTCCTACCTGGGCTCGAACCAGGAACACATCGACAACAGCCACCCTCGAAGCAGCGTTACCCATGCAGAGCAAGGGGAACAACTACTCCAAGTCTCAGAGTGAGTGACGTTTCAAACGCTATTAGCTCGCACACCGCTAACTAGCTAGCCATTTCACATCGGTTACACCAGCCTAATCTCGGGAGTTGATAGGCTTGAAGTCATAAACAGCGCAATGCTTGAAGTATTGCGAAGAGCTGCTGGCAAAACACACGAAAGTGCTGTTTGAATGAATGCTTACGAGCCTGCTGGTGCCTACCACCGCTCAGTCAGACTGCTCTATCAAATATCAAATCATAGACTTAATTATAATATAATAAACACACAGAAATATGAGCCTTAGGTCATTAATATGGTGGAATCCGGAAACTATTATCTCGAAAACAAAACGTTTATTCTTTCAGTGAAATACGGAACCGTTCCGTATTTTATCTAACGGGTGGCATCCCTAAGTCTAAATATTCCTGTTACATTGCACAACCTTCAATGTTATGTCATAATTACGTAAAATTTGAGCCAGGCGGCCCAAACTGTTGCATATACCCTGACTCTGCATGCAATGAACGCAAGATAAGTGACACAATTTCACCTGGTTAATATTGTCTGCTAACCTGGATTTTTTTTAACCTAAATATGCAGGTTTAAAAATATATACTTATGTGTATTGATTTTAAGAAAGGCATTGCTGTTTATGGTTAGGTACAGTCGTGCAACGATTGTGCTTTTTTCGCAAATGCGCTTTTGTTAAATCATCCCCTGTTTGGCGAAGTTGGCTGTCTTTGTTAGGAAGAAATAGTCTTCACACAGTTCGCAACGAGCCAGGCGTCCCAAACTGCTGCATATACCCTGACTCTGTTGCAAGAGGTGACACATTTTCCCTAGTTAAAAGAAATTCATGTTAGCAGGTAATATTAGCTAAATATGCAGGTTTAAAAATATATACTTGTGTATTGATTTTAAGAAAGACATTGATGTTTATGGTTAGGTACACGTTGGAGCAACGACAGTCCTTTTTCGCGAATGCGCACCGCATCGATTATATGCAACGCAGGACAGGCTAGATAAACTAGTAATATCATCAACCATGTGTAGTTAATTATGATTAGGATTGATTGATTGATTGTTTTTTATAAGATAGGTTTAATGCTAGCTAGCAACTTACCTTGGCTTCTTACTGCAATCGTGTAACAGGCAGGCTCCTCGTGGAGTGCAATGTAAAGCAGGTGGTTAGAGCGTTGGACTAGTTAACCGTAAAGTTGCAAGATTGAATCCCCGAGCTGACAAGGTAAAAATCTGTCGTTCTGCCCCTGAACAAGGCAGTTAACCCACCGTTCCTAGGCCGTCATTGAAAATAAGAATGTGTTCTTAACTGACTTGCCTAGTTAAATAAAGGTGTACATTTTTATTTTATTTTTAAATTGGCAAATCGGTGTTAAAAAATACCGATTGTTATGAAAACTTGAAATCGGCCCAAATTAATCGGCCATTCCGATTAATCGGTCGACCTCTAGTATGGAGAGATATCAAATCAAACTTTATTTGCCACATGTACCAAATACAACAAGTGTAGACTTTACCATGAAATGCTTAATTACAAGCCCTTAACCAACAGTGCAGTTCAAGAAGAAGAAAATATTTACCAAGTAGGCTAAGATAAAAAGTAACACAATAAGAATAACAATAACGAGGCTATTTACAGGGGGCACCGGTACCGAGTCAGTGTGCAGGGGTACAGGCTAGTTGAGGTAATCTGTACATGTAGGTGGGGGCGAAGTGACTATGCATAGGGTAACAAACAAACAGTGAGTAGCAGCAGTGTACAAGAGGGGGGGTCAATGTAAATTGTCCAGTGGCGATTTTTATGAATTGTTCAGCAGTCTAATGGCTTGGGGGTAGAAGCTGTTGAGGAGCCTTTTGGTCCTAGACTTGGTGCTCCGGTACCGCTTGCCGTGCGGTAGCAGAGAAAAGTCTATAACTTGGGTGACTGGAGTCTCTGACAATTTTATGGGCTTTCCTCTGACACTGCCTATTATATATGTCCTGGATGGCAGGAAGCTTGGCCCCAGTGATGTACTGGGCTGTTTGCACTACCCTCTGTGGCGCCTTACGGTCAAATGCCGAGCAGTTGCCATACCAGGCGGGGATGCAACCGGTCAGGATGCCCTCGATTATGCAGCTGTAGAACCTTTTGAGGATCTGGGGGCCCATGCCAAATCTTTTCAGTCTGCTGAGGGGGAAAAGGTTTTGTCGTGCCCTCTTCACGACTGTCTTGGTATGTTTGGACCATGATAGTTCGTTGGTGATGTGGACACCAAGGAACATTAAACTCTCGACTCGCTCCACTGCAGCCCCGTCGATGTTAATGGGGGCCTGTTCGGCCCACCTTTTCCTGTAGTCCACGATCAGCTCCTTTGTCTTGCTCACATTGAGGGAGAGGTTGTTGTCCTGGCACCACACTGCCAGTTCTCTGACCTCCTCCCTATAGGTCATCTCATCGTTGTCGGGGATCAGGCCTATCACTGTTGTGTCATCAGCAAACTTAATGATGGTGTTGGAGTCGTGTTTGGCCACGCAGTCGTGGGTGAACAGGGAATACAGGAGGGGACTAAGTACACACCCCTGAGGGGCCCCAGTGTTAAGGATCAGCGTGGCAGACGTATTGTTACCTACTCTTACCACCTGAGGGCGGCCTGTCAGGAAGTCCAGGATCCAGTTGCAGAGGGAGGTGTTTAGTCCCAGAGTCCTTAGCTTAGTGATGAGCTTCGTGGGCACTATGGTGTTAAACGCTGAGCTGTAGTTGATGAACAGCATTCTCACATTAGTGCTCCTTATTATTCTCACATAAGTGCTCCTAGTAATCATTTAGGCAGGTTACTTTTGCTTCCTTGGGTGGTCTGCTTGAAACATGTAGGTGTTACAGACTCGGTCAGGAAGAGGTTGAAAATGACAGTGAAGACACTTGACAGTTGGTCCGTACATACATTGACTGCACATCTTGTTAATCCGTCTGGCCCAGCGACTTTGTGAATGTTGACCTGTTTTTAAAGGTTTTGTTCACATCGGCTACCGAGAGCGTAATCACACAGTTATCCAGAACAGCTGGTGCTCTCGTGCATGCTTCAGTGTTGCTTGCCTCGAAGCGAGAATAAAAGGCATTTAGCTCGTCTGGTAGGCTCGCGTCACTGGGCAGCTCACATCTGGGTTTCACTTTGTAGCCTGTAATAGTTTTCAAGCCCTGCCACATCCGACTAGCATCAGAGCTGGTGTAGTAGGATTCAACCTTAATCCTGTATTGACGCTTTGCTTGTTTGATGGTTCATCTGAGGACATAGCGGGATTTCTTATAAGCCTCCGGATTAGTCATCCGCTCCTTGAAAGCGGCAGCTCTAGCCTTTAGCTCAATGCGGATGTTGCCTGTAACCAATGGCTTCTGGTTGGGATGTGTACAGTTGAAGTCGGAAGTTTACATACACTTAGGTTGGAGTCATTAAAACTCATTTTTCAACCACTCCACAAATTTCTTGTTAACAAACTACAAGTCGGTTAGGACATCTACTTTGTGCATGACACAAGTAGTTTTTCCAACAATTGTTTACAGACAGATTATTTCACTTATAATTCACTGTATCACAATTCCAGTGGGTTAGAAGTTTACATACACTAAGTTGACTGTGCCTTTAAACAGCTCGGAAAATTCCAGAAAATTATGTCATGGCTTTAGAAGCTTCAGATAGGCTAATTGACATCATTTGAGTCAATTAGAGGTGTACCTGTGGATGTATTTTAAGGCCTACTTACCTTTTGACATCATGGGAAAATCAAAAGAAATCAGCCAAAACCTCAGAATAAAAATTGTAGACCTCCACAAGTCTGGTTCATCCTTGGGAGCAATTTCCAGATGCCTGAAGGTACCACGTTCATCTGTACAAATAAGAGTACGCAAGTATAAACACCATGGGACCACACAGCCGTCATACCGCTCAGGAAGGAGACGCGTTCTGTCTCCTGGAGATGAACGTACTTTGGTGCGAAAAGTGCAAATCAATCCCAGAACAACAGCAAAGGATCTTGTGAAGATGCTGGAGGAAACAGGTACAAAAGTATCTATATCCACAGTAAAATGAGTCCTATATCGACATAACCTGAAAGGCTGCTCAGCAAGGAAGAAGCCACTGCTCCAAAACTGCCATAAAAAAGCTAGACTACGGTTTGCAACTGCACATGGGGACAAAGATTGTACTTTTTGGAGAAATGTCCTCTGGTCAGATGAAACAAAAATAGAACTGTTTGGCCATAATGACCGTCGTTATGTTTGGAGGAAAAAGGGGGATGCTTGCAAGCTGAAGAACACCATCCCAACCGTGAAGCACGGGGGTAGCAGCATCATGTTGTGGGGGTGCTTTGCTGCAGGAGGGTATGGTGCATTTCACAAAATAGATAGCATCATGAGGGAGGAAAATTATGTGGATATATTGAAGCAACATCTCAAGACATCAGTCAAAAAGTTTGGTCGCAAATGGGTCTATCAAATGGACAATGACCACAAGCATACTTCCAAAGTTGTGGCAAAATTGCTTAAGGACAACAAAGTCAAGGTATTGGAGTGGCCATTACAAAGCCCTGACTTCAATCCTATAGACAATTTGTGGGCAGAACTGAAAAAGTGTGTACGAGCAAAGAGGCCTACAAACCTGACTCAGTTACACCAGTTCTGTCAGGAGGAATGGGTCAAAATTCACCCAACTTATTGTGGGAAGCTTGTGGAAGGCTACCCAAAACGTTTGACCCAAGTTAAACAATGTAAAGGCAGTGCTACCAAGTACTAATTGAGTGTATGTAAAATTCTGACCCACTGGGAATGTGATGAAAGAAGTAAAAGCTGAAATAAATCAGTCTCTCTACTATTATTCTGACATTTCACATTCTTAAAATGAAGTGGTTATCCTAACTGACCTAAAGCAGGGAATTCTTACTCGGATTAAATGTCAGGAATTGTGAAAAACTGAGTTTAAATGTATTTGGCTAAGGTGTATGTAAACTTCCAACTTCAACTGTACGTACAGTCACTGTGGGGACAGTCACTGCGACACTCCATTAATGTGTATGTAGAGATTGGCCACAAGTAAGGCCTTGCCTCAGCAAAAACAATGGAAAACAATCCCAGTGTTTTCCCTGCCATTGCATGCCCCATTAACATTGTCTTTGTATGCCTTTTTGGAGTGAAACGGTATGGAGTCCATATTAATGGGTACTGTCAGGATGAAAATGGGGAACTCAGGAGGTGGGTGGGATGATCATCCATGACCAAGCATACCTACCCTGTAAAACTGTACATCCTGGTCAGCACTTGTTGTTTTGATATTTTACATATTTTCAGTGAATGGCAAACTGTGGTTTGATAATGCTCTTCCACCATATTTTCATGCAGCTGGGGGTCTAGTAGCAGGTATCAGTGTGAAAACACCCTGATCAAGGAGTGTGAACAGGAGGCCTGCATCCCAGCAGACATACCAGAAACTGCATGCCATGTGAGCAGTGAGGTCAAATCAAAATCAAATTTATTTTTATATAGCCCTTCGTACATCAGCTGATATTCTCAAAGTGCTGTACAGAAACCCAGCCTAAAACCCCAAACAGCAAGCAAAGCATGTGAAAGAAGCACGGTGGCTAGGAAAAACTCCCTAGGAAAAACTCCCTAGAAAGGCCAAAAACCTAGGAAGAAACCTAGAGAGGAACCAGGCTATGAGGGGTGGCCAGTCCTCTTCTGGCTGTGCAGGGTGGATATTATAACAGAACATGGTCAAAATGTTAAAATGTTAAAATGTTCATAAATGACCAGCATGGTCAAATAATAATAATCATAGTAGTTGTCGAGGGTGCAACAAGCACGTCCGGTGAACAGGTCAGGGTTCCATAGCCGCAGGCAGAACAGTTGAAACTGGAGCAGCAGCACGGCCAGGTGGACTGGGGACAGCAAGGAGTCATCATACCAGGTAGTCCTGAGGCATGGTCCTAGGGCTCAGGTCCTCCGAGAGAAAGACAGAAAGAGAGAAAGAGAGAATTAGAGAGAGCATATTTAAATACACACAGGACACCGGATAAGACAAGAGAAATACTCCAGATGTAACAGACTGACCCTAGCCCCCCGACACATAAACTACTGCAGCATAAATACTGGAGGCTGAGACAGGAGGGATCAGAAGACACTGTGGCCCCATCCGATGATACCCCCGGACAGGGCCAAACAGGCAGGATATAACCCCACCCACTTTGCCAAAGCACAGCCCCCACACCACTAGAGGGATGTCTCCAACCACCAACTTACCGTCCTAAGACAAGGCCGAGTATAGCCCACAACGATCTCCGCCATGGCACAACCCAAGGGGGGGGGGGGGGCGCCAACCCAGACAGGAAGACCACGTCAGTGACTCAACCCACTCAAGTGACGCACCCCTCCCATGGACGGCATGGAAGAACACCAGTAGGCCAGTGACTCAGCCTCTGTAAAAGGGTTAGAGGCAGAGAATCCCAGTGGAAAGAGGGGAACCGGCAAGGCAGAGACAGCAAGGGCGGTTCGTTGCTCCAGCCTTTCCGTTCACCTTCACACTCCTGGGCCAGACTATACTTAATCATAGGACCTACTGAAGAGATAAGTCTTCAGTAAAGACTTAAAGGTTGAGACTGAGTCTGCGTCTCTCACATTGGTAGGCAGACCATTCCATAAAAATGGAGCTCTATAGGAGAAAGCCCTACCTCCAGCCGTTTGCTTAGAAATTCTAGGGACAATTAGGAGGCCTGCGTCTTGTGACCGTAGCGTACGTGTAGGTATGTACGGCAGGACCAAATCGGAAAGATAGGTAGGAGCAAGCCCATGTAATGCTTTGTAGGTTAGCAGTAAAACCTTGAAATCAGCCCTTGCCTTAACAGGAAGCCAGTGTAGGGAGGCTAACACTGGAGTAATATGATCAAATTTTTGGGTTCTAGTCAGGATTCTAGCAGCCGTATTTAGCACTAACTGAAGTTTATTTAGTGCTTTATCCGGGTAGCCGGAAAGTAGAGCATTGCAGTAGTCCAGCCTAGAAGTAACAAAAGCATGGATTAATTTTTCTGCGTCATTTTTGGACAGAAAATTTCTGATTTTTGCAATGTTACGTAGATGGAAAAAAGCTGTCCTTGAAACAGTCTTGATATGTTCTTCAAAAGAGAGATCAGGGTCCAGAGTAACGCCGAGGTCCTTCACAGTTTTATTTGAGACGACTGTACAACCATCCAGATTAATTGTCAGATTCAACAGAAGATCTCTTTGTTTCTTGGGACCTAGAACAAGCATCTCTGTTTTGTCCGAGTTTAAAAGTAGAAAGTTTGCAGCCATCCACTTCTTTATGTCTGAAACACAGGCTTCTAGCGAGGGCAATTTTGGGGCTTCACCATGTTTCATTGAAATGTACAGCTGTGTGTCGTCTGCATAGCAGTGAAATTTAACATTATGTTTTCGAATGACATCCCCAAGAGGTAAAATATATAGTGAAAACAATAGTGGTCCTAAAACGGAACCTTGAGGAACACCGAAATTTACAATTGATTTGTCAGAGGACAAACCATTCACAGAGACAAACTGATATCTTTCCGACAGATAAGATCTAAACCAGGCCAGAACTTGTCCATGTAGACCAATTTGGGTTTCCAATCTCTCCAAAAGAATGTGGTGATCGATGGTATCAAAAGCGGCACTAAGATCTAGGAGCACGAGGACAGATGCAGAGCCTCGGTCTGACGTCATTAAAAGGTCATTTACCACCTTCACAAGTGCAGTCTCAGTGCTATGATGGGGTCTAAAACCAGACTGAAGCGTTTCGTATACATTGTTTGTCTTCAGGAAGGCAGTCAGTTGCTGTGCAACAGCTTTTTCTAAAATTTTGGAGAGGAATGGAAGATTCGATATAGGCCGATAGTTTTTTATAATTTCTGGATCAAGATTCGGCTTTTTCAAGAGAGGCTTTATTACTGCCACTTTTAGTGAGCTTGGTACACATCCGGTGGATAGAGAGCCGTTTATTATGTTCAACATAGGAGGGCCAAGCACAGGAAGCAGCTCTTTCAGTAGTTTAGTTGGAATAGGGTCCAGTATGCAGCTTGAGGGTTTGGAGGCCATGATTATTTTCATCATTGCGTCAAGAGATATAGTACTAAAACACTTTAGTATCTCCCTTGATCCTAGGTCCTGGCAGAGTTGTGCAGACTCAGGACAATGGAGCTTTGGAGGAATACCCAGATTTAAAGAGGAGTCTGTAATTTGCTTTCTAATGATCATGATCTTTTCCTCAAAGAAGTTCATAAATTTATTACTGCTGAAGTGAAAGCCATCCTCCATTTGCGAAGGCTGCTTTTTAGTTAGCTTTGCGACAGTATCAAAAAGAAATTTCGGATTGTTCTTATTTTCCTCAATTAAGTTGGAAAAATAGGATGATCGAGCAGCAGTAAGGGCTCTTCGATACTGCACGGTACTGTCTTTCCAAGCTAGTCGGAAGACTTCCAGTTTGGTGTGGCGCCATTTCCGTTCCAATTTTCTGGAAGCTTGCTTCAGAGCTCGTGTATTTTCTGTATACCAGGGAGCTAGTTTCTTATGACAGATGTTTTTAGTTTTTAGGGGTGCAACTGCATCTAGGGTATTGCGCAAGGTTAAATTGAGTTCCTCGGTTAGGTGGTTAACTGATTTTTGTCCTCTGACGTCCTTGGGTAGGCAGAGGCAGTCTGGAAGGGCATCAAGGAATCTTTGGGTTGTCTGAGAATTTATAGCACGACTTTTAATGCTCCTTGGTTGGGGTCTGAGCAGATTATTTGTTGCAATTGCAAACGTAATAAAATGGTGGTCCGATAGTCCAGGATTATGAGGAAAAACATTTAGATCCACAACATTTATTCCATGGGACAAAACTAGGTCCAGAGTATGACTGTGGCAGTGAGTAGGTCCAGAGACATGTTGGACAAAACCCACTGAGTCGATGATGGCTCCGAAAGCCTTTTGGAGTGGGTCTGTGGACTTTTCCATGTGAATGTTAAAGTCACCAAAAATTAGAATATTATCTGCTATGACTACAAGATCCGATAGGAATTCAGGGAACTCAGTGAGGAACACTGCATATGGCCCAGGAGGCCTATAAACAGTAGCTATAAAAAGTGAGTGAGTAGGCTGCATAGATTTCATGACTAGAAGCTCAAAAGACGAAAACGTCATTGTTGTTTTTTTTTTTGTAAATTGAAATTTGCTATCGTAAATGTTAGCAACACCTCCGCCTTTGCCGGATGCACGGGGGGTATGGTCACTAATGTAACCTGGGGGTGAGGCCTCATTTAACACAGTAAATTCATCAGGCTTAAGCCATGTTTCAGTCAGGCCAATCACATCAAGATTATTATCAGTGATTAGTTCATTGACTATAACTGCCTTGGAAGTGAGGGATCTAACATTAAGTAACCCAATTTTGAGATGTGAGGTATCACAATCTCTTTCAATAATGGCAGGAATGGAGGAGGTCTTTATACTAGTGAGATTGCTAAAGCGAACACCGCCATTTTTAATTTTGCCCAACCTAGATCGAGGCACAGACACGGTCTCAATGGGGAAAGCTGAGCTGACTACACTGACTGTGCTAGTGGCAGACTCCACTAAGCTGGCAGGCTGGCTAACAGCCTGCTGCCTGGCCTGCACCCTATTTCATTGTGGAGCTAGAGGAGTTAGAGCCCTGTCTATGTTCGTAGATAAGATGAGAGCACCCCTCCAGCTAGGATGGAGTCCGTCACTCCTCAACAGGCCAGGCTTGGTCCTGTTTGTGGGTGAGTCCCAGAAAGAGGGCCAATTATCTACAAATTCTATCTTTTGGGAGGGGCAGAAAACAGTTTTCAACCAGCGATTGAGTTGTGAGACTCTGCTGTAGAGCTCATCACTCCCCCTAACTGGGAGGGGGCCAGAGACAATTAATCGATGCCGACACATCTTTCTAGCTGATTTACACGCTGAAGCTATGTTGCGCTTGGTGACCTCTGACTGTTTCATCCTAACATCGTTGGTGCCGACGTGGATAACAATATCTCTATACTCTCTACACTCGCCAGTTTTAGCTTTAGCCAGCACCGTCTTTAGATTAGCCTTAACGTCGGTAGCCCTGCCCCCTGGTAAACAGTGTATGATCGCTGGATGATTAGTTTTAAGTCTAATACTGCGGGTAATGGAGTCGCCAATGACTAGGGTTTTCAATTTGTCAGAGCTAATGGTGGGAGCCGTCGGCGTCTCAGACCCCACAACGGGAGGAGTAGAGACCAGAGAAGTCTCGGCCTCCGACTCCGACTCGCTTAATGGGGAGAACCGGTTGAAAGTTTCTGTCGGCTGAATAAGCGACACCGGTTGAGCATTCCTACAGCGTTTCCCTCCAGAAGCCATGAGAAAGATGTCCGGCTGCGGGGACCGTGCGAGGGGGTTTATACTAACGTTACTATCTGTACTTACTGGTGGCACAGACGCTGTTTCATCCTTTCCTACACTGAAATTACCCTTGCCTAACGATCGCGTCTGAAGCTGGGCTTGCAGCACAGCTATCCTTGCCGTAAGGCGATCGTTCTCCTGTATATTATAAGTACAACGACTGCAATTAGAAGGCATCATGTTAATGTTACTTAGCTTCGGCTGTTTGAAGTCCTGACGAACCATGTCCAGATAAAACCTCCGGGGTGAAAAAGTTGAATGAAAAAAGTTGAGTGAGGGAAAAAGTAAAAATATACGGTAATGAAAAAGTAAAAAACCGTCAGGTATCAAAGTAAGATAGGCAACAAAAACGCACAGCAGCGTAAACAAGTCTGCAAGTTGTGTGATTGATGCCTCAATAGGAGTGGCCAGCACTCTGCAGTGTCTCATTGAGAATGCTGTCTCTTTGCATGCTTTTACATAGGCCTACATTCTAATCCACTGTATTTCAATCTTCCCTGTGTCTTCTCTCATAGCTATACTTATGAGGATGAGGGGGTGTTTCCAGAAAGCCAGTTTGTGTTCGACTAGGCCACTACCTCCTGAGTTCAAGCTTAGGATAGGGGATGGGGAGGTACAAGAGTTCTACCTCTACTCCATGGACAAGGTCAGCCACTACTTTTGAGCACCTCCAGTCCTGCATGATGGTTCTTATGTCTGGCCCTTAAAGAAGGAATTCAAGTAGGCCTACAATGTGTTGTTTTCAGGTGAAAGAAGTGCTGGTCAGTAATGACTTCAAGTAATGACTTCCTAGACTTCATCGGACACTCCTTCATACAACCCGGCACAGGTTTGTATTAGTACATAAATGACACAGGATAACATACACTGAACAAAAATATAAACACAACATGTAAAGTGTTGGTCCCATGTTTCATGAGCTGAAATAAAAGATCCCAGAAATGTTCCATATGCTCAAAGCTGATTTCTTTCAAATTCTGTGCACAAATTTGTTTACATCCCTGTTAGTAAGGGTTTCTCCTTTGTTGGGGAGAATAAAAGGCCACACAACACAATGCCACAGATGTCTTAAGTGTTTAGGGAGCGTGCAGTTGGCATGCTGACTGCAGGAATGTCCACCAGAGCGGTTGCCAGATAATTTAATGTTAATTCTTCTACCATAAGACCCCTTCAAAGTTGTTTTAGAGAATTTGGCAGTATACCCAACCGGCCTCACAAACGCAGGCCATGTGTATGGCGTCGTGTGGGCGAGCGGTTTGCTGATGTCATCATTGTGAACAGAGTGCCCCATGGTGGGGTTATGGTATGGGCAGGCATAAGCTACGAACAAACACAATCGATAACAATTTGAATGTGCAGATACCACGACGAGATCCTGAGGTCCATTCATCCGCAGCCATCACCTCATGTTTCAGCATGATAATGGACAGCCCCATGTCGCAAGGACCTGTACACAATTCCTGGAAGGTGAAAATGTCCCAGTTCGTCCATGGCTTGCATACTCACCAGATATGTCACCCATTGAGCATGTTTGGGATGCTCTGGATCTAAGTGTATGACAGCTTGTGTCAATTTCGCCAATATCCAGCAACTTCGCACAGCCATTAAAGATGTGTGACAACATTCAACAGGCCACAAACAAAAGCCTGATCAACTCTATGTGAAGGAGATGTGTCACGCTGCTTGAGGCAAATGGTCACACCAGATACTGACTGGTTTTCTGATCCACGGCCCTACTTTTTTAAGGTATCTGTGACCAGCAGATGCATATGTGTTCCTAGTCATTTGAAATCCATAGATTAGGGCCTAATAAATGTATTTCAATTGACTGATTGCCTTATATGAACTGTTACTCAGTGAAATCTTTTGCTGCATGTTGCATTTATATTTTTGTCAGTATAGTTCTAAAGATTAACAGTAGTACAGTCAATTCTTTAAACACCAACAAGAACAGCTGAGGATTCAAGACAAATGTCATATTTTTTTTCAGAGCCCTATTAAGAGTTCGTTATTGGACTACACCACACTTTGTGAAAACTATGCAATGGTGACACGATGGTCAGAAAACCCACTCTTTTCCTAGACGCCTTGATCTATTCTGTGAAATGTTTTGTAAGTCTTACATTTTCTTGTGATTGTGTTGAGGCATGAAACATGAAAGAACGATACAACCAATCATTCCCTATAACAATTTATTTTCTTAAGAGTACATTTGAAATGTGAGTATGCATTTGTATACAAGACCCCTCCCCCCTCACAAATGACCAAGATATTTTTTAAAGTTACTTGTATTTAATAGTTTGACATCTTGTTATTCTTATTCATTAATTACTTTAAGCATTTTATTTTTAAACTTTCATTCTAAAGTTACTAGATTTGCTAAATATGCATAACTGATATAGGATAAGCCATAAGCCATCATCAACAGTTGTTAGAAAGACATGGAGTGAGGGGTGGACTGGAGGGAGTAAGAAATAGGTCAACATTAAAAACTCACTCCCAATAACAGCCTGGCATGCAGGCAAAAACAATCTGCAAGCAGAAAATACAAAATTTGCAAAACCCCAAATTTGCTAAACTTAGTATCACTTACTACAAAAGTCATACTCCCCTTTCAAACCCGTGTCTGACAGTCCACATCAAATGTACATCTTTATTTGACTTGAGCCCAACTTATGACAAAACCAAATTCTAAAATTATTTTTCATTACAATTTATGAACAGGCTTATAAAACTAACAAAAATCAGTTTATCATTATTATTGTATGCATTTTAATATGAATTCTATAGTCAAAGGCAAATAAAAACATTTAGCTATTTAAATAAATCAAAGTTGCTTGTATCAAGTGAACAATGTGATTGGACCAATAATATCATAGAAGGTGCTGGTCCACACAAGGATAGGGTTAGTCTATCCATAGGGAGAACAAAGAAAATAAACACCTATGGTATGGCTGGACAGAAATGAAAGACAAGCACAGACACACTGCAAGCCAAGGTCACCGAGAGTCAGGAGAACATACATTCATTCTGATGTAATGAATCCCCCCTTTTCTCTGATGATGCTCTGCTCAACCAGGCCAATAGCGCTGGGGTTTCTGACCTGATCAAGAACACCAATCTTATCCCGTCCCTCAGAGATCACTACCATGCTCAGACATAAGTTTACCAGAGAGATAGTGTTTTTTGCTTTACCCTTCTAGTCATCCAAGACCCAATAAAAAATCTTAACCATACGATAATCTTCTACTGAAAGCCGTTGACGACCACCTTGGCCTTAAAAATGTAAACTCCCCTTTTCATTACATTTGACCTTCTCCATTTCCTTAGGCCTTGTTAATGATATTTTTCTCCCTTGCCCACCTCGAACCTCCCCCCACCCTTCCACAGATGGAGACAGAGGGGTGCAGCATTTTCCTTGGCCTGATTTATTTCCCCCTCCCCTCCCGTCTTTCCCCAGCTCTCTATAGCAGGAGACAGGCATTCTTCTTGCCACGTTTCTTGGCCTGCAGCGCCGCCCTGGTGGCCATCTCAAACACCTCCCTCACACCATCTTTCGTCTTGGCTGAGCACTCCAAGTAGCCAAACGCGTTGATGCGGTTAGCCATGTCCCGGCCCTCCTCTGGCTTCACTGGTTCCTGTTCATGTGTCAGAGTTGGAAACGTGTTCAGAGGCATTCTATGGTTGGCATCCTTTGTGACATACTAAATCACCAATCATTACAACAAGTCAAACAAAAACGTAACTAGCATGTTGGATAAACCAACTGAACAAAACAAAAACCTCTGAACCGGTGTATAATTAGACAACAGCAAACAGTACACTAAGTGAAGGTAGCTTATAAGGCAACAACCACTTTAAAACAAATGTGCATGGTTTGTTCAATTTCAATGTTAAATAAAAAATATATATCCTCAATGGATCAGGGCAATGAGTCTACTTGACGAAATTCCATAATAAGAATTCATAATGCATCCTGTACCTGCTTCATTTTTGCTAACTCCCGACGTGTGTGTTCGTCATTCCGCAAGTCCTTCTTATTACCCACAAGAATGATGGGCACATTTGGACAGAAGTGCTTTACTTCAGGGGTCCACTTCTCTGGGATATTCTCTGTTTCAGACACAGGATTGTTTTAGGAAACTGCTGCAAGTGATACGATAATTTGTTGCATTTACCATGTATGACAAATATGAATATTACAGTCACCAAGGTCTTACCCAAGCTGTCAGGACTATCTATGGAAAAGCACATGAGGATGACGTCAGTGTCAGGGTAGGAGAGAGGCCTTAATCTGTCGTAGTCCTCCTGTCCGGCTGTGTCCCAGAGGGCCAGTTCCACCTAGAACTCACAGGGAGAGCAGATATTCACAGTTACACTGCTGTTTGGCCAAACACTGCAATTGTCTCTGAATAAATGATTACCTATCAAAATGTGTAAACCACAAGACATCCACATAAAAAGGATGCTTCAAAGTATGTCTTGATGGCAAACTGTGTTACTAAACGTCCAATCTCACCTGCTTACTGTCCACCTCAATATCTGCCACATAGTTCTCAAAGACAGTGGGTACGTAGACCTCAGGGAACTGGTCTTTACTGAAGACTATCAACAGACAGGTCTTCCCACAAGCACCATCACCAACGATCACCAGTTTCTTACGGATCGCAGCCATCTGCAAAACAATGTCTGTTAAAGTAAAAATCCAGCAAAAAAAGTGGCAAAAATGTTATTGAAAAACTATTGCGTTTCACAGTGATAATATAGAAACAACCAAGCAAATCCAAATTTGTAGGGGGGAAAAAATGACAGTAATATATTACAGAACAAAAATACAAAGTAATACAATATCCCAGACATGTTCCAGAAGCACAACAAGCTTATTTCTCTAAAATGCAGTGCACAAATTGGTTTACATGCCCAATTTAAATAAAGGTTACATAAATAAATAAAAACAGGTAAGTCAGTTAAGAACAAATTCTTATTTACAATGACGGCCAACCGGGGAACAGTGGGTTAAGTGCCTTGTTTAGGGGCAGAACGACAGATTTGTACCTTGTCAGCTCGGGATTCAATCCAGCAACCTTCCAGTTACTGGCCCAACGCTCTAACCACTAGGCTACCTGCCACGCCTGTTAGTGAGCATTTATCCACCTGACAGGTGTAGCATATCAAGAAGCTGATTAAACAGCATGATCATTACACAGGTGCACCTTATGCTGGGAACAATAAAAGGCCACTCTAAAATGTGCAGTTTTGTCACAACGCCACAGATGTCTAAAGTTTTGATGAAGCGTACAATTGGCATGCTGACTGCAGGCCAGAGCTGTTGCCAGAGAATTATATGTTAATTTCTCTACCATAAGCCGCCTCCAACGTCATTTCAAAGAATTTGGCAGTACGTCCAACCGGCCTCACAACCGCAGACCACGTGTAACCATGTGCCCAGGACTTCCACATCTGGCTTCTTCATCTATGGGATCGTCTGAGGGAGGGGTGCTGAGGAGCATTTCTGTTTGTAATAAAGTCCTTTTGTGGGAAAGAAACTCATTCTGATTGGCTGGGCCAGGCTCTCAAGTGAGTGGGCCTATGCCCACCCATGGCTGCACAACTGCCTAGTCATGTGAAATCCATAGACCAGGGCCTAATGAATTCATTTCAATTGACTGATTTTGTTCTATGAACTGTAACTCAGTAAAATCTTTGAAATTGTTGCATGTTTCGTATATATATATATATATATATATATATATATATATATATATATATAATAAACATACACAACCAGTCAAACCCCTCAAACTTTTACAGATGCACAATTGAGAGCATTCTGTCGGTCTGTATCACCGCCTGGTGCGGAAACTGCACCGCCCACAACCGCAGGGCTCTCCAGAGGGTGGTGCGGTCTGCACAAAGCATCACCGGGGGCAAAAAAGATGATCAGCTACAACAACCACCCGAGCCACTGCCTGTTCACCCCGCTACCGTCCAGAAGGCAAGGTCAGTACAGGTACATCAAAGCTGTGACCGAGAGACTGAAAAACAGCTTCTATCTCAAGGCCATCAGACTGTTAAACAGCCATCACTAACATTGAGTGGCTGCTGCCAACATGGACTTGAAATCATTGGCCACTTTAATAAATGGAACACTAGTCACTTTTAATAATGTTTACATATCTTACATTACTCATCTCATATGTATATACTGTATTCTATACGATCTATTGTATCTTAGCCTATGCCACTCTGACATTGCTCATCCATACATTTATATATTCTTATTCCTTTACTTAGATGTGTGTATTAGGTATTTGTTGTGGAATTGTTACATATTACTTGTTAGATATTGCTGCACTGTCGGAACTAGAAGCACAAGCATTTCGCTACACTCGCAATAACATCTGCTAATCATGTGTATGTGACCAATACAATTTGATTTGACGTTTGGACACACTTAATCATTCCAGGGTTTTTCTTTATTTGTACTACTTTCTACATTGTAGAATAATAGTGAAGACATCAAAACTATAAAATAACACATATGGAATCATGTTGTAACCAAAAAAGTGTTATGGAAATCAAAATGTATTTTATATTTGAGATTCTTCAAAGTAGCCACCCTTTGCCTCTGACAGCTTTGCACACTCTTGGCTTTCTCTCAACCAGCTTCATGAGGTAGTCACCTGGAATGCATTTTAATTAACAGGTGTGCCTTGTTAATAGTTTTTGTGGAACTTCTTTCCTTCTTAATGCGTTTGAGCCAATGTCCATATTATGGCAAGAACAGGTCAAATAAGCAAAGAGAAAAGACATTACTTTAAGACATGAAGGTCAATCAATCTGGAACATTAAGAACTTGTGCAGTCGCAAAAATGAATAAGTGCTATGATGAAACTGGCTCTCATGAGGACCACCACAGGAAAGGAAGCCCCAGAGTTACCTCTGCAGAAGAGGATAAATTCATTTACCAGCCTCAGATTGCAGCCAAAATAAATGCTTCAGAGTTCAAGTAACAGACATCTCAACATTAACTGTTAAGAGGAGAATGTGTGAATCAGGCCTTCTTGGTCGAATTTTTGTATTTATTATGGATCCCCATTAGCTCTTCCTGGGATCAGGCAAAATTAAGGCAGTTTATATAATTTTAAAAACATAATACATTCACAGACCATGTGCCCTCAGGCCCCTACTCCACCACATATATACAGTACAAAATCCATGTATAGTGCATATGCTATCTTGTGTGTGTGTTTGTGTTGCTTTACAGTCCCCGCTGTTCCATAAGGTGTTTTTTAAAATCTAATATTACTGTTTGCATGAGCTACTTGATGTGGAATAGAGTTCCTTGTAGTCACGGCTCTATTTAGTACTGTGTGCCTTCCATAGTCTGTTCTGGACTTGGGGACTGTGAAGAGGCCTCGTGGCATGTCTTGTGGGGTATGCATGGGTGTCCGTGCGTTCAACATGTCAATACCTCTCATAAATACAAGCAGTGATGAAGTCAATCTCTCCTCCACTTGGAGCCAGGAGAGATTGACATGCATATTATTAATATTAGCTCTCTGTGTACATCCAAAGGCCAGCTGTGCTGCCCTGTTCTGAACCAATTGCAAAAAAAAGTTTGTGGCACCTGACCACACGACTGAACAGTAGATAAAACTAGGGCCTATAGGACCTGCCTTGTTGACAGTGCTGTCAAGAACGTAGAGCAGCACCTTATCATGGACATACTTCTCCCCATCAGCTACTTTTGTATCAACATGTTTTAACCATGACAGTTTACAATTCAGGGTTACTCCAAGCAGTTTATTCACCTCAACTTGCTCAATTTCCACATTTATTATTACAAGATTTAGTTGAGGTTTAGAGTTTAGTGAATGATTTGTCCCAAATACAATGCTTTTAGTTTTATAAATATTTAGGACTAACTTATTCCTTGCCACCCACTCTGAAACTAACTGCAGCTCTTTCTTAAGTGTTGCAGTCATTTCAGTCGCTGTAGTAGCTAACATGTATAGTGTTGAGTCATCCGAATTGCTGCAAATAAACCACTACTAAAAGACAACAATAAGAAAAAGATACTTGCTTGGGTCAAGAAACACGAGCAATGGACATTAGACCGGTGTAAATCTGTCCTTTGGTCCGATGAGTCCAAATTTGAGATTTTTGGTTCCAACTGTTGTGTCTTTGAGACGCAGAGTAAGTGAAGGGATTATCTCTGCATGTGTGGTTCCCACCGTGAAGCATGGAGGAGTTGTGATGATGCTTTGCTGGTGACACTATGATTTATTTAGAATTCAAGGCACACTAAACCAGCATTGCTACCACCGCATTCTGCAGCGATACACCATCCCATCAGGTTTGCGCTTAGTGTGACTATCATTTGTTTTTCAACAGGACAATGACCCAAACCACACCTCCAGGATCTGTAAGGTCTATTTGACCAAGGAGAGTGATCGTGCTGCATCAGATGACCTGGCCTCCACAATTACCCGACCTCAACCCAATTGAGATGGTGTGGGATGAGTTGCACCACAGAGTGAAGGAAAATCAGCCAACAAGTCCTCAGCATATGTGGGAACTCCTTGAAGACTGTTGGAAAAGCATTCCTCATGAAGCTGTTTGAGAGAATGCCAAGAGTGCGCAAAGCTGTCATGAAGGCAAAGGGGTGGCTACTTTGAAGAATCTCAAATATAACATATTTTGATTTGTTTAACACGTTTTTGGTTACATGATTCCATGTGTTATTTCATAGTTTTGATGTCTTCACTATTATTCAACAATGTAGAAAATAGTAAAAATAAAGAAAAACCATTGAATGAGTAGGTGTTTCCAAACTTTTGACCGGTACTGACTGACTGTATGAATGTATATATTATTTATTTTTTCACTTTTCAAAAAGTGTTAAAGGAAAACTCTACCCCACAACGATCTTTTGGTATTGTTTCATCAATCCATTGTTGATATAGTCCCAAAATGTTTTGCATGTCAGCATCAAGTTTTCAACATACACTACAGGGCCAAAAGTATGTGGACACCCCTTCAAATGAGTGGATTCGGCTATTTTAGCCATTGCTGACAGGTGTATAAAATCGAGCACACAGCCATGCAATCTCCAAAGACAACATTGTCAGTAGAATGGCCCGTACCCGAAGAGCTCAACATGGCACCATCATACGATACCACCTTTCCAACAAGTCAGTTGGTCAAATTTCTGCCCTGCTAAAGTACTGTTATTGTAAAGTGGAAACGTCTAGGAGCAACAACGGATCAGCCGCAGAGTGGTCGGCCAGACAATCTCACAGAATGGGACCACCGAGGGCTGAAGCGCAGAAAAATAGTCTGCAACACTCACTACCAAGCTCCAAACTGCCTCTGGAAGCAACGTCAGCACAATAACTGTTTGTTGGGCGCTTCATGAAATGGGTTTCCATGGCCGAGCAGTCGCACACAAGGCTAAGATCACCATCAGCAATGCCAAGTGTCGGCTGAAGTGGTGTAAAGCTCTCCGCCATTGGACTATGGAGCAGTGGAAACGCGTTCTCTGGAGTGATGAATCACCCTGCACCATCAGGCAGTCCGATGGACGGATCTGGGTTTGGCGGATGCCAGGAAAACGCTACCTGCCCCAATGCATAATGGCAACTGTGGAGTTTTTCATAGTTCGGGCTAGGTCTCTTAGTTCCAGTGAAGGGAAATCTTAATGCTTTCAGCATACAATGATATTCTAGATGATTCTGTGCTTCCAACTTTGTGGCAACAGTTTGGGGAAGGCTCTATCCTGTTTCAGCATGACAATGCCCTGTGCACAAAGCGAGGTCCATACAGAAATGGTTTGTCGAGATCGGTGTGGAAGAACTTCACTGGCCTGCACAGAGACCTGACCTCAACCCCATCGAACACCTCTGGGATGAATTGGAACGCCGATTGCGAGCCAGGCCTAATCGCTGAACATCAGTGCCCAACCTCACTAATGCTCTTGTGGCTGAATAAAAGCAATTCCCCGCAGCAATGTTCCAAATCTAGTGGAAAGCCTTCCTAGAAGAGTGAAGGCTGTTATAGCAGTAAATGGGGGGGACCAACTCCATATTAACACCCATGATTTTAGAATGAGATGTTCGACGAGCAGTCCCATTTTGGCCCCAAAGGACACATGAAAGCCAGCCACCAACTTCAGCTCCAGTGACTACAGACTGTGTTAGGCTACATAATGAAACATTTCCATAGTGCCAGTTTCCCCCCCACACAGATTTAGCTTAATCCTCCTGGACTAAGAACATCATCCAATGGAGAATTTCCATTGCACATAGCCCCTTTGCTCCAGGAGACCTGTACACAGTTGGCTACTGTCACTGAAGGCTACATTCCATATCCCCCAAAACATATTTACCAGTCCTCTGGGTTGACCCATTTCCCCCCCAAAAAAATTGTCACTGAAGTAAAATCTACAAGCCGGAATACCTTACCAGTCGGTATGGGTTATACAATGTCTTTACTACTTCGGTAAAATACGTTTAAATCCACATTTTCCGAAGCTCAAGATCCCAGCGTGATCCCATTGCACCTTTAGGGAAATATGGAATGAATTTGGTAAGCTCTGGAAACAATGGTTATACAACGTTTATATCCAAGTTAAGGCATTCCGAATTAGGCTAGATTTGCCTTCGGTGACGGGAAATTTCTTGGAAATAGGTCAAGGGCTGGTGAATATGTTTTCGGGGATAAGGTATGTAGCCTTCAGCGATGGGAGCCCAATGTGTACAAGTCTCCTGGAGCGAAGAGGCTACATTGTCTCGACGAATCAGAGTGTAGAAGCTTCCACTCAATACCAAACAGTCCCTTTACAAGTCAGAATGTTGAATAATCTTCATTTGAACTTACTCTACCCACTGTGCGCTGATTTTGTCCTTCTGCCTTTAAAATTGACAAACTATTCACAGGAAAGTATTATTAAACCAACATCAAAACGTGGATCTGGATTGTTTGCTCTTCACCTGAAGCATGGGCACAAGACGGAAGGACATGCCCGCAATGCATGCATACTAACTTAAGTCTTGCAGGTGTTTATGTAACCAATGTGAAATGGCTAGTTAGTTAGCGGTGGTGCACGCTAATAGCGTTTCAATCGGTGGCGTCACTCGCTCTGAGACCTGAAGTAGTTGTTCCCCTTGCTCTGCAAGGGCTTTTGTGGCGCGATGGGTAACGATGCTTTGTGGGTGTCCGTTGTTGATGTGTGCAGAGGGTCCCTGTTTCAAGCCCAGGTTGGGGCGAGGAGAGGGACGGACGCTATACATGGTTGTCGGTTTAATTATACCTCCATGTAGATATTTTTTCTCAAATTCCTATCCGCAAAAGGACAAACCACGCTGACAACCGGCAGACTTAATTCAAATTAAATTGTATTCAACATTCTGGCATGTAGACATTTCGCAAACAAATGTATGGCATTAATCCCAGACTGTGTAACCAGGGGTATCAGTCTGATTCGTTAGGCAACATTGCACAGTGCTTTTCAGTCAATTACTGTTGGAGGCCTGTAAACCCAGACGTTTATGATAATCAACAACCAATACTCAAATTCAGATAAAAACGCCAATACTGGCCATGTCAGCCATCTTTCTAGGCCTAACTACTGAATTTCAGTAAAATGCATGTATGGACTTTTTTGTTCCATGTTCACATGAAATTACCCATAATACCTAGTGACACTATCACAACTAGCCAAGAGAAGTCTACCTGCAGAAGACACTGCTTGCTGTCCTCAACAACAAAACGCCGCACCCAAACTACTAACTAGCTAATTCCCCCCTTTCACGTCAACTCAGTCAGTGTTAGCTAGTTAGACAAACAAATAACTAGTTACAACGATTTTCCCATTTAAAACGTGCTGGGTCGGTGGACAACGGTTATGAAAATTAAGTCACTTGTCAGTGGTGGCTAGCAAGTTAGCTAGAGATCTTGCCCAGGCACTGGCAAGTGCGAAGAGTTGCTAGCTTACAGACCAGTGTGCTGCTAACTTCACAATGGTGATGACCTGCTAGCTTTTCCTGTCCAGCTCTGGCTGATGGTGTCTGAAACAAGGAGTCTTTTCACTTCAATTGTTCGCTCGTTTCCGTCATTAATGCTAGCTAGTTTAGCTATCTAATGTTAGCTAATAGCGGTCTCTCGTATTATAGCCCCATGTCATCTTGCCTACAGAAAACAAGTTTAAAGCCTCATTCAAATATTTACTAAATACATTATATATTTTCAAGGTGAGCAACCAAAATTATAAATAGGTTACATTTCCTCGTTTTAGTACCGTTTTCGTTATAGATGTCCTCGCCTTCCTTCTCTTTTCCTGTCCGACCCTTCAATCCGGCCCTAACAGTGTGCCACGCCGATAACATCCGCCTAAGCCCGCGACCTCCAGCCAATAGGAAACCTCAAATTAATGAGTGACAGATATTTAAGCCAACAACTCGATAAATGTATACCGGTGCATGGAAAAAACGGAAGTGAAGAGTTAATATTTTTCCCCCTACCATATGGTTTCAACAATAAGTAAGGATATTTTGGGGTCAAAGCAAACTTGTATACGGCAGTAAATCAATAATAGGCGTTGTAACGTTGAGTGATTGTAGTATAAACGTTATTGCTTGCTTATGCTCTGTAGAGACAGCATCATGAAGGTCAATGGCAATATTATGGTTGAAATAGAGATGTTTCTCATGCTAATTGAAAAGCCTTCAACATTGCACACGCATGCCAGATCTTACAACGCCTGGATAGGTATTGAACAAATCAGCTAACCACATCATGGTCGTGTTCCCCTGCTCAGATGTTGCATGCATCAACCAATGGTTGCGTGTCACGTCATCGACAGTGCCGTCGTGCACCAGATTGCTATAACATATGTGGTTAGTTGATACGTAAAACACCTAATCAGGCATTGTAAGATCTGGCATGCATCAGCAATGTCAGAACATGGGAACATGACCATAGCTATCTGATGCAGGACTGCACAGTCGATGACATGGAACACAAACATTGGTTGCAATGCAACACCTGAACATCTAGTTGGGCAGGAACTCGACCAATGGGATGCCTTGACCCCAATCTCCCTAACAGGGGTAGAGAACTCTTGCGCTGAGTCATATGACGAACATCTTTCAAATGTCTTTTATGAGACGCTTTTATCCAAAGCAACTTAGTCATGCGTGCACATATTTAAATAGTATTGTAACACAATCTTTACAAATTGTAATGGCTATCTCTTAATCTACTAAATGTTAAACCAGCAACATGAAAATATGTTGTGGATTGGATTTGGTCCCGGTCCCCTATTTGAGAATCAGGGGCGGAACTTTGACGTTTTAGGTAAAGTTTCATAATAGAGCTTAACTGATGCCTATTCCTGAATGTGTTGTGATAAGGTGCTGTGGACAAATTGAGCATCCTTAAAGACTGACAATCAGGTTTAATACAGAATGCTCCAGCGCGGACATACTGCTGGAGCAGAAGTCACGACAGCTGTCAGTGAGGCTTTGATTTATCAGACAGTTACGTGCATCATCTTGCTTAGTTACCAGTAGGTACTTAAAGCCATATCTTTTTCTTTCAGAATGGTCATTAGACCAAATTCAAGTTTGTCAGTAACCAGCACATTGCTGATGACTACTGTGCACACTTGTGCAGCCATGCCGTCACATGCGTTGTCAAACTTTCTGGAGATGGTGTCTCCTACTGTAATATTCTTTGCAGGTGGTGCATGATGACGTCACACTTTCACTGCTGTGGTATCATCCATTGGAGATGTGGCCCGGGGCAGGTACAAGGGGCTCGCAGAGCAATGACTGCAGTAGTTTGACTATCGTACTATTTCATTGTCATCAATAGTCAGTTGCTACCAAGGGCTATTCAGTTTGACCACAAAAGAATGATCAATGGTGTGGTAGACATTTATTACATTTTACTGACAAGAAAAACAGTCAGAAATAAACATTATCAGTGAACAGCTCCTTATAGTACATCCTACTCCTCTCCGGCTCCTGGTAGCACAATCTTGCTTGGGTCATAGTAGTTCTCCTCCATAAGAGGAAGACCTGCAGCCTCCCTCTGTGTGATCAACCTTTCTGCTTCCCTCCTGGCCCACTGCCTCATACTGGTGAGAAAAAGACAGGTCAAATAGTGTTTGTGATGATCAATTCAATATAGCACATAGGTGTTTGTCTTGGATGCTTGTTTAGAGGTGCATAGATGGATACAACCAAACAGTAACAACAGAGGTGCATTAACATTTTGGCCCCCATGCATGTACCACAAATGCATTGTTGGCTAAGTTCGCCGTAGTGCACATTGCTCTCCATTATACACAAAAAAATGAATGCCATTAGCACAGTATACATGATCCCCATTTTAGCTCCAAGATTCCATCAATTTGAAAAAATGAAAAAGTAGACAGTGCTGATTTATCAGTGCATTGAACCATGTTGCGAGCCATTGTTTTAAAAACTCAGTAGATTGTTTTAAGCACTAAGACGTCATATCTGAATTCCGACATCTATATGCACCGTTGTCATTTTTTGGAGTCCAGGAACGCAGCATTGACTTGTGGAATTGATTGGTCTACTATCCAAAGTTCCATCAGTCCATTGTAATACAGCTTATTGTCCTATGTAGCTCCATTAGTACCGCATGGTGCTTGCGACGCCAGAGTTTTGGGTTTGATTCCCACGGGGGAGCAGTACGAAAAAAAATGAATGCACTCACTACTGTAAGAGCATCTGCTAAATGACTAAAATGTCAATCTGAAACCCTATTATTCAAAAATACTTTCCCCAAAAGAAAATGTGAATTTGTGCTATGAGCAGTATGCTCCGTTACCCCACATCAACTGGATACTACACTGAAAAAAATATAAAATGCAACATGTGAAGTGTTGGTCCCACGTTTCATGAGCTGAAATAAAATAACCCAAAAGTTGTACATAAGCTTTTAGTGCATATTTCAATCAAATTGTGCACATTTGTTCACTTTAAGTGAGCATTTCTCCTTTGGCAAGATAATACATCCACCTGACAGGTTAGCGTATCAAGAAGCTGAATAAACAGCATGATCATTACACAGGTGCACCTTGTGCTGGGGACAAAAGGACAAATGTGCAGTTGTCACACAACACAATGCCACAGATGTCTCAAGTTCTGAGGGAGCGTGCAATTTGCATGCTGACTGCAGGAACGTCCACCAGAGCTATTGCCAGATAATTCAATATTAATTTCTTTACCATAAGCCATCTCCGTTGTTTTAAAGAATTTGGCAGTATGTCCAACCGGCCTCACAAACGCAGAACACGTAATCACGCCAGCCCAGGACCTCCACATTTGGCTTCTTCACCTGCGAGATCATCTGAGACCAGTCACCTGGACAGCTGATGAAACTGTGTTTGCACAACCAAATTTCTGCACAAACTGTTAGAAACCGTCTCAGGGAAGCCCATCTGTGTGCTCGTCGTCCTCACCAGGGTCTTGACCTGACGGCAGTTCAGAGTCGTAACAGATTTCAGTGGGCAAATGCTCACCTTCAATGGCCACTGGCACAGTGGAGAAGTGTGCTCTTCATGGATGAATCCCAGTTTCAACTGTACTGGGTAGATGGCAGACCGAGTATATGGCATCGTGTGGGTGAGTGGTTTGCTGATGTCAACGTTGTAAAGAGTGCCCCATGGTGGCGGTGGGGTTATGGTATGGTTAGGCATAACCTACGGACAATGAACACAATTGCATTTTATCGATGGCAATTTGAATCCACAGAGATACCGTGACGAGATCCTGGCCCATTGTCGTGCTATTCATCTGCCGCAATCACCTCATGTTTCAGCATGATAATGCACTGACCCATGTCTCTAAGATCTGCACACAATTCCTGGAAGCAGAAAATGTTCCAGTTCTTCCATGGCCTGCATACTCACCAGACATGTCACCCATTGAGCATGTTCGGGAAGCTCTGGATCGATGTGTACGACAGTGTGTTCCAGTTCCCACCAATATCTAGCAACTTCACACAGACATTGAAGAGGAGTGGGACAACATTCCACAGGCCACAATCAACAACCTGATCAACTCTATGCAAAGGAGATGTGTTGCGCTGCATGAGGCAAATGGTGGTTACACCAGATGCCAACTGGTTCTCTCCAACTGATTCCTTTAAAAAAAAATTTTTTTAAAAAGGTGACCAACAGATGCATATCTGTATTCCCAGTTATGTGAAGTGCATAGATTAGGGCCTAATTCATTTCAATTAACTGATTTCCTTAGATGAACTGTAACTCAGTAAACCTAGTGGTACATCGCGCTTGTGGAGTGGTACATCGCGCTTTAATTTTGTTCAGTGTACAAAAATAAAAGCGCATTGCCTAGATCGGCCCATTTCTTCCAAACAACATGTGTCAAAGCTATCTTGTAAGAATCCCCCCCCACACTCCTCCCAACTGGGTATCGCGCAGCGACATCTGATGATTTGCATAAAGCTGGGCCTCTGTGCACGTCGCCAACTGTCGTATGGTAAGTCTCCTCACATCGGGAAAGGGCTTTTTTTTAAGTGTCAGCTTCATATTCATCTCCAGCACCACCCCGACATCAACATACAGTTGAAGTCAGAAGTTTACATACACCTTAGCCAAATACATTTAATCTCAGTTTTTCACAATTCCTGACATTAAATCCTAAAAAATTGTTTAACTTGGGTCAAACATTTCAGGTAGCCTTCCACAAGCTTCCAACAATAAGTTGGGTGAATTTTGGCCCATTCTTCCTGAAAGAGCTGGTGTAACTGAGTCAGGTTTGTAGGCCTCCTTTCTCGCACACGCTTTTTCAGTTCTGCCAACACATTTTTTATAGGATTGAGGTCAGGGCTTTGTGATGGCCACTCCAATAATATGACTTTGTTGTCCTTAAGCCATTTTGCCACAATTTTGGAAGTATGCTTGGTGTCATTGTCCATTTGGAAGACTCATTTGCAACCAAGCTTTAACTTCATGACTGATGTCTTGAGATGTTGCTTCAATATATCCACATAATTTTCCTCTCTGATGATGCCATCTATTTTGTGAAGTGCAGCAAAGCACCCTCACAACATGATGCTGCCACCCCCGTGCTTCACAGTTGGGATGGTGTTCTTAGGCTTGCAAGCCTCCCCCTTTTTCCTCCAACCATATCAATGGTCATTATGGCCAAACAGTTATATTTTTGTTTCATCATACGAGAGGACATTTCTCCAAAAAGTATGATCTTTGTCTCCATGTGCAGTTGCAAACCGTAGTCTGGCTTTTTTATGGCGGTTTTGGAGCAGTGGCTTCTTCCTTGCTGAGCGGCCTTTCAGGTCATGTCGATATAGGACTCGTTTTACTGTGGATATAGATACTTTTGTACCTGTTTCCTCCAGCATCTTCACAAGGTCCTTTGTTGTTGTTCTGGGATTGATTTGTACTTTTCGCACCAAAGTATGTTCATCTCGAGACAGAACGTGTCTCCTTCCTGAGCGGTATGACGGCTGCGTGGTCCCATGGTGTTTATACTTGTGTACTATTGTTTGTACAGATGAACGTGGTACCTTCAGGCGTTTGGAAATTGCTCCCAAGGATGAACCAGACTTGTGGAGGTCTACACATTTTTTTCCTGAGGTCTTGGCTGATTTCCATGATGTCAAGCAAAGAAGCACCGAGTTTGAAGGTAGGCCTTGAAATACATCCACAGGTAAACCTCCAATTGACTGAAATGATGTCAATTAGCCTATCAGAAGCTTCTAAAGCAATGACATCACTTTCTGGAATTTTCCAAGCTGTTTAAAGGCCCAGTCAACTAGTGTATGTAAACTTCTGACCCACTGGAATTGTGATACAGTGAAATAATCTGTCTGTAAACAATTGTTGGAAAAATTACTTTTCTCATGCACAAAGTAGATGTCCTAACCGACTTGCCAAAACTATAGTTTGTGAACAAGAAATTTGTGGAGTGGTTGAAAAAATGTGTTTTAATGACTCCAACATACAGTGGGGGAAAAAAGTATTTGATCCCTTGCTGATTTTGTATGTTTGCCCACTGATAAAGAAAGGATCAGTCTATAATTTTAATGGTAGGTTTATTTGAACAGTGAGACAGAATAACAACAAAAATATCCAGAAAAACGCATGTCAAAAATGTTATAAATTGATTTGCATTTTAATGAGAGAAATAAGTATTTGACCCCCTCTCAATCAGAAAGATTTCTACCTCCCAGGTGTCTTTTATACAGGTAACGAGCTGAGGTTAGGAGCACACTCTTAAAGGGAGTGCTCCTAACCGCAGCTTGTTACCTGTAAAAAAGACACCTGTCCACAAAAGCAATCAATCACATTCCAAACTCTCCACCATGGCCAAGACCAAAGAGCTCTCCAAGGATGTCAGGAACAAGATTGTAGACCTACACAAGGCTGGAATGGGCTACAAGACCATCGCCGAGCAGCTTGGTGAGAAGGTGACTACATTTGGTGCGATAATTCGCAAATGGAAGAAACACAAAAGAACTGTCAATGTCCCTCTGCCTGGGGCTCCATGCAAGATCTCACCTCGTGGGATTGCAATGATCATGAGAACGGTGAGGAATCAGCCCAGAACTACACGGGAGGATCTTGTCAATGATCTCAAGGCAGTTGGGACCATAGTCACCAAGAAAACAATTGGTAACACACTATGCCGTGAAGGACTGAAATCCTGCAGCGCCCGCAAGGTGCCCCTGCTCAAGAATACATATACATGCCCGTCTGAAGTTTGCCAATGAACATCTGAATGATTCAAAGGACAACTGGTGAAAGTGTTGTGGTCAGATGAGACCAAAATGGAGCTCTTTGGCATCAACTCAACTCGCCGGGTTTGGAGGAGGAGGAATGCTGCCTATGACCCCAAGAACACCATCTCCACCGTCAAACATGGAGGTGGAAACATTAGGCTTTAGGGGTGTTTTTCTGCTAAGGGAACAGGACAACTTCACCGCATCAAAGGGACGATGGACGGGGCCATGTACAGTCAAATCTTGGGTGAGAACATCCTTCCCTCAGCCAGGGCATTGAAAATGGGTCGTGGATGGGTATTCCAGCATGACAATGACCCAAAACCAACAGCCAAGGCAACAAAGGAGTTGCTCAAGAAGAAGCACATTAAGGTTCTGGAGTGGCCTAGCCAGTCTCCAGACCTTAATCCCATAGAAAATCTGTGGAGGGAGCAGAAGGTTCGAGTTGCCAAACGTCAGCCTCGAAACCTTAATGACTTGGAGAAGATCTGCAAAGAGGAGTGGGACAAAATCCCTCCTGAGATGTGTGCAAACCTGGTGGCCAACTACAAGAAACGTCTGACCTCTGATTGCCAACAAGGGTTTTGCCACCAAGTACTAAGTCATGTTTTGCTGAGGGGTCAAATACTTATTTCCCTCATTAAAATGCAAATAATTTCCTAACATTTTTGACATGCGTTTTTCTGGATTTTTTTGTTGTTATTCTGTCTCTCACTGTTCAAATAAACCTACCATTAAAATTATAGACTGATAATTTCTTTGTAAGTGGGCAAACGTACAAAATCAGCAGGGGATCAAATACTTTTTTCCCCCACTGTAAGTGTATGTAAACTTCCGACTTCAACTATATGTGAAAACTGCACATTTCTATGTTTTGTAGTAACATCAGTGTGCATTGCATACTAATTGGTTGATGACTACAAAACATAGAAATGTGCAGTTTTCACATATGTTGAGGTTGTGCTGGAGATGATGAATATGAAGCTGACACTTAAAAAAAAGTCCCTAGACTTAGCTTCCTCTCTTTTTTTACTACAAAACATAGAAACGTACAATTTTCACATGTTTATGTGGTGGTGGTGGTGATGATGAATATGAAGTAGAGCAATTTTGGAATGTCCCTTTAACTGAAAATATCTGTTTCAAAGCATTCATCAGTGTAGTTTGGTTGCATTCATCTAGCTCGTTTTTTGTGGGGTCCTCCTAGCAGTGTTATATTTTTACTGTAGCTCGGCTTTTCAGTTGTCACTTACTCATTGTGCACCTGCTCCAGCAAGTGATGAAGATCAAACCACAAAGTAACAAAGAGGGATGTGCATTGTGCTTAAACATACCCATGGTCTGGTAAATAGTGGATGAAGGTACCTCCAACCACAATAGCCATAGAGATGCCAAAGAAGAAGGCCATCCTCATGTTCCACTCGTCAACGACAGGATCCTGAGAGAACCCATGATAATCTCGATTCTGTAGAGATTTGAGATAGATTGTTATTATGGTTTCATGCTACACTGGATTGTTAGCTAGCTAGTATTTGCTACACCTGAGTGCAGATAGTAAAGTATTTAGGCACTATGTTTGACTGAAGGAATGTGTATCGTTATGTCAAACTACATTGAATGTGAAATATTGTAAATAATACCAGATATGAGCTGTCAAAGCTAGAGTAAGGTATTTCCGTTTCGATTCAGAACCAACTCACTTTCTCGAACGCGCTGACCTCTGCGTGTCCATGACTTTCCTTGGCACGTGAGGGCTGCAAATCCGACACAGTGGCCGAACCAGCAGCACCAGAGGGTGGAGATTGCGATACGAACCGAGCCCCAAACGCCGGATTTGTGCGAAAACGGGTCAAGGCAGGCCCAAACCGTGACAACCGGGCGAGCATTTTGACAGGGCAACACTATTGTGTCGACCAGGCACCGGAATTGTTTGATCTTTTCTTCAGCTTGTGGGACAGAAGCAGATCATTTCAAGAGAGGTTATTGATCGCCGCCTACTGGGCGGGGTGTGTCTGCTGTCAGTGAATGTCACCTACCACGAGCACAGCCTACTGGAAATAATGAGATAAGGCAGTTAGTTGCGAAAATATATTTCTTATGAGGTGCAATGTTTGTTGAGCAAATATTGAATCAAATTCAAGATTTCAAAGAATTTAAAAAATACGGGAAAAAACGAGCACCCTTGCCTTTCTAGCACTTTGCACATGCACTGCTGTCATCTAGTGGCCAAAATCTAAATTGCGCCTGGGCTGGAATAATACATTATGGCCTTTCTCTTGCATTTCAAAGAGGATTGTACAAAAAAAAACGCGTTTTTTTCTTTGTATTATCTTTTACCAGATCTAATGTGTTAGATTCTCCTACATTCATTTCACATTTCCACAAACTTCAAAGGGTTTCCTTTCAAACGTTATCAAGAATATGCATGTCCTGAGCTACAGTCAGTTAGATTTGAGTGGATTCTTAAACATAGCTAGCTAGTGCATTTGGCATTTTGTGCAACATTTGCGTAACAATGCTGCAAAAAAGGTCAAGATGGTCAGGGGGCGGTATGAGTTTATTAACCTTACGGGAATAGGATGCATGCCTTTCCTATTTGTTTCCAAATTCCAATAAAGTGAAACATAAACCAGAGAGGAAGAGGTGAAGTGGGAGGGCCCACTCCCGCGAGAATACAGCAATAAGTAGACCAATCATAGAGAGACTGATAAGCAGAGCAGATCACCTGCCTTCCTTTGGGACGACTCCCATTGTTAGGGCTGGGACAATACCATCTCATCATTATATACAGTATCTCTGGAGAAGCCTGCTAGTGAGAGTGGACAGAGAGCTAGAGTAAGAAGTACTAGGCATAGACCGACAGAGAAATGGTCCAGGTGATGTGGACTTCATTGGTTTTGCTGATCACCTTCAGGGAATCAGGTTAGTGACTTTATTATTGTTGTTTAAAAATAAATATTTATTTTGAACCTCATAACAACAGTAAACTAAATGTGATATTTAGTATATTGATTTGTGAACACAACACTTCACTATTATGCTAGACACATCACGTTACTTTTTAATAATATGGTAAAATGCTAGAAAAAATGATTGAAGCAGTGACTAGAACAATCTATATGTTTCCAGTATCACAAGAGGTGAAATGTTACAGCAGGTTTGATAATGGGGATTGTGGCGATCTCCTGGGAGAAGTGACAATTGAAGACTGTTGTCTTAACCCTCACTATGGCTACATTGGAGCAGATAGAAAATGCAAGTTTTGTGGGTGAGTCTCAATTGGTTTCAGATTTGGACATCCAATGTCCCAGTGCAGGATGTGATATGGTGTGTTTTATGTCACCTATAGCCCAGCTTCGTGGTCTGAATGGACTACTTGGGGCCGCTGCTCTGCCCCCTGTAAGGAGGGAGTTTCGCAGAGACGACGAGAATGCCAGGGACAGGGAACATGTACTCCGAAGAGTCGCCTTAAAGAGCTTCAGAAACTAACGTTAGAGACCAAAGTCTGCATTGAGCCAGACTGTTGTCCAGGTACAGACCCTTTCTAACAGTCAGGGAACATAAATTCAATAATATCTGAAGTCAAGGTATTTCGTGCCTCTTTTGATGATCTTGCTGAAAATTGTTCAGAACATGGACAATGGAGCAAGTGGGGTGAGTGGCAGCCCTGCTCTGCAACTTGTGAGAAGGGCATGAGAAAAAGAGTGAGGACATGCACCGAACCACCACCTACATGTGGAAGCAGCTGCGAAGGTCCAAGTGAAGAGGAGGAACACTGTGTGGTTGATCGCGTCTGTCCAAGTAAAGATCATTATGATTTAGACACACTCTATTCCTTCACATAATGCAATAACCATCTCCATACATGATACAAGTTTGACATATTTTCACCACTCACCTCCTATTTCAACTGTAGCCCATGGTGGTTGGTCAAACTGGGAGAGTTGGCAGCCATGCTCAGGCACTTGTGCAAGGGAGGATTTACCCAGACCTACACAGCGGCGCTGCAGATCATGCTCCAATCCACCACCGTCCTCAGTGCCCCCTGGTGATGAATGCCCTGGGTTAGGGAGCGAAACTAGGACCTGTGATGAGCTTCCTTCATGTCCTGGTAAATGGCATGGCAAAGCAATCACATTTTCCTCTGAGGTTCTGACTGATATCCTAAAGCTATTGCTTGTATTCATACACAGAATGTAGCAATAACATGTACTCATAGTGTATGTAAAACAAACCTCCCTCTTTATCCTCAATAGTGAATGGTAACTGGGGGCCGTGGGGCCCCCCCAGCTCCTGCTCCGTTACCTGTGGGGTGGGGGTTAATGAAATGCTCAGACAGTGTGACAACCCAGCCGCTAAACATGGAGGTCTGCCCTGCTCTGGATCTAATAAAGACACAAAAATCTGCAATACCAAAAACCATTGCCCAGGTAAAATACTGACAGCCAGAGAATAACCCATTCCCTCTGCCCATTTCATCAGTTATTAACCTCTGAGCAAATGTTGTTTTTAGTGGATGAGTCATTTGATCAAACTTAGCCTCTCTTGAGAGGATTATAGCTTTCACACAACTGAGGTCAGATGTTTATATTTTAGTCACTGTAATTATAATATTATATACTTTAACAGTAATACTATTACTGTTGTTATGATATGGGGTGTAGTTTAGTGTTAGCAAAAGATAGACAGCACCCTTCCACACCACATTTCTAGGTGGCAGCAGTAACCGGGTTCAAGTATTGTGCGAGGCCTTGATAAGCACACAGGTACGGCTTACCAGTGTATGTTTTGCATTACCTCTTTAGTTTTGTATTTTTGTTCTTTCCATTTTGGAAAAAAAAAAAATCATCACTATGAACTGAACAAATGATAATCCCGTTGGGCTGGCCAACCAGGGGTTCAAGACGGTGCTGGCTCTGGACCGAGTTAAGGTTGCTGTCCCCTGGGGGCACATGCATACAACACTCTCCGCATACTTTGCCTTTTCACATAAATGCACAGATTAAATCAGGTTACAGACCATTTAGCTAGGCCTAGGACCCCTAGACATAGCGAGTGTATCAACATCTGTAGGCTAGCTAGTTGGTTTCGTAACACTGTATATGATATTCAGTAGTGAAATCATTGTATCCTTCAAGTCCTCCTAAGAACTGAAAGACTTCCCATGGGGATAATAGTTATTTCTTTGTTCCACAGTGGATGGTCAGTGGTCGCAGTGGGGGACATGGGAAGAATGTAAATCTAATAGAGGAAAAATTAACTGTCGAAAAATTGGTGGACAGCAAAGACGCCAAAGATGGTGTGAACACACAGATTTTGGTGGGTTGACGTGTGAAGGAAAGATCACAGACTACAGGCCCTGCTTTGACATTAAATATTGCTACTGTGAGTTCAATTTTTTTTTTCTTCCATTGATTGAACTGTTTTTGTTTTGATGCCTCTTTCAACTTTAATTCAGTCCAAGTGTTGCATATTTTTTCAGTGATAGTTGAATAATACAAATCAGATTTCATAACCAGTAGGCTAAGAAGTTATGTTCCTCACATAATGCTTCACTTGTGTTTAGTTGATGGTAAGTGGAGTGAATGGAGTGAGTGGAGTCATTGTGAGCCCCCCTGTGGAGAAGGAGCCAAAAAGACCAGAGAACGCAAGTGCATACCTAATCTCTCAGAATACCCGTAAGGAGACTGTATAGTATACTATTATTACACACTGATTAACCAAGTAATTTGTGTGTATCTACTCCTATGCCTCTCAATAAGTAGGCTACATGCGATTTAGGCATTGCTTGGGCTCAGTGGCACGTTCAATATTATCTGGTGCGGTGTGAAATCTCTGCACTCTGCTATTGTTTGGTGTGTCAGGTGTAAATTGGGTGAATCTAACCTTATTTGCTATTTGTTTCCATGCCAGGGAGGCAATAGGGTATCCTATTAAGGCTAAAGCATATTTTGAAGGGAAGCCAGATGCGAACTGCACACAGTTGAAGGACACAAAAGAGACTCGGGCTTGTATAAAGGTTCCTCTATGTGACACATAGGTAATACCTTATCGTTAACATTGATTTCACAGTTGCAAAATCAATTTTAAATGGACTTTGGTCAGCTCTAATGCTATCTCTAAATGTCTGACTTTTTTCAGAGTCTTTTGATCAAAACACAAGCCTGAAGGGGAATGAGGATTGTCAACTTAGAAAATGACACATTGAATTGTCTAGCCATGTGATTTCACTGCCTTTGGTCACATATGTCTATGCAGCCTTCATGAACCAGTAGTAACACAAAGTAATTTATTATGACTACACTTTTCATAATAATGTAATTTCCTAAAGAAATAAAAAACATTGTTCACTTCCTTTCATGGAATTGCTTTAGTCTATGAAGTCTTTTAATTTCAAATGCAGCATTGCATTAACTGTAGTGATTATTGAAAACGTCATTAATGCATAACAAATTGTGTGGTGCCCTTAATGTGAGCAAGACAAAGGAGCAGATCGTGGACCACAGGAAAAGGTGGGCCGAACAGGCCCCCATTAATATCGATGGGGCTGTCGTGGAGCGGGTTGAGTTTCAAGTTCCTTGTTGTCCACATCACCAATTAACTATCATGGTCCAAAAACACCAAGACAGTCATGAAGAGGCCTCAAGAAAACCTTTTCCCCCTCAGGAGACTGAAAAGATTTGGCATGGGTCCCCAGATCCTCAAAGTCCTACAGCTGCACCATCGGGAGCATCCTGATCGGTTGCATCACCGCCTAGTATGGCAACTGCTCGGCATCTGATCGTAAGGCGCTACAGAGGGTAGTGTGTACGGCCCAGAACATCACTGGCCCCAAGCTTCCTGCCATCCAGGACCTACACTATCGTATAAAAGTTTGGGGTCACTTAGAAATGTCCTTGTTTTTGAAAGAAAAGCACATTTTTAGTCCATTAAATAACATAAAATTGATCAGAAATACAGTGTAGACATTGTTAATGTTGTCTATGCCTACTGTCGCTGGAAACGGCAGATTTTTTTTAATGGAATATCTACATAAGCGTACAGAGGCCCATTATCAGCAACCATCACTCCTGTGTTCCAATGGCACGTTGTGTTAGCTAATCCAAGTTTATAATTTTAAAAGGATAATTGATCATTTGAAAACCCTTTTGCAATTATATTAGCACAGCTGAAAATTGTTGTTCCGATTTAAAGAAGCAATAAAACTGGTCTTCTGTAGACTAGTTGAGTATCTAGAGCATCAACATTTGTGGGTTCGATTACAGGCTCAAAATGACTAGAAACAAATAACTTTCTTCTGAAACTCGTCAGTCAATTCTTGTTCTGAGAAATGAAGGCTATTCCATGCGAGAAATTGCCAAGAAACTGAAGATCTCGTACAACGCTGTGTACTACTCCCTTCACAGTACAGCGCAAACTGGCCTAACCAAAATAGCAAGAGGAGTGGGAGGCCCCGGTGCACAACTGAGCAAGAGGACAAGTACATTAGAGTGTCTAGTTTGAGAAATAGACGGCTCACAAGTCCTCAACTGGCAGCTTCATTAAATAGTACATAGTACCCGCAAAACACCAGTCTCAACGTCAACAGTGACTCCGGGATGCTGGCCTTCTGAATACTTATGTAAATAAGGTATTTCTGTTTTTTATTTGTAATACATTTCAAACATTTCTAAAAACCTTATTTTGCTTTGTCATGATGGGATATTGTGTGTTGTCACATTGGTATGAGGGTCGGGAGACAGGCGCAGGAATGCGCAATAGGTTTTTTTATTCCACCCAAATTACGGCGTGCTGTGTAAAGTCACGGGGACGAAGACCAAACAAACACTATACAAAACACAGGGTTGAAACCCAAACAAAAGCGAGGAGTACCTCGAATAAATAACACAAGCGCACAATGCCGTAATCATCTGTGAAATCCACAATGGCACAAATGCCAAAACACACAGCACAGGTACTCACACGAACCAACGGACATAGTAACAATAATCGACAGGACAATGGTAAACCAAGGACACACTTATACAATTACTAATCACTGGGAATAGGGGCCAGGTGTGCGTAATGAAAGTTCCGGAGGGATCCGTGACATGTGTAGATTGATGAGGAACATGTTTTATTTAATCCATTTTAGAATAAGGCTGTAACGTAACAAAATGTGGAAAAAGTCACTGGGTTTGAATACTTTCCGAATGCACTGTATGCAAATACATGCTAGAATGCGCCAATAGGATCATGCTTGGTTCTGCCCACCTCCTTGCTTGTTCTGCCCACAATTATTCATTTGCTCCCATTGGAAATTACAGGCTGTGGTCTATCTTGGGTTAGTTCTAAAAATATTTAGTTGTGAGTACTAATCCCACATGGGGAAGATATATTTTTTCTAAATACTTTATTTACAATATTCATCCCATGCCCACACACTTCTAATTCTGAAAAATGAAAGTATACCTGTGAGAGGGGTTGCCCTGGTAGTAGTTGGAGGTTTTATACACTACCCAAAACCAATCTGAGTTAATTTGACCATTGGAAAAAGAGCTACTTCGTAAATACTGCAACGCGTGGTGGATTGAATTGAGCCACTAATTTTAATTTTCAAGGTGATGATTGCACTTTTCATCCTAAATGTGAGCACACTTTTTTTCTTGCACCCCATGGGGGATTCAAACTTATACCGCAAGTGGCAATAGATGTCAGGAACTCTGAGCTTTACCACTGTGAGATAAAGGTTATTTTATTATCAGAGCATGCCAGTGGACTTCTGGTAAGAATGCTTTAATGATAAAATGTTGGGATCAGGTACAACTACGTTAATTTATAAATATTTATGAGCAATTCCCCCTACCCACAACTTCTCACCTGAGGTGTGATCAGTTTGCTTGAATGTTTGCTACGTTGTGGAACAGTTTGTACTGAACGACACGTTTCCCAAAATCGTTCTTGTATGTGCTTGAAGACATTGAGGTACATTTGCTCCTGTTTGGTGGGGGTGGCGAGGTGTGGCTTGAAGCAATGAGTGACGTATTTAAAGGGCAGTAGCCATGCTGACAATCCACAACCCAACCCCTTCCCGTTTTTCAACTGGTCGTTCAGTACAGCACCGTTTCCGTTCAATTGAAGATTCTAGAACGTAAAAGCTTACTGAACGCAGCCCAGAATGGATTTTTTGCAAATTTGAAGGGGTTAGGCAAAGGCTGAAATTGGGGTTGAGAGTTAACCTTTAAGGCAGGCGTGTCATACTCATTCCACGGAGGGCTTTTCAATTAAAACCTAAACACTCACGTGAGAGGAGTTCCTTACTAATTACACCGGACCTTCGCAGCTAGCTAGTTGCTACCAAGTGGCTATTGGGGCTAACACCCTTGTCCAGAAGCATGCACCAGTTAGCCTCGAGCTAGGCCCATCTCCCGGCTAGCAAACGAAGTACACCACCTACAATACCTCTCTTGCCAATTGGCCTGGAACCTTTGTCGACACAGAGCCGCGCCGATCCATCACGACTGGTCTGCTGGTCTGCTGGCTTAATTCGGCTGATGTGCTCTCAACCGGCCTCTGCATAACAGATGTTGGTGATGATCCTTCTGCTAGACCCGGCCTGCTAGCTTCCTGAACACTGTGTCTCCCGCTCGCCTATCGTAGTAATCTGCTACCGAACGGCTCCCTGTTTCATCTATTGCTGCTCATTGGACCATATGATCACTCGGCTACACAGCTGATGCCTGCTGGACTGTTCATTAACACGGTACTTCATTTTGTTTAGCTGTCGGCCCCAGCCTCGAACTCAGGCCCTGTGTGTAGCTAACTGACCCTCTCTGCCCATTCATTTACCCGTTGTTGTTGTTGTCCTAGCTGTTTACCCGTTGTTGTCTTACCAGTTGTTGTCTTAGCTCTCCCAATCAACACCTGTGATTGCTTTATGCCTTTCTCTAATGTCAATATGCCTTGTTTAGGGCAGTTACTGCGGAACCACTAGTCCTGCTCAACATAGCCCCCTTGTCCAACCCCCCACACATGTAGAGACCGCACTTAGCTTAACTGGCGCCTCCAGAGGTGCAACCTCTCTCATCGTCACTCAATGCCTAGGTTTACCCCCACTGTACTCGCACCCTACCATACCCTTGTCTGTACACTATGCCTTGAATCTACCTTACCACACAGAAATCTGCTCCTTTTATTCTCTGTTCCCAAAGCACTAGATGACCAGTTCTTATAGCCTTTAGCCGTACCCTCATTCTACTCCTCCTCTGTTCCTCTGGTGATGTAGAGGTTAACCCAGGCCCTGTGTGTCCCCGGGTACTCTCATTTGTTGACTTCTGCAACCGTAAAAGCTTTGGGTTCATGCATGTTAACATCAGAAGCCTCCTCCCTAAGTTTGCTTTATTCACTGCTTTAGCACACTCTGTCAACCCTGATGTCCTAGTCGTGTCTGAATCCTGGCTTAGGAATGCCACCAAAAATTCTGGAATTTCCATCCCCAATTACATTTTCCATCAAGACAGAACTGCTAAAGGGGGCGGAATTGCAATCTATTGTAGAGATAGCCTGCAGAGTTCTGTCATACTATCCAGGTCTATGCCTGAAGCCCAGTTCGTGCTTCTACTTTTAAAGATCCATCTCTCCAGAAATAAGTCCCTCACTGTTGCCGCTTGTCATAGACCCCCCTCAGCTCAGCTGTGCCCTGGACACCATATGTGAATTGATTTCCCCCCATCTATCATCAGAGTTTGTACTGCTAAGTGACCTAAATTGGGACATGCTTAACACCCCGACCGTCCTACAATCTAAGATAGATGCCCTCAGTCTCACACAAATTATCAAGGAACCTACCAGGTACAACCCCAAATCTGAAAATATGGGCACCCTCATAGATATCATCCTGACCAGCTTGCCCTCTAAATACACCTCTGCTGTTTTCAGCCAGGATCTCAGCAAATCACTGCCTCATTGCCTGCACCCGTTATGGGTCCGTGGTCAAACGACCACCTCTCATCACTGTCAAATGCTCCCTGAAACACTTCTGCGAGCAGGCCTTTCTAATCGACCTGGCCTGGGTATCCTGGAAGGATATTGACCTCATCTCGTCAGTAGAGGGTGCAAGATTGTTCTTTAAAAGTGCTTTCCTCACCATCTTAAATGTAGAACTAAGAACAGATATAGCCCTTGGTTCACTCCAGACTTGACTGCCCTTGAACAGCACAAAAACACCCTATGGCGTACAGAACTAGCTTCGAATAGTCCCCGCGATATGCAACTTTTCAGGGAAATCAGGAACCAATACACACAGTCAGTTAGGAAAGCAAAGGCTAGCTTTTTCAAACAGAAATTTGCATCCTGCAGCACTAATTCCAAAAAGTTTTGGGACACCATAAAGTCCATGGAGAATAAGAGTACCTCTTCCCAGCTGCCCACTGCACTGAGACTAGGAAACACTGTTACCACTGATAAATCCACAATAATCGAGAATTTCAATAAGCATTTCTCTACGGTTGGCCATGCTTTCAACCTGGCTACCCCAACCCCGGCCAACAGCTCTGTGCCCCCCGCAGCAACTGGCCCAAGCCCCCCCGCTTCTCCTTCACCCAAATCCAGAAGGCTGATGTCCTGAAAGAGCTGCAAAATCTGGATCCCTACAAATCAGCTGGGCTAGACAATCTTGACCCTCTCTTCCTAACATTATCCGCCGCCATTGTTGCAACCCCTATTACTAGTCTGTTCAAACTCTCTTTCGTATCGTCTGAGATTCCCAAAGATTGGAAAGGGGGAGACACTCTAGACCCAAACTGTTACAGACCTATATCCATCCTGCCCTGCCTTTCTAACGTCATTGAAAGCCAAGTGAACCAACATATCACCGAACATTTCGAATCCCACCGTACCTTCTCTGCTATGCAATCTGGTTTCCGAGCTGGTCACGGGTGCACCTCAGCCACGCTCAAGGTCCTAAATAATATCATAACCGCCATTGATAAAAGACAGTACTGTGCAGCCGTCTTCATCAACCTGGCCAAGGCTTTCAAATCTGTCAATCACCGTATTCTTATCGGCAGACTCAACAGCCTTGGTTTCTCTAATGACTGCCTCGCCTGGTTCACTAACTACTTCTCAGATAGAGTTCAGTGTGTCAAATCGGAGGGCCTGTTGTCCAGACCCCTGGCAGTCTCTATGGGGGTGCAACAGGGTTCAATTCTCGGGCCGACTCTTTTCTCTGCATATATCAATGATGTCGCTCTTGCTGCGGGTGATTCTTTGATCCACCTCTACGCAGACGACACCATTCTGTATACATCTGGCCATTCTTTGGACACTGTGTTAACAAACCTCCAAATGAGCTTCAACGCCATACAACTGTCCTTCCGTGACCTCCAACTGCTCTTAAATGCT
This sequence comes from Salmo salar, assembly GCF_965601325.2. Lineage (NCBI taxonomy): Eukaryota > Metazoa > Chordata > Actinopteri > Salmoniformes > Salmonidae > Salmo > Salmo salar. Next base: position 31,247,081 of record NC_138303.1, on the reverse strand, counting down.
CGTAAAACGAAATGCATGCTCTTCAACCGATCGCTGCCCGCACCCTCCCGCCCGACTAGCATCACTACTCTGGACGGTTCTGACCTAGAATATGTGGACAACTATAAATACCTAGGTGTCTGGCTAGACTGTAAACTCTCCTTCCAGACTCACATTAAGCATCTCCAATCCAAAGTTACATTTAGAATCGGCTTCCTTTTTCGCAATAAAGCCTCCTTCACTCATGCTGCCAAACATACCCTCGTAAAACTGACTACCCTACTGATCCTTGACTTCGGCGATGTCATTTACAAAATAGCCTCCAACACTCTACTCAGCAAATTGGATGCAGTCTATCCCAGTGCCATCCGTTTTGTCACCAAAGCCCCATATACTACCCACCACTGCGACCTGTATGCTCTCGTTGGCTGGTCCTCGCTAGATATTCGTCACCAAACCCACTGGTTCCAGGTCATCTACAAATCTTTGCTAGGTATAGCTCCGCATTATCTCAGCTTACTGGTCACCATAGCAACACCCACCCGTAGCACTCGCTCCAGTAGGTATATTTCACTGGTCATCCCCAAAGCCAACACCTCCTTTTGCTGCCAATGACTGGAACAAATTGCAAAAATAACTGAAGTTGGAGACTTATATCTCCCTCGGTAACTTTAAGCATCAGCTGTCAGAGCAGCTTACCGATCGCTGCAGCTGTACACAGCCCATCTGTAAATAGCCCATCCAACCAACTACCTAGCCCATCCCCATATTTGTTTTTGTTTTTCTATTGTGTTATTGATTGTACGTTTGTTTATCCCATGTGTAACTCTGTGTTGTTTTTGTCGCACTGCTTTGCTTTATCTTGGCCAGGTCGCAGTTGTAAATGAGAACTTGTTCTCAACTGGCCTACCTGTTTAAATAAAGGTGAAATAAAAATAAATAAATTATTGACCTTAATTACAGTGGTGTGTATTCATGGAGGCCAAGGGAAGCCAGGCTTCTCCCCAAAATATGTTATCTTTCGTCTCTCTATGTTTCATAATTTTCCTTCAATTCGCAAGAGGATGAGTGTATCTCACCGGAGAAAGCATCCGAGTTAGCGAAACAGCGCCCCTCTGTATGAGTAGACCCAGGACCGGTCCTTAGCGTTCTGCCGCCATAGGCAAAACCAAAAAATTACGGCACTTAAAAAAAAATAGAACAGTCCCAGTGAGCAAAATTAAGTTGAAAAGACGTCTAAAATATGTCTTTTCCAGACGTTGAAGTTAGATTAAATTTAGGTTCTAAATGAAAGGTGAAAAGGTATTTTCCGTATGTTAAAAATACATATTTTCAAGAATGTTGAAAAGGCATCTTTTCCGGGTGTAAAAAAAACACATATTTTCAGGATGTTGAAATCAAGTACATTTTTGGTTCTGAACGAAAGTTGAAAATACTTATTTTCCAGATTTTGAAAATCCGTATTTTACAGACGCTGAAAATATGTATTTTCTGAATGTTGAAATCAGGCTCATTTTTGGTTCTCAATGAAAGTAGAAAATAAGTCATTTATAGATGTCTATGTTTGGTCCAAATCAAGGCTGCTCCGAATCGGACCAAAAACCAATGTCCATGGCTGTGGAAATCAAGGCCGGTCCGGAATTGCACCAAAAAAAGACCTCCAAAAGGCGTCAGTCCGTGCTTACTGAGGTGTAGCCCACAGTGTTGCCTGAAATTACATTTTATGAATGCCCATCCATGTGGTAGGCCCACCTTTTGTAAAACAGGCCATTGCATTGGCTTTATTAGTCCTGATTCCTGTGACTAATCAATTTGGCTATTTAAGCTCTGAATATCATCTACCCAACTTCATCAGGAGTTATCGCGAGCCTATTTGTAGTCCCGAACGGCTGGTGCTCTCATGCATGCTTCAGTGTTGCTTGCCTTGAAGCGCGCATAGAAGTAATTTAACTTGTCTGGTAGGCTCGTGTCACTGGGCAGCTTGCGGCCAGGCTTCCCTTTGTAGTCCATAATAGTTTGCAAGACCTGGCACATCCGATGAGCCTCAGAGCCGGTGTAATAGGATTCAATCTTAGTCCTGTATTGACACTTTGCCTGTTTGATGGTTCGTCGGAGGGCGTTACTGGATTTCTTATAAGCGTCCGGGTTAGAGTCCCTCTCCTTGAAAGTGGCAGCTCTACCCTTTAGCCCGGTGCAGATGTTGTCTGTAATCCATGGCTTCTGGTTGGGGTATGTACATACGGTCACTTTTGGGAAGACATCATCGATGTACTTATTGACAAAGCTGGTGACTGATGTGGTGTACTCAATCTATCTGCAATATTAAAGCTGATCTACCCCCTAAAAAATATATGTTATAATTTTGTATTCTTTTATTATGGCCACGCACTTCTAAAACCAAAGTTGCGTCCCTGGGTACATTACCAAACCTATTTTCGATGTTTAAGGGGAACTCTGCCATTCAAAAAATATCAGAGCGATGACCCTTCCACTGTTTTGGTAAAACCCTTCCATTGTTTTGGTAAAAAGCTGATGCATGGGACTGGAGAAATGTATTCACTCTAAAATTCATAGCCAGAGCCATGACATCAACATAAACCATGTTTTGAGGCTTTACACTGCTTGTTTACAATGACATTGTGTACAAACAATTAAGTAAAACAAGCTTATATTCTGGGTTCTGATGGGGTAAGACAGTTGAACTAAGCTCATGAGGCATTTATAACGTATACTCTTCCAGAATCCGTGGGAATGTAACGTTAATGTAAAATATCAAAATGTGGACTTGGTGATCGCAGTTGTATGTCTTTTGAATTGTGGCCGAAATAGCTCAGTTGGGAGAGCGTTAGACTGAAGATCTAAAGGTCCCTGGTTCGATCCCGGGTTTCGGCAGTTAGTTTTTCCTGTGTAGCAGAGTCTCGCGGAACTGTCCTTTTAATGCTTGCAAAACACCGGTACGATATCTGATAGGTGTTTTGACTTTATTTTGCACTACCTGCGTTGATGCCAGCTACATAGAAAGACTGCCTCTCTCTTTCTGATCTCACTTTATATTCACAACACCCGGCCCGTATATGGATGGAACAATGACGTTTTAAACACAGAGTTTCTAAACCGAGACGCAACATCGCGAGATTTATGGGAACGCTTGGAAGCAAACTAAACAGGTCAATCCAATATTTTTATTTTAAATTTTTTTGGTATATATATATATTTTTTTAATAATTATTATAATCTTTTTTTTATTAACAGTAAATCCATACAGGAAGTACATGTGGGAACACAAGTATATATAAATAGTATACAAAGGACAATTGGGCTTCGGGGTACAATATCACATTACACAATGACCTTAAGGGACATACATACACTTATAATTCTGACAGCTTTTTTGTTAGTAGAGTATTTAATTGTCTTAAAATATAGTTACATTTCTTTTTGTAAGGTAATAAAATGTGGTGTTTTGTTTGTAAATTTACATTTGTGAATATGAAATTTGGCCAAACGAATAATGAAATTAATTACATAAAATTGTTTCAGCTTATTTCTATCGTAGGTAAAGAATCCAAGCAGTACATCTCTCCACAATAGTGTAAGATCTTCATAAATGTGTTCACTTATAAATCTACTGATGTCTTGCCACAGTTTCCTTACATGAATACAATGCCAAAAAAGATGCAACACCGTTTCTGGGTGGTCATTACAAAAGGTACAATTTGAGTTGATGTTTTCCTTAAACTTCTTCATTTAGTGGTTGGCAGGATAATATTTATGAACAATTTTAAAGGAAACTTCCTTAATTTTGTTAATAAATAAGCAACATCCACACTTTTTTCCAACAGATATTATCAATCAAACCATTCCAATAAGGCATGACATAAGGTATAGATACAACATCCTGCTGAAACAAGGTTCAAGGTTCGCTCTGTTGTTGAATGGACCAAAAGATAAACAAATCTTTCCTACTGATGAGTCAACAGGGTTAATGGAAGGTAGACTCTGAGGGTCAGGTCTTGACACGTTCCTGAATAATAAAGCAACACCTGAGGGAATGGCATCTAAAACAATTGCAAAATCTTTAGGTGTTACAAAGACCTTGTAAAGTGATAAGAATTCCGTATAACTAAGTAAAAAACCCTCTGCATTTACAAGTTGGCTCAACAATAGGATATTATTTCGGAACCAATATTCTGAAAACAAAGAAGTAATTTTATACAATATATCCTGATTATTCCATATAAAATATCTGTGTGGAGAAAAATTATGCTTAGAAATTAAGGACCATGACAAGAAAACCTGCTGATGAAAAGCAGAAAGTTTCACTGGAACTTTGTCAATATTATAATTGCAATCCAACATGAAGTTAAGGCCACCAAAAGTAGAGAAGACATGACGAGGAATACAATTCCACATAGAAGTGGGTCTTCTTAGGAATTGTTTTATCCAAAGGATCATAAAAGTATTATTTAAGGTAGTAAAGTCCAGAAAATTCAGCCCACCATACTCATAAGTGTTCATTACAACAGTTTTCCTAATGTAATGGGTACGGTTTTTCCACAGAAAGATGAAAACCATCTGGTCTATCTCCTTGCTTATTTTACCGTCAAGATAGAGCGCCATATGTTAGCCTAGAGATACCTTTAGCCTTGGTTATAAGGACTCTTCCTCTTAAAGATAAGTCCCTCTGTAGCCATCGATTTAGCTTCTTCTGTGTTTCTTTAATAAGAGGGTTAAAATTTAGTAAGCCTCTAGACTTCTGATCCTTAGTAAAGGTTATGCCTAAATATATATATATATATATATATATATATATATATATATTTTTATATTTTTTTTATTTCACATGTATTTAACCAGGTAGGCAAGTTGAGAACAAGTTCTCATTTACAACTGCGACCTGGCCAAGATAAAGCAAAGCAGTGTGACACAGACAACAACACAGAGTTACACATGGAGTAAACAAACAAGCCAATAACACAATAAACAAGTCAATGATACAGTAGAAAACAGAAAGTCTATATACAGAAAGTCTATATACTCCTCATGCAAAAGGCATGAGGAGGTAGGCAATAAATAGGCCATAGGAGCAAATAATTACAATTTAGCAGATTAACACTGGAGTGATACATGAGCATATGAAGATGTGCATGTAGAGATACTGGTGTGCAAAAAGAGCAGAAAAGTAAATAAAATAAAAACAGTAAAGGGATGAGGTAGGTAGATAGGGTGGGCAATGTACAGCTGCAGCGATCGGTTAGCTGCTCAGATAGCTGATGTTTAAAGTTGGTGAGGGAAATAAAAGTCTCCAACTTCAGTGATTTTTGCAATTCGTTCCAGTCACTGGCAGCAGAGAACTGGAATGGAAGGCGGCCAAATGAGGTGTTGGCTTTGGGGATGATCAGTGAGATATACCTGCTAACGTGTGCTACGGGTGAGTCTTGTTATCGTGACCAGTGAACTGAGATAAGGTGGAGCTTTACCAAGCATAGTCTTATAGATGACCTGGAGCCAGTGGGTCTGGCGACGAATATGTAGCGAGGGCCAGCCGACTAGAGCATATAGGTCGCAGTGATGGGTGGTATAAGGTCATTTGGTAACAAAACGGATGGCACTGTGATAGACTGCATCCAGTTGGCTGAGTAGAGTATTGGAAGCTATTTTGTAGATGACATCGTCGAAGTCGAGGATCGGTAGGATAGTCAGTTTTACTAGGGTAAGTTTGGCTGTGTGAGTGAAGGAGGCTTTGTTGCGAAATAGAAAGTTGGTTCTAGATTTGATTTTGGATTGGAGATGTTTAATGTGAGTCTGGAAGGAGGGTTTACAGTCTAGCCAGACACCTAGGTATTTGTAGTGGTCCACATATTCTAGGTCGGAACCGTCCAGGGTGGAAATGCTAGTCGGTGGGCGGGTGCGGGCAGCGAACGGTTGAAAAGCATGCATTTGGTTTTACTAGTGTTTAAGAGCAGTTGGAGGCCACAGAAGGAGTGTTGTATGGCATTGAAGCTCGTTTGGAGGTTAGTTAGCACAGTGTCCAAGGAATGGCCAGAAGTATATAGAATGGTGTCATCTGCGTAGAGGTGGATCAGGGAATCGCCCGCAGCAAGAGCGACATCATTGGTATATACAGAGAAAAGAGTCGGCCCGAGAATTGAACCCTGTGGTACCCCCATAGAGACTGCCAGAGGTCCGGACAACATGTCCTCCGATTTGACACACTGAACTCTGTCTGCAAAGTAGTTGGTGAACCAGGCGAGGCAGTCGTTAGAAAAACCAAGGCTATTGAGTCTGCCGATAAGAATACGGTGATTGACTGAGTCGAAGGCCTTGGCCAGGTCGATGAAGACGGCTGCACAGTACTGTCTTTTATCGATGGCGGTTATGATATCATTTAGTACCTTGAGCGTGGCTGAGGTGCACCCGTGACCGGCTCGGAAACCGGATTGCACAGCGGAGAAGGTACGGTGGGATTCGAAATGGTCAGTGATCTGTTTATTAACTTGGCTTTCGAAGACTTTGGATAGGCAGGGCAGGATGGAAATAGGTCTGTAACAGTTTGGGTCTAGTGTGTCACCCCCTTTGAAGAGGGGGATGACCGCGGCAGCTTTCCAATCTTTAGGGATCTCGGACGATACAAAAGAGAGGTTGAACAGACTGGTAATAGGGGTTGCAACAATGGCAGCGGATAGTTTTAGAAAGAGAGGGTCCAGATTGTCTTACCCAGCTGATTAGTACGGGTCCAGGTTTTGCAGCTCTTTCAGAACATCTGCTATCTGGATTTGGGTGAAGGAGAAGCTGGGGAGGCTTGGGCGAGTAGCTGCAGGGGGGCGGAGCTGTTGGCCGGGGTTGGAGTAGCCAGGAGGAAGGCATGGCCAGCCATTGAGAAATGCTTATTGAAATGTTTGATTATCATGGATTTATCGGTGGTGACCGTGTTACCTAGCCTCAGTGCAGTGGGCAGCTGGGAGGAGGTGCTCTTGTTCTCCATGGACTTTACAGTGTCCCAAAACCTTTTGGAGTTAGAGCTACAGGATGCAAATTTCTGCTTGAAAAAGCTAGCCTTTGCTTTCCTGACTGACTGCGTGTATTGGTTCCTGACTTCCCTGAACAGTTGCATATCATGGGGACTATTCGATGCTATTGCAGTCCGCCACAGGATGTTTTTGTGCTGTTCAAGGGCAGTCAGGTCTGGAGTGAACCAAGGGCTATATCTGTTCTTAGTTCTGCATTTTTTGAACGGGGCATGCTTATCTAAGATGGTGAGGAAATTACTTTTAAAGAATGACCAGGCATCCTCGACTGACGGGATGAGGTTAATATCCTTCCAGGATACCCGGGCCAGGTCAATTAGAAAGGCCTGCTTGCAGAAGTGTTTTAGGGAGCGTTTGACAGTGATGAGGGGTGGTCGTTTGACCGCGGACCCATAGCGGATACAGGCAATGAGGCAGTGATCGCTGAGATCCTGATTGAAAACAGCGGTGTATTTGGAGGGCAAGTTGGTCAGGATATCGTCTATGAGGGTGCCCATGTTTACGGATTTGGGGTTGTACCTGGTGGGTTCCTTGATGATTTGTGTGAGATTGAGGGCATCTAGGTTAAATTGTAGGACTGCCGGGGTGTTAAGCATATCCCAGTTTAGGTCACCTAACAGAACGAACTCTGAGGCTAGATGGGGGGCGATCAATTCACAAATGGTGTCCAGGGCACAGCTGGGAGCGCAGGGGGGTTGATAGCAGGCGGCAACAGTGAGAGACTTATTTCTGGAGAGATTCATTTTTAAAATTAGAAGTTCGAACTGTTTGGGTATAGACCTGGATAGTATGACAGAACTTTGCAGGCTATCTCTGCAGTAGATTGCAACTCGTCCCCCTTTGGCAGTTCTATCTTGATGAAAAATGTTGTAGTTGGGTATGGAAATCTCAGAATTTTTGGTGGCCTTCCTAAGCCAGGATTCAGACACGGCAAGGACATCAGGGTTGGCGGAGTGTGCTAAAGCAGTGAGTAAAACAAACTTAGGGAGGAGGCTTCTGATGTTGACATGCATGAAACCAAGGCTTTTGCGATCACAGAAGTCAACAAATGAGGGTGCCTGGGGACATGCAGAGCCTGGGTTTACCTCCACATCACCCGAGGAAAAGAGGAGGAGTAGGATGAGGGTACGGCTAAAGGATATCAAAACTGGCCGCCTAGAGCGTTGGGGACAAAGAATAAAAGGAGCGGATTTCTGGGGCATGGTAGAATAGATTTAGGGCATAATGTGCAGACAGGGGTATGGTGGGGTGCAGGTACAGCGGAGGTAATCCCAGGCACTGAGTGATGATAAGAGAGGTTGTATCTTTGGACATGCTGGTTATAATGGGTGAGGTCATCGCATGTGTGGGAGGTGGGACAAAGGAGGTAACAGAGGTATGTTGAGTGGAACTAGGGGCTCCATTGTAAACTAAAACAATAACTAACCTAAGCAACAGTATACAAGGCATATTGACATTTGAGAGAGACACACAGCGAGGCATAAAGTAATCACAGGTGTTGATTGGGAGAGCTAGCTAGGCAACAACGGGTGAGACAACAGCTGATCAGCTAAAACAACAACAACAACAACAGGTAAAATGGCGATGACAGGACAGAGAGGGTCGGTTAACTACACACACAGCCTGAGTCAGAGGCTGGGGCCGACAGATAAACAAATAATAAACAGAATGGAGTACCGTGATTAATGGACAGTTCAGCAGGCATCAGCTATGTAGATGGAACAGGGAGGCCGCGGAGTAGTCGCTACTACGCTAGCACGCGGGCGACACGGCGCTTAAAGTTAGTAGCCTGGGGCTAGTAGAAGCGTCTGCTCCGACGTCCGTCGGAGGCCGGTTGGAGGCACAGCGGATGGAGTATTCGTCGGCAGACCAGTCGTGGTGGTGTGGCGGGGTGCCGTGTCGACAAAGGATCCAAGCCAGATGGCGAAAGAGGTATTGTAGATGTAGTAATTTAGTTTGCTAGCCGGGGGATGCGCCTGGCTCACGGCTACCTGGTGCTAGCTTCAGGGCATGGGGTGTTAGCCACTATAGCCACTCGGTAGCAGCGGTGATCTGGTGCCAAGGTCCAGAGCTTACAGAAAGGATCCGGTGGAGTAGTGGGTTCTAGCCGTGTTTGGGTGGGGTTGGGGTGAACAACTGAGTAGGCCGGGAGGTGGGCCTCAGGGATAGCTTCAGTACTGGGTCACTCGGTGGCAGCTAGCTAGATGTGAAGATCAGGAGTAATGGTCCAGGGATTACGGCAGGAATCCGGCGTTGTAGTGGAGAGACAGTCCGATACTGGTAGGCTGGCGAGTATTATCCAAGCTAAAAAAGGGCTGGTACCTGTGCAGAAGGTAAAGGCCGCTAGCAGTGGCTAACAATGACTAAATAGCTTGTAGCTAAATTAGCTGGTTAGCTTCTGATGGCTAGGTGGCTCTTGCTATAAGGTCTAAAAATTAAAAATAATAGCGGTTCTGTATCACATTGGGTGAGGCAGGTTACCGGAAGGTATAATTGAGTTAAAATGGAAAGAGATTGAAAATAAAAATGTAAATATATTTACAAAAAAGGACAAAAAATACAAAAGTACACGAGAGGACAAACAAAACACGTCTCCACTGCTACGCCATCTTGGGAACGTTAAATATGTAAGTTCTTCTTTCACTGGAATACCATAATATGAAGGTGGCACACAATCTTTTACAGCCATGAGTTCACATTTATTAATGTTAAGATATAGACCAGACGCTTTGGAAAAGGATTGTATCACATTGATCGATATGGGAATTTGGTTAGCGTCTTTCAGAAAAAATGGAGTATCGTCAGCTAGCTGGCTTATAATAATTTCTTTACCAGCTATGGAAATACCCTGTACAGGACTATTTGTAAGAAGTTGGGTGATTAATAAAAACAGATACTGAGAGATAGGACAGCCTTGCCTAATTCCTCTCTTTAACTCAAATTTAGGTGAGGTGCCATATTTCAATTTGATAGAGCTGTTACCATTTGTATAGAGAGTCTTAATAGCCTTACAGAAAAAATCCCAAAAGCCAAATTTCTCAAGGGAGTGGAAGAGGAATTGATGCGCTACTGTGTCAAATGCTTTATAAAAATTAAAACAATTATATGAAGCTATTCTCGGTTATTAGGTCTGAGGTAGTCAAGTATGTCTAATACTAGTCTGATATTGTTAGAAATATGTCTGTTCCTCATAAAGCCAGACTGTTTCATCAATGATTGCATCCAGGACTTCTTTAAATATTTTTGCAAGTAGTAAGGCTAATATCTTATAGTCATTATTAAGAAGACAAATTGGATGCCAGTTATCGATGAGCAGTTATTAACCCCTGACTCATTGTAGGAGGGAGAACATTGTTTTGAATACTCTCTAAAAAGACTTCAAATAGGAAGGGAGCTACTTGTTCAGAAAATTATTAGTAAAATTCTGAAGTAATTCCATCAACACCTGGTGATTTATTGTTCTTTAGATGTTTGATGGACTCTATAATCTCTTCAACTTTGATGGGTTCATCACACTGTTTAGATTCTGTATCACTGATAGAGTGAACATTATTCAGTGAGTCAAAAAGCATATCTATGGATTCCTGACAGTACGTAGAGCTATATAATTTGCTGTAAAAATTACTACAGTATTTAGCTATTAATTTTTAATCATCTGTAATAACACCATCAATGTTTAACTTATGGATAGTGTTATTTGTAGACATTTCTCAAGTCTAAAGAAATAGGATGATGTCACGATTTACCAGGAGCAGTAGAGAGGCAGAGTCAATTGCAGGAGACAGAGGTCCGGTAGTGCGATAGCGTTTAATAACAACCCAAAAACAACACAAGAAGCCGAAAGGCACAGGGCGCACACAATACCCAAAGAGGGAACACGTTCCCAAAACAAATGACGCACGGCGCGCAGCCTGGCCAATACTAGAATAGGGAGCAGCGCTTACTAACGTCTGTCCTGAATAGACATAAAACAATCCCGCACGAAATCCTGAACTGAAAAGACACACAGTTTATTTCATCTATATATATTATCCAGTTTATTTTGTAACTCAATCAGTTACATCTTCTCCTCCTGTCACGTCCTGACCAGTAATATGGGTTATTTGTTATTGTAGTTTGGTCAGGACGTGGCAGGGGGTATTTGTTTTATGTGGTTCGGGGTGGTTGTGTGTTTAGTGGTGTGTTTGATTTATTATTCAGGGGTTTTGGGCACTGTTCTATGTTAATGTATTTCTATGTTTAGTCTAGTTCTTTGTATTTCTAGGTTTAGTTTATTGGGGGTTGAACCCTCAATTGGAGGCAGGTGTTTTCTCATTGCCTCTGATTGAGGGTTCTATAAATAGGCATGTGTTTGTTTTTTTAGTATTTGTGGGAGATTGTGCTGTGTATAGCTTTGTGCCTTACCGGCCTGTTATTAGTCGTTGTGTTTTTTTGTGTACGTGTTGTTTTGATTCACCTTCTTGTCCATTTAAATAAAAGAAGATGAGTGCACATTTCCCCCTGCGTCTTGGTCCACTTTACCCTACGGCAACCGTGACAGAATCTCCCACCAAGCAAGGACCAAGCAGCGGGGTAAGGAGCAACGGGATAATTATATGGACTATCGGAAGTTTTGGACGTGGGAGGAGGTTTTGGCCGGAGAGGGCCCATGGAGGAAGTCTGGTGAGGACCGGGAACGCTACCGGGGGAACACGGCTGGCTAGGAAGCCAGAGAGGCAGCCCCAATAATTTTTTTTGGGGGGGCACACGGGTAGTTTGGCTAGGCCAGGCAGTGGACCTAAGCCAGCTCCCCGTGCTTTTTATGAGGAACAGGTGGAGAAGAGAGCGCCTTGAGTATGCGGAAGTGCGCACGATCTCGCCCATACGCACGCACAGTCCGGTGCAAGTGATCCCAGCCCCTCGCAAGTGCCGTGCTAGAGTGGGCATCCAGCCTGGAAGGAGGATGCCTGCACAGCGCATCTGGTCACCGGTGCGCCTCCTAGGTCCAGGCTACCCTACGCCCGCTCTACGCACGGCAACCATCAGGCCCCTGCACAGCCCAGTTCGCCCTGTGCCAGCACTTCGCTTGTGCAGGGATACTAGTTCCATCCAGCCAGGACGGGTTGTGCTGGAGGTGCGATCGAGACCGCCAGTGCGTCTCCATGGCCCGGTATATCCAGTACCAGCACCATGCACCAGGCCTCCAGTGCGTCAGCCCAGTCCTATTCAGCCTGTTCCCGCTCCTCGCACTAGCCTTGAAGTGCGTGTCTCCAGTCTGATACCTCCAGTACCACCACCACACACTAGGCTTCCAGTGCATCAGCCCAGTCCAGGATGTCCTGTTCCCGCTCCTCGCACTAGCCCTGAGGTCCGTGTCCCCAAACTGGCACATCCAGTACCAGCACCACGCATCAGGCTTCCAGTGCGTCAGCCCAGTACCTCGTCCAGAACTTCCAGCAACAGTGCCTCGTCCAGAACTTCCGGCAACAATGCCTCGTCCAGAACTTCCGGCAACTGTGCCTCGTCCAGAACTTCCGGCAACAGTGCCTCGTCCAGAACTTCCGGCAACAGTGCCTCGTCCAGAACTTCCGGCAACAGTGCCTCGTCCAGAACTTCTGGCAACAGTGCCTCGTCCAGAACTTCTGGCAACAGTGCCTCGTCCAGAACTTCCGGCAACAGTGCCTCGTCCAGAATGTCCGGCAACAGTGCCTCGTCCAGAGTATCCGGCAACAGTACCTCGTCCAGAGTGTCCGGAACCAAGAGAGACGGCCCACTGTCCGGAACCAAGAGAGACGGCCCACTGTCCGGAACCAAGAGAGACGGCCCACTGTCCGGAACCGAGTGAGATGGCCTACAGTCCGGAGCCGAGTGAGTCTGCCTGCAGTCCGGAGCCGAGTGAGTCTGCCTGCAGTCCGGAGCCGAGTGAGTCTGCCTGCAGTCCGGAGCCGAGTGAGTCTGCCTGCAGTCCGGAGCCGAGTGAGTCTGCCTGCAGTCCGGAGCCGAGTGAGTCTGCCTGCAGTCCGGAGCCGAGTGAGTCTGCCTGCAGTCTGGAGCTTCCAGAGTCGGCTTACAGTCCGGAGCTCCCAGAGATACCCTACAGCCCTGAGCATTCAGCAGGGGTGGACAGGTTGGGTGGGGGAAGTAGACCTGAGCCTGAGCCACCTCCAGTATAGGTTGGTTGGGGAGGGGGGGGTGTAGCACAGGAGCCGTCGTTGACGGCAGCCACCCTCCCTTCCCTCCCTTTAGTTTAGGGGATTTATTTTTGTTTTGGGGTTATTTTGTTTATTTGTGTGAGGTGCATCCGGGGTCTGCACCTTTTGGGGGGGGGGGGTACTGTCACGTCCTGACCAGTAATAGGGGTTATTTGTTATTGTAGTTTGGTCAGGACGTGGCAGGGGGTATTTGTTTTATGTGGTTCGGGGTGGTTGTGTGTTTAGTGGTGTGTTTGATTTATTATTCTGGGGTTTTGGGCACTGTTCTATGTCAATGTATTTCTATGTTTAGTCTAGTTCTTTGTATTTCTAGGTTTAGTTTATTGGGGGTTGAACCCTCAATTGGAGGCAGGTGTTTTCTTGTTGCCTCTGATTGATGGTTCTATAAATAGGCATGTGTTTGTTTCAGTATTTGTGGGAGATTGTGCTGTGTGTAGCTTTGTGCCTTACCGGCCTGTTATTAGTCGTTGTGTTTTTTTTGTGTACGTGTTGTTTTGGTTCACCTTCTTGTCCATTTAAATAAAAGAAGATGAGTGCACATTTCCCCCTGCGTCTTGGTCCACTTTACCCTACGACAACCGTGACAGAATCCCCCAGGAGGCCGGCTGGGGACCTCTGAGAAAGGCAAGTTATCTCACAATTTCCTCCTCAGCTCTTCTGGTCTTAGCAAGATTACTACCATATTTCTAAGGTATTTGGACACCTCAAATTAAATGAGCTCTTGCAGATCTTGCAATAATATTTTTCTTCACTAGACCTTTTTCACTTTGAAATAAGTATTAATAACTAAATAATAACTAACCATGTAATGTCAGTGCAGACCTGTATACCCCTTTAAAACAGTATCTTAGTTACTGTATGTATAGAAAATAAATACAACATTCAGTCTTCTTCGTAACTTTGTAAACAAAATAGTCACCTGACGCTTGTTAGGTAACGTTAATCAGTATAAGGAAAATGAGAATACCATGGCTGAAACCATCAATCTGTTCCTTCTGGTGAGATTCGAGGGAGGAATATGGATTTCTGAACTGTTGATGAAGCCTCGTCCTCCGACGAAGTAAGCAGCCTTTCCCTCATTTCGTGCTTTCTTGATCGTTGGCCACAACTTGTTCCTTCTTTCTATGTCCTCCGGGCTGAGATGCTCGGCGGAACGCAGACCATGGCTCTGAAGGAAGGTGTTCTTCCTAGCAGCTTTCCAGACAGCATCCCTGTAGAATCTGGCAGTGAAGGGGATGATGATACCCCTTTGTCTTGAATCGTTTTGCTGTTGCTTCTTGCCGAGGCGATGCACAACGTCGATGGTATCACCAACTTTGTTCTTCTCTGCAGGCATAACTTATTTTCGTTAAAAAAATACTTTAATCGAAGGAGTGCCTTTGATTTGACGGCCTGCAAATGCACAGTTCAGCGTGAGACGACTGTTAGACCCAATGATATTTCAAATCAAATCAAAGTGTATTTGTCACGTGCGCCGAATACAACAGGTGTAGACCTTACAGTGAAATGCTTACTTACAGGCTCTAACCAATAGTGTGAAAAAGAGGTGTGTGTGGGTAAGTAAAGAAATAAAACAACAGTAAAAATACATTTGAAAATAAGAGTAGCAAGGCTATATACAGACACCGGTTAGTCGGGCTGATTGAGGTAGTATGTACATGTAGATATGGTTAAAGTGACTATGCATATACGATGAACAGAGTGTAGCAGTAGTGTAAAAGAGGGGTTGGCGGGTGGTGGGACACAATGCAGATAGCCCGGTTAGCCAATGTGCGGGAGCACTGGTTGGTCGGCTCAATTGAGGTAGTATGTACATGAATGTATAGTTAAAGTGACTATGCATATAAGATCAACAGAGAGTAGCAGCAGCGTAAAAGAGGGGTTGGGGGGAGGGCACACAATGCAAATAGTCCGGGTAACCATTTGGTTACCTGTTCAGGAGTCTTATGGCTTGGGGGTAAAAACTGTTGAGAAGCCTTTTTGTCCTAGACTTGGCACTCCGGTACCGCTTGCCATGCGGTAGTAGAGAGAACAGTCTTTGACAATTTTTAGGGCCTTCCTCTGACACCGCCTGGTGTAGAGGTACTGGATGGCAGGCAGCTTTGCCCCAGTGATGTACTGGGCCGTACGCACTACCCTCTGAAGTGCCTTGCGGTCGGAGGCCGAGCAATTGCCGTACCAGGCAGTGATGCAACCGGTCAGGATGCTCTCGATGTTTCTGCACATGAGCTTAGCTAGCCAAGGTTGCCATGACTTCGCCTACAAGTGTGATTGGGGATTTCTATTGGAGAAGTAGTTTTATCCTTTGTCAATATATTCGGCTCTATTTACTCTCAGATTCGAAATGCTAATTAGCAATAAAGTAGAAATCATGCAAGACTACAAATCCCTGCAAGCTTCTGCACGTCATCTTTAGTTGGCACCTTTACTAACAGGTATTGTGTCAACTGATCACATAATTGTCAATTTAAAGAAATAATTACTAAATTTAGCTAACATTAGATAGTTAATCCAGAGATTCTTACCCTTGCCTCGATTTGGGAGTCTCGTCCAGATCTTCATGGCATTTGTAGTTCTTTATGGGGAGTAAAAACAGGCAAATATAATGCTAAAATTCACCTTGTGCTAGAGAGATCGACACAGTTATCAAAACGTCACGCCAGGGTAAGCCTACACGAAACACAGACCTTATTTTAAGTGTTTTTTAAATCTCATATGGGTAAAATGAATGGTGGAAAAACAATTGGAACCATTTCCTTGTTTGACCGCTAGGTTCTATGGGTATTACGACTCATACTGTGGTACTCTATTGCTGATGCTATGTATTCAGGCCAGGGAAAGGCATTGAAGTCACAGGTCGGCCATATTGGCACTCCTCTAAGAAAACTGATGGTCCAAACCTCATAGCTCTATCATAATCATTAAAAAAGTTATTGAAGTGTTTATTACCCTTGTAGGATGTCCAGAATTAGGGTGACTAAATCAATGGATGCCAGAGAAAAAAATGGTGGTTTGCAACATGTCAGCTAGGCTGGATTCTGTGCAAGAATTAAAGCTACTGGCAACCTGACAGGCTCACTTTCCCGTTGAACTCGTCATCTTTCTTCTCAAATCTGAAGAACATAAAACACTATAGAGGTAAGATGGATATCAATTTTGACACATGACATGTAGTATTTTAATATTTTAGTATACGCTTTTCATATTCATTCGAAATCCCTGTTCTTTTTTTGAAGATTTCTCACAAGAACAAGGGTATCTCTGTCAAGTATCAACTGAGCACTGAGCGTATACCAAGCGTTTTATTTGCAAAGACTTTTACATTTTCAGCTCGTGTCATGCAAATTTAGATTTTTGCGACCCAGGGGAAAGAACTTTGAAGACAACGACCACATAATGTAAAACGGTGGGGGCGTGCCAAGATGGAGGTGCGGTGGCTTCAATACAGCGCTCCGTGTCAGTCATCTAGTGTATATACAAATCATTGGGATGGAAATACCTTTGCCTGTAAAATGTCCATATCTTTTTGAGTGAATATTAGACAATTCACTCAAATCTATCTATTGTCTTCATATAGTGAACATTTCAACAACAAAAAGAATCTGAAAATGTGCTTGATCTAGTGCAAACTTGTTACAGGTAGACATTGTTTTTTGGTCAATGATACAACAGTCAGTCATAATGACTGTTTTATAAATATATGAAGTAAAAAATAAACAACTACAATTATTGAGTTTGTTTATTGGACAAATACACATATTGCTAGCATTCCATCTAGCAAGTTTCTTCAAGGGGTAAATGTTTAAACAGGCTTTAAAACACTATCATACAAAAAACTAAGAAAACAAATAATCATCATTATAAGTTATTTCCAAATATCACTCAAAATCACAAGTACACTTCCAAATCAGGACAATAACTTTATAAACCTTGTTAAAGGCCCTGTCCAGTTAAACTCATGATTTTCATGTTCTTTAACAACCTCAGACGAAATCAACCAGGTGTAAGAAATATGGTCAATGTTTTCAGGAAAGAAATATGACCTACAAATGCAGAAGTTCTGCAAATTGCAACAAATATTGCATTCAGAAGGTAGACTCAAAAGCAGCTGAGAGAAATTGCAAAGCAATTATACTGAACAAAAATATAAACACAACATGCAACAATTTCATAGGTTTTACTGAGTTACAGTTAATATAAGGAAATCAGTCAATTGAAATAAAATCCTTATGCCCTAATCTATGGATTTCACATGACTGGGAATACAGATATGCATCTGTTGGTCACAGATACTGTACCTTAAAAAAAGGTAGGGGCGTGGATCAGAAAACCAGTCAATATCTAGTGTGACCACCATTTGCCTCATGCAGCGCGACACATCTTTTTCGCATAGAGTTGATCAGGCTGTTGATTGTGGCCTGTGGAATGTTGTCCCACTCCTCTTCAATGACTGTGCGAAGTTGCTGGATATTGGCGGGATCTGGAACGCACTGTCGTACACATCAATCCAGAGCATCCCAAACATGCTCTATGGGTGACATGTCTGGTGAGTATGTAGGCAATGGAAGAGCTGGGACATTTTCAGCTTCCAGGAATTGTGTACAGATCCTTGCGACATGGGGCTGTGCATTATCATGCTTAAACATGAGGTGATGGCGGTGGAGGAATGGCACGACAATGGGCCTCAGGATCTCGTCACGGTATCTTTTTGCATTCAAATTGTGAGGCCGGTTGGACATACGAACAAATTCTCTAAAATGAAGTTGGAGAGGTTTTATGATAGAGAAATTAACATTAACTTCTCTCGCAACCGCTCTGATGGACATTCCTTAAGTCAGCATGCCAATTGCACGCTCCATCAAAATTTGAGACATCTGTGGCATTGTGTTGTGTGACAAAACGGCATATTTTAGTGGCCTTTTATTATCCCCAGCACAAGGTGCACCTGTGTAATTATCATGATGTTTAATCAGCTTCTTGATATGCCACACCTGTCAGGTGGATGGATTATTTTAGCAAAGGAGAAATGCTCACTAACAGGGATGTAAACAAATTTGTTTACAAAAGTTGAGAAATAAGATTTTTGTGCATATGGAACATTTCCGGGATCTTTTATTTCAGCTCATGAAACATGGGAACAACACTTTACATGTTGTGTTTATATTTTTGTTCAGTGTACATTTTCATAATAAAATAAGATGCTTTCTTCCATGTGACTAATCTAGATACAGTGCCTTTAGAAAGTATTCACACCCCTTGACTTCTCCCACATTTTTTTTTGTTACAGCTTGAATTTAAAATGAACTAAATGTAGATTTTATTTTGTCACTGGCCCACACACAATACCCTATAATATCAAAGTGGAATTGTCTTTTTTGAAATGTTTACAAATTAATAAAAAATGAAAAGCTGAAATGTCTTGAGTCAATCAGTATTCAACCCCTTTGTTATAGCAAGGCTAAATAACTTCAGGAGTAAAAATGTGCTTAACAAGTCACATAATAAATAGCATGGACTCACTGTGTGCAATAGTAGTGAGAAGATATGTGAGAAAAAAAATCTATTGAATTCAGGATGTAACAACAAAATCTGGAATAAGTCAAAGGGTATGAATACTTTCTGAAGGCACTGTATCATGATTTTGTTGTCTGGTTCATTAAAATATGCAGTATTTATTATTGTCCATGACACCATCTACACTTGGTATTAATAAGATTTAAAATCAAAAATACAGTCAATATGATCACTTAGCATCTATTAAAATGTTTATAGTATATTATGAGATTATGATCTATTTCAAAATGTGTCCAGCATGCCTGCAGGATTTCACACTCACTGAAATGACTAATAGACAATACTTGTACACACCAATTCAACCCATTCTCTAGCCTGTCTTCCCTACACCTACAGCTAAATGTACTACTTCACCTGTTGAAGGCATTTTGTGCTGGGTATTGGTATTTCAAAAGATTTTAACCCACATCCTCATTGCCCTTGTACAATACATAGCACTTACAGTACCCTTTAAAAATGTTTCACAAGGACTCTGTGGTTTTGGTAGGTCCCACAAAGAAATCCATCAACCGTAATGGCTACACACAAGCTGTTCAATATGAAGATAATTAAGCCTTGTTGGTGGAGTAAATAAAGATGAGTATCAAGCTCACAAAAAAACTAACATAAATCAAGGCTACATGTACACAATTACTTCTGGTGATGAGGCACTTCTCTGCAAAGAGGTTCCATTTAGACTTACTCTGTACAACATAATGAAGTAATGGCCTCTTCTTGTTACATGGTGTATCAGGACTACATTTCCAACGATACTGCACATGATACCAACGTTCAGTAGGCAAACGTTGCAGAACATTGCAGATAGAAATGTCATGAAGAGTTGACATAACTCCCAAGAATTGGAAAGAGATCTCCAAAAATAAAAATAAATTCATGAAGTGTACTTTTTGGAGGATTTTCCATGATGCCTACCTTATTTTACATGTCAGAGGCATGTTTGTTCTACATAATATACACTGAACAAAAATATAAACGCAACTTGCAACAGTTTCAAAGATTTTACTGAGTTACAGTTCATATAAGGAAATCAGTCATTTGAAAGGAATTCATTAGGCCCTAAATCTATGGATTTCACATGACTGGGAATACAGATACGCATCTGTTGGTCACAAATACCTTTTTAAAAAAAGGTAGGGGCGTGGATCAGTAAACCAGTCAGTATCTGGTGTGACCACCATTTTCCTCATGCAGTACATCTTCTTCGCATAGAGTTGATCAAGCTGTTGATTGTGGCCTGTGGAATGTTGTCCCACTCCTGTTCAATGGCTGTGCGACGTGGCGGGACCTGGAACACGATGTCATACACATCGATCCAGAGCATCCCAAACATGCTCAATGGGTGACATGTCTGGTGAGTATGCAGGCCATGGGAGAACTGGGACATTTTCAGCTTCCAGAAATTGTGTACAGATCCTTGCGACATGCATTTTCATGCTGAAACATGAGGGGATGGCGACGGATGAATGGCACGACAATGGGTCTCAAGATCTCACCACGGTATCTCTGTGCATTCAAATTGCTTATGCCTGTCCATACCATAATCCTAATACCACCATGGGGCACTCTGTTCACAACGATGACCCACACGACGCCATATGTCTGAGGTTGTTAGGCCGGTTGGACATACAGCCAAATTCTCTAAAACAATGTTGGAGGCGACTTATGGTAGAGAAATTCAAATTAAATTATCTGGCAACAGATCTGGTGGACATTCCTGCAGTCAGCATGCCAATTGGAGGCTCCCTTCAAAACTTGAGACATCTGTGGCATTGTGTTGTAACAAAAGTGCGCATTTTTGAGTGGCCTTTTATTTTCCCCAGCACAAGGTGTACCTTTGTAATGATCATACTGTTTAATCAGCTTCTTGATATGCCACACCTGTCAGGTGGATGGATTATCTTTGCAAAGTTGAAATGCTCATTAACAGGGATGTAAACAAATTTGTGCACAACATTTGAGAGAAATAAGCTTTTTGTGCATACATACAATTTCTGGAATCTTTTATTTCAGCTCATGAAACATGTGACCAACAGTTTACATGTTGCGTTTATATTTTTGTTGAGTATATTTCTACCTGGATGTTCCACAACGTTCTGTCCTGCTGAAAGTGGCCCATATAATTCACAGTGGAATGTTTTGCTTCAGAGTAAAACCTTGACCAATCAATCGAATATCTTACAGGAAAAGAGAATTCTCCAGACATACAGTTCGACAAATATATTGGCACTCTTGCACTTTTCTTTAAATCCCTATTTCTTCTAAAATAAGTTGAAATTGAAAAAAAGCTTTAGGTCTCCACACCTGGTTATTGGATTGCCAACATTGCAGAACCAATTGATTTTTGTAAACTTTATTTTCTAAATTAAAATTGTAAACTTAAGACAAATGGCATGGACAACATTATTGTCACCCCGGAGCTATAGTACTTGGTTGCACAGACTTTTGTAAGACACAGTGCCTTTGGAAAGTATTCAGACCCCTTGACGTTTCCACATTTTGTTATTCTAAAATTGATTCAATTGTTCCCCCCCCCAAATCTACACACAATCCCCCATAATGACAAAGCATTTTCACAAATCTATACAAAAAAAATAATATTACATTTACATAAGTATTCAGACTCTACTCAGTAATTTGTTGAAGCACCTTTGGCAATGATTACAGCCTCAAGTCTTTTTAGGTATGACGCAACAAGCTTGGCACACCTGTATTTGGGGAGTTTCTCCCATTCCTCTCTGCAGATCCTCTCAAGCTATGTCAGGTTGGATGGGGAGCGTCGCTGCACAGCTATTTTCAGGTCTCTCCAGAGATATTCGATCGGGTTCAAGTCCGGGCTCTGGCTGGGCCACTCAAGGACATTCACAGACTTGTCCCGAAGCCACTCCTGCGTTGTTTTTGCTGTGTGCTTAGGGTCGTTGTCCTGTTGGAAGGTGAACCTTCACCCCAGTCTGAGGTCCTGAGCGCTCTGGAGCAGGTTTTCATCAAGGGTCTCTCTGTACTTTGCTCCGTTCATCTTTCCCTCGATCCTGACTAGTCTCTCAGTCCCTCCCGCTGAAAAACAACCCCACAGCATGATGCTGCCACCACCATGCTTCATCGTAGGGAGGGTGCCAGGTTTCCTCCAGGTGTGATGCTTGGCATTCAGGCCAAAGAGTTCAATCTTGGTTTCATCAGATCAGAGAATTGTGTTTCTCATGGTCTGAGAGCCCTTTAGGTGCCTTTTGGAAAACTCCAAGCGGGCTGTCATGTGCCTTTTAATGAGGAGTGGCTTCCCCCTGATTGGTGGAGTGCTGCAGAGATGCGAGAACCTTACAGAAGGACAACCATCTCCACAGAGGAACACTGGAGGTCTGTCAGAGTGACCATCGACTTCTTGGTCACCACTCTGACCAAGGCCCTTCTCCCCCGATTGCTCAGTTTGGCCTGGCGTACAGCTCTAGGAAGAGTCTTGGTGGTTCCAAACTTGTTCCCTTTAAGAATGATGGAGGACACTGTGTTTTTGGGGACCTTCAATGAAAGCAGAAATGCTTTGGTAACCTTCCCCAGATCTGTGACGACACAATCCTGTCTTGGAGCTCTACGGACAATTCCTTCGACCTCATGGCTTGGTTTTTGCTATGACATCCACTGTCAACCTTTGGACCTTGTGTAGACAGGTGTGTGCCTTTCAAAATCATATCCAATCAATTGAATTTACCACAGGTGGACTCCAATCAAGTTTTAGAATTGTCTCAAGGACGATCAATGGAAACAGGATGCACCTGAGCTCAATTTTGAGTCTCATAGCAAAGGGTCTGAATAGTTATGTAAATAAGGCATTTATGTTTTACATTTTAAAGTTTTCGCTCTGTGTGTAGAATAAGTTAATCCGTTTTAGAATAAGGCTGTAACATAAAATGTGGAAAAAGTGAAGGGGTCTGAATATTTTCAGAATGCACTGTAACTGCCAACAAATGCTTCTTGTAGCCATCAATGAGCTTGCTGCTCCTTTCTACTGTCAATTTGTCCCACTCTTCAGCAGCAAACTGCTCTAATTTTTCAATATTTGAGTGGTGCCAACTGCTGTTTTCAGCTCTCGCCATTGGTTATAGATGTGATTCAGATCTGGACTCTTTGCTGGCCACTCCAGAGTTTCTTCTTGAACCATTCCAGCGTGCTTCTGATGTGTGTTTGGGGTTGTTGACCTGCTGGAAGACCCACAACATTTAACATAGACAATTTTTGTACACTGGGTTGAACATTGCACTCCAAACCACCTTGATAATCTGCTGAGTTCATTATGTATTGTACACATTCAAGCCCAGTACCAGTGGTAGCAAACCTCCCCCATGTTTTATTGTGGAGAGGGTGTTATTTTCTTTGAATGCTTAATTTGTCCGTTGGTTGAAAATCCAATAAGGTGTGGTGACCAAAAGTACATTTTTTTATTCAACTTATTAGAGAAGAAATAGGGAATTATTTAAGAAAAGTTCAGGGGTGACCATATATGGCCAGAACTGTGCAATATAACATTAATTTACACATTTATAACCATTCTCATAAAGCCATGATGAATCCTATACCTTATGAAATCTTTTAGCACCATATAGTAGCTATGTGCACATTGTGCAATGTACCCGTCACCTACGGCCATACATGATCTAGGGCAAATGCATAATTTGTGCATCCATTTTTTGTTATCGATTGAATGATCCATTGAACCCCCGAATAGCAAAACATTCCCATTTAATACAGTATATTGTTCAGATCATAGTGGGTATGTGCGATTCAAAAGCAAACAATAGTCAATTGTGAGCGCAAATGCAGAAACTGGCCATGAAACTGCAGTACTGAAACCCATTCATTTCTTATAAGGCCTCTCCCAATATACTGTAACTTTTCTTTGCTGTTCAGATTCCTATGGGGCACACCATGCTTCATAGTATTTCTAAAGAAAATAACTTCATCTCACCTTGATATTTAAAATGTGACCTTGCAACACCAAAATGATACAGTATTGAAATGATTTTGATAGAAAATGTAATAATACACAATGCAAATACTGAGTCATGAATATAACCTTTACAAAGCTCAGTTGCTGTTGTTAGTGTCCTCATAATCACTATGCTGGCATGTGTGCAGTCAAATACAGGCATATTTGATATATTCTCAACAGGGCATTTTTAAGGGGAATCGCATGACTCATTCATACTGTTCATATTTCTCCATAGTTCCAATGGTCAGCGCCCACTGCTCACTCCAACTGTAGCCAAGTCAGGGAACAGAGGGGGCAGAACCAGCAACCATACACACTGCCGTTATGCTAAAGAGTCCAGACTAGCAATGTGCCAGTGTTGGTTCTTAGCAGTGTGATCACACAACTAGAGCTCTTTGGTCAAGAAGACACAGTTGTGGCTTATCCAATGAGGTTCTTATCTATGTTAACCGTGGCCAACACAATGTGTCCAGCCCTGGGCCTTCATATAAAGGTAAAAGGTATTTGAAACATTATTATTATCCCTGTAACTAAAAGTTTGAAACAGTAAAAACTCAATGGATGAGTGCATAGCAAGGCAAGAGTAAGCATGAGGACTTGTCAATTAGAGGAAATGGAGAGAAGAGCAATACTGACAGCATAGACATGAAAAAGTAACAGTAGTAACCTAGTCAAGTCTGGTATGGGTGGAGAGCTAAATAAGATGAGCAACGATAAAGGGACAAACAGCTGGACTAGGCAACCATTAGTCATTGTACTGTAAATGTGTTGGGGATGGGGATATAGTGACAGAAGTCAAGAGGAGGGAGAGAGGGAGACAGGTGAAGAAGGGGAAGGTATAGTGTCAGCCAGGTTATAGGTGGAGTTTGGAGAGGATGACAAAGGGGTAAAAAGAGGCCTGGTGGCAGAGGGGGGCGGGGAGTGGAAAGCAGCAGTGACTGTGGTGGGTGAGTCCGAGCTGACCTCATCTCCTTCCTCCGAATCCCACACCTCACTCTGCAGGTAGTCTGCAAACAAGGCCTTGGCGCGCTGCAGCACCCTGCCCAGATTGTGTCGCCGAACAAGGCGGTCAAAGTGCATGGCCAGCTCGTTGTAATCAAAGCTGTTCTTTATAATGTGGTCTCGATGCTCCAACAGGATTGACAGGCACAGGAACAACATGAAAGGATTCCCTTTGCCAAACTCTTGAGGCGGTGGCAGGGAACAAGGTTTGATGGTGGTATTCTCTGGTTTGGTTGAATTTGGAGTGTTGGGCGCAGTGCTGGAGGCTTTGCTGCAAGGAGAAGGGAGGTTACTGGGAAAGGACTTGTTCACTGTGCTGACCGGCAGCGAAGGAAGAGCTCTCCCGAAGGACAAAATAGGGGAGGAGAGCAATGATCTAGTCAGTAGGGGAGAGGAAACCAAGGACCTCCCTGTGGGGGTAGCGGGAGAGTTAGCTCCGGTTCCGTTCGGCACCGAGGCAAAGGAAGCAAATCCTCTTGTGGCTTTCTCTGGCGACTCAACCCTTCCGTTGGGTAAAATGGGGGAGGTGTACCTTGGTGATGGGGTGTCCGGGGAGGCACCTCTCCAACTTGAGGGGGAGGGAGTGGAGCCTGGAGACAGAGAGGAACCATTCTTCCAGCTTGGTAGACCATGAGGAAATGGGGAGACCGGAGAGGCTGTTTGTCCATTAGGGGAGCTCCTCTCCTCCGTCTCTGGACTGGAGGACTTGTCATCATCCGTTATAAGAGGTGCTCTCTCCCCTGGATCCTCCTCGCTGTCCTCGGTGCCCTGCCGGGCTGGTGGATTTGATACAGGGTGCAAGGAGGCTTCCATCTCAACAGGACGCTCTAGTGGGTCTCTCTCCACGAAATCAAAGCTGTCCTTGTTCCGTGCATTGTAGTATTTGAACTCACCAAAACTATTCTGCTTCTCGAAGGGAGGAACAGGCGCATTGTTGTGCACCTTCTCCTTTCCTACGTAAGGCATGTCGAAGTTCCCCTCACCCTCTCTTCTGGCTCCTCTGTCCTCCCGCTCTCCTTCCTCCATGTCGATCTTTCTCCCGCCGTCTGCCTCCTCTCTTGAAGGCCTCAACATGTGTCGTCTCCGCTGCTTCTCTTTCTGCTCCCCTTCTTCTTCACCTGCGAAAGCAGGCCTCTTTTCAACACCACTCTCAGATGTCATTCTGGTCTGGTCTGTCTCTAGGGGCGGCCCAAAAAGCTCCACTTCCGTTTCGGGAGGATCAGGAGGCAGGGAACTCCAGGTGACCTCCAGCATCCTCAGAGCATCGTCGAAGGCAAACTCCCGTTTGAGTTCCAAGAGCAGCCAGCGGTAACAGAAGAACAGGTCATCAGCTCCGCGGGACACCAAATAACAGTAGAACTCGGGGTCTGAGTACTGCAGTAGCAGCTTCAGATGCTGGAACTTGACGGACATGAGTTGGCCATCCTGGCGGAAATTTCCCTCTAGGCGTTTCATGATGCCACAGAAACAGATGAATGCATGTGCCTCATTGTCCATGACGGCAAGTATCGGAGAAGCGATGTCACTCATGCCTTGGCAGTACGACACCTACGAAACAGAGTTGAAATGAATTAAAACACAGCAAAAACTAGGATTACATACACTACATGACCAAAAGTATGTGGACAACTGCTTGTCAAACATTTCATTCCAAAATCTTGGGCATTAATATGGAATTGGTTCCATTCAGCCACAAGAGCATTAGTGAGGTTGGGCACTGATGTTGGGCGTTTAGGCATGGCTCGCAGTCAGTGTTTCAATTCATCTCAAAGTTGTTTGATGGGGTTGAGGTCAGGCCTCTGTGCAGGCCAGTGAAGTTCTTCCACACCAATCTCGACAAACCATTTCTGTATGGACCTCGCTGTGTGCACAGGGGCATTGTCATGCTGAAACAGGAAAGGCTCTTTCCTCAAACTGTTGCCACAGAGTTGGAAGCACTTAATCGTCTGGAATGTCATTGTTAACTGTAACGTTAAGATTTCCCTAGCCCGAAACATGAAAAACAGCCCCAGACCATTATTCCTCCTCCACCAAACTTTACAGTTGGCACTATGCATTCGGGAAGGTAGCGTTCTCCTGGCATCCGCCAAACCCAAAATCGTCAGTCGGACTGTCAGATGGTAAAGCGTGATTCATCACTCCAGAGAACGTGTTTCCACTGATCCAGAGTCCAATGGCGGCGACCTTTACGCCACTCCAGCCAACGCTTGGCATTGCAATCTTAGGCTTGTGTGCGGCTGCTCGGCCATGGAAACCCATTTCATAAAGCTTGCGACAAACTGTTATTGTGCAGATGTTGCTTCCAGAGGCAGTTTGGAACTTGGTAGTGAGTGTTGCAACCGAAGACGGACAATTATTTTATGAGCTGCGCGCTTCAGCACTCGGCTATCCCGTTCTGTGAGCTTGTGTGATCTACCACTTCGTGGCTGAGCCATTGTTGCTCCTAGATGTTTCCACTTCACAATAACAGCCCTTACAGTTGACCAGGGCAGAAATTTGAGAAACTGACTTGTTGGAAAGGTGGCATCCTATGACGGAGCCATATTGAAAGTTACTGAGTTCTTCAGTCAGGCCATTCTACTGCCAATGTTTGTCTATGGAGCACACACATGGCTGTGTGCTCCATTTTATACACCTGTCAGCAATGGGTGTGGCTGAAATAGACAAATCCACTAATTTGAAGGGGTGTCCATATATGTTTGTCTATATACTGTATCACTGCAAGCAGACAGAGTTTACTAATCATAACTCAAAAGCAAATAGACAGAATTGAAGATGCCAAACACCAGCGTTGAGCATATATTTGTTCTCACTGAGCTAATAACACCACACCCCTTAGCATGTCTGCATGTCAAGGAATGTAAAAGGAATGCAAACATGTCCGTATAACGCCACCATCAGGCTACCAAAGAGGACAGAGAAAAAAATTGATTCCAACACCTGTGGATGTGTAATGGCAAAGGTGGTAAGCAGGTCGGTGAGAGCGGTGAGATGGGGGCTGTCCTCGGAGCCGGCGTAATAGGGATGGGCCCGGTCGGTCCTCAGGACGTCCTTCAGTACGTTGCCCCTGATGAACTCCAGGTCCTCTGGACTGACCCTAGCTGACCACTCCCCCTTCAGCTGGTCGTACTCCCTAGTCTTTCTCTTCATGTAGTCCATCCTCTCCTGACCGGTCAGCCCATCGGGGTACACGTTCAGGAGGTAACGCCACACAACCTGGACACAGAGGAAATGACAAACCTGAAATTATTTTTACCACAACATGTCCGTTGGAGAAGGGGTTTTGACATGTAGGATATACACCAGCATTTTGTAGGCTCTATACTCCAGTATTTTGGCTTTTAGATCAAATGTTTCATATGAGGCGAAGGTAAAGAACACTTCTACATTAATGTGGATGCTACCATGATTACAGATAATCATGAATTAATTGTGAATAATGATGAGTGAGAAAGTTAAAGGCACAAAGATCATACCCCCAAGAGATGCTAACCTATCACCATTACCAATAACAGTGGAGGGTAGCATTTTTTTCATCATTATCCACGATTCATTCATGATTATCCGTAATCATGGTAGCATCCACATTAATGTAAAGTGTTCAAAAACATATTCTATTCTTATTTACAATGACAATACATTATTTACCATTCCCTTCAATTGGGCACAACATCATCTGAAAAACAATCAAAACAAATGTTGCAAGGTTGTTGTAGTCTTGGCATGCTACAAATATGGGACCAAATAATAAACTTTTGACTACTTTAATACACATAAGTGAATTTGTCCAAATACTTATGATACCTTCAAAATGGGGGGACAAGATACATAAAGTGCTTTCATTTCTAAATGTTAAAACAGATATGTATGGAAATACCCTCAAATAAAAGGTAACATTCTGTACTGCCACATCACAGCCAAATTAAATGTTTTAGCTTCACTATCTAAAATATCTATGTTCATACAATACAGTGAGTGTATAGTCATTTAACAATATAGCTCTTCTACATCCAAATGGCATTTCTTTATGCTCATTTTCTCATACATTCATGTTCCACATTGAATGACCTACATAGATACTCTGTTTACACTCCGAAGTGAAACATGCATACACCCAAATGCTTTAGTCCTACATCTAATTCACACTTCGGGAAATTATTAATATCCAAAGACCATAAGTATACAATTCCCGTCAAAGTTTTGGAGACCATGGGCCCTTCTCAAACTCAAATGTCTGCGTAAATCTTCCATTGACACCAATGCATGGTTACGAGAAAGTCTAAGTTAAACACACAAGTTAAGGTTCGGCCCTATGGGATTTTATTTGATATTCTAGTACTTTCAATTATGTTTGTGAAATGCTTTGGTATCGAGGGTTAAAAGAGCTGTCTGTTAGCACACTTATTGTTGGAATCTCTGTGAATGCGCTGTTACCTTGCGTAGTGAAGGCTCTACCCCGCCATGATAGATGCGTAGCCTCAGTTCCTCTGGTCGGGAAAGCTGGCCCTGGCCATTGAGGTAACTGTGGAACTCTGCATCGCTCAAAGGGGGCTTGAAAGGCTTCACTTCCTCCCCGTAAGACCAGCTCAAGGCCTGTTGTACTCTGGACAGTGTTCGACCCATCATCTGAACAGAGACAGACAGCAAGAGATTAAACCGCAGGTGGGTCATTGGGAGCAACACTAACCTAAGAACTGGAGTTATTTAGCATTAGCAGAAGGACCTGACTCAAGGCAGCAGTGACTGGCTGGTAAAAAAGATGGCTGACAGGGTGAAGAGCGAGAGCGTTGTCAGTAACCTGGGACAGTAGGGACTGGGTGAAGGGGAGGGCCGCAGCCGCCAAGGACCTTCTATCCCCGGGAAGCTGGTCAGAACAAATCACTTCTTTGGGGCTTATTATGTCCCAGTCCTCCATAACGGGACCTAAAAGGAAGAAAGTGGAAACACGAGATGGTCGATAAAATAGGACTGTATGAAGGAGGCCAACAAATACATTACAAAAAAAAAGTTTCAATAGGAAAGAGATACTTGACAAAGTAATTTAACACATATCCCAAAAACATATACTGAATGAAAGCGTGCACACACACACAAGCTCTTCAGGTGGTGACCCATAGGAACACATCATTAGAACGTTTGACAGGTCTGCTTACTGTCTTCGGCAGGCTTAATGTCCATCTTGAGCTGTAGATAAGGTTTAGCTGCACTGACAAATGCAGCATCTAAATCCCAGTCAGACAGGAGCGAAAGATACACTTCCAAACCTCCACGGTCCCGGGATAGGTAACTTATTCCAAAGTTGCGTTTGCTAATTAAGAAACAAGAAAATAGCTGATAGCAATATTTAAAAGGCTGATATCAATTCTAGAAAGCATGGCAATCCAAGTCATTTCATATCCATAATCTTTTCAAACTTTATTGTAGGCAAAGCTTTCTCCCAAAACAATACTTTCTAATATTGTCTGCAGAATGGTGAAAGTGCAAAATAATGGTGGAATTCAGATATGCTGTCAATGTTTAGCACTATCCATGGAGTTCTTAAACTATGGCGCACGACATGGTTGAATGCGCCAACAAATCAGCACAATCTACTTTTTCAAACTGCAGCCATCTTGGAGCTAAGATTGGGATCATGTATACTGTGCTAATGCCAATACCAAAAAAGAGTAACGAAGAGCAATGTACAAAAGGGCAAACTTAGTAAAGTGCATGGAGGCTGCCATTTTTATGCACCTCCACAATTCTGCTTGCCATGTCAATCAACAGCACTGTAGACATTATTATGTTGATGCTCCTCCTCACCCATTTAACTCAAAGGCTCGGATGAGGATGTGCTGTAGCACCTCAAGTGATGTTATCTGAGGATCCACAGCAAATGAGCGAAACTCCACTGGCAGCAGCCCCTCACACTTCTGAGGAAGGTGAGAAACAATAATGTAAACATTCATTGAGGTACATTGAAGGCCTATTTCATATCATCACTGTAAATCATGTGTGACTGAATCAATGTCATTCTTCAGTTCCAATAAAAAGGCTAGCCCGGGTTCAAGAATTACGTTTTGAAATTCAGTTAACCCAGGCTACCAAAAGCCAACAACAAAGGTGAATGTCATAAATAGCAGACTGACCTTCTACAATGGAAGACTAAACTTTTTTTTGTAATGATTGGGTCGTACATCAAAAATGGTGTAGGCTATATTTGTCACAAGAGAGCAGAAATGCTTACTTTTATATCACTAAATGACGTGTCACCTGTTCTCAGTCAAGAGCTCAGAGCTGATCTGGTGTTGACGGCGATGTTAACTAAATGACTCACTACTATTACTAAAGCGTCAAGACAACGTTATAACAACCTGCCACGTCACTGTGGGGTTCTGTCTGTGAATAACTGAGTTCATTACTTGGTATAACACAATAAACCAATCTAACTAGCTGTCAAGATTCGCGGGTTTAGTTGACTCTCAATATTGCTTTAAAATTGTTTCCCCGGTGCACGATCACATATCAACACCAGCAGCAGGTAGCTAGTTAGACCTATTGTCAATAATCGAATGTTCCTAATCCGTTATTTTTCATAGTTACATTATTTACTTTTTGTAGTCAGAAGATCCAAGAGGGTTACGTTCTGAATAACTGTCCACTATTGCTCATTAGATGTTAGCAGGATCAATGCTAAAAAAAACAACAAAGCACTGTTCTGGGTAGAAGAAAAGGATAGCACTTCAAACTGCTACTAGCTAACGCAAAAGTCACCAAAATGTAACGAAAAATGGCCAAAATACGTCAACCACTGTGATAACAATAAAGCTAGCTACCTGGAAATGTGATACATGTCAAAGGGTACCCCAAGCTAGCTGCAGCTATTCCATCGTTCACATATTCCTCACCTTGACTTTGACACGCACTACGCCCCTCTCCTCATCAGTTGCCATGTTGATGAGGAGTCCACTGGACCCACGATGGTTGTATTCAATTAGATTTTTCTTACATAGGCATTTCTCAAATTGGAAGAGAACGGTTGCGGCGACTCATGTTTTTCAGTCACCGCTTTGTCCAGACTTGTACATCAGCGACAATAAGAGAAATCTGTTTCCTGTTTGACGGGAATTTGTTTTAAAATAAAAGCT
The DNA here is from genome assembly GCF_965601325.2 of Salmo salar. Taxonomy (NCBI): domain Eukaryota; kingdom Metazoa; phylum Chordata; class Actinopteri; order Salmoniformes; family Salmonidae; genus Salmo; species Salmo salar. The sequence goes on along the minus strand of NC_138303.1, from coordinate 31,215,205 downwards.
TATTCACACATTTGCAGTACTTCACTGAAGCTAATTTGTCAAAGGTTATTTACGTGATTATGTTCTGTAACAAGAAAAATAAAATATAATTTACTACAGAATTTGAGAATAATCCGATGTTAACATTCCAGCTCAAAATGAGAAAAATACCCAAAATGCCTTTCTTGCTAACAAATGAGGACTTTTAATATCTCCAAAAAATATTGAAGTTTCAGCTTTCACGACTGGAACTCAGGATATGACGCCCGTATACATTACATCATTTAGTGCTGCTGATGGTGCGTTTAAGAAACCTCGGAACTCGGTAATTTCCAACATGGAAACTCATCGTAGAAAGATCACGCCCTAGTTTTTATATGGAGGTCAATGAGAGAGTGTTGAATATGGTCAACAAATTGAATTGCAAAATGTGCTACTTGAGGCTTATTTGATCGAAATAGAAGTTTGGTAATGTTTAGCTTGTTATGAATGTACTGATATAAGTAACCAATACACACAGTCAGGTGGGAAAATAAAGGCTAGCATTTTCAAACAGAAATTTACATCCTGCAGCACTAATTCCAAACATTTTGGGACAGTGTAAAGTCCATGGAGAATAAGAGCACCTCCTCCCAGCTGCCCACTGCACACCCCCCCCCCCCCCCCCCCCCCCCCCCGCTTCTCCTTCACCCAAATCCAGACAGCTGATGTTCTGAAAAAGCTGCAAAATATGGATCCCTACAAATCAGCTGGGCTAGACAATCTGGACCCTCTCTTCCTAACATTATCCGCCGCCATTGTTGCAACCCCTATTACTAGTCTATTCAACCTATCGTTCATATCGTCTGAGATTCCTAAAGATTGGAAAGCTGCCGCGGTCATCCCCCTCTTCAAAGGGGGAGACACTCTAGACCCAAACTGTTACAGACTTATATCCATCCTGCCCTGCCTTTCTAAAGTCTTCAAAAACCAAGTTAACAAAGATCACCAACCATTTCGAATCCCACCGCACCTTCTCCGCTATGCAATCTGGTTTCAGAGCTGGTCACGGGTGCACCTCAGCCACGCTCAAGGTCCTAAACGATATCATAACCGCCATCAATAAAAGACAGGAATGTGCAGCCGTCTTCATCGACCTGGCCAAGGCTTTCGACTCTGTCAATCACCGTATTCTTATCGGCAGACTCAATAGCCTTGGTTTCTCTAATGACTGCCTCGCCTGGTTCACTAACTACTTCTCAGATAGAGATCAGTGTGTCAAATCGGAGGGCCTGTTGTCTGGACCTCTGGCAATCTCTATGGGGGTGCCACAGGGTTCAATTCCCAGGGCGACTCTTTTATCTGTATATATCAATGATGTAGCTTTTGCTGCGGGTGATTTTTTAATCCACCTCTACGCAGACGACACCATTCTGTATACATCTGGGCCTTCTTTGGACACTGTGTTGTTAAACCTCCAAACAAGCTTCAACGCCATAAATCACTCCTTCAGTGGCCTCCAACTGCTCTTAAATGCTAGTAAAACTAAATGCATGCTCTTCAACCGATCGCTGCCCGCACCCGCCCGCCCGACTAGCATCACTACTCTGGACGGTTCTGACCTAGAATATGGACAACTATAAATACCTAGGTGTCTGGCTAGACTGTAAACTCTCCTTCCAGACTCACATTAAGCATCTCCAATCCAAAGTTAAATCTAGAATCGGCTTCCTATTTCACAACAAAGCCTCCTTCACTCATGCTGCCAAACTTACCCTTGTAAAACTGACCATCCTACCGATCCTCGACTTCGGCGATGTCATTTACAAAATAGCCTCCAACACTCGACTCAGCAAATTGGATGCAGTCTATCACAGTGCCATCTGTTTTGTCACCAAAGCCCCATATACTACCCATCACTGCGACCCGTATGCTCTCGTTGGCTGGTCCTCGCTACATATTCGTCGCCAAACCCACTGGCTCCAGGTCATCTATAAGTCTTTGCTAGGTAAAGCTCCACCTTATCTCAGCTCACTGGTCAACATAGCAACACCCACCCGTAGCACGAGCTCCAGCAGGTATATTTCACTGGTCATCCCCAAAGCCAACACCTCCTTTGGCCGCCTTTCCTTCCAATTCTCTGCTGCCAATGACTGGAACGAATTGCAAAAATCACTGAAGTTGGAGACTTATATCTCCCTCACTAGCTTTAAGCGTCAGCTGTCAGAGCAGCTTACCGATCGCTGCAGCTGTACACAGCCCGTCTGTAAATAGCCAGTCCAACCAACTACCTATTTCATCCCCATATTGATATTTATCTTCTTGATCTTTGCACCCCAGTATCTCTACTTGCACATCATCTGCACATCTATCACTCCAGTGTTAATGCTAAATTGTAATTATTTCACCTCTATGGCCTATTTATTCCCTTACCTCCCTAAGCTTACTACATTTGCACACACTGTACATAGATTTTTCTATTGTGTTATTGACTGTACATTTCTTTATCTCATGTGTAACTCTGTGTTGTTGTTTTTGTCGCACTGCTTGCTTTATCTTGGCCAGGTCGCAGTTGTAAATGAGAACTTGTTCTCAACTGGCCTACCTGGTTAAATAAAGGTGAAATAAAATAAATAAAAATAAATAGCGTGGCATTCTGGCAAATTTGAGAAAACCAATTTTGTATTGGAGTTGTGCCTGTTGTTTTTGTTTACATGTGTATCTGCCCTCTCATTGGCTAGAATGTTCTCACCTGATCCCACCTCCTCCTGTCTGCCTTCTGCTTTTGCGGACATTCATTCCCATTTTTCAGCGTTCACTCCACTATCTTGTCAGTTTACAATCTTTTTTTATGATAATTTTGACGTGGAGGTTCCGAGTTTCTGACTTGTCCTGAATGCACCATCAATCCCTCTTTTTACATGCAGAGGAAAACCATATCCCAGGTATTTTACACTGAACAAAAATATAAACGCAGCATGCAACAATTTCAAAGATTTTACTGAGTTACAGTTCATATAAGTAAATCCGTTAATTGAAATAGATAAATTAAGCCCTTACCTATGGATGACTAGGAATACAGACATGCATCTGTTGGTCACAGATACCTTTAAAAAATGGTAGGGGCGTGGATCAGAAAACCAGTCAGTATCTGGTGTGACCACCATTTGCCTCATGCAGCACAACACATCTTCGCATAGAGTTGATCAGGCTGTTGATTTTGGCCTGTGGAATGTTGTCCCACTCCTCTTCAATGGCTGTGCGAAGTTGCAGGATATTGGCTAGAACTGGAATGCGCTGTCCTACATGTTGATCCAGAGCATCCCAAACATGCTCAATTGGTGACATGTCTGGTGAGTATGCAGGCAATGGAAGAACTGTGACATTTTCATCTTCCAGGAATTATCATGCTGAAACATGAGGTGATGGCGGCAGATGAATGGCACGTCAGTGGGCCTCAGAATCTCGTCACAGTAGCTCTGTGCATTCAAATTGCAAAATGTTCGTAGCTTATACCTGCCCGTACCATAACCCCACCGCCACCACGGGGCACTCTGTTCAGCAAACCACTCACCCACACGACGCCATACACACTGTCTGCCATTTGCCCGGTACAGTTGAAACTGAGATTAATCTGTGAAGAGCACACTTCTCCAGCATGTCAGTGGCCATTGAAGGTGAGCATTTACCCACAGAAGTCGGTTATGATGCCAAACTTGTAGTCAGCTTAAAACCCTGGTGAGGACGACGAGCATGCAGATGAGCTTCCCTGAGAGGGTTTCTGGCAGTTTGTGCAGAAATTCTTCGGTTGTGCAAACCCAGCTTCGTCAGCTGTCCGGGTGGCTGGTCTCAGATGATCCCGCAGGTGAAGAAGCACGATGTGGAGGTCCTGGGCAGGCGTGGTTACATGTGGTCTGCGGTTGTGAGGCCGATTTGGACATACTGCCAAATTCTCTAAAACGACATTGGAAGCGACTTATGGTAGAGAAATTAACATTCAATTCTCTGGCAACAGCTCTGGTGGAAATTCCTGCAGTCAGCATGCCAACTGCACGCTCCCTCAAAACGTGAGACGTCTGTGGCATTGTGCAATAAAACTGCAAAACTGCACATTTTAGAGTGACCTTTATTGTCCCCAGCACAAGGCGCTCCTGTGTAATGATCATGCTGTTTAATCAGTTTTTGATACGTCACACATGTCAAGTGGATGGATTATCCTGGAAATGCTCACCAACAGTGATGTAAACAAATGTGTGCACAACATTATTGAGAAATAAGCTTTTTGTGCGTATAGAATATTTCTGGTATCTTTTATTTCAACTCATGAAACATGGGCCTTACATGTTACAACCTTACATGTTGTGTTTATATTTTTGTTCAGTGTACAATGTATATGATATACAGCTGGAACCCACAAATAATCATTAATATATGGTCACAGTTAGGGTGACATGGTTGGGGCCAATTCCATTTTAATTTAGTAGGCAAAACAAAAATCTCATTCAAGAATTAAAAAGTGCCATTTCTTTTTCAAGAGGATTTTCCAATTCTTGAATTCACCTTCCGACCATACTTCCCTCCCTTGGTGGAGTGTACTGTTCAGAAACTGACATGAAAGCTCAGTCACTACAAAAACAACACATTTTGTTAAAAAGGTAATTCTTTGATTTGGGGTGGCATTTAAGTATTGCATTTTGTAACAAATTAACTTAATTTTTGTAGATTTGTATTTCATTGATATGTATTTGGGTACATCTTCCCATTATAAACAAACTAATATGGTAGCTTAATAACTTTTTAATACATTTGGACTATTATGATAACATTGTGCCACCAGTAGGAGCAGTAACACCAATGCCAACTTTTAGGTAATTGAGGATTTTCATAAAATGGAGGCCACAGAAACGCAAATCTATGGTCAATAACCCTTTAACAATAATTTACAAAAGTCATATGATTAATAATTTTTCACAATGCAACACCAATGACACTTTATTTAAACACAAAATTCTCAATCCTCACATTTATGACATAGTAAAAGGGTTTGATTAACTAATCCTTTCCTTTAATATAGGCCCCTCCCCAATAACAGTTTTTCACTGAAGAGAATTCTCAAGGTCCTTTGTAATGAGTGATTTTCAAGGCGGTAACACCAATGACTTAAAACATACTTGTAAAAAATTCTAATAATCAAGATCCATTACTCAAAACTCAAACTGATGCAGTCATAAGATACTGTATGTCATTATATGACATCAGTCCATTACAGGCTAAATGGTTAAAATGAGATTAAAAAAGTCATGTGACAGATATCAAAAGCATACGTTTGTACATGGTGTGGATAACAAGTTACAACCTTAACTAACCTAAAAAGTAAAACTAATGGCTAAACCCATCAAATGTCCTGGTCAACCAAGTGATATTGGGTGAGTTGAATAGGCAGATATTTTGATATGCTACTACTGTAGGCCTACTGGCATACAATAACCCAGCAGGTGGCACTCATGATCCGTGCAGACCTTTAACCTGTTCTGTGTTGTCCACCATGCCTCCTTACTCTCAGCTTAGCCTCAGTTCCTGCATCTTCATATTCAGTTTGCGGTTTGTGAGATCTTGGATTGCCCCTCTCAGCGGATGTGAGCCATCTCCTCCAGAAAGGGAGTCTTCATGCAGCCAGTGCAAAGCTGGTCCATCCACAGGGGCGCCTCGTGCTGCAGGGGGGTGCGACGAGGGTAAAAGGTGTAGGAGAGGTCATAGTTCAGCAGACAGCTGATGGATGCCATGTAGACGTCAGAGAAGCGGCACAGGCGACGGGAGAAGTAGGTGGGGTTATGGCAGGTGCGGAAAATGCTACCAAAGTGAGGGTTGAACAGGTTCTTGGTCACAGCTCTGTGAGGGGGAAAATGAAAGAAAGGGTCGAAGGAAGTTCATAGGTCTGTACGAAGCTTGTTAAGTCACAATTACACTGAATCCTTTAGGTCTGACTTGCTGTCCGACGGTCTTGAAAAATTAAATATTTATTTAGAATATTATGACATACACTACATGACCAAAAGTATGTGGACACCTGCTCGTCGAATATCTCATTCCAAAATCATGGGCATTAATATGGAGTTGGTCCCCCCTTTGTTGCTATAACAATGGTGACGAGTTTTACACCACTCCAGCTGACGCTTGGCATTGCGCATGGTGATCTTAGGCTTGTGTGCGGCTGCTCGGCCATGGAGTCCAATTTATGAAGCTCTCGATGAACAGTTCTTGTGCTGATGTTGCTTCCAGAGGCAGTTTGGAACTCGGTAGTGAGTGTTGCAACCGAGGACAGACAATTTTCTTGCGCGCTACAGCACTCGGTGTTCCCGTTCTGTGAGCTTGTGTGGCCTACCACTTCACAGCTGAGCCGTTGTCGCTCCTAGACGTTTCCACTTCACAATAACAGCACTTACAGTTGACCAGGGCAGCTCTAGCAGGGCAGAAATTTGATGAACTGACTTGTTGAAAGGTGGCATCCTGTGATGGTGTGCCACATTGAAAGTCACTGAGATCTTCAGTAAGGCCATTCTACTGCCACTGTTCTATGGAGTTTGCATGGCTGTGTGCTCGATTTTAATACACCTGTCAGCAACAGGTGTGGCTGAAATAGCCGAAAGCACTAATTTCAAGGGGTGTCCACATACTTTTGTATATTTAGTGTATAATATCTACTAACACTAGACTCACCGAAGCTCTTCTCTCTCCTTCAGCCAATCCTGCAGAACTTTCTTTGACTCTGGATCTCGATGCATCTGCACAAGTGCAATAAAAATGTTTTTACTTGAACACTTTCATCTTAACATAAAAAACATGGCATGGCTGATGGGTAAAAAAAATATCATAATAATAGCTTGTAAAAGTAGTGCTTATTGTGGGGGTACAATTGATTGGGACCAGAGTATGTGCAGCGGAGCTTGAGCGGAGCATGACCAATTTGACTGGAGCACTGAGCGAGATTCCCAAAGGCTGGAGCCCGCTCCAATTTCGCTCCAGTAGCGCTCACTTCACAAGCTCAGGGCATGCCTGGCCCAGCATGCATTTGTAGTCTACTTGAGTGCTACTATAGCCCCTTTCTTTAACTACTGTTATGGAGTTCACAAAATATTTGAATAAAGAAACTGATAAAACACAGTTGCAAAATCAAAATGACTTACAAAGATGAGGACCAAGAGAGGGAGTGCGGTGATGTAGTGTCCACAACTAAAGAATCATTGTGGAATCTGAAAAGAGGCGTATCCATGATGGTATACTTCATGTACATGCTAAAAGAAAGGAACGAGGTGGGTAGATAACTAAGTGTGTCACTGTAGCAAAAGTATTTATAAAAAAGTTAAAAATCAGACCTCTTAAAAGTTTAGTTCATTTTTGTTCTATTATCTATACAATAGGCCATAATTGATTTTGGCCAATAGGCCTGGCATATTCCCACTTTTAAGGAGCTTTCTGGTTATTTTGCCTAAAAACCTTTAGGCCTACATATCTTACCTATAGAAAAAAACAACTCTGCATCTCTGCCCAGCCTGACCAGAGTGGCCAAAAGGGTGTTTAGCATCCCCAGTGGCTCTGCAAGCTCAGAGAGGATATTCTCCACTGCTGGCCTGTTTCTAAAAATGAATTCAAAAGGCACAGTAGACTGAGCCTAATAAGGCATTTTTCATTTAATTCTAAGTCACAGCCTATATGCTCAATTTATAGACTATAATGATACAATGAAATGTTGTTTAAATGCTGAGCGCTTTATGTCCCTACCAGCCTATTCTGTCACACTTGCAAATGCTTCACAATGTATTCCTTTGTAGGCTATAGCCTTGAAATAATACAGCATAAATAATTCATGTTCGTTCCTTCTTAGGCTCCCTGTCTGGCTCCTGACCTATTTAGAGTGTTTAAATGTTGTATAATATTTCATGTAGCCTATTTGAAATGAGCGCTTCTTACATTACCCTTTTCATGTTTATTAAAATACTTTTCATTCATATCATATGATTTGGTTTTAATACTTCAAAACCATATGGTAGGTCTAGGCAGTCACAAAAATAGATGGGTGTTGGTTAAATTGTGATTTTAATGAATGGAGCGAATTTTGAGCAGCATTTTTTCCCCCACTGTGAGTGTGGAGCGGTGCTGCTCCATGAGCGATGAGTGGGATTTCCGACCGCTCAACTCCACTCACATACTCTGATTGGCACTACATTCCATATAGGCAAGAGACCCATCATGGTAAATGCAACATTGCTTTGACCTCACAGTTTGCCGATTTCTATGTTGTAGAACACCCTATAGCTCTATAAGTGTACCTGCATGCGTTCCAGTAGACCGGTGAGTGCCTGCAGCCAGGTGAGGCCCTGGGCATACTGCTCCGTGTTCACAACCCTGGTCTCCACCTCCAGCTCCGGTACTATGGCTCCCGTCCGCCAGCCGTGACGCAGCATTAGGTCCTGCAGAAGAGCATGAGTAGTCAGCCCAGTACAATGACTAGCCACAACATTACACAGGTTATTACAGTAAGCACAATGTGAGACACACAGTCCTTAAAACAAAGTAAATGTCTGTTCGCAATTTCCTGTGTTGAGAAATCACATCCACACTGCCTGCATCAGTCACCAAAATATTTAGACATGCAGTACCAGTCAAAAGTTTAGACACACCTACTCATTCAAAGGTTTTTTCTTAATTTTTTATCATTTTCTAAATTGTACATTTTACTTTTTTTTATTATTTTTTTTATTTTTAACATTTTAGTCATTTAGCAGACACTCTTATCCAGAGCGACTTACAGTAGTGAATGCATACATTTCATACTTTTTTTTGTGTGTGTACTGGTCCCCCGTGGGAATCGAACCCACAAACCTGGCGTTGCATACACCATGCTGGCGTTGCAAACACCATGCTCTACCAACTGAGCCACAGGGAAGTAGAATAGTGAAGACATCAAAACTATGAAATATCACATATGGAATCATGTAGTAATCAAAAAAGTGTTACATTTTTCTATTTCAGATTCTTCAAAGCAGCCACCCTTTGCCTTGATGACAGCTTTGAAAACTCTTGGCATTCTTTCAATCACCTAGAATGCTTTCCCAACCGTCTTGAAGGAGTTCCCACATATGCTGAGCACTTGTTGGCTGCTTTTCCTTCACTCTGCAGTCCAACTCATCCCAAACCATCTCAATTGGGTTGAGGTCAGAGGATTGTGGAGGCCAGGTCATCTGATGCAGCACTCCACTTTCCTTCTTGGTCAAATAGCCGTTACACAGCCTGGAGGTGTGTTGGGTCATTGTCCTGTTGAAAACAAATGATAGGCCAAAACCAGATGGGATGAAGTATCGCTGCAGAATGCTGTGGTAGCCATGCTGGTTGTGTGCCTTGAATTCTAAATAAATCACAGTGTCACCAGCAAAGCACCACCACACCTCCATGCTTGACGGTGGGAACCACACATGCAGAGATCATCCGTTCATCTACTCTGTATCTCACAAAGACACGGTGGTTGGAACCAAAAATCTCAAATTTGGACTCATCAGACCAAACCAGACAAATTTCCACTGGTCGAATGTCCATTGCTCGTGTTTCTTGGCCCAAGCAAGTCTCTTCTTCTTATTGGTGTCCTTTAGTAGTAGTTTCTTTGCAGCAATTCGACCATGAAGGCCTGATTCACTTAGTCCCCTCTGAACAGTTGATGTTGAGATGTGTCTGTTACTTGAACTCTGTGAAGTATTTATTTGGGCTAACATTTCTGAGACTGGTAACTCTAATGAACTACCTCTCTGCAGCAGAGGTAACTCTGGGTCTTCCTTTCCTGTGGCGGTCCTCATGAGAGCCAGTTTCATCATAGCGCTTGATGGTTTTTGCGCCTGCACTTGAAGAAACCTTACAAGTTCTTGAAATGTTCCGGATTGACTGACCTTCATGTCTTAAAGTAATGATTGACTGTCGTTTCTCTTTGCTTATTTGAGCTGTTCTTGCCATAATATGGACTTGGTCTTTTACCAAATAGGGCCATCTTCTGTATACCACCCCTACCTTGTAAAAACACAACTGATTGGCTCAAAGGCATTAAGGAAAGAAATTCCACAAACTAACTTTTAACAAGGCACATCAGGTGACTACCTCATGAAGCTGGTTGAGAGAATGCCAAGAGTGTGCAAAGCTGTCAAGGCAAAGGGTGGCTACTTATAATTAATATATTAACATATTTTAATTTGTTTAACACTTTTTTGGTTAATACATGATTCTATATGTGTTATTTCATAGTTTTGATGTCTTCAATATTATTCTACAATGTAGAAAATAGCAAAAATAAAGAAAAACCCTGGAATGAGTCGATGTGTCCAAACTTGTGACTGGTACTGTAAATATAGTATGACTCACTGCCAAGTCACTGTACAGATGATCTCCAAAGTACAGCACCTTGGATCCTCTCCATCCTGTGAGCCTGAGAAAGTCAAACAGGTTGCCCTACAACAAGGAGACAGCGTAATGAATGTCACAAGGAATTATTATTAAGTTAAATCAGGCAATGGTTGAAGTTAACAGAGGAGGAAATATGGCAAACAAAGGACCGTGGATTGGTAAAACTACAACATGACTAATGACAGTAATTATGTGGTCATGGATGTGGTCTTCCATCAAATTCTGCTGAGGCCTTAGCAACAGACAATTATTGGCCTTGAGGGTCAGTCTGGCAATGATATTGGCAGTGTTCTTAGAGGAAAAGTACTGCATGGTTAACATGTCCAACTGTGAGGCAACAATACATGTCATTTCATCAAAATAGTATCCATTTATCACCAAGCCTGATCGATTGTCCCCAAATCTTATCCAGATAACAGAGAACGAGGTGGCCTCATGCTTGTCACATATTAAGCCACAGAAAGCACCGGGCCCAGATGGACTACGGGGCAAAGTACTGAAGGTCTGCGCCGACCAGCTCAAGGGAGTCTTCACACGACTGTTTCAACTCCTTCTGAGCACCTCTACAGTGCAAAACTCCTGGAAGGTGTCGAACATTGTACCAGAGGCCAAATCACAAATGACTTTCGCCTCTTCTGGCCCAATGCATGGAAAGGGTTGTTAGTAAACACCTTACCCTGTCCATAGCAGATCAACTGGACCCATTACAGTTTGCCTATTAGTCACAGAGGGGACTGAGGATGCTATCCTGACCTTGGTGAACATGGTGGCTTGTCACCTTCAACATGTTATTTATTGATTTTAGTTCAGCTTTCAATACAATGCAAATACACATACTGCTGAAACGACTACTGGACCTGAATGTCAACGGAGGTCTCGCAGGTTGGATCAAGGACTTTTAACTGACCGCCCACAGAGGGTCCACATGAATGGGGCCCTTTCTGATGAATTGACACTGAACACAGGGGCACCCCAGGGGTGTGTCCTTTCACTGTTGTTGTTCTCGATCTACACTAACGACATGAAGATCCAACGAAACAATGTGAGCCAATGTGAGCCTTTCAAGTATGCGGATGACATGGCTCTAGTAGGACTCTCTTTTTTAAAGATGCTACGTCAGATGGGTAAAACTATTTTAAACAGACCAACAACCTTCAAGAATGGTGCCGGTCAAGTGCCCTCCACATCAATGTGAAACAGACAAATGAGCTGATCATCAATGGCAACAACTTGCCAATGTCCCAACCACTCTCTCTGAACGACCAACCAGTGGAGGTGGATGAGTGTTTTAAATACCTAGGGACACAAATTGATAACAAGCTGAGTTTTACAGAGAACGCAGACTACTTGTTTTAAAGCAAGCCAGCGCCTGTTTTTAATCATGAAATTGAAGGGGTTTGGGGTCAGCCAAGATGCTCTGGAGAGGGCGTATAGCAGCTTGGTGGAGAGCATCCTCACGTTCAATATGACAGTCTGGTATGGTAATCTGAGAGTGAGGAGCAAAAGCAAACTGACCAGAATAGTAAACACAGCCAGCAAAGTAATTGGTCGACCACAGGCACATTTGAGCAGTCAACCATAAAGAAGGCACTGGCTGTCGTTGGCAACCCCTCCCACCCTCAGTTCGAGAGACATCCCTCTGGCCGTCGCTTCAGAATGCCCATGGCCAAGAAGAACGTGTTCAAACATGAATTCATTCCTTGTGCTGTTGGACTACTAAATGCAACATAAATGTGATCCGTATATGTACTTACCTATCCAGTGCAGTTGGGACAGCAGTCAGTTGTGAACGTATCAATGTCCTATGTTTTTAGTATGATCAACTGACTGGTTTAAGTGTGTATGATGTGAGAATGTATGTGATCCTTTTAATGGAAGGTGATGTCCATCCTGGATGGACAATAAAGTTTTAGTCTATTCTATTCTGACCTAAATTCAAGAACAAGACTAACATCTTTGCACAGGCTTCAAAGGCCAACTTTGTAATACCAGCCTAACTTAGACTTTGGACATTTGATTCAGGTTGATTAAAGAGTTAACTTAACATGCCAGTCCAATCATGCGACATTCACTTCCCACAATAAAAGGAGCAAATGCGGTTTTGACATTGTGGTAATTTGTGAGATTCACAATCTGTTACGCAAGTAGTCAATGCTGGTAAATCCTGCAACTGAGTTGGTCATATATTTTCCAAGTTGGAAAAGACAGTACCAGCCAACGTGCCACTTTAGCTCCATATACTGTATACAGTAATACTGCTGGTTAATGTCTACGCTCTTACCTGTTTGTAGACCTGGCCCTTATCCAAGCTCTTGATCTTGTCCCACTGAAGGTCCCCGTTGCTATCCAAACGTCTGAAAGGTCTGCAAGTGGCAAATATGGTCACAGAATGACCTGAACAGTATGCATTTTCTGTGAATTTATGTGAAGACCAAAGTTGCGGAATTTGGACACGTCTTGATTGGGAATATAAAGATATGCAGAGTACCAGACTTACTTGCCACAGCTGTTGAAGAAGTGTGGTTTGTCAGCTTGAACAATGACAATGTCAAACAAGTCCCTCCAGTCCTTTCCTACCATGTATTTCATCCCTTTGTCTCTAAATAATGAAGAAAAAAAGCTGGTTAGTCAACAACCACGAAAGGTACAGATAATGTGCAGAGCTGAAAGTGCCCAGAGACCAAATCAATAACCTGCATGTATATCTCTGATTAACTCAGTTAGTTTGGTGGATGGTGGCACTCACACAAAGCTAAATGGGCTGTTGGTTATAAGGAAGAGCTTCTTGCCATGGCTTGCCAGACGGTGTAGAACTGCATATGTCTCATCTCCTCTGAGGATATATTTCTCTGTGGGAGGGAGATGAGAAGAGGGGGGTCAATTCTGACTGGAATATCCCCTGACTTCAAGCAGACTGAGCTTCCCTAGAGCATTTCGAAAGTATGTAAATATTCCACTTCCATCAGAATGTATTGTTCCTTGGAAGAAACTGGCAGATTTTCCCATTTGGAAACAGTCCTGTAGCATTTAAGCAAAAGATGAAGGCATTTAAAGTAATTTTCTCGAGACTGTGAGAGAGCAGAGTATAAAGAGATAGATATGTCCTAAAATGTTCTTCTCTCAATTCCTGCCAAACCTGAACTCCGTAAACACATATTTAAACAAAAACTAGGGATTAAGATTATAAATTGTTAAGTGTACTGTCATTTTTATATTCACTTAAAAGTATGGTAATATTTTTGCAATTTAATGTATGTTAGTAACATTTTATAAATGATCTTGACTTCCACTTAGCCATGGTTTTCTGGCCTAAATAAAATATGCTTTTTTACCTAAATCATAACCCGAAAACTATTATCTTCAGGGCTGTTAAATTGCTACACTGTTTAGGTTTTCAAATACAGAGAATGAAGAGTGAATCAAGACCACAATGCTTTTTATATAGGGGATTTTTGCACTGTTCAGTTTGAGAGAACCTGCAAACTGGGTGTGGGTGACATAGGAAGCATCCGATACAAACATATTTGAGATTTATGTCTAGAAGCAAATATTTTAAAAACATAATAGTATATCTCACCCAAGTCTTGCATTATCCACTTGTACATGTAGCCTTTGATATGCACCATTCCAATGGCATCCTGTGGAAAATAAACACAGTGGATAAGCAGTTGAGCTGACTGTTTTCTTTCACTGAGTATTCTTATATACAGTCGTCTTGCTCAAGGTTTAAATACATCCTTGTCTCGACTTCTGTATTTACACTTCTGATGGCTTTCTACACCTATCTAACAGGAAATTTAACCAGACACGTTTTTTCAACATGGTTCTCTTCTCTCTCTTGGGAGAGAACATTCATTGAATGTTGCATAGTGTGCTATAAACAGCTAGCATCCCTAGAATCTTGCCACTCACATACTGTACTTCTGTAACTGGTAAGTACAGTTTGTTCAGAACCAATCATAGACATTCTGAATCAGCAATTTTACAAAACAAGGCATGCATAGCCTTCTCAAACAAACCACAAAAAAGGAACCAAAGGGAGTGACATATATAGGGCAGGTAATCAAGGAGGTGATGGAGTCCAGGTGAGTGTCATAATGTGAGTAACGATGGTGACAGGTGTGCGCCATAACAAGCAACCTGGTGACCTAGACGCCGGAGAGCGAGCATACTTGACAGTACCCCCTCCCTGGTGCGTTCGGCTCCAGCCGCAGGACGCCAACCACAGGGACAATCCCGGGGATCAGGAGCGGACTGGTCACCTCCACCGAGGCGCAGAAACCTGACGAACCGGCTGAGGCGTGAGAGCCTGGCGATCCGGTCGAGGCGTGAGAGCCTGGCGATCCGGTCGAGGCGTGAGAGCCTGGCGATCCGGTCGAGGCGTGAGAGCCTGGCGATCCGGTCGAGGCGTGAGAGCCTGGCGATCCGGTCGAGGCGTGAGAGCCTGGCGATCCGGTCGAGGCGTGAGAGCCTGGCGATCCGGTCGAGGCGTGAGAGCCTGGCGATCCGGTCGAGGCGTGAGAGCCTGGCGATCCGGTCGAGGCGTGAGAGCCTGGCGATCCGGTCGAGGCGTGAGAGCCTGGCGATCCGGTCGAGGCGTGAGAGCCTGGCGATCCGGTCGAGGCGTGAGAGCCTGGCGATCCGGTCGAGGCGTGAGAGCCTGGCAAGCCGGTGGAGGCAGCGAAGCCTGGCGATCTGGCTGAGGCATGAAAGCCACTCTTATCCAGAGCAACTTACAAGAGCAAATACCGTAATTTCTGGACTATAAGCCGCAACTTTTTTCCCACGCTTTGAACCTTGACGCTTAAACAATGACGCGGCTAATATATGGATTTTTCCCGCTTTCAATTTTTTTTCCTCCAAAAAACACATTCTGTGACGTGCTCAGTTTTTTGGCGGCATGAAGCTTTCACTAGACCAATGAAATTGCCGAACGGGTTAAGGTCAAACAACTTTTTTGTTTACTGTTTAGATTAAATCGAGCGCTCTCAAACTTCCCATCATTCTGATTACGGTAGTCATTTTGTCACCCTCATCATGGCAAAGACACGGAGAAATGCATATGATGCAGCTTTCAAGTTGAAGGCGATTGATCTGGCTGTTGGAAAAGGAAATAGAGCTGCTGCACGGGAGCTTGGTCTTAATGAGTCGATGATAAGACGTTGCAAACAGCAGCGTGAGGAATTGACTCAGTGCAAAAAGACAAAGCTTACTGCTAATTTTTCATTTTTTGTTACAAGCCGTGTTTCGTTAAAGCCTATTTTTTTTTGTTACAAGCCGTGTTTCGTTAAAGCCTATTTATTTTTGTTACAAGCCGTGTTTCGTTAAAGCCTGTGTAAAGTTCATTTGTTTCAATGTACCGGTAGGCACCTGCGGCTTATACATTTACATTTGCATTTACATTTGAGTCATTTAGCAGACGCTCTTATCCAGAGCGACTTACAGTAGTGAATGCATACATTTCATTTCATGCATTTTTTTCTTTTTTCTTATAGACATGTACGGCTTATTTATGTTCAAAATAATATATATTTTTTTTAATTCAGTGGGTGCAGCTTATAGGTGCGCTCAATAGTCTGGAAATTACGGTAGTGTTAAGTGCCTCAAATCAAATCAAATGATATTGGTCACATATACATGGTCAGCAGATGTTATTGCGAGTGTAGCGAAATGCTTGTGCTTCTAGCTCCGACAGTGCAGTAATATCTAACAAGTAATCTAATAATTCC
Organism: Salmo salar; assembly: GCF_965601325.2. Lineage (NCBI taxonomy): Eukaryota > Metazoa > Chordata > Actinopteri > Salmoniformes > Salmonidae > Salmo > Salmo salar. The sequence continues at coordinate 31,199,075 of NC_138303.1, read as the reverse complement.
ACAACAACTACCTAACACACACAAATCTAAGTAAAGGGATGGAATAAGAATATATACATAGAAATATATGGATGAGCGATGACCGAGCGGCATAGGCCAAGATGCAATAGATGGTATAAAATAAAGTATATACATGTGATATGAGTAATGTAAGATATGTAAACATTATTAAAGTGGCATTGTTTAAAGTGACTAGGGATCCATTTATTAAAGTGTCCAGTGATTGGATCTCAATGTAGGCAGCAGCCTCTCTGAGTTAGTGATTGCTGTTTAGCAGTGTGATGGCCTTGAGATAGAAGCTGGTTTTCAATCTCTCGGTCCCAGCTTTGATGCACCTGTACTGACCTCGCCTTCTGGATGGTAGCGGGGTGAACAGGCAGTGGTTCGGGTGGTTGTTGTCCTTGATGAGCATTTGGCCTTCCAGTGACATTGGGTACTGTAGGTGTCCTGGAGGGCAGGTAGTTTGCCCTCGGTGATGCCGACAGGATGCTCTCAATTGTGCATCTATAAAAGTTTGTGAGGGTTTTAGGTGACAAGCCACATTTCTTCAGCCTCCTGAGGTTGAAGAGACGCTGTTGAGCCTTCTTCACCACACTGTCTGTGTGGGTGGACCATTTCAGTTTGTTCGTGATGTGTACACTGAGGAACTTAAAACTTTCCTCCTTCTCCACTGCTGTTCTGTCAATGTGGATATGGGGAGCTCCCTCTGCTGTTTCCTGAAGTCCATGATCATCTCCTTTGTTTTGTTGACATTGAGTGAGAGGTTGTTTTCCTGACACCACACTCCCTCCCGAGTGCCCTCACCTCCTCCCTGTAGGCTGTCTCGTCATTGTTGGTAATCAAGCCCACTACTGTTGTGTCATCTGCAAACTTGATGATTGAGTTGGAGGCATGCATGGCTACGCAGTCATGGCTGAACAGGGAGTATAGGAGGGGGCTGAGCACACACCCTTGTGGGGACCTTGCTCAAGGGCACAGACAGATTTACCTAATCGGCTCTGGGATTTGAACCAGCAACATTTTGGTTACTGGCCCAACGCTCTTAACCACTAGGCTACCTTCCGGCCCAAATCATCTTATCAAGTCACTGGCGAGTGGCAAAGTGCTTCGGTGCCGTAACAGCTTCCCTAAATTTTGCAAATGTCAGTTTTAGAAGATAATGACTTAATGACCAAAATGTTGCTATATACACTAGACTAATATTGATGCAACATTGGCCATTTTCAACCAGAGAAGTTGGTTTTTGAGTTCAACTGCCCGTTAAACGGAATGAGAAGATCAAATAGTATGCATCTTTTTCATTAAGGGGGAATGAAAGAACTTTTGGCTCACTGACCGACCGGCACAGCATAACAAACAATGTTAAAATCACATTCCCAACTGCCTTGCACACTGGTAGACAAAAGGACCATTCACAAATATTGACTTTGGTGCAACTACTTATGAGCTAGGATGCAGCAATCAACTAAGTTAGTTACATTATTTAAGTCAAAAAGCATTTTTGTTAAAAGCCTCTATTTCTAGAACCAGTTATTTGCCCACATTTTGAAAGCTGGTTTCAGTTTGAATGTCTCAATTAAAATACAGTATTATCTTTGGATTGAAGTTTGTCAGAATGTGGGAATGCACTCACTGAAACGTCTTTGTAGAGATGACCAGGGTCATATTCAATGTCATTGGAGTTGAAGTAGTCATTGGCAGCAGCCAGGAGAGTCATCTCTGGGATGGAGAAAACATCCATGAACTGCTTCATCACAGGACCCTGTAAGATAACGTTAGCTCAACGGGATAAAAGACAAAGCTGAGCCTCAGCAAGAAAACAAACAACAAATCTGACGATTAAAAATGATTACAAATGATTTAGCCTATAACAGGTCTTAATACAGATCTAATCCTTGTGTGAAATTAGTGGGATGACAATCTAACACAAATACCATCTTATTCCAAACCAAGTGAGACATATCCAGTCAGTTAATTGCTTTTTATTACAATTACAATTACAATTTAGTCATTTAGCAGACGCTCTTATCCAGAGCGACTTACAGTAGTGAATGCATACATTTCATGCATTTTTTGTATTTTTTTGTATTACCGTAATACAGTAGGAGCCGAACACTGACCATTAGGTTAGTAGGCAATTTTATGAAGTGGGCAAATAAACTCAACTTCACCCAAAGCTCTGAGGTAACAAGATTTACAGAGCAATAATGGAGTGGGACCATGTATGTTTCTACAGTAGCTGGCCTTAAGTCTCCATAGGACTGATTAAAATAAAATTTGGTGAAGAGCAGGTCATGGACATGCTTGACACGGTAAAACTTGATATATACAGTGCATTCGGAAAGTATTCAGACCCCTTCACTTTTTCCACATTTTGTTATGTTACAGCCTTATTCTAAAATGGATTGAAAATAAAATATTCCTCATCAAGCTACACACAATACCACACAATGACAAAGAGCAAACAGGTTTATAGATATGTTTGGACATTTATTAAAAATAAAAAACAGAAATACCTTATTTACATAAGCATTCAGACCCTTTGCTATGAGACTCGAAATTGAGTCCATGTCCCATGGATTCGGTGCAATCGAAAATATCTTCCCAACTATTTTTCAATCTATATGGCACAGCTGTCAATTATTTGGGCCTTAAATGAAACTCTTTTATTTATCACAATTTTCTTTATCCAATTTTGGTCTTTAATGCAAGGCCAACAGACAAGTTCCTTACTTTCCCCCCCTTCTGCTTGTCTCTTCCATTTTTGCAGTAATTCTGCAATTAGTTTGGTTGTAATTTTGGTAGAGCAGACATTTCCATATATTTTTGTTAGCTGCATGTGTGACATATCCCCACCAGTCCTATTCATGATATAATAAAACAATTTTAAGTATGTTTTTTTTAATCAATTAGTATATTTGAGTTTAACCACAATATTTGCTGTATTATTTGTTCTGTCTTTTCTGGTGGATTAAACTGAAATTACAATCAACTTTCTATGGCTTGTTTTAAAAATAGCGATATTTTGGAGAATAGCGATATTCATATTTTCAAATAAACGAAAGTGAGAGATTGTAATCTGAATAAAGGGGAAAAGGCCGTTCTTGAACATGGGGTGAGACATTCTTACTAATCTGCTAGAGAACCAGTTTGGATTTAAATATAACTTTTGTATGACTGATGCCTTTCGTGAGAGGTCTATTGCTTAAATATTAAATCATTTCTGCCCTCCAAAATCATATTCATCATATAAATAGGCCCGTTTAATTTTGTCTGGCTTGCCTTTCCAAATAAAATTGTATATTTTCTGCTCATATAATTAAAAAAACATGATGCTAGGTGTAGGGAAGACCATAAACAAATAGGTAAACTGTGATATGACTAAAGAGTTAATCAGGGTGATTTTTCCACAAATAGACAGGTATTTTCCCTTCCATGGTAGCAAAATCATATCAATTTTGGTAACTTTCCATTAACTTTTATTGTAGTAAGACAATTTCTTTCTTTCGGGACATGTACAGTCGTGGCCAAAGGTTTTGAGAATGACACAAATATACATTTTCACAAAGTCTGCTGCCTCAGTGTCTTTAGATATTTTTGTCAGATGTTACTATGGAATACTGAAGTATAATTACAAGCATTTCATAAGTCTCAAAAGGCTTTTATTGACAATTACATGAAGTTGATGCAAAGAGTCAATATTTGCAGTGTTGACCCTTCTTTTTCAAGACCTCTGCAATCCGCCCTGGCATGCTGTCAATTAACTTCTGGGCTACATCCTGCCTGATGGCAGCCCATTCTTGCATAATCAATGCTTGGAGTTTGTCAGAATTTTTAGGTTTTTGTTTGTCCACCCGCCTCTTGAGGATTGACCACAAGTTCTTAATGGGATTAAGGTCTGGGGAGTTTCCTGGCCATGGACCCAAAATATCAATGTTTTGTTCCCCAAGCCACTTAGTTATCACTTTTGCCTTATGGCAAGGTGCTCCATCATGCTGGAAAAGGCATTGTTCATCACCAAACTGTTACTAGATGGTTGGGAGAAGTTGCTCTCTGAGGATGTGTTGGTACCATTCTTTATTCATGGCTGTGTTCTTAGGCAATATTGTGAGCGAGCCCACTCCCTTGGCTGAGAAGCAACCCCACACATGAATGGTCTCAGGATGCTTTACTGTTGGCATGATACAGGACTGATGGTAGCGCTCACCTTGTCTTCTCCGGACAAGCTTTTTTCCAGATGCCCCAAACAATTGGAAAGGGGGTTCATCAGAGAAAATGACTTTACCCCAGTCCTCAGCAGTCCAATCCCTGTACCTTTTGCAGAATATCAGTCTGTCCCTGATGTTTTTCCTGGAGAGAAGTGGCTTCATTGCTGCCCTTCTTGACACCAGGCCATCCTCCAAAAGTCTTTGCCTCACTGTGCGTGCAGATGCACTCACACCTGCCTGCTGCCATTCCTGAGCAAGCTCTGTACTGGTGGTGCCCCGATCCCACAGCTGAATCAACTTTAGGAGACGGTCCTGGCGCTTGCTGGACTTTCTTGGGCGCCCTGAAGCCTTCTTCACAAAAATTGAACCGCTCTCCTTGAAGTTCTTGATGATCTGATAAATGGTTGATTTAGGTGCAATCTTACTGGCAGCAATATCTTTGCCTGTGAAGCCCTTTTTGTGCAAAGCAATGATGACGGCACGTGTTTCCTTGCAGGTAACCATGGCTGACAGAGGAAGAACAATGATTCCAAGCACCACCCTCCTTTTGAAGCTTCCAGTCTGTTCTTTGATCTCAATCAGCATGACAAAGTGATCTCCAGCCTTGTCCTCGTCAACACTCACACCTGTGTTAACTAGAGAATCACTGACATGTCAGCTGGTCCTTTTGTGGCAGGGCTGAAATGCAGTGGAAATGGGTTTTTCAGTTCATTTGCATGGCAAAGAGGGACTTTGCAATTAATTGCAATTCATCTGATCACTCTTCATAACATTCTGGAGTATATGCAAATTGCCTTCATACAAACTGAGGCAGGAGACTGTGAAAATTAATATTTGTGTCATTCTCAAAACTTTTGGCCACAACTGTATACCGAGTATGTCCACATCACCATCAGACCATTTTATTAGTAAACTACAAGGTAATATTAAAGTTGACTTTTTTAATGATCCAATACGTAAAATATAAAAAAAAAGTATCATAATTTGGGTGCAATCCATAGAGGTTTTGAGGCTGTGGAGGGATCAAAATTGTGGATTTAAAAGAAAGCATGAATCATCAACGTACAATGACACCTTTGTTTTTAAGCCCCTGATTTCTAACCCCTTGATATTATTGTTGGATCTGATTTTAATAGCTAACATTTCGATGGCCATAATAAATAGATATGTCACGTCCTGACCAGTAGAGGGAGTATTTGTTTTTTAATTTTGGTCAGGACGTGGCAGAGGGTATTTGTTTTATGTGGTTTGGGGTGTGTGTGCGTTGTATTTAAAGGGGGTTTGATTTGTTAGTTCCGGGTTTTGGGTTATGTTCTATGTTCTTTCTAGTTCTTTGTATTTCTATGTCTAGGTTTGGCTGTTGGACTCTCAATTGGAGGCAGGTTTTTTTAGTTGCCTCTGATTGAGAGTCCTATATATAGGTATGTGTTTTGTTTTGTAGTTTGTGGGAGATTGTTCCATGTATAGCTTATGGCCTTACAGGACTGTTTATTCGTCGTTGTGTTTCTTTTGGTGTATGTGTTTATTTTGTTTTTTCCTTCTTTCCTTAATAAAAGAAGATGAGTACACATATACCCGCTGCGTTTTGGTCTCAATCCGACGACAACCGTGACAGAATCTCCCACCAAATAAGGACCAAGCAGCGGAGGAAGGAGCAACGGAGGGACTATCGTGAGACATGGGCAGAGTTGAGGATAGGCATTTCCAGGGCTGTGGAGGAGTTAAGGGAGCCCGAGAGGCAGCCCCAATAAAAAAAAAATGGGGGGGGGGGCACACGGGTAGTTTGGCTGGGAAAGGATTGAGCCCCATGCCAAATCCCCGTACCTTTTTTGGGCAACATAAGACTGGACAGGTCCCGTGCTTAGGGGTGATGGGTGCTGTGGCGAGGCCGGGTATTTTCAGGCCGGTATGCGCAGTACCAGCGCCCCGCATTTGCCAGGGGGGGAAGTGGCATCCAGCCAGTACGGTGATGCCAGTCCTGCGCTCGAGACCGCCAGTACACCTCTACGGTCCAGTGTTTCCTGCTCCACGCACTAGCCCTGAGGTGCGTGTCCCCAGACTGGCATATCCTAAGTCAGCACCACGCACCAGGCTTCCAGTGTGTCAACCCAGTCCAACCCGTCCTATTCCTGCTCCCCGCACTGGCCCTGAGGTGCGTGTGCATAAACTGTCACTTCCAGTACCAGCACCACGCATCAGGCTTCCAGTGCGTCAGCCCAGTCCAACTCGTCCTGTTCCCGCTCCCCGCACTAGCCCTGAGGTGCGTGTCCCCAGACTGGCACATCCAGTACCAGTACCACGCATCAGGCTTCCAGTGCGTCAGCTCAGTCTCGAGCATCCGGCAACAGTGTCCAGTCCAGAGTATCCGGCAACAGTGTCCAGTCCAGAGTATCCGGCAACAGTGTCCAGTCCAGAGTATCCGGCAACAGTGTCCAGTCCAGAGTATCCGGCAACAGTGCCCCGTCCAGAGTATCCGACAACAGTACCCCGTCATGAGTATCCGGTAAGAGTAGTAAGCCCGGAACCGAGTGAGACGGCCTACAGTTCGGAGAGGGGTGAATGGGCCTGCGACCCGGAACCGAGTGAGTCTGCCTACGACCCGGAACCGAGTGAGTCTGCCTACGGTCCGGAGCCGAGGGAGTCTGCCTACAGTCTGGAGGGCAGTAGGCCAGAACCGGAGCCACCTCCAGTATAGGTGGGTTGGGGAGGGGGGGTGTAGCACAGGTGCCATCGTTGACGGCAGCCACCCTCCCTTCCCTTCCTTTAGTTTAAGGTTGTTTTTTTTTTATTTTTTTTTTTTGGTTGTGTTTTTGTTTAGGTGCATTCGGGGTATGCACCTTTGGGGGGGGGGGGGGGGGGGGTGTAATGTCATGTCCTGACCAGTAGAGGGAGTATTTGTTTTTTTAATTTTGGTCAGGACGTGGCAGAGGGTATTTGTTTTATGTGGTTTGGGGTGTGTGTGCGTTGTATTTAAAGGGGGTTTGATTTGTTAGTTCCGGGTTATGTTCTTTCTAGTTCTTTGTATTTCTATGTCTAGGTTTGGCTGTTGGACTCTCAATTGGAGGCAGGTTTTTTTAGTTGCCTCTGATTGAGAGTCCTATATATAGGTATGTGTTTTGTTTTGTAGTTTGTGGGAGATTGTTCCATGTATAGCTTATGGCCTTACAGGACTGTTTATTCGTCGTTGTGTTTCTTTTGGTGTATGTGTTTATTTTGGTTTTTCCTTCTTTCCTTAATAAAAGAAGATGAGTACACATATACCCGCTGCGTTTTGGTCTCAATCCGACGACAACCGTGACAATATGCCAATAGTGGACAACCTTGTTTTACTCCTCTTGACAGTTTAATACTTTCTGAGAAGTAACCATTATTTGCTATTTTACACCTAGGGTTACTATACATAACTTTAACCCATTTTATAAGACATTATCCAAAATTGAAAGTCCCATAGGGCGGTGCACAATTGGCCCAGTGTCGCCCGGGTTAGGCCGTCATTGTAAATAAGAATTTGTTCTTAACCGACTTGCCTAGTTAAATAAATAAAAAATATACAGTAGACCCATAAAACAGATAAGGACTTCTCCTTAGTGTATGGGTCACTCAGGTGGGTGTCAAGGGTTGAGGACCGTTCCATCATGATAGAACAATAAATAACTAAACTATATTTATAAATTATTCTAAAATGTATATCCAATATCTGCAAAAAATTGAAAGCTCTCTTTCACAACCCCTGCTCGCAGACACACATGGGCTCTGAAATTTCGCAACCATTTTCCTTTTTAACTCACCTAACTCAACACTTTTCCTAACACACATAACACCTTCAATCACAATACACCAGGACTTACCCAGAATACTATGCCTTCTATGTCCTCTGTTTGCTGTGTTTTTATCCCTACCATGTTGATTCTGAATACTTCTGTGCTCCAGTTCCTTGTATTTGAATATTTGTTTTCATACATCTTTTTTTTTCTCTTTTTTTTTTTTTTTTTTTACAATCCCTACCATGGATAGTATTGGGTGTTTCATTATTCGACTCCTCTATGGAAACTTTGTAATATTTAGAATAGCCATAGACTAGTCTTGGTGTCTCGGAACATTTGGTTATCAATATACAGTTTATCGACTACGAGAGCTACACGTTTCCCTTTTAAGAGTGGGTACAGAACTTTACGCCATTCTGCAATTTCCTTCGGGAACTGATCATTAATGCAAGTCTTTTACGCAGGCTTTTAACCATTATTTTATCTTTAAAGAATGCAAATTTGGCAACAATTGCAGAAAAATCCACGTATTTTCAAACATACCGTGCATTCAGAAAGTATTCAGACCCCTTGACTTTTTTCATATTTTGTTGCATCACAACCATATTCTAAAATTGATTAAATTGACGTTTTCCCTCTTCAATCTACACACAATACCCCATAATGACAAAGCAAAACTTCTTTATATAAATGTTTGCAAAATGAACAACAAAAATACCTTATTTACATTAGTATTTAGACCCTTTGCTATGAGACTTGACATTGAGCTCAGGTGCATCCTGTTTCCATTGATCATCTTTGAGATGTTTCTACAACTTGATTGGAGTCCACCTGTGGTAAATTCAATTGATTGGACATGATTTGGAAAGGCAAACACCTGTCTATATTAAGTCCCACAGTTGACAGTGCATGTCAGTGAAAAAACCAAGCCATGAGGTCTGTAGAGCTCCGAGACAGGATTGTGTTGAGGCACAGATCTGGGGAAGGGTACCAAAACATTTATGCAGCATTGAAGGTCCCCAAGAACACATTGGCCTCCATCATTCTTAAATGATGGCTGCTCTGCCAAACTGAGCAATCAGGGGAGAAGGGCCTTGGTCAGGAAGGTGACCAAGAACTCGATGGTCACTCTGACAGAGCTCAAGAGTTCCTCTGTGGAGATGGGAGAACCTTCCAGAAGGACAACCATCTCTGCAGCACTCCACCAATCAGGCCTTTATGGTAGAGTGGCAAGACGGAAGCCACTCCTCAGTAAAAGGCACATGACAGCCCGCTTCTAGTTTACCAAAAGGCACCTTAAGACTCTCACACCATGAGAAACAAGATTCTCTAGTCTGATGAAACGAAGATTGAACTCTTTGGCCTGAATGCCAAGCCTCACGTCTGGAGGAAACCTGGCATCATCCCTACGGTGAAGCATGATGGTGGCTGCATCATGCTGTGGGGATGTTTTTCAGCGGCAGGGACTGGGAGACTAGTCAGGATCGAGGGAAAGATGAACGGAGCAAAGTACAGAGAGATCCTTGATGAAAACCTGCTCCAGAGTGCTCAGGACCTCAGACTGGGGCAAAGATTCACCTTCCAACAGGACAACGACACTAAGCACACAGCCAAGACAACGCAGTAGTGGCTTCGGGACAAGTCTCTGAATGCCTTTGAGTGGCTCAGCCAGAGCCCAGACTTGAACCCAATCAAAAATCTCTAGAGAGACCTGGAAATAGCTGTGCAGTGACACTCCCATCCAACCTGACAGAGCTTGAGAGGATCTGCAGAGAAAAACGGGAGAAACTCCCCAAATACAGGTGTGCCAAGCTTGTAGCGTCATACCCAAGAAGACTCAAGGCTGTAATCGCTGCCAATGGTGCTTAAACAAAGTACTGAGTAAATGGTCTGAATACTTATGTACATTTGATATTTCCATTTTTTATTTTTAATACATTTGCAAAAATGTTTAAATACCTGTTTTTGCTTTGTAATTATGTGGTATTGTGGTAAAATTGATGAGGGGGAAACAAACAATTTAATCCATTTTATAATAAGCCTGTAATGTAATAAAATGTGTAAAATGTGAAGGGGTCTGAATACACTCTATATTCTATTTTAGTGTCTCCGGTCCTTATTTTTCAGTTAACCTTTTCATACAAGTTTAAAATATCTCTAACGGTCGCCCCCAGTGTGAGTTGTTTTATGCACGTGATGTCAGAATGCACTCACTGTTCCAAAATATGATTATTACGCAACAGGACAGTTAACACGCGCTTCCTGCTAATTATCTATAGACTATGTTTCAACTTGTCAATTTCAAATAATTTTCTAACAAGCTGTATTTTCTAACAACAGTTTGAATTGAGGTGTGTTCCGCCTCCTCATTAATTCACATAGAAGTAGCCCATTTCAGCGTTGCGGACAATTTATGTATGAGGCTTTACTGAGACGGACAAACTTCTCTCTTCGAGAGCCCACGCACTTCACCAATGTTTGCGCAGATCAAGTATGCAGACATTTGCGCAGTCTTGCACAAATTGGAACATTTTGGTTTTCCTTACAAATAATAACTTTGGACATGCGTTCCTATGAAAGTAAGCTCCTTATTTTCTGTATATCATGTTGTCGTTTCTACTGTAGGCGCATACAATATGTATGCATGTATGTATGTATGTATGTATGTATCTATGTATGGGGCATAATGTACTTACAGTTTTATTCACAGTACCGGTGACAAATAATGCATTCCGATTATTGCATTGATTGTAATGGACACCTATAATGTGTGTAAAATACCTTTTTGAAGGTCGTACTGTTTATACTGAGCTAATGCTAAGCTATTTGCCAGCTATGTGTGGCGCCATGTTTGTTGACATTATACAATGCATTCTGGGTGTCACCTAAACGTCTGTCAGACCAAAGATGTTATAATGAGGTGAAGGAATGGTTCACTCATCTTTCGGGTAAACTTCCGGAAGTGAATGAAGGGAAGTGAATGATCGTAGAAAATACACCCCCTTCAACATGCATACTATAAACAGACCAAACTCATCTTGTCTCCTTGTATTATCTTTGGTTGACGTGAAAAATCAAACATGCCGGTGCGCACAAACTACCCATCGTCGGATTACTTTTGATTTCTACAAAGTGTTTCACTCAATTATTTTGATCAATGGTGACCTCACCCGTGATGTGATTGCTATTAGCTAATTCATATTGTAGTTTCTGTCAGCCGAGAGTTATAAAAATATGACCCCTTGTGTTACGTCAATCTTTCCTCACTTAGCGCTAGAAAAATGCAGCCTACATTTTCCAGTTTGGATGATTGTGTTATGCTGTAGCTACTTCTGTGAATTTGTTAACATTGCATCCAAAAATAAACTGGTCACATTCTGGACATAAATTTGTATGGACAGTGTTTGTGCAAAATGTTTCTGTGAAAAACAGTGTGGCCAGCTCAAATGCTGATTGTTGCGTCAATCGAAACTAGACGTTATAAATAAGCATTCTAATCACACTGGTTTGAGCGTACGCTCCAGGGACCACTGTAGAATAATCACACCCGTTTGTTGGTACGTGTGAAAAGGTTAAGGTAGAAGAATGTAAGAAATTACCTTTCCATAGAAGCCACTGACTTCCTCAAGAGGGACATGGTTAGTTCCACCGTAGAGCTCCAAAACCTCCTCATCTGGGACAGGATTCAGACCCCTGTGGGAATCAACATCTCTCATTATGGTCTCTCTATTACAGAATTGAATCCATGACATACCAATAGGAAAGAGTATTGTTATTAGAAAAGACGTTGTGGACAAAACTCAACAGAAGCGGGAGGGCGGGACGAGCAGAGCGGTAAAATCAATAGACAGTGTGAACATCGTCCTGATTCTAGTTTGGCTGGTGGTGCACTCGGTAGCTAGCCAGATTTGATAGGTCTCTGGTACTTCAAATGAATGAGTCTCCGTCAGTTATGTTTAGTATCTGCATAGTTAATACCATCAGTAGCAAGCTACTGTTGCTAGCAACTTCGAGAATAATAAATATACACTTTTGCGCACCCTCCAAAAAGTTATACTTTCAACAGCTTACCTTGAAATAAAATGTAAATTCACCTCCAATGACAGTTCTGGCTTTTGCATTGACTGTATGCTATCAGGATAGTCCATACCTCCAATCATTTTTGCTGATAGCGATGTTTCCAGAAGCGGATAAATTGGTCTAATTTAGCATGTATGGTAAAGCCTCAACCCTTAGCTAACTCTTCATATTCAAATGAGCTCGAAAATGTTGTGTGTGACTACAGCGCCAGCCATAAAAAGCAAAAATAGACACGTTGTAATTGAGCGGAGAGTCAAAGACGACAGAGCGTTCACTGCCCGCCCGGCATCAGTTGGGTCATTATCATTCAAAACAAAGCATTCTAAATTGCACGCACGCCTAAAGTTATTCTTATTTCATTGTGTTACTATTTTTTCTTAAGTTTAATCAGCAATTTTTTCTTACTTACTTTTAAAAACTCTGCATTGTTGGTTAAGGGCTCATAAGTAAGCATTTCACGGTAAGGTCTACTACACCTGTTGTAGTCGGCGCATGTGACTAATAACATTTGATTTGGTGAGTTTAGGCCTTTAGTTTTCCATATATTCCCCCAGCAAGTGCCTCACCTGTATACAGTCCCCAGCTGAATGTAATGGAAGGCATCAATTTTCATCAACAGTCCCTGCATGAAAAATTTGAATTTTATTGCCTGAACTACCATTTCACTCTAATTTCACTCTCAAACTTTGAATGTTTATAAGCTTTTATACACCCATAAAAGCACTTACCTTCTGAATGTCATAGTGGAGACCACGAGCAGCGAAGTTGGGAATATAGTCATACTTGCTAATGCCCTCTGGATACTGTTAGGGGAATTAAAAGTAACAATTTAAATTCAATCAAACAATAAACAACGTGCACCATGACCATTTGTATGAGGATATGAGGCAAACAGCATCACATTTCCATCAAACTAACCTTGTAGTGTTTGACAAGGAAGTCTCGAGCTGTATTGTAGATCATTGTATCAAGAGTGTTGGAGTACAAAGCGAGCGTGTAGTCATAATCAAAGCCATAGATTTCCACTTCGTCCAAGTCAACCTCATTGTTGGCATAGATGGTGGAGGGGTTCAGTAAGTTACATACACCTGGAGGAATCAAATCTGCAGAAAAGGAGGTGGAGACATTATAAAAAAATGTAAAATCTAACATGATTCAACTTCATGATTCATCTTCAATGCATTGTGTGGATAATCTAAAGAGCCTGGGCTTACAATTTTGGGCAGTAAGTGGTCTATTGTTCAAAATGGCCAAAGATGTACAGTTGAAGTCAGAAGTTTACATACACCTTAGCCAATTACATTTAAACTCAGTTTTTCACAATTCCTGACATTTAATCCTAGTAAAAATTCCCTGTCTTAGGTCAGTTAGGATCACCACTTTATTTTAGAATGTGAAATGTCAAATCAAATGTATTTGTCACATACACATGGTTAGCAGGTGTTAATGCAAGTGTAGCGAAATGCTTGTGCTTCTAGTTCCGACCATGCAGTAATATCTAACAAGTAATCTACCAATTCCACAACAACTACCTTGTACACACAAGTGTAAAGGAATGAATACGAATATGTACATAAAAATATATAAATGAGTGATGGCTGAACGGCATAGGCAAGATGTAATAGATGGTATGGAGTACAGTATATACATATGAGATGAGTATTGTAGGGTACGAAAACATATAAAGCAGCATTGTTTAAGGTGGCAAGTGATATATTACATCAGGATGGCAAGATGCAGTAGATGGTATAGAGTACAGTATATACATATGAGATGAGTAATGTAGGTTATGAAAACATTATATAAAGTGGCATTGTTTAAAGTGGCTAGTGATACATCTAATTACATCAAGATGGCAAGATGCAGTAGATGGTATGGCGTACAGTATATACATATGAGATGAATAATGTAGGTTATGTAAACATTATCTAATATAAATAATATAAACTGGCAAGTGATAAATTGATTACATCAATTCTCCCATTATTAAAGTGGCTTGAGTTGAGTCAGTATGTTGGCAGCAGCCACTCAATGTTAGTGATGGCTGTTTAACAGTCTGATGGCATTGAGATAGAAGCTGTTTTTCAGTCTCTCGGTTCCAGCTTTGATGCACCTGTACTGACCTCGCCTTCTGGATGTTAGCGGGGTGAATAGGCAGTGGCTTGGGTGGTTGCTGTCCTTGATGATCTTTTTGGCCTTCCTGTGACATCGGGTGGTGTAGGTGTCCTGGAGGGCAGGTAGTTTGCACCCGGTGATGCGTTGTGCAGACCTCACTACTCTCTGGAGAGCCTTCCGGTTATGGGCGGAGCAGCTGCCGTACCAGGCAGTGAAACAGCCCGACAGGATGCTCTCGATTGTGCATCTGTAAAAGTTTTTTTTCCGTGTTTTTGGTGACAAGCCAAATTTCTTCAGCCTCCTGAGGTTGAAGAGGCGCTGCTGCGCCTTCTTCACCACGCTGTCTGTGTGGGTGGGTGGACCATTTCAGTTTGTCCGTGATGTGTACGCCGAGGAACTTAAAACTCTCCACCCTCTCCACTACTGTCCCATCAATGTAGATAGGGGGCTGCTCCCTCTGCTGTTTCCTGAAGTCCACGATCATCTCTTTTGTTTTGTTGCATGGCCACGCAGTCGTGGGTGAACAGGTAGTACAGAAGAGGGCTGAGAACGCACCCTTGTGGGGACCCAGTGTTGAGGATCAGTGGGGTGGAGGTGTTGTTACCTACCCTCACCACCTGGGGGCGGCCCGTCAGGAAGTCCAGGACCCAGTTGCACAGGGCGGGGTCGAGACCCAGGGTCTCGAGCTTAACCTCTCTAGGATAGGTGGCACCAAATCGTCCCACCTACGTAACAGCCAGTGTAATCCCGTGGCGCGTTATTCAAAAACCTTAGAAATGCAAAAACTTCAATTTTTCAAACATATGACTATTTTACACCATTTTAAAGACAAGACTCTCGTTAATCTAACCACACTGTCCGATTTCAAAAAGGCTTTACAACGAAAGCAAAATATTAGATTATGTCAGCAGAGTACCCAGCCAGAAATAATCAGACACCCATTTTTCAAGCTAGCATATAATGTCACATAAACCCAAACCACAGCTAAATGCAGCACTAACCTTTGATGATCTTCATCAGATGACAACCCTGGGACATTATGTTATACAATACATGCATGTTTTGTTCAATCAAGTTCATATTTATATCAAAAACCAGCTTTTTACATTAGCATGTGACTAGCATGTGACTAGCATTCCCACCGAACACTGCCGGTGAATTTACTAAATTACTCACGATAAACGTTCACAAAAAGCATAACAATTATTTTAAGAATTATAGATACAGAACTCCTCTATGCACTCGATATGTCCGATTTTAAAATAGCTTTTCGGTGAAAGCACATTTTGCAATATTCTCAGTAGATAGCCCGGCATCACAGGGCTAGCTATTTAGACACCCAGCAAGTTTAGCACTCAGAAAAGTCACATTTACTATAAGAAAAATGTTATTACCTTTGCTGTATTCGTCAGAATGCACTCCCAGGACTTCTACTTCAATAACAAATGTTGGTTTGGTTCAAAATAATCCATAGTTATATCCAAACAGCGGCGTTTTGTTTGTGCGTTCAAGACACTATCCGAAAGGGTAAATAAGGGTGACGAGCATGGCGCATTTCGTGACAAAAAAATTCGAAATATTCCATTACCGTACTTCGAAGCATGTCAACCGCTGTTTAAAATCCATTTTTATGCCATTTTTCATGTAAAAAAGCGATAATATTCCGACCGGGAATCTGCATTTAGGTAAACAGAGGAAAGAAAATAAAGCAGTAGAGACAATGACTTATTTCAGCTTTTATTTCTTTCATCACATTCCCAGTGGGTCAGAAATGTAAATACACTCAATTAGTATTTGGTAGCATTGCCTTTAAATTGTTTAATTTGGGTCAAACATTTTAGGTAGCCTTCCACAAGCTTCCCACAATAAGTTGGGTGAATTTTGGCCCATTCCTCCTGACAGAGCTGGTGTAACTGAGTCAGGTTTCTAGGCCTCCTTGCTCGCACACATTTTTTCAGTTCTGCCCACACATTTTCTATAGGTTTGAGGTCAGGGCTTTGTGATGGCCACTCCAATACCTTGACTTTGTTGTCCTTAAGCCATTTTTCCACAACTTTGGAAGTATGCTTGGGGTCATTGTCCATTTGGAAGACCCATTTGTGACCAAGCTTTAACTTCCTGACTGATGTCTTGAGATGTTGCTTCAACCTAATTTTCCTTCGTCATGATGCCATCTATTTTGTGAAGTGCACCAGTCCCTCCTGCAGCAAAGCACCGCCACAACATGATGCTGCCACCCCCGTGCTTCACGGTTGGGATGGTGTTCTTCGGCTTGCAAGCCTCCCCCTTTTTCCTCCAAACATAATTAATTGATGGTCATTATGGCCAAACAGTTCTATTTTTGTTTCATCAAAAAGTACGAACTAAAAAGCCAGACGGCTTTTTTATGGCGGTTTTGGAGCAGTGGCTTCTTCCTTGCTGAGTGTCCTTTTAGGTTATGTCGATATAGGACTCATTTTACTGTGGATATAGATACTTTTGCACCCGTTTCCTCCAGCATCTTCACAACGTCCTTTGCTGTTGTTCTGGGATTGATTTGCACTTTTCGTACCAAAGTACATTCATCTCTAGGAGACAGAACGCGTCTCCTTCCTCAGCGGTATGACGGCTGCGTTGTCCCATGGTGTTTATACTTGCGTACTATTGCTTGTACAGATGAACGTGGTACCTTCAGGCGTTTGGAAACTGCTCCACAGGATGAACCAGACTTGTGGAGGTCTACAATTATTTTTCTGAGGTCTGTCTCCCAGGCTGTGTGCCGGTCTTGACAGCCAATCGCATACAAGGAACAAAACAGCTAATTTGGCTAGTCTTGTGAGCTAGCTAGTTAGCTCGGTAGTCTTGTTAGGTAGTAAGCTAGCTTGTTACGGCAGGTAGCCTAGTGGTTAGAGAGTTGGACTAGTAACCAAAAGGTTGCAAAATCAAATCCCGAGCTGACAAGGTAAAAAGCTGTCGTTCTGCCCCTGAACAAGGCAGTTAACCCATTGTTCCTAGGCTGTCATTGAAAATAAGAATTAGTTTTTAACTGACTTGCCTAGTTAAATAAAGATCAAATATTTTCTGGTTGTTAGCTTGCATAACTGATATGTGTATAATTATAAAGGGACAGTTCATGTTTTATGGATAATATTTACATTTACAGGGGGTGAGCTCAATTCCTGAGAGACTGATCAGATTCAATAGCATCCATAAAACATGAAGTGTCCCTTACAATTATAAACATCAGTTATGCAAGCGAACAACCAGCATAGATAACAAGCTATCTATCTAACTACCAAGACTACCTAGCTAGCTCACTCACAAGACTAGCCAAATTAGCTGTGTTGTTGCTTACATGTGATTGGCTTTGGTCTTGGGGGTGGCACACAGCCTGGGAAACAGTGCTGCCTGGGAGACAGTTCTGTCTGTCAGGCATCGTTCAGAGGCATCGTTCAGAACTTAAATGCCCGAGAGCTCTTAGCTCAAAGTAAGGGACATTTAGCTTGCTAACATTCCAACTTATAAACTCATAATGAGCTCCAAACACAAATGAAAGCATGTTGTTGGCATGAAATGTACCATCCCTTAGTGTAGCAATCAATAAAAACGTATGCTCTGACCCAGCATGGGCTCTGCCGCCTCAGCCAATCTATCATCAGGTCAATCTATCATCAAAACGTCCACTCCTATTTATACAGTTTATCTCGTGATCTTCGACGAAACAACTATTTTTATATCGTGATCATGAACAAAAATTCATTGTGATTGACATAACGAGGGAATTATTTTTTTAATCAAATGTCCTCTCTGGACTACCATAGGTAGCAGCTCTATTTAAAAGGGGGAGAGAAAGCTGATCCTAACTGTTATAGGCCAATTTCTATTTTGCCCTGTTTGTCAAAAGTGTTGGAAAAACTTGTCAATAATCAACTGCAATCGGGTTTCTGCTCAGGTTATGGTTGTGTGACAGCAACCTCAAAGGTCTGAAATAATGTCACCATTGCGCTTGATTCTAAGCAATGTTGTGCTGCTATTTATATTGACTTGGCCAAAGCTTTTGATACAGTAGGCCATTCCATTCTAGTGGGCCGGCTAAGGAGTATTGGTGTCTCTGAGGGGTCTTTGGCCTGGTCTGCTAACTGCCTCTCTCAAAGAGTGCAGTGTATAAAGTCAGAACATCCGCTGTCTTTGCCACTGCCTGTCACCAAGGGAGTACCCAAAGGCTCGATCCTAGGCCCCACGCTCTTACCAATTTACATCAACAACATAGCTCAAGCAGTAGGAAGCTCTCTCATCCATTTATATGCAGATGATACAGTCTTATACTCAGCTGACCCCTCCCTGGATTTTGTTAAAAGCTCTACAACAAAGCTTTCTTAGTGTCCAGCAAGTTTTCTCTGCCCTTAACCTTGTTCTGAACATCTCCAAAACAAAGGTAATGTGGTTTGGTAAGAAGAATGCCCCTCTCCCCGCCGGTGTGATTACTACCTCTGAAGGTTTAGATCTCATACAAGTACTTGGGAGTATGGCTAGACGGTACACTGTCCTTCTCTCAGCACATATCAAAGCTGCAGGCTAACACTAGGGGTCGACCGATTAATCGGAATGGCCGATTAATTAGGGCCGATTTCAAGTTTTCATAACAATCGGTAATCTGTATTTTTGGCCACCGATTTGCCGATTTTTTTTATTTTATTTTTTACACCTTTATTTAACTAGGCAAGTCAGATTAAGAACACATTCTTATTTTCAATTACGCCCTAGGAACGGGGGTTAACTGCCTTGTTCAGGGGGGGTTCGTTTTTGCAACCTTCCGGTTACTAGTCCAACGCTCTAACCACCTGCCTTACATTGCACTCCACGAGGAGCCTGCATGGCAGGCTGACTACCTGTTACGTGAGGGCAGCAAGAAGCCAAGGTAAGTTGCTAGCTAGCATTAAAGTTATCTTATAAAAAACGATCAATCTTAACATAATCACTAGTTAACTACACATGGTTGATGATATTACTAGTTTGTTTATCTAACATGTCCTGCGTTGCATATAATCGATGTGGTGCCTGTTAATTTATCATTGAATCATAGCCTACATCGCCAAACGGCTGTTGATTTAACAAGCGCATTTGCGAAAAAAGCACAATCGTTGCACCAATGTACCTAACCATAAACATCAATGCCTTTCTTTAAAATTAATAAACAAGTATATATTTTTAAACCTGCATATTTAGTTAATATTGCCTGCTAACATGAAATTGTGTCACATCTCTAGCGTTCATTGCACGCAGAGTCAGGGTATATGCAACAGTTTGGGCTGCCTGGCTCGTTGCGAACTAATTTGCCAGAATTTTACGTAATTATGACATAATTATGAAGGTTGGGCAATGTAACAGGAATATTTAGACTTAGGCATGCCACTGGTTAGATAAAATACGGAACGGTTCTGTATTTTCCTGACTGGAAAAACGTTGTTTTCGAGATGATAGTTTCCGGATTCGACCATATTAATGACCTAAGGCTCGTATTTCTGTGTGTTATTATGTTATAATTAAGTCTATGATTTGATAGAGAAGTCTGACTGAGCGGTGGTAGGCACCAGCAGGCTCGTAAGCATTCATTCAAAACAGCACTTTTGTGCGTTTTGCCAGCAGCCCTTCGCAATGCATTGCGCTGTTTATGACTTCAAGCCTGTCAACTCCCAAGATGAGGCTGGTGCGCGCTAATAGCGTTTCAAATGTAACTCGCTCTGAGACTTGGAGTGGTTGTTCCCCTTGCTCTGCATGGGTAACGCTGCTTCGAGGGTGGCTGTTGTCGATGTGTTCAGGTAGGAGCCTAGGTAGGAGCGAGGAGAGGGACGGAAGCTATACTGTTACACTGACAATACTAAAGTGCCTATAAGAACATCCAGTAGTCAAAGGTATATGAAATACAAATCGTATAGAGAGAAATAGTCCTATAATTCCTATAATAACTACCACCTAAAACTTCTTAACTGGGAATATTGAAGACTCATGTTAAAAGGAACCACCAGCTTTCATATGTTCTCATGTTCTGAGCAAGGAACTTAAACGTTAGCTTTCTTACACGGCACATATTGCACTTTTACTTTCTTCTCCAACACTTTGTTTTTGCATTATTTAAACCAAATGGAATACGTTTCATTATTTATTTGAGGCTAAATTGATTTTATTGATGTATTATATTAAGTTAAAATAAGTGTTCATTCAGTATTGTTGTAATTGTCATTATTACAAATAAATACATGTAAAAACGGCCGATTAATCGGCATCGGCTTTTTTTGGGTCCTCCAATAATCGGTATCGGCGTTGAAAAATCATAATCTGTCAACCTCTAGCTAACACCGTACCCAAACCGGACATGCGCATGCGCCATCGTGCGCAAATTGATTTTGGCCCCGACACCAAACACGACACGCAGGTTGAAATATCAAAACTCTGAACCAATTATATTAATTTGGGGACAGGTCGAAAAGCATTAAACATTTATGGCAATTTAGCTAGCTAGCTTGCAGTTCCTAGCTAATTTGTCCTATTTAGCTAGCTTCCTGTTGCTAGCTAATTTGTCCTGGGATATAAACGTTGATTTGTTATTTTACCTGAAACGCACAAGGTCCTCTACTCTGACAATTAATCCACACATAAAACGGTCAACTGAATCGTTTCTAGTCATCTCTCCTTCCAGGCCTTTTCTTCTTTTGACTTTATATGGCGATTGGCATCTAACTTTCATAGTTACACGACGAACGAACAAACTCAGTTCATCTTTCAATGGGGTGGCAGGTAGCCTAGTGGTTAGAGTGTTGGTCTAGTAACCGAAAGGTTGCCAGATCAAATCCCTGAACTGACAAGGTAAAAGATCTGTCGTTCTGAACAAGGCAGTTAACCAGCTGTCATTGAAAATAATAATTTGTTCTCAACTGACTTACCTGGTTAAGTAAAGGTTAAAAAAAAATCACCCATGTGGGTATAACCAATGAGGAGATGGCATGCATCTGCTTCTATAAACCAATGGGAGAGGCAGGACTTGCACTGCGTTCAGCGTCACAAATAGAACTGACTTCTATTTTAGCGCTTGGCAACGCAGACGCTCGTTGGCACACGCGAGCAGTGTGGGTGCAATAATTGAATAACATGCATGTTGACATTTATTTTGCAATGCACGCGACGCGAGTGTTGTGGTCAGCATTTTAGGTTAAATCTAGATTTGGTCATTCCTGAATTATGAATTATTTAAAAGGTGCAATATGGAAAAATCGATCCGCCATTTCCTGGTTGCTGAAATTCTAATAGTTAGCCTAATTTCAGTTTGTGAAAACAAGCACTTAAGAGTGTAGAAAATCATTGTAGCATGTAAACCGCTGTGAAATATATTTGTAACAACCAAAAATATTGTATTTTCAGCTGTTTGAAGCTGGTGTTTAAAACCAAAAGTAAAAGACGCAAAAACTAAACTTAAGAACGGTAAGCATAGAAATAGCAAATATAGAACAGATCTACAGCTTTTTAGACTTACTTTCAATTGTGTTTTTTTAGTTAACCTTTATCTAATTAGGAAAATCAGTTAACCTGTTATGGATAGGGGGCAGTATTTTCACGGCCGGATAAAAAACGTACCCGATTTAATCTGATTATTACTCCTGCCCAGAAACTAGAATATGCATATAATTATTAGCTTTGGATAGAAAACACTCCAAAGTTTCTAAAACTGTTTGAATGGTGTCTGTGAGTATAACAGAACTCATTTGGCAGGCCAAAACCTGAGAAGATTCTGTACAGGAAGTACCCTGTCTGACCATTTCTTAGCCTTCTTGATCATCTCTATCCAAAACAGGGGATCTCTGCTGTTACGTGACACTTCCTACGGCTCCCATAGGCTCTCAGAAGGCGGCAAAAAGCTGAATGGTGGCTTTGCAGGCCCTGGCTGAAAAACATTAGCGCATTTTGATAGTGGTCGATCAGAGAACAGAGACTGGAGGCGCGTGCACGAGGCGACCCCATGTTTTTATTCATTCGTCTTTGAACGAAAACAACGACTCCCGGTCGGAATATTATCGCTTTTTACGAGAAAAATAGCATAAAAATTGATTTTAAACAGCGGTTGACATGCTTCGAAGTACGGTAATAGAATATTTAGAAATGTTTTGTCACGAAACGCGTCGGGCACGTAACCCTTCGTCACCCTTGGATAGTGTCTTGAACGCACGAACAAAACGCCGCTATTTGGATATAACTATGGATTATTTTGAACCAAACCAACATTTGTTATTGAAGTAGAAGTCCTGGGAGTGCATTCTGACAAAGAACAGGAAAGGTAATCAAACTTTTCTAATAGTAAATCAGAGTTTGGTGAGGGTCAAACTTGGTGGGTGTCAAAATAGCTAGCCTGTGATGGCGTGCTATCTACTCAGAATATTGCAAAATGTGCTTTCACCGAAAAGCTATTTTAAAATCGGACATAGCGAGTGCATAAAGGAGTTCTGTATCTATAATTCTTAAAATAATTATGTTTTTTTGTGAACGTTTATCGTGAGTAATTTAGTAAATTCACCGGAATGCAAAAGGCCTCCTGCGGGGACGGGGGCTGGGATTAAAAATACATTTAAAATATAGGACAAAACACACATCACGATAAGAGAGACATCACAACATTAGAACACACAGGGGCAGACCTGTTTTTAATTCTCATTTTCTTTATGGGTGTGTAGTTGTTAACGATACCACTGAAAATATAAAAAAGAAGGTCCAAGCATCTTCGACAGAGGAGATCAAGCTGATTCTATACCAATTGAGAGAGGCCAGATCATGAAGGAAGGTTTGCTCATTCAAGTTTTTTAATGAGCATGTCTATGACAAGTCAGGACAGGTCGTTTCACAGAGCAGCCATTAGGAACACAGGCTGTAAAATAGTGATCACTAAGGTCATTACACAAAACACCAGACTGATACCTATCAGGATTATTTGTAAGGATAACATCGAGTAGCCTTTTCTGGGTGTTTGAAGTCATACCTTGTGGGATTGGTAATAATCTGAAAAACATTTTAGGGAGTCCCATTGCTTTAGGACTTGGTCAGGTGGTTTAAGCATGTACCAGTTTAGGTCACCTAGCAGGACAAATTCAGACTTAGTGTCAAGGGCCAGGTACAGGCCGGTGCCCGATAACACCCAGCAACAGTCAACAAAGAGTTATTTGAAAGTTTAATGCGTAAAACCAGCAAATCAAATTGTTTGGGGACAGACTTGGTGGAGACAACTGAGAACTGAAGGTGTTCCTTGGTAAAGATTGCCACTCCAACAACTTTGGAAGATCTGTCTTGCCGAAAAAGGTTATATGAGGATGACAGATCTATAACTCAAATGTCTATGTACATTTGGTCGGGTTGCCCAAAAAGTTACATATTGCAGCTTTAATGTAACAAATCGTACATTAAAATAATGTTATAGAAGTTAAAGTAAAAAAATGTAACTGGTCCGTCAATGCATAGCCTAGGCTATATATTTCTTTATGTTTATCGCGCAGCCCTAATTTCTAGTCAAAATGACAAATGAGTAATGCCAAATTATCTAAAACAATTGGAGGTGGCTTATGGTAGAGAAATGAACATTCAATTCTCTGGCAACAGCTCTTGTGGACATTCCTGCAGTCAGCATGCCAATTTCACACTCCCTCAAAACTTGAGACATCTGTGGCATTGTGTTGTGACAAAACTACACACTTTAGAGTGGTTGTTTATTGTCCCCAGCACAAGGTGCACCTGTATAATGAGCATGCTCTTTAATCAGCTTCTTGATATGCCACACC
The DNA here is from genome assembly GCF_965601325.2 of Salmo salar. Classification (NCBI taxonomy): domain Eukaryota; kingdom Metazoa; phylum Chordata; class Actinopteri; order Salmoniformes; family Salmonidae; genus Salmo; species Salmo salar. The sequence goes on along the minus strand of NC_138303.1, from coordinate 31,175,114 downwards.
TGTCAAGCAGATTAATTATCTTGGCAAAGGAAAAATGCTCACTAACAGGGATGTAAAGTAATTTGTGCACAAAATTTGAGAAATACGTTTTTTGTGCATATGGAACATTTATGGGATCTTTTATTTTAGCTCATGAAACATGGGACCAACACTACATGTCATGTTTATATTTTTGTTCAGTATGGTTTACATGTTGGCAACAATCCTTTGATTCTACGCAAACCCCGCCTGTTCTGCTCTAAGGTTGCACACGCATCAGTTTTGTTGCTTAACAACCCACCCACCAATACACATTCAGTTGGCAAAAAAACATACATATTTTAGGCAAGTAGCCTAGAAGAAATAAGGAAGGAAAGTGCTGCTAGGTTACACAATAGGTCTTTGGAAGTAGAAGGTGCTCTTTGGTAAAAGGGGATAATTGTATTTTAAAAAGCAAGGAGGCCAAGACACTTCATATTTGTATGACATTTTCAATGGAACAAATGTTTTTTTTTTATGACACATTTGGCAGCATGGCCTTCTTCAGGAAGTACAAAGATACAGTGATGTCTTTTGAACAAACGATGTTCAAATCAACCCTGATTTTATTTCTTTATATACTGCTCAAAAAAAAGGGAACACAAACAACACAATGTAACTCCAAGTCAATCACACTTCTGTGAAATCAAACTGTCCACTTAGGAAGCAACACTGATTGACAATAAATTATTTCACATGCTGTTGTGCAAATGGAATAGACAACAGATGGAAATGATAGGCAATTAGCAAGACACCCCCAATAAAGGACTGGTTCTGCAGGTGGGGACCACAAACCACTTCTCAGTTCCTATGCTTCCTGGCTGATGTTTTGGTCACTTTTGAATGCTGGCGGTGCTTTCACTCTAGTGGTAGCATGAGACGGAGTCTACAACCCACACAAGTGGCTCAGGTAGTGCAGCTCATCCAGCTGTGGCAAGAAGGTTTGCTGTGTCTGTCAGCGTAGTGTCCAGAGCATGGAGGCACTACCAGGACACAGGCCAGTACATCAGGAGACGTGGAGGAGGCCGTAGGAGGGCAACAACCCAGCAGCAGGACTGCTACTTCCGCCTTTGTGCAAGGAGGAGCAGGAGGAGCACTGCCAGAGCCCTGCAAAATGACCTCCAGCAGGCCACAAATGTGCATGTGTCTGCTCAAACGGTCAGAAACAGACTCCATGAGGGTGGTATGAGGGCCCGACGTCCACAGGTGGGGGTTGTGCTTACAGCCCAACACCGTGCAGGACGTTTGGCATTTGCCAGAGAACACCAAGATTGGCAAATTCGTCACTGGCGCCCTGTGCTCTTCACAGATGAAAGCAGGTTCACATTGAGCACATGTGACAGACGTGACAGAGTCTGGAGACGCCGTGGAGAACGTTCTGCCGCCTGCAACATCCTCCAGCATGACCGGTTTGGCGGTGGGTCAGTCATGGTGTGGGGTGGCATTTCTTTGGGGGCCACACAGCCCTCCATGTGCTCGCCAGAGGTAGCCTGACTGCCATTAGGTACCGAGATGAGATCCTCGACCCCTTGTGAGACCATATGCTGGTGCGGTTGGCCCTGGGTTCCTCCTAATGCAAGACAATGCTAGATCTCATGTGGCTGGAGTGTGTCAGCACTTCCTGCAAGAGAAAGGCATTGATGTTATGGACTGGCCCGCCCGTTCCCCAGACCTGAATCCAATTGAGCACATCTGGGACATCATGTCTCGCTCCATCCACCAACGCCACGTTGCACCACAGACTGTCCAGGAGTTGGCGGATGCTTTAGTCCAGGTCTGGGAGGAGATCCCTCAGGAGACCATCTGCCACCTCATCAGGAGCATGCCCAGGCGTTGTAGGGAGGACATACAGGCACGTGGAGGCCACACACACTACTGAGCCTCATTTTGACTTGTTTTAAGGACATTACATCAAAGTTGGATCAGCCTGTAGTGTGGTTTTCCACTTTAACTTTGAGTGTGACTCCAAATCCAGACTTCCATGGGTTGATAAATTGGATTTCCATTGATTCATTTTGTGTGATTTTGTTGTCAGCACATTCAACTATGTAAAGAAAAAAGTATTTAATAAGATTATTTCATTCATTCAGATCTAGGATGTGTTATTTTAGTGTTCCCTTTATTTTTTTGAGCAGTGTATATAAGCCACCAGATCCGACCCTCTTGCTTACAGCTGCAAACATTTCTAAAAAACTGTTTTTGCTTTGTCAGTATGGGGCATAGTGTGTAGATTGATGAAGGAAAAAAATAGAAGATTGAAAACCGGAAGAAACCATCTAAATTTCAACAACAAAAAAGCAATGGACTATTCTCCATCCTCCCCTGAATTGGGATATATAATTTTCATAGTCATGGCACACTTTGTTTAATTAAGAGCTATTGATGAGAGAAAACCGAATATCCAATATAAAACTATTTTTAACTCTGTCTAAAATTAATTACTTAACAAACCAACAACTGTAACAATGTATTTGAGACAAAAAGTGCTCATTGTGCACATATCTTTATGTCTACCATTAAAGATTTGGAAAGGAAATATACACTGAACAAAATATAAACACAACAATTTCATAGATTTTACTGAGTTATAGTTAATTTAAGGAAATCAGTTCATTTAAATAAATGAATTGGCCCTAATCTATGGATTTCACATGACTGGGAATACAGATATGCATCTGTCGGTCACAGTGCCTCTTTGCTTGACATCATGGGAAAATCAAAAAGAATCAGCCAAGACCTCAGAAAAGAATAGGAGACCTCCACAAGTCTGGTTCATCCTTGGAAGCAATTTCCAAACGCCCGAAGGTACCACGTTCATCTGTACAAACAATGGTACACAAGTATAAACACCATGGGACCACGCAGCCGTCATACCGCTGAGGAAGGAGACGCGTTCTGTCTCCTAGAGATGAACGTACTTTGGTGCGAAAAATGCAAATCAATCCCAGAACAACAGCAAAGGACCTTGTGAAGATGCTGGAGGAAACAGGTACAAAAGTATCTATGTCCACAGTAAAACGAATCCTATAATCGACATAACCTGAAAGGACGCTCAGCAAGGAAGAAACCACTGCTCTAAAACCGCCATAAAAAAAGCCAGACTACGGTTTGCAACTGCACATGGGGACAAAGATTGTACTCTTTGGAGAAATGTCCTCTGGTCTGATGAATCAAAAATAGAACTGTTTGGCCATAATGTCCATCGTTATGTTTGGAGAAAAAAGGGGGAGGCTTGCAACCCGAAGAACACCATCCCAACCGTGAAGCACGCAGACGAGCACGCAGATGAGATTCCCCTCAGACTGTTTCTGACAGTTTGTACAGAAATTCTTTGGTTGTGCAAACCCACAGTATCATCAGCTGTCGTGTTGGCTCGTTCCAGACCATCCCGCAGGTGAAGAAGCCAGATGTGGTGGTCCTGGGCTGGTGTGGTTATATGTGGTCTGCAGTTGTGAGGCCGGTTGGACATAATACAAAATTCTCTAAAACAACGTTTTGGTAGAGAAATTAACATTCAATTCTCTAGCAACAGCTCTGGTGGACATTCCTGCAATCAGCATGCCAATTTCACGCTCCCTCAAAACTTGAGACATCTGTGGCATTGTGTCGTGACAAAACTTCACATTTTAAGAGTGGCCGTTTATTGTCCCCAGCACAAGGTGCACCTGTGTAATGATCATGCTTTTTAATCAGCTTCTTGATATGCCACACCTGTCAAGCAGATTAATTATCTTGGCAACGGAAAAATGCTCACCAACAAAAATGTAAACAAATTTGTGCACAACTGTGCGTATGGAACATTTATGGGATCTTTTATTTTAGGTCATGAAACATGGGATCAACACTTTACATGTTGTGTTTCAATTTTTGTTCAGTGTGGTTTACATGTTGGCAACAATCCTTTGATTCCACGCAAACCCCGCCTGTTCTGCTCTAAGGTTGCACACGCATCAGTTTGTTGCTAAACAACCCATCCACCAATACACATTCAGTTGGCAAAAAAACATACATGTTTTAGGCAAGTAGCCTAGAAAAGAGAAGGAAGGAAAGTGCTGGTAGGTTACACAATAGGTCTTTGTAAATAGAAGGTGATCTTTGGTAAAAGGGGATAATTGGATTTTAAAAAGCAAGAAGGATCAAAACACTGCATATTTGTATGACATTTTCAATGGAACAAATGTTTTTTTTTAAATGACACATTTGGCAGCATGGCCTTCTTCAGGAAGCACAAAGACACAGTGATGTCTTTTGAACAAATTATGTTCCAATCAACCCTGATTTTATGTATTTATTAGCCACCAGATCCGACCCTCTTGCTTACAGCTGCAATAGGGTCAGACAGCATTCCTGTGTATATTAAGACACCGCAAAGCCGGCGCGTGGTATGACTCGGAAAATGTACCTCAATCCAGGGATGAGAAATGTGTTGTGCTCCAAATTGTCCCATTATATCAACTGTTAGACCAAAATGAATGAACAACTGCTCGTTTAAGTAAACTACTGTTTTTGTCCTCATGCTAACTAGCAGTAGCAACAGCAACCATTATGGAATGGCACATCTTGTTGAACAACAAGAGCCAGGGTTGCCATGTCTGCTGTTTTCCTGAAAAATTGGGCTACTTAACAAAATTATGTCAGGGGTGAAAATGTATTGGTCGCGGGTTTTTGGGCTACTTCTAAATTGCATGGCAATGTTTTAAATATATATATTTCACTGTGACCTGCTGCTGCAGACTATCAGGCAGTGAGGCAGCCTGTTTCTGAGTGAGTGAGTGACAGAGTGAGAGAGTGGGGGGGGGCCTGATGAGGGGTGTGTATGTATTGAGACTGAGCGCTGAAGCAGGCAGCTGAGTCAAGGGAGTGAGAGGAGATAGAAGAGCACATGCGCACATCCTGAAAACTTTTTACCAGTTATAGGTAGGCTATTTAGATTGTCATTACGGAGACACCTATTTCCAACCCTTTTTCCATATTAACGCGCTATAACTGATTGCGCATCAATAAATAACAGTGACAAAGCACAAGAAATGCCTTTAGACGCTCTAGAGCGCATTAGATAAATGTACTTGGAGGTGGTTTAAACTGCATTCTAATGTTGACTTTGCTCATGCATGCTCAGTTCTTGGGTTTCGAGCACTGCGCGAGTTGAAATTTGAAATGGCAGTTATGGAACTCCCTTGCGTGCGTCTGTTATGGGGAAAAGTCCACAACGAAACTGACATTAAATGTGGATAATGATACATTTGCATCTGTTGGCTATCAATTTCTATGCCTATGTAGGCTACTGTAGCCTACCATTTTATAAAATAAATATACTGAAATGACGATATCACTGGAGCCATTGCAAATCAATTTGTGCCACTTGTGTTGCCTACCTGGAGTTGGAAAACGCATTTAATAAATTGCCTATAACTTCAGTTTACTGCTGTTGTAGCCTTGTGTTATTATGCAATTGTTAATGGGCAGTTAAGTTAATGAAATTGGAAGTTATCAATTGTGATCATGGTCACAGTTCTATCGCAATTGCCGTTCAGCTGTTTTTAGAATGCATTAGATTGAAGGTAAAAGCCAGTCAGATCAGTTAATATCCATATTATGAATATTTTATTAAGTGATTGAAATTACAAACCCATCTTCAGTAGCCTATTCCAGCAGGCCATTGGGCAAGCACTTCTTACCACTAAATCTCCTCGCTATTCATGTTGAATAAATGAGTTTGTCAATTTGAACTAAGCAAGCTGTTAAATCATTAAATCATGAATCTTACATCTTGCCTAGGCTACTGTGTAGGCTATGTGAAATGAGAAGTAGGCCTATCAGGAGCTATAGGCTACCTGCATCTAGCTAACCAAACCATGGCAAAGTTGAATTACATTATCTTTTCTCTTGCAATATATTTAAATTATTTTATTAGTCACATTAGCTACCAATATTAATTATTTTGATGGAAAACCTAATTTTATTTCTTATGGTCTTTAGAAGTTATGTCGAGATTCCTTCTCAATTTGCTCAATAACGTTATGGAGAAAGTGTTTATTGGCAAAATATGGCAACTCCCCTCTTGCTGCAGTAAAATACATTTGGGCTAGTTTAAGCCTTGTGGTTAGGTTTTGGGTAGTCATTGGGCTACACATTTTTACTAGACCTGGCAACCCTGCCAGGCTGTTCGGGCAAACACTACCATTTCAAAATGGCTGCTGTGCCTTCTGCTACCTAGCGTTATGACAAAAAGGACAGGTTTCAGGGCAAAACAGAAGTTGTTCAATCTTCGAAGTGTAACAGTTGGGATAATGGGATAACGGGACAATTCGGAGTACAACACATTTCTTATCCCTGGAATGAAGCTCATTTTCTGAGCCTTATCTTACACCAGCTCTGTGGTGTTTTAATAGGCTATAAACAGTAATGCTGTCTAACCCTAGTGCAGCTGTAAGCAAGCAGGTCAGATCTGCTCGCTAATATTCGATACATTAGGCACGCTTTAACATTACATAAAAACATCTTACCGTGCACAAGTCGTTTCATCTCATTATACCTTGACCAAAGGTAAATCTTGGAGTCAATCTTGGGTGCTGTAGTGAATGCCCTTTCAGAAAACGTCGGCGACACCTCCTTAAAGTTCTTGCCCGCGACTTGTCTGTGATTTGCGGGTGATGGAGAAGTTGGGGTGGCTGGGGATCCTGTAGCCTGGATACCTGAATTTGATCCACAACTTTGACCATTTTCGCAGCATTTTACTATTTGGTTGGTCGGACCTCTAGATGCCACGTTACCATAAGACGCAACAGATGTTTTTAAAACCTTGCAAAGCGAAGCTGCCTTACTTTTCTGCAATAACGCATGGCTAAACTTTCTTATTTTTTGACAGGACATTACTACCTGGCATTTATCAGAGTATCTCCAGAACGTTATCTAATTCAAACCTACAGTTGATACAGTAGCAACTGAGTCAGCTGCACAAGGAAGACAGTGTATCATCAACAAAGACTAGGCTATGTATGTACTGAGACGGGTCTCAATGTTCTAACAAAGAACAAATATCCGCAAAGGAGGCGGGAACAGGCGGGAATATTCTAGCCAATGAGAGGGCAGATTCGCATGTAAACAACTTCACCAACGTAGCCAGGGACACATTCATTTGAAAAACGTTCTTGATGTTTCAGATAGAAATTACATCAAGATAGCCTACGTTATTCCTTATGTCAGATAGGCATGTTTGTTCAATATAGAATATTTCTATCTGAACTTTCCAAAATGTTGTTTCCTGCTGAACATGCCCCAGGCATAAAATAAACCCTGAAACTAGATTCCTCACATTCTGGTATGGGGATGTTCTCTTCTGCACTGTTCAACCAATCCAGTAAATGTGAAGGAGGAGTTAAGATAGAGTGTTGCCACAGAGTTTCTAAACCCAGAGTCAAGGCATTGTGAGACATCAAGAATCACTTGCGAAACAGACCAAGCAGACCAGGCAGGGATTTGAGAAGTCAATGAGAGAAGTGAACAAGTAAATCAAATCAAATTGTATTTGTCAAATGCACCGAATACAACAGGTGTAGACCTTACCGTGAAATGCTTACTTACAAGCTCTTAAACAACAATGCAGTTTTAAGAAAATAAGAGTTAAGAAATTATTTACTAAAGTTAAAAATAACAACAAAATAACAATAACGAGGCTATATACAGGGGGTACCAGTACCGAGTCAATGTGCGGGTTAGTCAAGGTAATTGAGGTAATATGTACATGTAGGTAGGGGTAAAGTGACTATGCATAGATAATAAACAGTGAGAAGCGGGGGGTGGTCAATGCAAATAGTCCGGGTAGCAATTTGATTAATTGTTCAGCAGTCTTGGGGGTAGAAGCTGTTAAGGAGACTTTTGGACCTAGACTTGGCACTCTGGTCGCGCTTGCCATGCGGTAGCAGAGAGAACAGTCTATGACTAGGGTAGCTGGAGTTATTTTGGGCCTTCCTCTGACACCGCCTAGTATAGAGGTCCTGGATGGCAGGAAGCTTGGTCCAGTGATGTACTGGGCCGTATGTACTGCTCTCTGTAGCGTTTTATGGTCAGATGAAGAGCAGTTGCAATACCAGGCAGTGATGCAACCGGTCCGGAGGCTCTCGATGGTGCAGCTGTAGAGTTTTTGAGGATCTGGCGCCCCATGCCAAATCTTTTCAGTCTCCTGAGAGGAATAGGCATTGTCGTGCCCCCTTCACGACTGTCTTGGTGTGTTTGGACCATGATAGTTTGTTGGTGATGTGGACTCCAAGGAACTTGAAGCTCTCGACCCGCTCCACTACAGCCCCATCAATGTGAATGGGGCATGTTCGGCCCTCCTTTTCCTCAAGTTCCCGATCAGCTTGTTTGTCTTGCTCACATTGAGGGAGAGGTTGTTGTCCTGGCACCACACTGCCCGTCTCTGACCTCCTCCCTATAGGCTGCCTCATCATTGTCGGTGATCAGGCCTACCAACAACTTTATATCAAAGGAGGGCCTTTGATTTGACGGACTGTACATGAGCAGTTCGGAATGAGACGACCATTAGACCCAATGATGTGTTTCTGCACACGAGCTTAGCTAGCCAATGTCGCCATGACATCGCCTACAAGTGTGATTGCCGTAGCCTCAAAACAGTCTGAATTAATCTAAAATAACTCAAGAAATCTGTCATTAATTTAGATGTTTTTGCTATGGAGATCTTAGGGCATCAGACTAGGGTGTTTGGTGCAGTATTTCTCAAGTGAAAGAATGTGCATGAGGACATTTCACTTCATCGAAGAATCCCTACTGTTGACCTATCGCTGACGAGGGGGCGTAGACTTCAGCTACCGACTTCGGCTACCGACTTCGGCTTGCCTCGAGAAAAATGTAATGTGCCAGAACAGACAAAAAAAAACCTTGCCGAAGTTACAATGTCATCATAATAAATGCACAAACTGTGCCGAAATGTTTCGGTTAGGAAGCACGTGGACTCCTTTAGTCCTTCCAGATCATTCACACCTTGCCCAGTGGGGAATCAACAAGCAATTGTCTGGACTTCACATAGCCTTGGGAGTTGCAGGTTTGGTGCAATTTTTACAAGTCTGTGGAACATTTTCACAACTCTAAGCACAGAAATCAAATCAGCTCATCAAAACTTTAAGCACATTTTCAATTGACTGAGTACAACAAAAAAATGTAAATGTAAATGTAAATGTAAACAAAACAAATTCCCAAAGTCACATGTTCACTGCACCAAATCACTCTTTTCAATTTGGATACATATTCAGTCTAAGTATCAGCTTTTCAAAATTCAATATTCTCTTGACTTTTTAATTAAGTATTAATCAAACTACCCAAACGTACAGTGAGCTCCAAACATACAGTGAGCTCCTAAAGTATTGGAACAGAGACATATTCATAATTCTTTGGGGCTCTGTACTCCAGCACTTTGGATTTGAAATGATACAATGACCATGCGGTTAAAGTGCAGACTGTCAGCTTTAATTTTTAGGTATTTTCATCCATATCGGGTGAACCGTTTAGAAATTACAGCACTTTTTGTACATAGTCCCCACATTTTAGGGGACCAAAAGTATTAGGACAATTCACTTATGCGCATTAAAGTAGCAAATTACATATGTCTATGAAAGTAGTCAAAAGTTAAGTATTTGGTCTCATATTCCTAGCACACAATGACTACATCAAGCTTGTGACTCTACATATTTGTTGGATGCATTTGCTGTTTGTTTTGGTTGTGTTTCAGATTATTTTGTGCCCAATGGCAATTAAGGGTAAATAATATATTGTGTCATTTTGGAGTCACTTTTATTGTAAATAAGAATAGAATATGTTTCTAAACACTTCTACATTCATCTGGATGCTACCATGATTACGGACAATCCTGCATGAGCCGTGAGTAATGATGAGTGAGAAAGTTACAGAAGAACAAATATGACCCCCCCAACCCCACAAAAATGCTAACCGCTCACCATTACAATAACAGGGCAGGTTAGCATTTTGGGTGGTATGATATTTGTGCGTCTAACTTTTTCTTTCATCATCACTCACGATTCATTCAGGATGATCCCTAATCATGGTAGCAATGTTTTCACTTTGTCATTATGAGGTATTGTGTGTAGATGGGTGCAACACATTTTTTAACCAATTTTTAATTCAGACTGTCATGTGGAATAAGTCAAGGGGTATGAATACTTTCTGAAGGCACTGTATATACTTGATAATAAAACTGTAAAACTGCCATGTTATAAAAATGTGTGCATGTCAAGTTAGTGAAATATTGTATGGAAAATTATATTTACCATTTACTGTTCTTCCTATTCAGCACTTCAAAAATAACTGTTTTGAAATGTGTGTCTGCGTTAGTTTGCTATTGGATTAAATGGTAGTTAAAAAGACTAAATGGTGAGCCTGTCATCTGATTTACAGATGTGAGGGGTGCGCGCTGGTGGCAGGGAAGTCAGGCACAGGAGAGTGAACTTGGTATAAACGGAGCAGTTTAATGAATATACAAAAACTCAGAAAACCAAAATATACAAAATAAAATAAGTGGGTGCAAAACCCGTCGCACACCAGAACATAACTTGCACAAATACATACAACAAACAATCACCGACAAGGAAATGACTGGAAACATAGGGTTAAATACACAACATGTAATTGATGGGATTGGAACCAGGTGTGATGGAAGACAAGACAAAACTGAAAATGAAAAATGGATCAGCGATGGCTAGAAGGTTGGTGACGTCGACCGCCAAACACCGCCCGAACAAGGAGAGGGACCGACTTCGGCGGAAGTCGTGACATTTCCCCCCCCCCCCCCCCCCCCGACGTGCAGCTCCACGTCGACACCGACCTCGGGGACGACCCGGAGGGCGAGGCGCAGGGTGATCCGGATGGAGACGGTGGAACTCTCGCAGCATTGAAGGATCCAACACGTCCTCCACCGGAACCCAGCATCTCTCCTCCGGACCATACCCCTCCCAGTCCACGAGGTACTGAAGGCCCCTCGCCCGACGTCTCAAATCCAGTATGGAATGAACGGAGTACGCCAGGGCCCCCTCGATGTCCAGAGGGGGTGGAGGAACCTCCCGCACCTCAGACTCCTGGAGTGGGCCAGCCACCGCCGGCCTGAGGAGAGACACATGGAACGATGGGTTAATGCGGTAATCGGGGGGAAGCTGTAACCTGTAACAAACCTCGTTCACTCTCCTCAGGACTTTAAATGGCCCCACAAACCGCGGACCCAGCTTCCGACAGGGCAGGCGGAGGGGCAGGTTTCGGGTCGAGAGCCAGAACACCGGGGCCTCACTGCGGTGACAGTCTGCGTCAACTTTCTGGCGCAGCACAGTGCGCTGAAGGTGGACATGGGCGGCGTCCCATGTCTCCTCCGTGCGCTGGAACCAGTCGTCCACCGCAGGAGCCTCGGACCGACTCTGATGCCAAGGAGCCAGAACCGGCTGATACCCCAATACACACTGGAAGGGAGAGAGGTTAGTGGAGGAGTGGCGGAGCGAGTTCTGGGCCATCTCTGCCCAGGGCACGAACGCTGCCCACTCCCCCGGCCAGTCCTGGCAATAAGACCTCAGAAACCTACCCACATCCTGGTTCACTCTCTCCACCTCTACCTACACGTGACTCCTGGGAAGTGCAGCGTCTTCCAGGAGATCTATCGCACAATCGCCCCGTCGATGAGGTGGTAATTGAGTCGCCTTCTTTTTGGAGAAGGCGAGAGCCAAATCAGCATATTCGTCAGGAATGCGCATGGTGGAGACCTGGTCTGGACTCTCCACCGTAGTAGCACCAACGGAAACCCCTAAACACCTACCTGAGCCCTCTTGCGACCACCCCGTGAGAGCCCTCTGTGGCCAAGAAACAGTGGGGTTATGACAAGCTAACCAGGGTAGGCCCAGCACCATGGGAAACGCAGAAGAGTCAATAAGGAAGAGACTAATTCTCTCCGTATCACCCTCCTGTGTCACCATGCCCAAAGGCGCGGTGACCTCCCTAATCAACCATGACCCTAATGGTCGACTAAAGGTGTGAACGGGGAAGGGCACATCCACGGGAACGATGGGGATCCCTAAACTATGGGCTAAAGCTCTATCAATAAAATTCCCAGCTGCGCCTGAATCGATGAGCGCCTTATGCTGGGAATGCGGGGAAAACTCAGGGATCGAGGACGTCGTCCCCACAGTGACTGTACGTACATACCCCAACCAGAAGCCATGGATTACAGGAAACATTCACACTGAGCTAAAGGGTAGAGCTGCCGCTTTAGGGTTAGGTGCAGGACTCTAACCCGGAAGCTTACAAGAAATCCTGCTATGGCCTGCAACGAACCATCAAACAGGCAAAGCGTCAATACAGGGCTAAGATTGAATCATACTACACCGGCTCCGATGCTCATCTTATGTGGCAGGGCTTGCAAACTATTACAGACTACAAAGGGAAGCACAGCCGCGAGCTGCACCGTGTGACGAGAGTCTACCAGACGAGCTAAATCACTTCTATGCTCGCTTCGAGGCAAGCAACACTGAGGCATGCATGAGAGCATCAGCTGTTTCATGACGACTGTGTGATCACGCTTTCCGTAGTAAGTGAGTAAGACCTTTAAACAGGTCAACATACACAAGGCTGCGGGGCCAGACGGATTACCAGGACGTGTGCTCTGGGCATGTGCTGACCAACTGGCAAGTGTCTTCACTGACATTTTCAACCTCTCTCTGTCTGAGTCTGTAATACCAACATGTTTCAAGCAGTCCACTATAGTCACTGTGCCCAAGAACACTAAGGTAACCTGCCTAAATGACTACCGACCCGTAGCACTCACGTCCGTAGCCATGAAGTGCTTTGAAAGGTTGGTAATGGCTCACATCAACACCATTATCCAAGAAACCCTAGACCCACTCCAATTTGCATACCGCCCAAACAGATCCACAGATGATGCAATCTCTATTGCACTCCACACTGCCCTTCCCCACCTGGACAAAAGGAACACTTATGTGAGAATGCTATTTATAGATTACAGTTCAGCATTCAACACCATAGTACCCTCAAAGCTCATCACTAAGCTAAGGATCCTGGGACTAAACACCTCCCTCTGCAACTGGATCCTGGACTTCCTGACGGGCCGTCCCCAGGTGGTGAGAGTAGGTAGCAACACATCTGCCACGCTGATCCTCAACACTGGAGCTCCCCAGGGGTGCTTGCTCAGTCCCCTCCTGTACTCCCTGTTCACCCACGACTGCATGGCCAGGCACGACGCCAACACCATCATTAAATTTGCAGACGACAGAACAGTGGTAGGCCTGATCACCGACAACGACGAGACAGCCTATAGGGAGGAGGTCAGAGACCTGGCCGGGTGGTGCCAGAATAACAACCTATCCCTCAACGTAACCAAAACTAAGGAGATGATTGTGGACTACAGAAAAAGGAGGACCGAGCACGCCCCCATTCTCATCGACGGGGCTGTAGTGGAGCAGGTTGAGAGCTTCAAGTTCCTTGGTGTCCACATCAACAACAAACTAGAATGGTCCAAACACACTAAGACAGTCGTGAAGAGGGGACGACAAAGCCTATTCCTCAGGAAACTAAAAAGATTTGATATGGGTCCTGAGATCCTCAAAAGGTTCTACAGCTGCAACATCGAGAGCATCCTGACTGGTTGCGTCACTGACTAGTACGGCAATTGCTCGGCCTCTGACCGCAAGGCACTTCAGAGGGTAGTGCGTACGGCCCAGTACATCACTGGGGCTAAGCTGCCTGCCATCCAGTACCTCTACACCATGTGGTGTCAGAGGAAGGCCCTAAAAATTGTCAAAGACCCCAGCCACCCCAGTCATAGACTGTTCTCTCTACTACCGCATGGCAAGCGGTACCAGAGTGACAAGTCTAGGACAAAAAGGCTTCTCAACAGTTTTTACCCCCAAGCCATAAGACTCCTGAACAGGTAATCACATGGCTATCTGGACTATTTGCATTGTGTGCCCCCCAACCCCTCTTTTTACGCTGCTGCTACTCTGTTTATCATATATGTATAGTCACTTTAACTATACATTCATGTACATACTACCTCAATTGGGATGACCAACCAGTGCTCCTGCACATTGGCTAACCGGGCTATCTGCATTGTGTCCCACCCACCACCCCCTCTTTTACGCTACTGCTACTCTGTTCATCATATATGCATAGTCACTTTAACCATATCTACATGTACCTACTACCTCAATCAGCCTGACTAACCGGTGTCTGTATGTAGCCTCGTTACTTTTATAGCCTCGCTACTGTGTATAGCCTGTATTTTTACTGTTGTTTTATTTCTTTACCTACCTATTGCTCACCTAATACCTTTTTTGCACTATTGGTCAGAGCCTGTAAGTAAACATTTCACTGTAAGGTCTACACCTGTTGTATTCAGCGCACGTGACAAATCAACTTTGATTTGATTTATTGTCTCTCCTGTGAAATGCTCCATTCTTGTCAGGCCCTTACGTTAAAAAATAATCATGTTTGGTGGTGTTTAAATCACCCCAATTCTATGGTTATAAATACATTAACCAGGATTGGGATCATTTTAAATCCACATCTCTACTATTAATAAAATATTTTGGAATAGGAGAAAGTAAATCTTACCAACACACCCAACCTCAGTTCCATTACAGACATTTGGGCACCATGACCTGACAACCAACCTATTGTGTTGCTGATGTTACAAACATTAAGTCTGGTCAAAGAGCAGGACAGCCCTTTCAAATGGATACATCCTCTCAGACTTGATTACCGAAACTCAGCAAAGACCCCCCTCCCTCCGTACAGATCAAAGTAGCCAGATCATGGTGACTCCAGAGTTATATAATTTTATTACCTAATTGTCTTACCTCCTGCTATGTCCTTCTTATAAATCACGAGGCGTGAAATACCGTTTCACAGAACAAATCCCACTTCAACTACTTTGGCAATGTGTTTAGGTTGACTTTTTAAGTCTTCTCCCACTTCAGTAAAACTTCAACAAATCAAATTGTATTTGTCACATGTGCCGAATACAACAAGTGTAGACCTTACAGTGAAATGCTTACTTACAAGCCCTTAAATGACAAATGTGTGTAGAAATAGGCTGTATGTTAAGGTCCAACCAAGCCCCCACCAAAATGTGCCCTGAAGCGCCAGAAAAACTCTTCTCACCTTCACAAGGTAAGCCAACTCCTTATTCTTGATCATTGTATTTGAGAAAGATATTCTAATTGTAAAAAAAATTGTCATGATGTCAAATATTTTATTGCAGAGAACCATCTTGGTCTCTCACATGGCTTAACCCTGGAGCATGAGGGCTCGACATGTAAAGTGTTGGTCCCATGTTTCATGAGCTGAAATAAAAGATCCCAGAAATGTTCCATACTCACAAAATCCATTTCTCAAAAATGTTGTGGACAAATGTTTTTACTTCCCTGATAGTGAGCATTTCACCTTTGCCAAGATTTCTTTTATTTATTTGACCTTTATTTAACTAGGCAAGTCAGTTAAGAACAAATTCTTATTTACAATGATAGCCTATGCAGGCCAAACCCAGACGACGCTGGGCCAATTGTGCGCCGCCCTATGGGACTCCCAATCACAGCTGGTTGTGATACAGCCTGGATTTGAACCATGGTGTCTGTAGTGACACCTCTAGCACTGACACAGTGCCTCCACCTGACATGTGAGGCATATCAAGAAGCTGATTTAACAGCATGATCATTACACAGGTGCACCTTGTGCTGGGCCACTCTAAAATGTGCAGTTGTCACAACACAATGCCATAGATGTCTCAAGTTGAGGGAACTTGCAATTGGCATTCTGACTACAGGAATGTTCACCAAAGCTGTTTCCAGAGAATTGAATGTTCAATTCTCTACCATAAGCTTCCTCCAACGTTGTTCTAGAGCAGTGGTTCCCAAACTTTGTATAGTCCCGTACCCCTTCAAACATTCAACCTCCAGCTGCATACCCCCTCTAGCACCAGGGTCACACTATACAATACACACTATACAATACATTTATTAAACATAAGAATGAGTGTGAGTGTGTCACAACCCGGCTCGTGGGAAGTGACAAAGAGCTCTTATAGGACCAGGGCACAAATAATAATAATCAATAATTTTGCTCTCCATCTTACATATAAAACCGTATTTTTTCATCAAATGAATTACTCACCACAGGTTATTGAGAAGGGTGTGCTTGAAAGGATGCACATAAATCATTTTCCACACAGTCTGTGCCTGTACTTTTCATGCTAGTGAGGCCTGAGAATCCACTCTCACATAGGTAAGTGGTTGCAAAGAGCATCAGTGTCTTAACAGCGAGATTTGCCAAGGCAGGATACTCTGAGCGCAGCCCAATCCGAAAATCTGGCAGTGGCTTCTGATTAAATAACATTTTCTGTCACGCCCTGGCCATAGAGAGGGTGTTGTTCTCTATTTTAGTTAGGCCAGGGTGTGACTAGGGTGGGTGTTCTATGTTCCTTTTTCTATGTTTTTGTATTTCTTTGTTTTGGGACCGAGTATGGTTCCTAATCAGAGGCAACTGTCTATCGTTGTCTCTGATTAGGAATCATACTTAGGCAGCCTTTTCCCACCTGTGCTTTGTGGGATCTTGTGTTTGTGTAGCTGCATGTGAGCAGCCCAGAACGTCACGCTTTGTTTTCGTCTGTATTGTTTTGGTGAGTTTCATATTTATTAAACATGTGGAACTCTAAGTACGCTGCGCCTTGGTCTACTCCTTTAGACGATCGTGACATTTTCACAGAACCGCTTGTTGCAATTTCGAGGAGGCTCTCTTGTTCAGATATCGGTAAGTGGACTGGATGAAGGGCATGAAAGGAACAACGAATCCAGTTGTTTGTGTCGTCCGTTTCTGGAAAGTACCTGCGGAATTGCGCACCCAGCTCACTCAAGTGCTTCGCTATTGTCAGAGTCTAGGTGATGTGGGTAAGACGGAGTCAGGCGCAGGACACAGAAATGAGTAATAATAGTAACTTTACTCAAAAATAATCCTCCAACAAGGAGAACGAAAATCCAGAATCACATAAACGAGACAACTGACAACAATAAACACGCACAAAACCATGATGGCTCCAGAGGGTTAAATAGGGAAATAATTAAAACGAAATGGGAACCAGGTGTGTACAATACAGACAAACAAATGGAAAAAGAAATGTAGATCGGTGGAGGCTAGAAAGCCGGTGACGTCGACCGCCGAACGCCGCCCGAACGAGGAGAGGCACCAACTTTGGCGGAAGTCGTGACAGCTATATAACATTTGACATTGTCCGTAAGCTTGAGTTCATTTGCACACAAAAAAATCATACACATTTGACATTGGCCGTAAGCTTAAGTTAATTTGCACACAAAAAATCATACAATGATGGAAAGACCTGTTTGTTGTCCTTGTTAATGCAGACACAGAAGAGCTCCAACTTCTTAATCATAGCCTCAATTTTGTTCCGCACATTGAATATAGTTGCGGAGAGTCCCTGTAATCCTAGACTCAGGTCATTCAGGTGAGGAAAAAACATCACCCAGATAGGCCAGTCATCTGAGAAACTCGTAATCATGCGAGCGATCAGGCAAATGAAAATTATGGTCAATAAAGAGAACTTTTTAAGCTCGTCTCTCAATTAAAAAGAAATGTGTCATACTTTGCCCCTTGATTACCAGAGCACTTTTGTATGTTGTAAAAGTGTTACACGGTCGCTGCCCATATCATTGCATAATGCAGCAAATACACAATAGTTCAGGGGCCTTGCATTTAACAAAGTTAGCCATTTTCACTGTAGTGTCCAAAATGTCTTTCAAACTGTCAGGCATTCCCTTGGCAGCAAGAGCCTCTCGGTGGATGCTGCAGTGTACCCAAGTGGCATCGGGAGCAACTGCTTGCACGCGCATTACCACTCAACTATGTCTCCCTGTCATGGCTTTTGCACCATCAGTACAGATATCAACACATCTTGACCACCAAAGTCCATTTGATGTCACAAAGCTGTCCAGCACTTTAAAAAATATCCTCTCCTGATGTCCTGGTTTCCAGTGGTTTGCAGAAGAGGTCTTCCTTAATTGACCCCGATAAACGTAACGAACATATACCAGGAGCTATGCCAGGCCCGCGATGTCTGTTGACTCATCCAGCTGTAACACATAGAATTCACTGGCTTGTATGCGAAGCAGTAATTGTTTCTAAACATCTCCTGCCATATCACTAATGCTTTGTGAAACAGTGTTGTTTAATGAAGGAATTGTCTGTATAGTATTTTTGGCTTTTTCCCCCAGCATTGTCCCAGCCACATCTGCGGCTGCAGGAAGAATGAAGTCCTCCACAATAGTATGGGGCTTGCCTGTCCTAGCCACTTGGTAGCTCACCACATAAGATGCTTCTAGCCCCTTCTTATTAATGGTATCTGTTGCTTTTATACGTCTTACTACTCGAAAGTCATCTTAATTCTCGCTCCAAAAACTCCTGTGGCTTATTTTTCAAATTGGCATGTTTCGTTTCTCAATGTCTGCCCAAGCGTGAATGTTTCCCGCGAGAGAGTAACAGTTAATGTGATTGGATGGTAATAATTTGACTAGGCTACCTGTATTTGACATTGTGTTGTTATTTCGCTGAACACTAGATGGTTTAATTGTATTTTTGGCAGTGAAATGAGGCTACTCAGGCAAGAAAAAAAACATCACCCAAATATATAGCCCCGTTGGAAAATGGAAATGGACCGTTTGAAAATGGGAACCACATTTTTATTTGGCGTACCTCGAAGCCTTTGTGCGTACCGCACTATGGGAATAGCCATTTTAGAGAATTTGGCAGTACGTCCAACCGCCCTCACAACCGTTGTCCACGTGTAGCTATGCCAGCCCAGGACCTGCACATCCGGCTTCTTCACCTGCAGAATCGTCTGATACTAGCCACCTGGACAGCTGATGAAACTGTGGGTTTGCACAACTGAAGAATTTCTGCACAAACTCTCAGAAACTCAGGGAAGCTCATCTGCGTGCTCGTCGTGCTCACCAGGGTCTTGATCTGACTGCAGTTCGGCATCATAACCAACTTCAGTGGGCAAATGCTCACCTCGATGGCCATTGCCACGCTGGAAAAGTGTTTGGGATGCTCTGGATTGACGTGTACAACAGCGCGTTCCAGTTCCCGCCTATATCCAGCAACTTCGCACAGCCATTGAAGAGGACTGGGACAACATTCCACAGGCCACAATCAACAGCCTGATCAACTCTATATGAAGGATACTTCGAAATGCATGAGAAAAATGGTGGTCACACCAGATACTGACTGGAGGGGTGTAAAGCTTGCCACCATTGGACACTGGAGCAGTGGAAACACGTACTCCGGAGAGATGAATCACGCTTCACCATCTGGCATCCCGACGGACGAATCTGGGTTTAGCAGATTCCAGCAGAACGCTACCTGCCCGAATGTGCCAACTGTAAAGTTTGGTGGAAGAGGAATATTGGTCTAGGGCTGTTTTTCATGGTTCGTGCTAGGCCTCTTAGTTCCAGTGAAGGGAAATCCCAACGCTACAGCATACAATTACATTCTAGACGATTCTGTGCTTCCAACTTTGTTGCACCAGTTTGGGGAAAGCCCTTTTCTGCTTCAGCATGACAGTGCCCTTGTGCACAAAGCCAGGTCCAGAGAATTGGGGGATTAATGTGGAAGAATTTGGCTGGCCTGCACAGAACCCTGACCTCAACCCCATCGAACACCTTTGGGATGAATTGGAACGGCGACTGCAAGCCAGGCCTAATCGCCCAACATCAGTGTCCAACCTCACTAATGCTCTTGTGGCTGAATGGAAGCAAGTCCCCACAGCAATGTTCCAACATCTCGTGGAAAGCCTTCCCATAAGAGTGGAGGATGTTATAGCAACGAAGGGGGGACCAACTCT
Source organism: Salmo salar (assembly GCF_965601325.2). Lineage (NCBI taxonomy): Eukaryota > Metazoa > Chordata > Actinopteri > Salmoniformes > Salmonidae > Salmo > Salmo salar. Next base: position 31,155,163 of record NC_138303.1, on the reverse strand, counting down.
ATATTAATGCCCATGATTTTGGAATAAGATGTTTGATTTCTTAATCTGGCCCTGCACTCAAGCACAGTGGATAGTGGCTGTAGTGCAGTGCAGGTCTATAAAAGTGATTAGGACTTGGAATCTGGCATGCATACAGATTTGGAAAGCAAATGCCTACTGCTGAAAAGAGAAAACTGATTTGTCTGTAGAACCAATAGACGTTTTTTGGGGGGTAGCAACAGCTCTGCCTGAAAACAAACGTTCACCTGGAACGAAACTACCCTGCAACCTACCCTGGGCCTTTGACAACACGGTATCACGGTCTCACTTCAGTATTCAACATCTATCCAGGGGGCATAAACGTCAATTTTCGACTGAGGTTTAGGCATTCATTTCAACTGGTTAAGGTAAGGGTTAAGGTTTGGGATAGGGTTAAAACAGAAAAAACGAAAACAAGTTGTATTGAACCCGGGATCCTCGGAGCAGGAGTTCAAGCCCTTCCTCTATTCCCATTCACAATGCCCTAGCAAGCTGTGAGCCTACTAGATGGTAATAGCTGCTCATGTTACCCCTAGTAGATGGTATTGAAGGCATCACCTGACATCCTGGGGACCTGGACAAACGTTGAATACTAAAGTTGGTCTGGTGTGATCTGGTTGCCTTTGATCGCAAGCCAACTGACTCTCTCCCTAGTGCCAAAAACAAGTACAATTTAAGCCTGAATTCGTTTTTCTTCCCACTCCTTCGAACACTGGAGCACCCACATGGTTTATCAGTCCGGTGAACACCTCGAGTCAAACCTTCTACCTCGTATTCTCCAGGTGGTCCACCTAGCAACAGTCAAAGCACCCTTCTGAGATCTTTTTAATTGAAGTTATTCAAATTCCCTGTCTGCATGATTTTTATTAAAGGAAGCCCACTCGTTTTAGTTAAAGCTCACTGGTTACTAACTAACTAGGCAGAGGCAGGATTGAGTCAGTGGCAGCGCTAGCAAAATTCTCTTCAGTGGAACAGACTTCGCTAGATGAGGCGAGGTACTTTCTTTTCTGCTTTCTACACCGTGGCTGGGCTAAGTTGTTTCTACCTCTGTGACCACGAACAGATACTGTACTCCCTACTTTGTCAACATCAAGCGACTTGTTCAGTATTGGACCATGCTTCTGAACTACATTCACGACAAGCTCTGTTTGTTTCTTATTTATGAGATGTGCAACCACTTCTTTACCACTAAATTGTACCAACAAAGCTAATGCTAAAATTTGAGCTAGTTCTTCGTTATGCCCACTTAAAAGAGTCCTGTTGTTATTTTGCATATAAATACAAACACATTGCTAAGTCATTGTCACGATGAGACACTTTTTCTTCCTTGTATTATTAACTGTAGCCGATCACAACTGGCATTCAGACCTTGGTTGGCTGGGCCAATGGTAACAGTAATGAAAAATGTATCTGTCTGTAATAAGTCTAACTTGTGTCCCCCAGGCAGCAAGTAAGTGTGTGTGTGTGTGTGTGTGTGTGTGTGTGTGTGTGTGTGTGTGTGTGTGTGTGTGTGTGTGTGTGTGTGTGTGTGTGTGTGTGTGTGTGTGTGTGTGTGTGTGTGTGTGTGTGTGTGTGTGTGTGTGTGTGTGTGTGTGTGTATGTGTGTGTGGCATCGATCCATCTGATTGATCTGGATGTGGTTACGCTGAGTGGCAGAGGACAGATGTGGGCTACACCCCTCGCTCTTTCGTTCTCTTTCCCTGCCTGTTCCTCTTTCTTTCTCTATTTATTTTTTTCTCCCCACTGCCTTTCTCCCTCTCTCCCTCTCTCTCTTTTCTCTCTCAGAGAGCAATGGAGAGAAGTGTAATATGACCAGAGCGAGGGAATTCACTCCTCTATCGCTCTCTCTCTTTCTTTCCCTCTCAATTCCCTTCAATTCAATGGGATTTATTGACATGGGAAACATATGCTTACATTGCCAAAGCAAGTGAAATAGATAATAAACAAAAGTGAAACAAACAATACAAAAATAAAAGTAAACAGTACCCTCACAAAAGTTCCAAAGGATTATAGACATTTCAAAAGTCATATTATGGCTATGTCCAGTGCTGTAACATACTGTAAATATGGGTTGTATTTACAATGGTGTTGTAAGTTCTTCACTGGTTCCCCTTTTCTTGTGGCAACAGGTCACAAATCTTGCTGCTGTTGTCACAAATCTTGCTCCCCGCACTAGCCCTGAGGTGCGTGTCCCCAGACTGGCACATCCAGTACCAGTACCACGCAGCAGGCTTCCAGTGCGTCAGCCCAGCCTCGAGAGGTCGGCAATAGTGTGCAGTCCAGAGTATCCGGCAACAGTATGCGGTCCAGAGTATCCGGCAACAGTATGCAGTCCAGAGTATCCGGCAACAGTGTGCGGTCCAGAGTATCCGGCAACAGTGTGCGGTCCAGAGTATCCGGCAACAGTGTGCGGTCCAGAGTATCCGGCAACAGTGTGCGGTCCAGAGTATCCGGCAACAGTGTGCGGTCCAGAGTATCCGGCAAAAGTGTGCGGTCCAGAGTATCCGGCAACAGTGTGCGGTCCAGAGTATCCGGCAACAGTGTGCGGTCCAGAGTATCCGGCAACAGTGTGCGGTCCAGAGTATCCGGCAACAATGTGCGGTCCAGAGTATCCGGTCCAGAGTATCCGGCACCAGTGTGCAGTCCAGAGTATCCGGCAACAGTGTGCAGTCCAGAGTATCCGGCAACAGTGTCTAGTCCGGAACCGAGGGAGACTGCCTGTGATCAGGAACCGAGGGAGTCTGCCTGCGACCCGGAACCGAGGGAGTCTGCCTGCGACCCGGAACCGAGGGAGTCTGCCTGCGACCCGGAACTAGATATGATTAACTGTATATCGAATGAGTCTGCCTACAGTATGGAACGGAAGAGGTCTGCCGATGATCCGGAACGAGGGGAGTCTGCCTACGGCCCGAAACTGATCAAGTCTGTCTGCGTTCTGGAGGACAGTAGGCCAGAGCCTGAACCACCTCAGGTATAGGTGGGTTGGGGAGGGGGGGTGTAGCACAGGTGCCGTCGTTGACGGCAGCCACCCTCCCTTCCCTCCCTTTAGTTTAGGGGGAATTTTTATTTTTGTTGTTTTTTATTTTTTTATTTATGAGGTGCATCCGGGGTCTGCACCTTTGGAGGGGGGGGGGGGGGGGGTACTGTCACATCCTGACCAGTATAAAGATTATTTGCTATTGTAGTTTGGTCAGGACGTGGCAGAGGGTATTTTGTTTATGTGTTTCGGGGTGATGGTTTATGTACTAGGGTGTTTGATTTATTATTTCCGGGTTTTTTGGTCACTGCTCTATGTTAGTCTATTTCTACGTTCTTTCTAGTTAGTCTGTTTCTATGTTTAGTTAATTGGGGTGTGGACTCTCAATTGGAGGCAGGGGTTGTCTAGTTGCCTTTGATTGAGAGTCCTATATATTAGGGTGTGTTTGTGATTTGTGGGAGGTTGTGCTTGTTTAGCTGTCTATGCCTGACAAGACTGTATTTCGTTGTTCATCATTTTAGTGATTTTTGTATACGTGTTTGTTTGGTTTTCCTTCTTTCTCCTATTAAAAGAAGAGTATACAACCCGCTGCGTTTTGGTCCTTTCCAGACGACAACCGTTACAGGAAGATGCCAGAGCTGAGGAGGATGATAAAAAGTTTAAATGTAGCCAATTGTAATTTGTGGTCTGTATTATTTGTCATTTCATTTAGGATACCATCAACACCACAGGACTTTTTGGGTTGGAGGGTTTGTATTTTGTCCTGTAGTTCATTCAATATAATTGGAGAATACAGTGGGATCTTTAATAAATTTCTATGTCCCTCTCTATCTCGCTCTCTTTCTCTATCCCTCCCTCCCTCTCTATCTACTCCCCCCATCTCTCTATCTACTCCCCCCATCTCTCTATCTATCTCTCCCTCTGTGACTTCTGTGGGTATTTCCAGGAATGAGAGTGAGACTGGGTCAATTGAGCGTGGCTGATAGAAAGGGGCTAGAGCAGTCGTATTCAAAGTCAGCGGGAACTGCAGTGGGGGAGACAAAATAAATAAAACCTTAAAAAACAAATTGTAACAAAATATTTAAAGTACAGATTATTGTATGGGACAATATACAAATATTTTTGAGAACTGTAAACTGAACAAAAATATAACATGCTACAATTTCAAAGATTTTACTGAGTTACAGTTATTATAAGGAAATCAGTCAATTGAAATAATTGAATTAGGCCCTAATCTATGGATTTTCCCCATGACTGGGCAAGGGCGCAGCCATGGGTGGACCTGGGAGGGCATAGGCCCATCCAGGCCCTGCCAATCAGAATTTGTTTTTCCCCACAAAAGGGCTTTATTACAAACAGAAATACACCTCAGCACCCCCTCAGATGATTCCACAGGTGAAGAAGCCAAATGTTGAGGTCCTGAGCTGGGGTGGTTACATGTGGTCTGCGGTTGTGAGGCCGATTGGACATACTGCCAAATTCTCTAAAACAACATTGGAGGCGGCTTATGGTAGAGAAACAAACATTCAATTGTCTGGCATCAGCTCTGGTGGACATTCCTGCAGTCGGCATGCCAATTGCAAGCTCCTTCAAAACTTGAGACATTGTGGTATTGTGTAGTGTGACAAAATTTCACATTTTAGAGTGGCCTTTTATTGTCCCCAGCACAAGGTGTACCTGTGTAATTATTATGCTGTTTAAGCAGCTTCTTGATATGCCACACCTGTCAAGTGGATGGATTATCTTGGCAAAGGAGAAATGCTCACTAACAGGGAACAAATGCAAATTTGTGCTCGAAATTTGAGAGAAATACGTTTTTGTGCATATGGAAATCTTCTGGGATATTTTATTTCAGCTCAAGAAACATGAGACAAATGCTTTACATGTTGCTTTAAAAAAAATTTTGCAGTATAAATGTACCAATTTTAAGGTTGTGTCATTCGAATTTGGGTGGGTTAAGGTTGCTAGAATTTCTTACAAAAAACACGGTGTCCTGTCCCTCTCAGCTGGATGCCTCCACAGACCCACCTAATTTCTTTGACTACTATTACAGCACCGTGTGTGTGTGTGTGTGTGTGTGTGTGTGTGTGTGTGTGTGTGTATGGCGCCACACAGGTTTTACTGGTTTTACTGCTACTTTTCTCTCCGATTTGGTCCTGCCGTACATACTTACACATGTTTGTGTGTGTGTGTGTGCTTGTCTGTGATTGCCTTAGGGAGGAGCTCTCTCTTCTTTTTTCTCTGTTCCTCGTTCTTTCTGTCTCTCTGTGTGTATTCTTTGTTAATATGTATGTGTGTTTAGATTAAGGGATTTTAGACGTCTCAGTCGTTCTCTTTTCTTGTTCTTTCTCTCTCTCTCATTTCTCAAATGTTCTTTCCCTCTCTGTGCTACAGCTTTCACCATGGCAAAGCAACAATATTACTTTCCCAGCAGAAAGACTGGCTATTGCAGCATGGGCAAAGTGCAAAGTGTCAAAGCCAGATTACTTGTTTACGGGCAATATGCATGCAAAACATAAACAAACAAAGTTCTACCGCACCTCAAACTGTGAATATTGGTGGAAAAATGCCTGCATAATATTTATATTTTATTTAACAACCCCAAAAAAGGATTACTTCCAAATCCAAACATATTTCCTTCCCTAGCACCGTTCTTTAGGCCTAAATGAGGTAGAAAGGAATGCTTTGTAGTATGAAAAATAACCTTGAGCTTTACCAGCTGCTTCAACTCTGACCCCTCTCAGAAACCTCTCAGTTTGTGACAGAGAAACGGAGTTTTTTTTTTAGGTTGGAGGCTGAGCGAGGTTTGGAGGGGGAGGGGGAAGTTGGAGATTCGAGAGGGTGAAGGAGAATGGTCTCAGTGGAAAGGAGCATGAAATGTGACTGTGTGTTTTTGTGTTTGTGCTTGTGTGTCTGCACTACTTGGTGTGTATGTGCGTGAATGCAAGTGGGTGTGTGCGCGTGCGCATGTGTGTGTTCGACCCTGGGTTGCTTTTGGGGAACACCGGTGCTCTTTATGGCTCCTATCCCACATGGCCCTGGCTCCCGATCAAAGCGCAAGGCCCCTGGACTGCTCTTCACACTGGAAGAAGTTCAATTTAGCTACACTAAAGCTACCCTAAAAATATCGTTTACGTAACTAAAGTTACTTTGAAAAAGTAGTTCACTACACCCAAACCAGACTATCATAACTAAATCTGAAGTGTCATAGACTACAAATTGCGAGAACAGATCACATCACTCTGCAGTCAGATGTTAACAGGATATGTAATTTAGCCTATTACACACAAAAGCTGTTTCAAGTGAGTATTAGGAAGGTCTGTTGTCGAAAAAGAAAGGAAATTCTTGCCTACTTCACCCATATTTTATTTCTGCAAAAAAAGTAGTGTGTAGTTCCAGTAATTAGCTACACCACTACATGGCAAAAAAGTAATTAACTACTGAAAATATTACCAAGATTTGAATTTAGTTCAACTACCACCAAGCTACTGCAAAATGTAGTTTAATTACTAGTTGAACTATACAGTTGAAGTTGGAAGTATACATACACTTGGGGTCATTTGATGGGGGTCACCTTGGGGTCATGATAGGGGCTGCACCAAATCATTGATGTATTATAATAATTGATTATGCTTATGTTGTATTAATAGAAGGGGAAGGGCTAGAAGACCCTCCCCCACTACATTTATAGGGTCCTGGGCCACAGATTAGCAATATATGCATTATAAAGCTTAATATTTTTCCACAGTTCTTTTCTAGTCTCTGCCTCTTATAAGAAACGGTCTGAGAGATGTGTGAGCCATTGCAGTCAAAACAGGGTGTCTGTGAGAAAGCGCCTCAAGGCTAAAAGAGATACATAGACACAGACCCCTGCAGGGGATTAAATAGATAAGAGACAAGTCAGACATACCACTGTAAACCACACAGGAATGGAAAATTACTGCTGAGCCCCTAGGAAACACTGGACTGTTGTTTGCTCCTGCAAGTTTGTATAACTGTATATGCATGGGCTTGGTCTCATGAGTAGAAGGTGTTGACGTAGGCAGTTACATCACTAGGGGTTGACTGCAAGCATCTTAAAAAACGTTGACCTTATTTATTTTACAGAACTTACTCTGAAACATGCGTGCTGTGTTTCCGTTGTCAACTTCTGTCTGCAATTGCATTAATAAAGGTTTGATTGATTTACTTAAAGAAGATATTGTCTAATTTCTGATTTCACCAATAAGCCAATGATTGACAAGGAACAAGGAACCTACCCCAACACATTAAAACTCATTTTTCAACCACACCACACATTTTTTGTTTACAAATTATAGTTTTGGCAAGTCGGTTAGGACATCTACTTTGTGCATGACACAAGTCAATTTTACAACAATTGTTTACAGACAGATTATTTCACTTATAATTTATTGTATCACAATTCCAGTGGGTCAGAAGTTTACATACACTAAGTTGACTGTGCCTTTAAACAGCTTGGAGAATTCCAAAAAAGAATGTCATGGCTTTAGAAGCTTCTGATAGGCTAATTGACATCATTTGAGTCAATTGGAGGTGTACTTGTGGATGTATTTCAAGGCCTACCTTCAAACTCAGTGCCTCTTTGCTTAACATCATGGGAAAATCAAAATAAATTAGCCAAGACCTCAGAAGAAAAATTGTAGACTTCCACAAGTCTGGTTCATCCTTGGGAGCAATATCCAAATGCCTGAAGGAACCACGTTCATCTGTACAAACAATAGTACGCAAGTCTAAACACCATGGGACCACGCAGCCATCATACCGCTCAGGAAGGAGACGCGTTCTGTCTCCTAGAGATGAATGTACTTTGGTGCGAAAAGTGCAAATCAATCCCAGAACAACAGCAAAGGACCTTGTGAAGATGCTGGAAGAAACCAGTACAAAAGTATCTATATCCACAGTAAAACGAGTCCTATATCGACATAACCTGAAAGGACGCTCAGCAAGGAAGAAGCCACTGCTCCAAAACTGCCATAAAAAAGCCAGGCTACGGTTTGCAACTGCACATGGGGACAAAGATCGTACTTTTTGGAGAAATGTCCTCTGGTCTGATGAAATAAAATTAGAACTGTTTGGCCATAATGACCATCGTTATGTTTGGAGGCTTGCATGCTGAAGAACACCATCCCAACCGTGAAGCACGGGGGTGGCAGCATCATGTTGTGGGGGGGCTTTGCTGCAGGAGGGACTGGTGCACTTCACAAAATAGATGGCATCATAAGAAAAGAAAAGTATGTGGATATATTGAATCAACATCTCAAGACATCAGTCATGAAGTTAAAGCTTGGTCGCAAATGGGTCTATCAAATGGACAAAGACCACAAGCATACTTCCAAAATTGTGGCAAAATGGCTTAAGGACAACAAAGTCAAGGTATTGGAGTGGCCATCACAAAGCCCTGACCTCAAGTCTATAGAACATTTGTGGGCAGAACTGAAAAAGCGTGTGCAAGCAAGGAGGCCTACAAACCTGACTCAGTTACACCAGCTCTGTCAGGAGAAATGGGCCAAAATTCACCCAACTTATTGTGGGAAGCTTGTGGAAGGCTACCCAAAATGTTTGACCCAAGTTAAATAATTTAAAGGCAATGCTACCAAATACTAATTGAGTGTATGTAAACTTCTGACCCACTGGGAATGTGATGAAAGAAATAAAAGCTGAAAGAAATAATTCTCTCTACTATTATTCTGACATTTCACATTCTTAAAATAAAGTGGTGATCCTAACTGACCTAAGACAGGGTATTTTTACTAGGATTAAATGTCAGGAATTGTGAAAAACTGAATTTAAATGTATTTGGCTAAGGTGTATGTAAACTTAGGACTAAGGTGTATGTAAACTAAGGTGTATGTAAACTTCGGCCCGGCGCTCCCCGCTGTTCTGAGCGCTTTCTTTTTGGAGTGACCTGACTAGGAGCAAAGGCAGGCACATGGGAAAGCTCCTCTGGAGAGAGGGTTGTTGTCAGGCATATAGGGTATCGGGTATATTTTAGTTAGGTCACTGGAGTCAGTCTGTAGCTCTCTACCTATGCAAATGACCTTGACCAAGGGCTCCAACTAATGCTGTGTCTGGTCAATGGCTTGTCTATTGCATGGGAGATTGATCACACACTAGCGGCTAACACTACAGCACAGCACAGCACAAGGATACAAACCAATACAGCTTCATAGCTGTAGTGTCGGCACTGCACAGTCCACACAATCACTAAGACACTACAAGACAGTGGGCTAGGAGACAATTGCATGAAGGTATTATGTTGTTTTGAGACAGAACAAGAGAGGGAAGAGGGAAAACAAAGGGGGAAAAAATGAAGGAGGATGAGCCTGATAGTGTTTTAATCTGAGCCACGCACATGCGAGCGCACATACACACACCCATCCTTATGCTACGATACTGACTGTAAGTCATTCTGCATAACAGCATCTGCTAAATGACCAAAATGTATATGGCAAATACTGGCCTGTTTTGAAGAAGTACATTAAACAGTTCACATTACGTAGAACTAGTCAGTCAAAGATAATGGATGGATGCTCTTTGCTACAGAGAACAGAAAATGAGTTATAATCACACTACACCGGCTCTGATGCTCGTCGGATGTGGCAGGGCTTGCAAACCATTACAGACTACAAATGGATGCACAGCCAAGAGAGCTGCCCAGTGACACAAGCCTACCAGACGAGCTAAACTACTTCTATGCTCGCTTCGAGGCAAATAACACTGAAAGATGCATGAGAGCACCAGCTGTTCCGGAAGACTGTGTGATCATGCTATCCGCAGCCAATGTGAGGAAGACCTTTAAACAGGTCAACATTTACAAGGCCGCAGGGCCAGACGGATTACCAGGACATTTACTGCGAGCATGCGCTGACCAACTGGCAAGTGTCTTCACTGACATTTTCAACCTCTCCCTGTCCAAGTCTGTAATACCAACATGTTTTAAGCAGACTACCATAGTGCCTGTGCCCAAGAACACTAAGGTAACCTACCTGAACACTAAGGTAACCGATCCGTAGCACTCACGTCTGTAGCCATGAAGTGCTTTGAAAGGCTGGTCACGCATCACATCAACACCATTATCCCAAAAACCCTAGTCCCACTCCTATTTGCATACCACCCCAACAGATCCACATATGATGCAATCTCTATTGCACTCCACACTGCCTTTTGACCCCTATGGGAGAATGCTATTCATTGACTACAGCTCAGCGTTCAACACCATATTTCCCTCAAAGCTCATCAATAAGTTAAGGACCCTGGGACTAACACCTCCCTCTGCAACTGGATCCTGGACTTCCTGACGGGCCGCCCCCAGGTGGTAAGGGTAGGTAACAAAACACCCGCCATGCTGATCCTCAACACAGGGGCCCCTCAGGGGTGCGTGCTCAGTCCCCTCCTGTAGTCCCTGTTCACTCACGACTGCACGGCCAGGCACGACTCCAACACCATCATTACATTTGCAGATGACACAACAGTGGTAGGCCTGATCACTGACAACGACGAGACAGCCTATAGGGAGGAGGTCAGAGACCTGGTCATGTGATGCCAGGACAATAACCTCTCCCTCAACGTGATCAAGACAAAGGGGATGATTGTGGACTACAGGAAAAAGAGGACCGAGCACGCCCCCATTCTCATCGACGGGGCTGCAGTGGAGCAGGTTAAGAGCTTCACGTTCCTTGGTGTCCACATCACCAACAAACTAACATGGTCCAAGCACACCAAGACAGTCATGAAGAGGTCACGACAAAACCTATTCCCAATCAGGAGACTGAAAAGATTTGGCATGTGTCCTCAGATCCTCAAAATGTTCTACAGCTGCACCATTGAGAGCATCCTGACTGGTTGCATCACTGCCTGGTATGGCAACTGCTCGGCCTCTGACCACAAGGCACTACATAGAGTAGTGCGAACGGCCCAGTACAAGCCAAGGGCCAAGCTTCCGGCCATCCAGGACCTCTATATCAGGTGGTGTCAGAGAAAGGCCCTAAATATTGTTAAAGACTCCAGCCACCCTAGTCATAGACTGTTCTATCGGCTACCGCACAGCAAGCGGTGCCAAGTCTAGGTCCAAGAGGCTTCTAAACAGCTTCTACTCCCAAGCCATAAAACTCCTGAACATCTAATCATATGGCTACCCAGACTATTTGCATTGTTGGTTGGGGGATCGTAAGTAAGCATTTCACTGTAAGGTCTACTACGCCTGTTGTATTTGGCGCATGTGACTAATAAAATGTGATTTGATTTGACAGGGATAGAAAAAGGTAGGAGCAAGAGAGAGACGACCATTGACACCTGGTATCAGTAAGGGTAGAATTTCTAGTTTCCAAAACAGATGTTTGTCTGTGGGAGTCTCTAGCTTTACTACAGCCAAAGATTGTCTATTATAGTGACAAGATACTCGCGTGTGCGCTCTAACAATGGAAATACATGTCCTCAAAGATGGAAGGCACGCGGGAGGAGGCGAGATCAGAGGGACAATTCTAGCCAATGATAGGGCAGATACACGTGTGAACAACAGGAACATACTAACCATTATAAAACTTATTTTTATCAAATAAGCCTCATGTAGGAAAATAGCAATTACGTTTTTTGTTGACCAAATTCCACACTCTTTCATTGACCTCCATACAAAAATGTGTTACTTTGAGGTATTATTTTTATAGACAGACTTTGGGAAGAGTAAACTCTCCCGCTTCACATCCTACTCTCTGCTACAGCTAAAGATGGGTTATCTATGCTATTGTCACACACACACAAACACACACACACACACATACACACACACATTTGTGTGTCCTTGGTCATATGCACTGCGTGAATCAAATAGACTCCTAAGCTCTTGAGTTAAATGCTAGCAACACAGCAGTGATGCAGCTCACACACTGAAAATACGATATTAAGAATGAGCGGTCGTAGGCACTTGTGTTATACTTGCTGAGAATTATCCCTATAGTCAAGGAGGTTAGAAAATCATCAATCCCGTGTCGATTGGTTGACACTGTTGAGAAAAAGCCCCCAAGAGATTTTGTAGAGGTTTTTAAACTTGCTCGAGAGCTTTTCTTTGTGTATGCCCATTCAGCATTGTTCACACCCTCTTAAGCCTTAAGGCCTCAGCATGCTACAGTTCTGCTGGCTCCTACCGAACGAGAAAAAAAGCACCAATAGTATTGTTTGTCCCTTTTTGAAATGCCATAGTCAGTACTTCCTCCAAATAGTCAGAATTAATCTAAGATAAATGAATGACAGATTTCTTAAGTTAACATTGTTGCAAGGAGATCTTAGTCACGCAATTTTACATCTAACTAAGATGTTTGGTGCAGTATTTTTCAATGAAAGAAATATGCATGAAAACCAGTCGTCTCTCGTTGATTGACAACAAAGACTTTATTGAAGAATCTCTACTGTTGATCAATCACCAACGAAGAGGCGTAGACTTCAGCTACCGACTTCAGCTACCAACTTCAGCTTGCCTCCAGAAAAAATGTTTTGTGCCTGAACAGCTGAAAAAAAACTTTACGAATTCCAAAACGAACATAAATGTCACCAAATGTCGTCATAATATATGCACACACTGCTTCAGCTAGGAACTATGTGGACGCCTTTAGCTTCACCCATCTCTTTAAGATTTCACGTGAACGGGTCTCTTAGTGAATGGGTGTCATTGTTGTGTGTGTAGGTGGCAGGGAAGTCAGGCACAGGAAAAACCAACTTAGTGTAACTGGAGTAGTTTAATATATTAAACATACTCCAAAACCAACATACATAAAATAAACATGGGTGAACATACACATCGCACACCTATACAAAATTTACGAACACATAACCACAAACAATCTGCGACAAAGACATGAAGGGAAACAGGGGGTTAAATACACAGCATGTAATTAATGGGATAGGAACCAGGTGTGTAGGAAGACAAGACAAAACCAAAGGAAAATGAAAAATGGATCAATGATGGCTAGAAGACCAGTGACGTCAACCGCCGAGCACCACCCGAACAAGGAGGGGCATCGACTTCGGTAGAAGTCGTGACAATGGGTCTCCTTTGTCTCCTTTGTTTAGCTAGCTAAACATGTTTTTTAAGCACCATTATTATCCATAATCAAGTATCCTATCTTCCTCCCTTTATAGCTCAGAGCTTTCTCCTTGGCTATACTAGGCTCATAATATAACATGTTTGTTCTTTATAGATCATATACCAGTTATTTATTAAGGCACATGAAAGGTCACATGTTCAAGAATGCAGATGTTTGTCTGTGGCAGTCTCTTGCTTTACTACAGCTAAAGATAGGTTATCTATGCTATGGTCGCGCACACACATACACACATTTGTGTTACTATGAATAGGCTAGTGTGTTCTTGGTCATATGCACCGCATGATTCCTAAGCTTGTGAGGTAAATGCTAGCAACAAAGCAGTGATGCCTAAAGCTCAACTACCAACCTGGTCTAAGAGAATTTCGTATTCTGTACATAAACTGAACAAAAATATGAACGCAACATGTAAAGTGTTTGTCCCACTTTTCATTAACTGAAGTAAAAAGCGTATTTCCCTTCATTTTTTTGCAGAAATTTGTTTACATCCCTGCTAATGAGCATTTCTCCTTTGCCAAGATAATCCATCCACCTGACAGGTGTGGCACATCAAGAAGCTGATTAAACAGCATGATCATTACACAGGTGCACCTTGTGCTGGGGACAATAAAAGGCCACTTTAAAATGTACAGTTTTGTCACACAACACAATGCTACAGATGCCTCAAGTTTTGAGGGAGCATACAAATGGCATGCTGACTGCAGGAATGTCCACCAGAGCTGTTTCCAGAGAATGTAATGTTAATTTCTCTACCATAAGCCGCCTCCAACGTCATTTTAGAGAATTTGGCAGTACGTCCAACCGGCCTCCCAACCGCGGACCATGTGTAACTATGCCAGCCAGCCCAGGACTTCCACTCTGGCTTCTTCACCTGCGGGATTGTCTGAGACCAGCCAACCGGAAAGCTGATGAAACTGAGGAGTATTTATGTCTGTAATAAAGCCCTTTTGTGGGGAAAAAATGATTGGCTGGGCCTGGCTCCCCAGTGAGTGGGCCTGGCTCCCAGGCAGGTGGGCCTATGCCCTCCCAGGCCCACCCATGGCTCCGCCCCTTCCCAGTCTAGTGAAATCCATAGATTAGGGCCTAATGAATTTATTTCATTTGACAGATTACCTTATATGAACTGTAACTCAGTAAAATCGTTGAAATTGTTGCATGTTGCATTTATATTTTTGTTCAGTATAAATCCATGACACTCCATTTCATATGATATGTTACATTTCGTATGGCATTTATTAATTGCTGGATGTCCATCATCCATTTCGTAAAATATGTTACGATTTACAATTCGTATGATATGTTAAGAAATTGAAAAACGTACAATATGTTACGGATTTGCAAAAAGTACAATATGTTACCAATTTGCTTAAGGTATAATATGCTATGAATTCCAATTTGTTGTGGCTAACGTTAGCTAGGTGGCTAATGCTAACGTTAGCTATTTTGCTAACATAGGCTAAGGGTTAGTAGTTATGGTTAAGGTTAGAAGTTAGGGTTAAAGGAAGGGTTAGCTAAAATGGTTAAGGTTAGGGGAAGGGTTAGCTAAAATGGTTAAGGTTAGGGTTAGGGAAAGGGTTAGCTAAAATGCTAAGTTGTTGCAAAGTAGTTCAAAAGTAGTAAGTAGTTGAAAAGTTGAAAATTATCTAAAATGCTAAAGTAGTCTGTGATGAGCCTTGAACACATAACCTTTGGGTTGCTAGACATTCGTGTTATATGCTCGCCCAACCACCTTCCTTTCTTTTTTTCCTTAAGTAACCTTCTTTCTTATCTAATTATACCAAACGTAACATATCATAATAATTTGAGTGTCCTGGATTTACATTTACTATGTTACGTTTAGTCTATCCGACCAGGCTGCATACACTGAAAATACAATATTAAGAATGAGCCGTTGTAGGTACTCTTAACATGCACTTTTTTTGCTACCATAAACAGGAATGAGCGGATACTAGATTTTACGGAAGGCTGTAAAAAAAGAGTGCAGTGTTAACCTTGCTGATAATTATCCCTATAGTGAAAGACACTAGAAAATCATCAATCCAGTTTCAATTGGTTCTGGTCTCAACTATTGCAAAACTTATAGGAACTGTTTTTGTCATTAAATAGATCTTACTTGTCTGTGAATCAGACAAAATCACTATGTGCTATTCATTCATACCCAGGTTCCAAGTTCATGATTAAATGCAGTGGTTAAGTAGATTAGCCTGTATACAGTGCCTTCGGAAAGTATTCGGACCCCTTGACTTTTTCCACATATTGTACATTACAGCCTTGTTCTAAAATGTATAAAACAAAAAAAAAGTATCCAGCAATCTACACACAATACCCCATAATGACAAAGTGAAAACTGTTTTTTAGAAATTTTAGCAAATGTATACAAAAAAAACTCACAGAAATGCCTTATTTACATAAGTATTCAGACCCTTTGCTATGTGACTCGAAATGGATCTTTTTTATTTATTTTTTATTTAACCTTTATTTAACTAGGCAAGTCAGTTAAGAACAAATTCTTATATTTTAAATGTATAAAAATATATATATAACAATTTTTTTTACAATGACCCTAACCACACAGCCAAGACAATGCAGGAGTGGCTTCGGGACAAGTCTCTGAATGTCCTTGAGTGGCCCAGCAAGAGCCCGGACTTGAACCCATTGAACATCTCTGGAGAGACCGTAAAATAGCTGTGCTGCAACGCATTGCATTGATGGAGGCCACAGTCTATCTACAATATTGAAGCTGATCTACCCCCTAAAAAAAATTATAATAATAGTAATAATAATAATAAAACCAGGAAGGATCCTGTCGTTCTCCCTATTTGTTCAGAACTTTCTCCTTGGCTAAACTAGGCTCGTAATTTAACATATTTACAGATCAAATACCAGTTTGTTATTAAGACAATTGAAAGTTTACCTGTTCAAGAAGGCATTTCTGGAGAAAATAATATAAACACTTTTTTTTTTTTTTTTTTACAGCTCTCTCTTTTTTTTACAGCCATACTGTGAAGTTGGAAACAAAGATGGTGGATAAATTAAGATGGTTCTCCAAAACTCTGAGAATGTGTGTAGATCTTTGTTTTGGTCACACTGTGTGATGCGCTGTCATCTACTTCTACACGTGGCCGTGCCTGTGTCGCATAGAAACGACTTGATAGCAATATGAATAAAAAACAAAGTGGCAGCAGCGTATATGATAACTTTGTGTGTGTGTTTGGTGTCAGTATGTGTGATGCATACTGACGCCACAGAGGTTTAACTTGTTTTACTGTTAACCTACAAAGCATTGCATGGACTTACTCCTACTTATCTCTCTGATTTGGTCGTGCCATACATACTTACACATACTCTACGGTCACAGGCCTCCATATTGTTCCTATAATTTCTAAGCAAACAGCTGGAGGCAGGGCTTTCTTACATTTACATTTTTACATTTTAGTCATTTAGCAGACGCTCTTATCCAGAGCGACTTACAGTAGTGAATGCATACATTTCATTTCATACATTTTGTTTTTTCTGCGCTGGCCCCCCGTGGGAATCGAACCCACAACCCTGGTGTTGCAAACACCATGCTCTACCAACTGAGCTACAGGGAAGGCTCTCTCTCTTCTATATACAGCGCATTCAGAAAGTATTCAGACCCCTTGACTTTTTCTACATTTCGTAATGTTACAGCCTTATTCTAAAATGGATAAAAATACACACAATACCCCATAATGACAAAGCAAAAACAGATGTATTTTTTTGGGGCAATATCATATTTACATAAGTATTCAGACCCTTTAATCAGTACTTTGTTGAAGCACCTTTAGCAGCGATTACAGCCTTGAGTCTTCTTCGGTATGACGCTACAAACTTGGCACACCTGTATTTGGGGAGTTTACTGTCTTTTTCTGAAGACTCTTCAGTAGGTCCTATTATTGAGTGTAGTCTGACCCAGGGATGCGAAGGTGAACAAGAAGGCACAGCAGTGACGAACCAACCTTGCTGTCTCTTCCTGGCCGGCTACCCACTCTCTACTGGGGTTCTCTGCCTCTGGCCCTATTACAGGGGCTGAGTCACTGGCTTGCTTACGCTCTCCCATGACGTCTCTAAGAGGGCGCATCACGTCATGCCAGACTTTTCTTTGCTATACTCTACTTGGTTGAGTTGCTGAAGTGATCTTCTTGTCCGGTTTTGCGCCCCCCTCGTGCTTGTGTGTTGGGGGATATCTCCACGGGCTGTACTCGGCCTTGTCTCAGGATAGTAAATGAGTGGTCTTTTGATATCCGTTTGGTGGTCTGGGGGCTGTGCTTTGGCATAGTGTCTGGGATTATATCCTGCCTGGTTGGTAGTTTAGGACGGGCCACAGTGTCCCCTGACCCCCCCCCCCCCCATCCCCGTCTCAGTCCCCAGTATCTATGCTGCAATAGCCTATGTGCCGGGTCAATCTGTCCAATCTGGTGTACTGTATGATCTTAGGCATGCTCCCTCTAATTCTCCTTTATCTCTCTCTTTCTTTCTCTCTCTCTCTTTTTCTCTTTCTCTCTATGTTCATACCTCCAGATAGGACCTGAGTCCTAGGACCATGCCTTAGGACTACTTGGCCTGATGACTCCTGGCTGTCCCTGTCCCCAGTCATGCTGCTGATATAGTTCTGCTGTTCTGCCTACGGCTACTGAACCCCAACCTGTTTCCCCAGACGTGATACCTGTCACAGACCAGCTGTCTCTGTCTGTCTGTCTGTCTGTCTGTCTGTCTGTTTGTCTGTCTGTCTGTGTGTCTGTCTGTCTGTCTGTCTGTCTCTCTCTCTCTCTCTCTCTCTCACTCTCACACGAACCAGCTGTCTCTGTCTCTCTATTTCTATTTCTATTTCTGTTTCTCTCTCTCTCTCTCTCTCTCTCTCTCTCTCTCTCTCTCTCTCTCTCAATTAAATTCAAGGGCTTTATTGGCATGGGAAACATATGTTAACATTGCCAAAGCAAGTGAAGTAGATAATAAACAAAAGTGAAATAAACAACAAACATTTACAGTAAACATTACACTCACGGAAGTTGATATCTCCCACTCTCTCTCTCATTCTCTTTTACACCACCCCTCTCTCTCTCACGGACCGGCTGCCTTGACCACTTAATTCTTGGCTTTGAAAAGCCAATTGACATTTACTCCTTCGGTGTTGAACTGCTGCACCCTCTAAAACCACTGTGTTTGTTATTTGACACTGCTGGTCATTTAAGAATGTTTGAATGTCTTGAAGAATGATTGAGCCTTAATGGCGATGTACTCTTATAATCTCCACACGGCACAGCCAAAAGAAGACTGACCCGCCCCCAACCCAAACACTAACATAGAAATACAAAACTAGAAACTGACCATAGTAAGTTGTTATTTTCTATGGTAGAGTAGGTCAGGGCGTGACAGGGGGTGTTTGTCTGTTTTTGTATTTCTATGTTCAGTTTCTAGTTTTGTATTTCTATGTTGGTGTTGTTTGGGTTGATCTCCAATTGGAGGCAGCTGATCCTCATTACCTCTAATTGGAGGTCATATTTATGTTGATGTTTGTCCCACCTGTGTTTGTGGGTTATTATATTTTGAGTAGTGTGTTTTCTCTCTGCGTCACGGTTTGTTGTTTTGTTATTTCAAGTATTTGGTGTATTGCATTAGGTTTCACAAATAAATAAAGATGTGGAACTACAAACACGCTGCATTTTGGTCTGATCCTTCAAACAGCCGTGACACTACTGATGTAAAAAGGGCTTTATAAAATACATTTGATTGATTCATTGTGTGTGTGTATTTTTTGTGAAAGTGTCATGTGTGAGTGTGTGGATAGAGTTCTGTGAGTGTGCATAAAGTCAGTGCAGATAGTCCAGGTAGCCAATGGTTAGCTACTTAACAGTCTTATTGCTTAGGGATGGAAGCGGTCTCGGAGCCTGTTGGATCAAGGCCCGACGCTCCGGTACCTCTTGCCGGACGATGGCAGATAGAATAGTTCATGGCTTGGGTGGCTGAAGAATTTGGCAATTTTACTGGCCTTCCTCTGACACACACCACCTGATATAGAGGTTCTAGATGGCAGGGAACTCTGCCCCAGTGATGTACTGGGCCGTCCGCACCACCCTCTGTAGAACCTTGTGGTTGAGGGAAGTGTAGTTGCCGTATCAGGCAGTGACGCAAACAGTCAAGATGCTCTCGATGGTGCAGCTGTAGAACCTCTTAAGGATCTCCTCGCCCATGCCAAATCTCTTCAGCTTACTGAGGGAGAAGAAGCGCTGCTGTGCCCTCTTCACAACTGTGCAGGTGTGTGTGGACTATGTTAAGTTTTTAGTGATGTGGACACCGAGAAACTTGAAGCTCTCGACCCGCTCCACTTAGGGCTGGGCGGTATACCGTATTTTACTATATACCGGTATTGATGCACGGACCGGTTTGGGTTTTTACTTTACCTTCTATAACAGTATTTTAATTTTTGGTCTGTTAAATTTGATAAGCCGTGTGTAACGTCCATTTTTATAATTTACTCTGCTATTTGAGTCATCTCTCTCCACTCTCTTTCCATGCTGCTTTCCACACACAGACCTAGCCCCGCCCCATCACTCAAGGAGCGCATTTATTGTGGCTCAACCACAAGATACTTGTGTTCAGTCTGCATGGTTAATGCAGCACATGCAACAATGTTGATGACGACAATGCTGTTTTCACTTTGCATCTTAATATAAATCCACAAGCATTCTATAATTATACTCTGTTTTTGTTTCTTACATCTGCAAACAGCTAGTTTGTCTTTTCTTAGGAAGTTGTGGCTAAATTGTGTTAGCCGCTAATGCTAATCACTAGCTAGCTATACACCATTTAAAACGGCCAAACTCTATTCACAACGGTATTCAGTTGGTAAGAGACAGACATTCATTAAATACTAGGAATAGATTGTCCGACATCTACAGTGGGGCAAAAAAGTATTTAGTCAGTCACCAATTGTGCAAGTTCTCCCACTTAAAAAGATGAGAGGCCTGTAATTTTCATCCTAGGTACACGTCAACTATGACAGACAAAATGAGGGGAAAAAATCCAGAAAATCACATTGTAGGATTTTTTATACATTTATTTGCAAATTATGGTGGAAAATAAGTATTTGGTCACCTACAAACAAGCAAGATTTCTGGCTCTCACAGACCTGTAACTTCTTCTTTAAGAGGCTCCTCTGTCCTCCACTCGTTACCTGTATTAATGGCACCTGTTTGAACTTGTTATCAGTATAAAAGACACCTGTCCACAACCTCAAACAGTCACACTCCAAACTCCACTATGGCCAAGACCAAAGAGCTGTCAAAGGACACCAGAAACAAAATTATAGACCTGCACCAGGCTGGGAAGACTGAATCTGCAATAGGTAAGCAGCTTGGTTTGAAGAAATCAACTGTGTGAGCAATTATTAGGAAATGGAAGACATACAAAACCACTGATAATCTCCCTCGATTTGGAGCTCCACGCAAGATCTCACCCCGTGGGGTCAAAATGATCACAAGAACGGTGAGCAAAAATCCCAGAACCACACAGGGGGATCTAGTGAATGACCTGCAGAGAGCTGGGACCAAAGTAACAAAGCCTACCATCAGTAACACACTACGCCGCCAGGGACTCAAATCCTGCAGTGCCAGACGTGTCCCCCTGCTTAAGCCAGTACATGTCCAGGCCCGTCTGAAGTTTGCTAGAGAGCATTTGGATGATCCAGAAGAGGATTGGGAGAATGTCATATGGTCAGATGAAACCAAAATATAACTTTTTGGTAAAAACTCAACCCGTCGTGTTTGGAGGACAAAGAATGCTGAGTTGCATCCAAAGAACACCATACCTACTGTGAAGCATGGGGGTGGAAACATCATGCTTTGGGGCTGTTTTTCTGCAAAGGGACCAGAACGACTGATCCGTGTAAAGGAAAGAATGAATGGGGCCATGTATTGTGAGATTTTGAGTGAAAACCTCCTTCCATCAGCAAGGGCATTGAAGATGAAACGATACTGGGTCTTTCAGCATGACAATGATCCCAAACACACCGCCCGGGCAACGAAGGAGTGGCTTCGTAAGAAGCATTTCAAGGTCCTGGAGTGGCCTAGCCAGTCTCCAGATCTCAACCCCATAGAAAATCTTTGGAGGGAGTTGAAAGTCCATGTTGCCCAGCGACAGCCCCAAAACATCACTGCTCTAGAGGAGATCTGCATGGAGGAATGGGCCAAAATACCAGCAACAGTGTGTGAAAACCTTGTGAAGACTTACAGAAAACATTTGACCTGTGTCATTGCCAACAAAGGGTATATAACAAAGTATTGAGAAACTTTTGTTATTGACCAAATACTTATTTTCCACCATAATTTGCAAATAAATTCATTAAAAGTCCTACAGTGTGATTTTCTGGATTTTTTTTCTAATTTTGTCTGTCATAGTTGAAGTGTACCTATGATGAAAATTACAGGCCTCTCTCATCTTTTTAAGTGGGAGAACTTGCACAATTGGTGGCTGACTAAATACTTTTTTGCCCCACTGTATGTGTTATCCAGACAGAAACGAGAAATAGGCAAAATAACATTTTGATTTAGAGCAATAAAGAAATTGAATAATTTAACTGAGCAAACCAGAAACCTCTCAATATATAAATTTAAACAATACTTTAAAACCATTTAAATATAATACATAGAAATGTTGTTTTGGACTATAGTAGATGAAGAATCAATATATTTTTAGACTGAGTATTTATCTGGTCAATATGTTAGTGTATTATGTCTGTTTGTAACAGTGTGTATATATGTGAAAATGTGTTTGTGTTATAAATTCTATTTTAATGTTTAAGGACTCTTGGAAGATTAGTCCAAATGAGGACTAAAAGAGATTTAAAAAAAAAAATCAAATCAAGCTAGCTGTCAGGTGTGTGCGTACTGGTAGCGAAGTCAGGTGCAGGAGAGCAGAGATTTGTGAACAGGCGCACACTTTATTGAGGCAAAACGCGCAAAACAGTCACAAGAATTATGTTTAACAATAAACATCTTCATGAAAAATACCACGGAAAAAACTAACCAGTCTGGCGCGTCAACAATAAACATGTAACACAAACAATCTTTCACAAAGACATGATGGGGAACAGAGGAATAAATACATGTAAATTGATTGGGGAATGAAAACCAGGTGTGCAGGGAACAAGACAAAACAAATGGATACATGAAAAATGGAGCGGTGATGGCTAGAAAGCTGGTGACGTTGACCGCCGAACGCCTCCCGAACAAGGAGAGGAGCCGACTTCGGCGGAAGTCGTGACACTAGCAGAAAAATGTACAAAGTCAAAACAAACATAGCTAGCTATACAGCCTGATACCAGTGATGGTGTCTGCCTAAATCAGCATGCTATCTTCTAAACCAGAAAGGATTAGGTGAAGCATGAATATGTTAGCTACATAAAGTGTCTAGAAGAAAACATTTAATGTAGACATAGATGACAGGGTCCCCTAGGAAACACTGACCAACACTTTGATTCCGACCATATCACAATAACTCCTCTCTGGCATTTTCATTCATTGTCATGTCAAACAACACTGTGCCCACTATTATATTATAACTATAGAATAACAATAATCATTCTTTTTCCGACAGTTCTCCCAAGTGTTTTGAGCTAAATCGCAAGTCAAATCGCAATTACAACAGTTGGTTAAAAATAAGGCCTAGGTTTTTGTCAATATCGTGCAGCCCAACAGTATGGATATGAAATTAGTGCAGGAAATGCAGAAATTTGGGGAAATGCAGAAAAGTATTGGTTGAAGTTTAATTGAACAGTATAAAACAATCAGAATGTATGTGTTGCCACTCTAGGGTCACGCACTACTCATAAAGCAAATGTAGAATTGTTCATATTAAAAATACAAAAAAATACTGTGATATGATATGCCATCCATATTGTCCAGCCCTAGCTTCACGACAACCCCGCCAATGTGGATGGGAGCGTGCTCGCCCCAGTTTCCTGTAGTCCACGATCAGCTCCTTGGTCATACTGACGTTGAAATTGTTGTCCTGGCAGGTCTCTGACCATCTCCCTGTAGGCTGTATCATCGCTGTCGGTGATCAGGCCCACCACCATTGTGTCATCAGCAAACTTGATGATGGTGTTGGCATTGTAATGTTGTAATATTTGATGAGTATATATTATATATGTGACGCACACAAAAACACTATACAAAAGTATGTGGACACCCCTTCAAATTAGTGGATTTGGCTATTTCAGCCACACCGGTTGCTGACCGGTGTATAAAATCGAGTACACAGCCATGCAATCTCCATAGACAAACATTGTCAGTAGAATGGCCTGACTGAAGAGCTCAGTGACTTTCAATGTGGGACCATCTTAGAACGCCACCTTTCCAACAAGTCAGTTCATCACATTTTCTGCCCTGCTAGAGCTGCCCCAGTCAACTGTAAGTGTTGTTCTTGTGAAGTGGAAACGTCTAGGAGCAACAACGGCTCTGCCACAAAGTGGAAGGCCACACAAGCTCACAGAACAGGACCGCTGAGTGCTGAAGCACGTAGCGCATATAAATCGTCTGTCCTTGGTTGTAACACTCACTACCCAGTTATAAACTGCCTCTGGAAGCAACGTCAGCACAATAACTGTTCATCAGGAACTTAATGAAATGGGTCACCATGGTCGAGCAGCCGCACACAAGTCTGAGATCACCATGCGCAATGCCAAGCATTGGCTGGAGTGGTGTAAAGCTCACCACCATTGGACTCTGGAGCAGTGGAAACGTGTTCTCTGGAGTGATGAATCACACTTCAACATCTGGACAAATCTGGGTTTGGTGGATACCAAAAGAACACTACATGGTCTAATGCATAGTGCCAACTGTAAAGTTTGGTGGAGGAAGAATAATGGTCTGGGACTGTTTTTCATGGTTTGGGCTAGTTCCAGTGAAGGAATATCTTAACGCTACAGCATACAATGACATTCTAGACAATTCTGTGCCTCCAACTTTGTGCCAACAGTTTGGGGAACGCC
This sequence comes from Salmo salar, assembly GCF_965601325.2. Taxonomy (NCBI): domain Eukaryota; kingdom Metazoa; phylum Chordata; class Actinopteri; order Salmoniformes; family Salmonidae; genus Salmo; species Salmo salar. The sequence continues at coordinate 31,131,042 of NC_138303.1, read as the reverse complement.
CTTTCCTGTTTTCAGCATGACAATGCCCCTGTGCACAAAGTGAGGTCCACACAGAAGTGGTTTGACAAGATCGAGAACTTGAATTGGAATGCCGACTGCAAGCCAGGCCTAATCGCCCAACATCAGTGTCCGACCTCACTAATCCTCTTGTGGCTGAATAGAAGCAAGTCCCCGCAGCAATATTCCAACATCTAGTGGAAAGCCTTCCCAGAAGAGTGAAATCTGTTATAGCAGCAACTCCATATTAATGCCCATGATTTTGGAATGAGATGTTCGACGAGCAGGTATCCACATAGTTTGGGTCACGTAATGTACTTACTATCATATTTTTGATGTTTTACTTAATTTGTTATCTTTGGAGTCATCCAAATTTCCCAGGTATCTGCATTGAAAGTAATGTACAGTTGAAGTCGGAAGTTTACATACACCTTAGCCAAATACATTTGAACTCAGTTTTTCACAATTACTGACATTTAATCCTAGTAAAAAATCCCTGTCTTAGGTCAGTTAGGATCACAACTTTATATTAAGAATGTCAGAATAATAGTGGAGAGAATGATTTATTTGAGCTTTTATTTCTTTCATCACATTCCCAGTGGGTCAGAAGTTTACATACACTCAATTAGTATTTGGTAGCATTGCCTTTAAATTGTTTAACTTGGGTCAAACATTTCGGGTAGCCTTCAACAAGCTTCCCACAATAAGTTGGGTGAATTTTGGCCTGTTCCTACTGACAGAGCTAGTGTAACTGAGTCAGGTTTGTAGGCCTCCTTGCTCTCACACGCTTTTTCAGTTCTGCCTACAAATGTTCTATAGGATTGAGGTCAGGGCTTTGTGATGGCCACTCCAATACCTTGACTTTGTTGTCCTTAAGCCATTTTGCCACAACTTTGGAAGAATGCTTGGGGTCATTGTCCATTTGGAAGACGCATTTGTGACCAAGCTTTAACTTCCTGACAGATGTCTTGAGATGGTGCTTCAATATATACACATAATTTTCCTTTCTCATGATGCCATCTATTTTGTGACGTGCACCAGTCCCTCCTGCAGCAAAGCACCCCCGACAACAAGATGCTGCCACCCCCGTGGTTCACAGATGGGATGTTCTTCTTCGGGCTTGCAAGCCTCCCCCTTTTTCCTCCAAACATAACGATGGTCATTATGGCCAAACAGTTCTATTTTTGTTTCATCAGACCAGAGGACATTTCTCCAAAAAGTACGATCTTTGTCCCCATGTGCAGTTGCAAACCGTAGTCTGGCTTTTTTATGGCGGTTTTGGAGCAGTGGCTTCTTCCTTGCTGAGCGGCCTTTCAGGTTATGTCGATATAGGACTCGTTTTACTGTGGATATAGATACTTTTGTACCTGTTAGTACCTCCAGCATCTTCACATGGTCATTTGCTGTTGTTCTGGGATTGATTTGCACTTTTCGCACCAAAGTACGTTCATCTCTAGGAGACAGAACGCGTCTCCTTCCTGAGCGGTATGCGTGGTCCCATGGTGTTTATACTTGTTTACTATTGTTTGTACAGATGAACATGGTACCTTCAGGTGTTTGGAAATTGCTCCCAAGGATGAAACAGACTTGTGGAGGTCTTGGCTGATTTCTTTTGATTTTCCCATGATGTCAAGCAAAGAGGCACTGAGTTTGAAGGTAGGCCTTGAAATACATCCACAGGTATACCTCCAATTGACTCAAATGATGTCAATTAGCCTATCAGAAGCTTCTAAAGCCATGACATTATTTTCTGGAATTCTCCAAGCTCTTTAAAGGCACAATTAACTTTGTGTATGTAAAGTTCTGACCTACTGCTTTTGTGATACAGTGAATTATAAGTGAAATAATCTGTCTATAAACAATTGTTGGAAAAATGACTTGTGTCATGCACAAAGTAGATGTCCTAACCGACTTGCCAAAACTATAGTTTGTTAACAAGTATTTTGAGGAGTTGTTGAAAAACTAGTTTTAATGACGTTTGTAAACTTACGACTTCAACTGTATATGATTACAGCCGCTAGTGGGAGTTGTGATGTCAATGGAGAGCGTTAGCGGGATCGTGAGGTCTTGGATGTATCTTCTCATTATTCCACCCTGTTAATTCAAGTATGTAATGCGCAAAAGTGCAATATTGAGATAAAATGGTTAACTACATAGTCCATGAGTTTGGTGATGTTTGAAGGAAATTGAAGGCAGTTTTAACCAAGTGAAACACCAAGTGAAACACTGGGAATAATACCCCCTAAAAAGATATATATACTGTATATTAGAAAAGGGAATAAGATGGCGTCCAAACTTCTATTTTTTTCAATAATGTTTTAGCTGCTATTTGGTTTATTTTCTATGAACAAAGGCTCAGTTTACGTCAGGTAATATATGTAAATATGCGATGGTAGAATGTGTTGAAAGTGTTTATATTTATAAGAAAATAGCATTTAACAGATCATTAGCTTTATGCTAACCAAATGTAGCTAGCTCTAGGTTGTTGGGTTTCAGCTATTGTTAGCTCACATGTTGATGGTTTAGAATGTAATGGTTGTAGCATTGTGTAGCACAGGCTTCTGCTAGCTTTATGGAAATTGACACTGCTAGTACAGTCAGATCTATATAATGTACAATTTGATGGTTTTACATGCTAAATAGCTTTTGCTGTTAGATGCTAAATACTACTGATAAAATAGCCTAAAAACTACTGTGAAAATAGTTATATGCACTATTCATTTGATTATTAGTGAAAGGTGAATGTGTTTGAATGTGTAGATGTAGGGAGATAGCTTTTTGAACTTGAGACCTTTATTTTTGATATTCAATATGGAATGTGAAAAGACTTAATATTAATACTACAATGCAGTTGTAATGTATAATTAATTTTGACAACAGAAAAAAAAAGAGAAATAATAAAACATTTTCATACATTTTTAAGAATGCCTAATACTGAACACTACCAACTTTTCTCTCTCTCCTCATTCCACCCTGTTAATTCAGGTCTATTGTCTGCTGACCACGACTCAGTCCGAGGTGTGTAACATATACACTGAGTATACCAAACACTACGAAAACCTTCCTTTCTAATATTGAGTTGCACCCCCTGCCTTTTGCCCTCAGAACAGCCTCAATTCGTCAACAAACTATTGTTTGGATGCAGTATTTGCAGCATACTGTAGTTGTACTGCATGGACTCTCCAAGGTGTCGAAAGCGTTCCACAGGGAGGCTGGCCCATGTTGACTCCAATGCTTCCCACAGTTTTGTCAAGTTGGCTGGATGTCCTTTGGGTGGTGGACCATTCTTTATACACACGGGAAACTGCTGAGCATGAAAAACCCAGCAGCGTTGCAGTCCTTGACACAAACCAGTGCGTCTGGTACCCTGTTCAAAGGCACTTACAGTCAATTGTTTTGTCTTTCCTATTCACCCTCCGAATGGCACTCATACACAATCCGTCTCAATTGTCTCAAGGATAAAAAAATCATTTTTATTTACACTGATTTAAGTGAATTTAACAAGTAACAAGTAGCTTTCACCTGGTCAGTCTATGTCATGGAAAGAGCAGATGTTCTTAATGTTTTATATACTCAGTGTATACCACACATGCGATCCATGATAAGACTATGCAATTAGCCTATTAAAATCTTAATCTGACTCCATAAATATGATTTAGCAATATGCTATAATAGACTATAGTTGAGTTACAGTAATAGCAATCAAGATAGGTCTGAGAATGGAATTCTAAATCAAGTGTATTATTTAATAACTTTGTAAAATGAATGAATTCACATACAAGACATAAAGCTTAAGGTACAAAGCATTAACAAGCTTTACAAGCATTGTTCTAGGCATGATCAGAGAGGGAGAGAGAGAGAGAGAAGCCTGAAAGGCCATGCCACAAGAGTCCATGGGGTGGAGAGAAAAAGAGAGAGAGTATCTTACTAGCACAGGTCAGGAACAAAGAGAGCGAGAACAACAAATCTCTTTTATAAAATCTGAGTTGTATAGCATTACTGTTGAGTTAACTTCCAATCAGATATCAGACCAACAGGATGTAAAGGCAACTGAACCTCTGCTACCTAGAGTTGAGACAGAATGGGGGTTTGAGAGCAAACCCTCTTGCATGCAGTTGATGAGAGTCAATTAGGAGGGTGGCAGCGGCTCACTTTGGAGGATGGCGGGGGAGGACCCTACAGAGTTGTGCATTGCCACACAGTCGTGGGTGAACAGGGAGTAAAGGAGGGAACTAAGCACACACCCCTGGGGGGCCCCAGTGTTGAGGATCAGCGTGGCGGATTACTTGTTGCCTACCCTCACCACCTGGAGCCGGCCCGTCAGGAAGTCCAGGATCCAGTTGCAGAGGGAGATGTTCAGTCCCAGGGTCCAGAGCTTGGTGATGAGCTTGGCTGGGACTATAGTGTTGAACGCTGAGCTGTAGTCAATGAACAGCATTTTCACATAGGTATTCCTCTTGTCCAGGTGGGAAAGAGCAGTGTGAGATGCAATTGAGATTGTGTCATCTGTGGATCTGTTGGGACGGTATGCGAATTGAAGTATGGCCAGGGTAGACACTGCAAGAATGTAAAAAGGTGTTAATGTAAAAAATTGGCAACATGTGAGGCCTACAATCAGTGTCCAGACTTCAGTTAGTAGTCCAACTATTACTGTTCCCATCTGAACTTCAAAGGTGTGCAAACCAGGCCAGGGGAAGCTCATTGGTTCCAGGAGCGTGTTCGCCCGACAATGCGGTCTGTCCAGTGCGCACTAAGTGGATTCCTCCCAGTAAAACTGCATATCGAAAGATGGCCGCTTACACATAGTTTCTAAACCCAGAGGCCTAACTTCCAGATACTTCCTGGAACGCTTCATGAAGCAGACTCCACAAGACCATTGGTTTGGGGTTTCGCAAGTCAATGGGAGAAGTGAAAAATGTGCCATCAAGTTGTTACATTTTTCTAAATCTAAAGGCAAAACCTACATTTGAGCCAATGTCTTAAGCAGCTGAAACTGTAATTAGCCTACTACAACTGTGTGAAAGTGACAAACCTGAAATGTTTTGATTTTCATCAAAAATAACTTGAAGAAATGTCTTTGATTTGAGAGCACATGCACAGTTCGGCGCGACATGACCATTGAGCTTAGCTAGCTAAAGTCCCCTTTCAAAAAATGATTGCAGTTTTAAAACTGCAGTAAAAGTACAGTAATTGCAGTCGACTGTGATATTTTGGATGCAGTAATTGCAGAATAACTGCCGTGTAGTGCAGTTGAACTGCAGTTATACTGCACTCTAACTGCAGTTACACTGCAAAATGATTGCAGTAAAAAAACTGTTGTTTTGCAGCATACTGCAGCTATACTGCAGTGTTCTGCAGTTAAACTGCTCTCTGACTGCAATATTGTTTCGTAAGGGTCGCCATGACATCGCCTACAAGTGTAATCAGGGATTTCTATTGGAGAAACAGTTTCAAGGTCTCTTTATTTAAACTATCTTTGACAAAACAGGGTATGCAAACTTGAGTTTGAAAAGTTTGAAAACGTATAAAAGAACGACCGTCCATCTTGGACGCTGTCTAGTTCATTATGCACTGAGTGTACAAAACATTAGGAACACTTTCCATGACATAGACTGACCAGGTGGAAGCTATGATCCCTTATTGATGTCACTTGTTAAATCCACTTCAATCAGTGTAGATGAAGGGGAAGAGACCGGTTAAAGAACGTTTTTTAAGCCTTGAGACAATTGCCTTTGAATGGGGTATGGTAGTAGCTGCCAAGCGCACTGGTTTGAGTGTGTCAAGAACTGCAATGCTGCTGGGTTTTTCACCCTCAACTGTGTGTATCAAGAATGGTCCACCACCCAATGAACATCCAGCCAACTTGACAAAACTGTGGGAAGCATTGGAGTCAACATGGCCCAGCATCCCTGTGGAATGCTTTTGGCACCTTGGGGAGTCCATGCCCCGACGAATTGAGGCTGTTCTGAGGGCAAAAGGTGGGGCAACTCAATATTAGGAAGGTGTTCCTAATGTTTTGTACACTCAGTGTATACCTTAGTGATGCGAACAGGAATAGATTACGTTGAAAACAAACGGATGCTGTCTCTAGTAGTTCATATATTCCCCAGTGCTCCCATTGACCTCTATACGCTTTGTCAAAGATGATGGATAAATACGTTTACTTAGGCCGTTTACCATTGGAAGAAATTGTTATGGTTCTTCTGTGTAAGTGGGCGTTCCCGCTCTCGCGTGAGCATACTTTTTCTGAGTGAGCTCACGGTTCCTCCATAGTATCTGGGATGCTCACAGGAGAGGGGGGGGGGGGGGGATCTTCTTCTTCTTTGAGATTGGGTTGGCGTATCATATCCAATTTTTAAGGTGCATACACCGCCACCTACTCTACTGGAGTGTGAGGCCAGTCACAGCCTACGTACATTAAATTCTCTTCATTTGTCCTGTTCCTCTAAGAAAATGAAATAAATCCCTAGACATCACTTCCTTCCCCCCACTACACCACCCAAATCCCAACCCTGTCCAGCCTCTCTAACCCTTTCACACGATTGTGTGTCTCCCTATCTACGTCATACAGTTCACAAAATATCAACATATGCTCTACCGTTTCCTCCACTAAACACTCATCACACAGACCTGTTTCATGTCTCCCTATCATCCACAACATAGCATTCAAACCTGTGTGTCCAAACCGTAGTCTACTACACACAACTTCCTCTATCCTACATCCCATACTCCCCATCTCTTCCCTAACTGACCGGTGCACGTGATAAAATTGCCTCATTAAAATGCAAATCAATTTATAACATTGTTGACATGCGTTTTTCTGTATTTTTTTGTTGTTATTCTGTCTCTCACTGTTCAAATAAACCTACCATTAAAATTATAGACTGATCCTTTCTTTGTCAGTGGGCAAACGTACAAAATCAGCAGGGGATCAAATACTTTTTCCCCCCACTGTATATATCTCTCTGCATCCTGTCTCACGTCCTAACTCCATTTTCTCCTACCCTCAATCATATCCACATCTACACTTGGTTTCAGAAACAGCCATGGAGGAACGTTCCCCAATGCAATTGCCGGCCCTATCTCGCTCTCCCCCAGCCCATATTCTACCACTTTCTGCCCAATTGTCCACCCGTACGGCCTCTGTTTACCTACTCCTTGCTCCCAACATTTCCCAGTTGCCGCAGGATGTCCCTCTGAACTCCCTTTCAACCTCGCTCAGTACGCTAATGCAAGTTTGTCCTGCCTTATCTTTAGTGGCAGTTCTCCACTATCCACCTGCAATGCTTAAACAGGTATTGTCCTGAAGGCACCCACACACAATCTCAGGGCCCTTGACTGTATCCTATCCAGGTGCTGTAGCATTGTTTTGGATGCTGATCCATATACAAAGCACCCATAATCCAAAGATGACCTGATCAATGTCTGATACATACACAAACAACAGTGTTTATCTATTCGACCCCCAATCACATCCTGCCACTGCCCTCGTGAGGTTCAGGACCTACCTACACTTAATTTCAATATACTCAGCATGTCTCTTCCACTTTGCCTCTCATCAAACCACATACCTAAATACTTAAACTCAGACACCCTACCTATATCCTGACCATATATTTGCAGACTAACATCTTTAACTTTCCTCCTAGAAAACACCATAAAGAAGGACTTGGCCACAGACATCCTAAACCCCCATGTTAGAGACCAATCTTCCACAGCTCCAACAGCTTCTTGCATCTTCCTCATCACATATGTTTGAATGTTAAATGATGAGACAGAGGCGTTGATGCGAGTAACCAGTCTTGTTCAGTACATTACAATACATCCGGGTATCTCAAACGCACCGGTAAAAACACGTTGCAGTAATTAACATTTATCAACAGATGGCATAACTGTGTCATCTTACACCCATAACAACATACTTCACATTCCCATCTCTCTTCCATACAGCCCTATCATCAGCATACAAGGCCACAACGTCACAACCAATGATTTATGTATACACTAGAAGAATGATAGGGGGCGCTGTGTTGAAGCCTCCATCTTGGCACTCCCCCACCGTTGTAAAAATGTTTGGGGGGAAGCTATAGAAATGTATTTATTAATGTCTGCATAATTTTTTTTGCCACATTTATTATATTACATACACTTTAATGGATACTATTAAATTATATAATGTAAGCTAAACATAAAAATAAAAACATATTTTAAAACATTTTCCTTAAAGTATATATTTATTTGATTACTAGTGTTACTGTCCACACTACAAAAAAAGATATACTTAAATACATATAATTATGTCCTTGAAACATATAATTGAAATACTAGAATTCCATTGAATTCTATGGAGGACTGCTCCTACTGGGGAGTGCCAATATGGCCGACCGGTGGCTTCAAAGCCTCTCAATGGCCAATACATAGCATCAGAAATCCAGGGTTTAAATGCATCATTGGTCACAACTCGGTCAACAGAGTTTCCCGGCCACTTGTAATTCCCACTTGGAGGGTTGTTTAAGTCGAACTAGGAATTTCAGATAACTACAATAGCACGTGAACGCAGCATTATGGTCTCTCTCATTAAAGTCCTGCCTACTTCCTGGGTCAGAAGCTAGAAGCACAAGCATTTCGCTACATTCGCATTAACATCTGCTAACCATGTGTATGTGACCAATACAATTTGATTTGATTTGATCATGTCCCATACTGTTTTTGAATGGGATTCAAGATTATATTGTCAAATTCATGAAAACGTGGTCATTTAAAATATTCTGGATTAATTTACTTTTACCTGATGCCTTTCATTATATTTTTTACTGCATTTTGTTTTTCGTAATCGAAAACCTTTATAAAAGGCATTGGGTAAAAGTAAATTAAACGGCAAATATTAATATAATTTCACATATATTTTAAATGACCAAGTTTTCACTAATTTGATTCTATAATATTGAATCCCATTCAAAAACAGTATGGGACATGATCCAGGAAGTAGGAAGGACTTTCATAGTGTATAATATAGCCTTGCTACGCCAGCATCTCCTCAGGTCTTTTTCTTCACATATTTTCAAAAAAGTCAAACTTTACAGCAGTCCTCATGGATTAAATATTTATAAAACCTGGGTCATATCTTATTTTCCCCAGTAACAAGATACACATTGTAATTTAAGGTTTGTAGGCCCTTCTAGTGAAAATTACAGCCAGAGATCAGCCATGTCCAGCAATGCCATGTGTAATATTGTAACTGCATGACTACATTTTGTAACGCATGATCAATTATATACAAATATAAAAAATGTATTCATAAATGCAATTCAATATAGAAGATACAGTATATTATTGAAAATAACACAGCACAATGGGTCCAAGAGACGTACATGATGACAGTTATTTTCACTGGCTATGTGTGGATATACTGATTGATAACTGGTTGCTAATGTATATTTGTACCTGATGCAAATGTCTCAAAAATAATAACTGTTTTAGAAGCCTTGTTTACACCTTGCGGTAACATGCGAGTTTTGTGATCTGATCAATATGACCCAATCACTATCTGTCTGTCATGTCTACACATAGTATTAAAATGTGTCTGTGTTTACACAGGAAGTCTAATTCTGATCCTTTGCACAATTATTGGTGAAGAAAGAGTTAGGCTGCCTGTGTAAACAGCCTACTTGTGTCTGCATTGTGACCAGATTAGCGGGTGCCTCCCTGTGTGCAAATTGTTTGACAGATATCGGGTGTGTTTGAGTGATAAGACTAAAGCAACCGACTATAGACGAAAGTCAAGGAGTGAAGTCAGGGGAGGTGCATCTGCAACCAATGATGTATATAAACCCTGGATTGCTAATGCTATGTATTGACCATTGAGAGGCTTTGAAGCCACTGGTTGGCCATATTGGCACTCCCCAGCAAAAGCAGTCCTCCATAGGAATAAATGGAATTCTACAGTATTTCAATTAATTGTTCCAAGGACATAATTACATGTATTTAAGTAATTTTGTTGTTTTAGTAAGGACAGTAACATTGGCAATCTCTAAAAAGCGTACTTTAAGGAAAATGTTTTTATATATATATATATATATATATATTATTTGTTTTATCTTTAGCTCACATAATAATATGTTTAAAGTATGCATTAAGGTGTCTGTAATAGAATAAGTGTGGCAAATGTAGACATTAATATATGCATTTTTATAGCTTCCAAAATATTTTTTACAACGGTGGGGAAGTTCCAAGATGGAGGCAAGTTGGCCTCTAGCCCTCCCTTTCAGTCGTCTAGTGTATATATAGTCGTCTAGTGTATATATAAATCATTGATCTGCGACAGCTGAGAGTCTACACTAATGTAGTTTTGCAACTGCAAGGCTCAGATCAACATGGCAGTGGGGCCATTGGCTGGTTTCGAGAGCATCAAATCCATGATGCATTGTGGGTTAATGGTGGGTGACTGACTGATTGATCTACAAATAATAATGAGTAGTTAATTATGATGCAAGGTGATGCAAATTTGTAGCGCAGTCAGTCGCCTGCACTGTTGATCAAGCCCATTGTTTGTAAAAGGGTTTCTTTATGTCGAAATAAACATGTAACTAACCCTCATATCACACACTCACAAACTGAAATCATATTATGTGTGTACACATTGTACAATCAATTAGTGAGAGAGCCTCAAATATCACATTTCTATGTATATTTCCACTGTACAAATAAGTCAGGACAAATTGGTTCCTTTTTCAGTCATGTCTTTGGTCACGTTCGTGTGGTTCAAACAAAAACACCTTAATGATTGGTAGACAACAGTCTCCCACAGTGCAAGCGATGGCCGCAGGATGAAGTTGTTGACTGCAAAAACCTGCAGTCAAAACTTCATGTCCTTTGATCACATGATTTTTGTAAAGTTCATGCAGTTGACATGCAGGCGCAAAAGTCGGACAACTTTTATCCCCAGAATGCAACACACTTTGAAAGGCGTTGAAAAAAAGAGATCCACTCGAACGCACCCCGCATTAACGCAAACGCAGCCTGCTATGGCTGAACATTGATGAGTGAAGTCGGGGGATGTGTATCTGCGACAGCCGAAAGTCGGACACTGTTATGGTTTACCTACAGCAAGGCTCTGTCCGATATGGCAGTGTTGCCATTGTTTATAAAAAGTTTTTCTATGGAATGTCAAAATGAACATGTAAATATGTGTACATTGAACTATCAATTGGTGAGAGAGAGCCTAAAAATATCACATTAATTTGTAAATATCCACTGTAGACATGAATCGTAGCAAAGTTTCACGCAGGTCTTTTGTCCCGTTCGCTTGGGTGAGAAGCAACTGCAGGGACTTGACGGCGATTTCATAGTTTTTGTAAAGTTCATGCAGTCGACATGTAGGCGCAAGTCGGACCATTTTTATCCCCATATGCAACATACTTTGAAAGTGAAATGGTAAAATTGATCCACTCGAACACGCCCATTCTTTCAAAATAATATGAATGCATTTTTTAAAGACAATTGCTGAGGTCATAAGTAAATGGTGCTCAGTGTCAATGGGCGTGTTCAACATTGCAGCCGACTGCCTTTTCTACACTAAACAAAAATATGAACACAAGCGTTGGTCCCATGTTTCATGACCAGAAATAAGATATCCCAGAAATGTTCCACACGCACAAAAAGCTTATTTCTCTAAAATGTTGTGCACAAATTTGTTTACATCCCTGTTAGTGAGCATTTGTCATTTGCTTATATAATCCATCCACCTGACAGTTGTGGCATATCAAGAAGCTGTTTAAACAGCATGATCATTACACAGGTACACCTTGTGCTTAGGACAATAAAAGGCCACTCTAAAATGTGAGGTTTTGTCACACAACACAATGTCACAGATGTCTCAACTTTTGAGGGAGCGTGCAATTGGCATGCTGACAGCAGGAATGTCCACCAGAGCTGTTTCCAGAGAATTGTCGGAAAGAGTCTCAGGGAAGCTTATCTGCATGCTTGGCGTCATCTCCAGGGTCTTGAACAGACTTCAGTGGGCAAATGCTCACCTTCGATGGCCACTGGTAAGCTGGAGAAGTGTGCTCTTCACGGATGAATCTCGGTTTCAACTGTAACAGACAGATGGCAGAGAGCATAGCATATATGGCTTCATGTGAGAGAGGGGTTTGCTAATGTCAACATTGTGAACAGTGCCCCATGGTGGTGGTGGGGTTATGGTATGGGTAGGTATAAGCTACGGACATCGAACACAATTACATTTAATCGATGGCAATTTGAATGCACAGAGATACTGTGATGAGATCCTGAGGCCCGTTGTTGTGCCATTTATCTGCCGCCATCACCTCATGTTTCAGCATGATAATGCAGAGCCCCATGTCACAAGGACCTTTACACAATTCCTGGAAGGATGTAAATGTCCCAGTTCTTCCATGGCCTACATACTCACCAGACATGTCACCCATAGAGTATGTTTGGGATGCTAAGGCTTGACACGTACAATAGCATGTTCCAGTTCCCGCCAATATCCAGCAACTTCACACAGCCATTGAAGAGTTGGACAACATTCCACAGGCCACAATCAACAGCCTGATCAACTCTATGCTTAAGAGATGTGTCACACTGCATGAGGCAAATGGTGGTCACACCAGATAACTGACTGGTTTTCTGATCAATGCCCCTACCTTTTTTAAAAGGTATCTGTGACCAACAGAGGCATATTTGTATTCCCAGTCATGTGAAATTCATAGATCAGGGCCTAATTAATACATTGTAATTGACTGATTCTTATATTACATTTTGAAATTGTTGCATATTGAATTTAAATTTTCATTGTGTACAAATGACCTTACGTCATAAATAACTCATTATTTGTAGATCAGTCAGTCACAATTTACCCATGACACATAACGGTTTTGATGCACTAGAACACAGCCAGTGACTTTAGAGGCCAGTATAATGATAATTCAGATAGTTTGACCATCCAGATCTGTTTACACTTGATTAATATCCAGACACCACACATACCTGACTACCTCCGGAGTTGGTCAGGAAGATCTGATAACAATCAGATCACGTGTCTTTAATAATAGTCTACACCAGTCTAAAAATGTGGGCACAGTCAAGAATGTTGACAAGATTAGGACAAAGGGCGAATGTTAGCACCAGGTATAAACGGGACTTGAGAGCCAGTTCAACAGGCATCCCCTTCCAGGATCAAGCAAAAAAAAAAAAAGGACAGTATACGAACAACACTAAGGACCTTTCAGCATTTCAAATAAAATAAACATGTGAAAGAAAACAACCGCACAGGACTTCATTAACATGTTCATTTTATGCTATGACAAATATTTGTTATTGTTTTTATACAAGTTTCGCATGATTCATTACATCAATCAATGTGGTTTGTTACCTAATCTAGACCATTTCAGGAGATCAGTGCTCAAAAGGTGAGGCCATTTACTTTGCACCAAGGCTCCCTAATCCAAATAACACTGAGCCAATGAGACAGACAAAAGCAGCATTTGATTTCAAGGCATGAGAATGAACTAGAAAGGACAAACCTAGTAATCTCCAAATCGACTCCAGTTAAGACAAAATATGGCATGAATGGAATCTTAGGCCGTACCTAACCACTGCATTGTTCTGGGGAATGAGGGCCAACATGAAGAAATTCACCTGAATTGCAGTGAACTTCAAAGTAGATCATTAAGACATTCACTATCAGAACTACTGCAATTTTGAAGAACTACTACAAATTTATAATAGAAAAAGTCAGAGCATCATTTTCCAAACTTATTTTTTGATTGGGTGGAATCAATATGGAACCAGTGTATGGACACCAGGGATGCAAGGCCAGTATAATTCATCGCTGTGTTGTTACACATCACACTTCTTTTCTTTATCCAGTATAGTTTTTGGGTAAGCTAAAGTTTGTGCATAAAAATGGTACAAAAATCTATCTCCCCTTCCCCATATGCCGTCAGTGCTCCCAGAAGGCAATGCAACAAGACAGTGGACATAGGACAGCGTTGAAAGTCTTGAGACCAGATGGAGTGTGCTTTCTTGGTTCCACACACACAGGACAGGCAGTCTCGAGGGCATGCTACCAGTCAGTTTGACCAGCAGACACGTCAGGTGGCCACTACGGTGCATCATGCGGAGGTTCACGTCAGGCCTCTCTGATCTTGGCAGCCAGAGCAGAGTTCTCCTGGCGAATGGCTTTGTAGTCCTCCAGGATCTTCTCCAGGTTGCTTACAGTCTTCTTACCATTTTCAGTTTCAATCTATGGAGAGAAGGAAACTTAAAAGTTTGCTCTACCAAGTCAGCCCTATATCACTATGTCAATAAAATGACAAACTGACTCATGTGGTACAGTAGCAGAGCAAGTTAGTGGTTTGGAATAAAAGAAAGAGGGCCATATATACCTGTTCCTCCAGGTCTCTGATCTCTCTCATGATTGTGCCTGTGTCCTCAATAGTTTGGATCAACTGAGTGCAGTTCTATACCAAGGAAGATAATGAAGTCACACAACTAAGAAATGTAGCTATAGGCACGTAAAATTAACACAGAGCACCAGACCAAAGGATATACGGTATGTCCTGCTCTTCAATTTCTAAGAAAATGTTCTATTCTGCAAACAAGCTCTTACCTCATGTAAGGCTGCCAGGTACTTGTAGGATTTGCGGACAGATTCGTCTTTCTTCGCATCCTACACAGTATTAGGGAAAGTATTGATTAGGCAAGAAAGAACATCATTGGTGTGCTTTCCTGAAATTTTCAAACTGTAGTATAGAACAATTGAAATGAAAGGCATGAGCAAACTGACAGCATGGGTCCTTGGTAGCAAGTTGAGCATTATCAGGTGATCTAGAAGGGATTTCCTTGACCTATAATTGCAAAAAGTAGACGCATGAGTTATTTTGCTAGGTGCTCTACCTTGAAGACCAGCTCATCAGTCACAGCGAACGTTCGGTCCAGTTTTCCAGTCAGATTGTTAATCTCTTTCTGCAGCTCCTTAGTGTCAGACAGAATCTACAGAGACCGAGAGTCGGACACACAAATGCCATACTTGAAATAGCACTACTCAGATTCAAATTTAGTTTTTAATTCCTTTGTTTTTGAGGAGATACTCAGGACTGTATTGTTGAGAGGTGTCTCAAACAGTGTACCTTCGTAATTTCTTCCTTCTGTTTCCTGATATTGCCAACGATCTCCAGGATCCTCGCAGTGTATGCTGAGCGGGAGACATCTTTGGGGAGATTCTCAAACTCTGTTATCTGAAAGAGAAGTCAGATTCCCCAAAATTGTGTCTGACATACAATGCATGGACTGGAACCCAAATAAACACAGTGTGGAAGTAACTCATCCCAAATACATTTAAAATGTATTCTAATACCAGTTGTTTATACAGTGCCTCCTTCTTCTTGGACTCCTCCGCAGATTGACGGATTTTGTTGTGAAGCTCTTTGATTTCAGATAGCTTTCTGGAGGACTCAATCTACAAAAAAGAATGGAAGTTGAAATAATAATTTCTCTCTTGCACAGTCAAACACACCCATTTGGTGATATCTAAGGAGATTAACGCTACCTCTTGGTTGCTGCAGAGCTCCTTGAGCCTGCGGTGCTCATCGATGAGCGGAGCTCTGCGTTTCTCCCACTGCGCGGCAAGGTTGACCACTCGCTTGGCACTTCCCTCCACCAGGGCCTGCAGCTTGGCCAGGTTGTTCTCTGCGTCCGGCATCAGGTCAATGGTCTGCTTCTTCACCCGCACAGAGTCCTCCTTCTCCGCCTTGCTCAGCTCTTTCTGCTTCAGCTCATCTGACACCTGCACACAGACAGGAGACAAGTTAGTCTCGCGGGGTGACTACATCTTATATGTCACAGTTCATTTGACTGTGGTAACTCTGGTCGGAGGTAGGGATGGGGGTATGTAATCATTTCACTATTCAAATAGTATCATGAATTTGTCGGATATCCGGATATAGGAAATGTACGTCTTTTTTGTATTTTTTTTACTTAAGTTAACCTGAGCACTGCGGCGCGATGGAGAGAAGCTGGCCCTTCATTGCTGCAGCTGTGGAGGGGGCGGAGTATGTGAAGGAGCAGACGGCGAGAGAGACGTCAAGGCAACTCAGCTACTGCCAAGACTAGCTAACTTGTTGCAGCCACAATGTTATTTATCGTTGCATATAACAGTGCCAGTCTTGACTGGAAAAGCCTAGAGAAGCAAGTTAGTTAGATAAAACAACTGCCTATATGTTGGTTGCTCATTGTTGCCTACTCCTCATTTAGCTAACTTTTCATTCCATAATTTTATTCCATCTTGCATTGCATTAGTGAACTCACTCTCTTTCTACACATTGAATGTCTGTCGCTTTGATTGGCCAACATAAACAACAAGCTACACATGTGAAGACCACCGGTCAGCTACCGGCCTTTTCATGTTTAAATGTCATGGTATATTCTTTCATGTAACACTGCCATATGGATATTTTAATGAAACTTAAAATACTTTCCAGTGTTAAAATAGGGCTATAATTGATTTCTTCCCCCTGCAAAAAAACTAAGCACACAAGTAATCCAAAATACAAATGTCAGTTCGGATATTCGAATAACCACGCACATCCCTAGTCTGAGGTTTACACAAATACAGAGTTTATCTGTTTTAAATCAGAGGCTCCAGTTACCTGAAGTATGGATACGGTGAGCTGCCTCATGTCTCCGCCCACCTCCTCTAGGCTGAGGGAGAGCTGCTGTAGCTGCTGCTGCAGGGAGGCCAGCTCCTCCTGCTGTCGGGCCTGCAGTTCCTCCTCTGACTGATGCGAGCTGGGAAGGGAGCTGGCCGCTGCTGCCATCTGCTGGGAGGCTTTCGCAGGCTCCTGCCACACACACACACACACACACACACACACACACACACACACACACACACACACACACACACACACACACACACACACACACACACACACACACACACACACGGCTAGATCCAGATTGGCAATGAAAGGGGTAACATTTGTAGATGTTGCTCAATGTCTTTGGGGCAGGCTTTGTTAACTCTTCAATCACCTGTGTGAAAGTGAATTTCTCAGTGTGAGTGAAGCGGGTGCCCTTGGCGAGGATGTCACCACCGAGGGAGGAGCCCCCAAAGGACTGCAGTAGCTCTGTGAGATCAGAGCCCGACCTGTGGGCACCGAGGGTGTCCGAGTGAGGCTGGGCCGCAGTGCGCAGCTGCTCTTCGATCCGCTTCTGCAGACGGGAACGCTTCCTGGAGCGATATTCCTGGGTGGCCACGAGAGGAGACAAAGTGGAGTTCAGAGATTAAAACACTGCAATGAACACAAAAATATTCTTCTTGTGCTCAAATTGAAATTGTCCAAAATCTTGAAAAACTTTCCCTTTAAGTGAACTATCCCTTTAAGAGTGTACCTCAGGTGTGAGGCGGGAAAGAAGGCCTTGGCTGTTCCACTCATTTTGCCACTCCTGGGCGGCACTAAGCTCCCCTGCATGCAGCTCCAGCAGGGAGGCCGGCACTGAGGCATGCTGTGACGGCTGAGCAGTCACAGGGGGAAGAAATTCCCTGTGGTAGTCATTTTCCTCTGGAGAGGGGGTGAAAAGAATGACGTGTTACACTGCGATTTAACTCTCACCACAGGTTCTTATTTCATTGGCAAAGAATATCTTGTACCACATGCTAATATATATAGGCTACTAATTCAGAACCCTACATAATTGGAAGAATTGGATTACAGAATGTACTTACTGTCATTGCATATCAGAGGGCCCTGTGTATTCTGGGGTTTACCTTTCAATTGCTTTTTCCCAGGCACTTTGAGGCAGTGCAGTACACTAAGGGGCTGAGAGTGGAAACTGTGGGACGGTCCTGGGTTCTAAAAATAATGAAATGTTAAGTGAGAACACTTGACACAAAGACATTCAAATAGGAAGTTTGTATAGTGCATCATTTTGGTATATTGACTTCAGTAAATATCCAGGTCATAAAAAACTGGGTAAACATGAGAGACATTGCATTATTGCCTCACTACTTTCACCGACCAGCCTTGAAATCCAGCTTCCTTTATGATCTAGGAAACCAACAGTTTTTTGTCAGTGTTTCTTAGCTTTAGCTGCCATGTCATTGATAATGCTTTGTGATATTGCCAGCAGGACATACCTACCTGTGTTTTACATAGGAGGGGTAGTCTGCAAGATGGAGGGAGCCAAGGCAAGGCCAGCTGAGCTTTGATCTGGGCAGCTATCAATTTCTGGAGGAGGACCGATTTACCTGTTAAGGGGTACAATGAATGCGAGACAAATAAATACTTATAGATAAAATAATTGTCATTTTGAGAGATTCACAAACATTCAATGTATTTTTATTGATCAGATTATAAAGCAAAATAAATGACCAATGTATAAGGGGATAGCTAAAGTTAAGGTATGAATGGTACTCATTAATGACAAGAAGTACAATGGTGGGACAATGTGTCTGTACCTGCTGGTTGGTCCAAGGCCTCAGCACTTTCTCTGGGCAGCTTCTCCACCAGGAACATGAGCAGGGAGCGGATCTCTGGCTCATTGCTGTAAAGAAAGGTCTGGTAGCCAATCTCTCCCTTGTAGCCAAGGTCCTGCATAGAAACACATGTCAACCTGGTTATGCAGTCTGCTCATACACATGACATTGACCTTTGTGTCACATGCCTCAACCAGTCTACAGTCGTGGCCAAAAGTTTTGAGAATGACACAAATATTAATTTCCCCAAAGTTTGGTGCTTCAGTGTCTTTAGATATTTTTGTCAGATGTTACTATGGAATACTGAAGTATAATTACAAGCATTTCATAAGTGTCAAAGGCTTTAATTGAAAATTACATGAAGTTGATGCAAAGAGTCAATATTTGCAGTGTTGACCCTTCTTTTTCAAGACCTCTGCAATCCGCCCTGGCATGCTGTCAATTAACTTCTGGGCCACATACTGACTGATTGCAGCCCCTTCTTGCATAATCAATGCTTGGAGTTTGTAAGAATTTGTAGGTTTTTGTTTGTCCACCAGCATCTTGAGAACTGACCACAAGTTCTTAATGGGATTAAGGTCTGGGGAGTTTCCTGGCCATGGACCCAAAATATCAATGTTTTGTTCCCCCGAGCAACTTAGTTATCACTTTTGCCTTATGGCAAGGTGCTCCATCATGCTGGAAAAGGCATTGCTTATCACCAAACTGTTCCTGTATGGTTGGGAGAAGATGCTCTCGGAGGATGTGCTGGTACCATTCTTTATTCATGGCTGTGTTCTTAGGCAAAATTGTGAGCGAGCCCACTCCCTTGGCTGAGAAGCAACCCCACACATGAATGGTCTCAGGATGCTTTACTGTTGGCATGACACAGGACTGATGGTAGCGCTCACTTTGTCTTCGCCGGACAAGCTTTTTTCCGGATGCCCCAAACAATCGGAAAGGGGATTCATCTGAGAAAATGACTTTACCCCAGTCCTCAGCAGTCCAATCCCTGTACCTTTTGCAGAATATCAGTCTGTCCCTGATGTTTTTCCTGGAGAGAAGTGGCTTCTTTGCTGCCCTTCTTGACACCAGGCCATCCTCTAAAAGTCTTCGACCTCACTGTGCATGCAGATGCACTCACACCTGCCTGCTGCCATTCCTGAGCAAGCTCTGTACTGGTGGTGCCCCGATCCCGCAGCTGAATCAACTTTAGGAGACGGTCCTGGCGCTTGCTGGACTTTCTTGGGCGCCCTTCTTCACAACAATTGAAATGCTCTCCTTGAAGTTCTTGATGATCCAATAAATGGTTGATTTAGGTGCAATCTTACTGGTAGCAATATCTTTGCCTGTGAAGCCCTTTTTGTGCAAAGCAATGATGACGGCACGTGTTTCCTTGCAGGTAACCATGGCTAACAGAGGAAGAACAATGATTCCAAGCACCACACCCCTTTTGAAGCTTCCAGTCTGTTATTCGAACTCAATCAGCATGACAGAGTGATCTCCAGCCTTGTCCTCATCAACACTGAAACCTGTGTTAACTAGAGAATCACTGACATGTCAGCTGGTCCTTTTGTGGCAGGGCTGAAATGCAGTGGAAATTTTTGGGGGGGATTCAGTTCATTTGCATGGCAAAGAGGGACTTTGCAATTAATTGAAATTCATCTGATCACTCTTCCTAACATTCTGGAGTATATGCAAATTGTCATCATACAAACTGAGGCAGCAGACTTTGTGAAAATGAATATTTGTGTCATTCTCAAAAATTTGGGCCACAACTGTAGAGCATGAGGGTCATTAAGGGTGAAAATGGAACCAGTCCATGACATTGTGTATGAAGACCATTATGAACATGTGGAATGATGTAGCCTTCTTCACAAAATGAGCAAACCAAATGTATTCACACTTGGGAGATTCTAAATCTTGTAATAAAACTACATTTCAGAAGATCACTTCAATGAAGTTATGCAAGCAAATGGACTATTCAATAAAGCCAATCGAGTGAGGAAATAAAGATAGTTAAAAGCAGTGCTCAACGAGATGGAATGGCATTAGGATATGACATGACTTCACATTGTCGCAGGCGGTCAAATTGGTTGCTGAATTACTTCTATTCAGACATCAGTGGTCCAGACTGCATGCATGTAGTTGGGACCATTAATAACTGAGCTTGATCTAATGAAAGTCAATTCATTTTAGAGTATAAAAAGACCCTGGACTGAGTGTCATGCAAAGGGGGTATAGGTCATATGGCTACTCTACATCAAGAAGTCGTGCATGGTTATTATTTTAGATCCAACAATATCTTAATCTTCTTCATTTGATCAACATAGTCTTGTGGGGAGAGAGTCACGAGCCTCACTTCGCAACAGGAGGGGGAGCACTATCCCTTTTCGATCCCTCACCTGACAGGCCTGTGCCAGGCTCATGCCCACTCGAAAGCGGGCAGACATGCCGGGGGGTAAGGAGTGGGACAGGCTGCTCCCCAGGGCCGGGTCGATCACTCGCAGACATTTCACTACCGCCTCCACTATGAGCTCACTGGAGAAGCGCTTCACACTCTGTACATCCTCCCCCACGTCCCTTTGCAAACACACAGAGCATGAGATGCAGGTGCACGAGGTTAACTTCTCATGTGTCTCACACCTCGCTAGTCATGTAATCAGCAAGTTACTCTTTTAAACGACATTGAAAAGTGTGTACCGTTAGAGTTGCTAACTTGACCGACATGGAGGAATTCTGGTCATTACACTAGCTCAAAGATTTGCAGAGTTAAAATCAAAAGAACCAGCTGTTAGAACACACGTGTACAAGTGTGAATGAATGTAAGTTAGCTAACTTAGCTAGCTCTCTGCACTTCACTTCCCAAGGAAAACATCAGCTGAGATAATGGCTCTGATAAGTAATTGAATGTAGAAAGACCTGGGTGTCAGTCACTAAATCAAAGAAAAGAGCTATGTATCTAGAGGTAGCGAGCTATCCAAAACTCACTAGACACAAACAAGCAACAGTAGCAAGCCAGATGGCAAACGTTCGCTAACTAGAAACAAAATGTTATTGATAATGTTGGATAACTACTTACGTGCCGGTCTGTCTAAGGGAGTGAATTAAAATCTTATCAACTTCCTCCATCACTGTAAGAAGATGAAGTGCCTTGCAATTCCTTTAGCAAAAAGCCCCCTAAATTCCAATCATTAGGCTTCAATATGCTTCTTTTGGCTAGCTAGATAACGTTAGCGGTCTCACAGGCTGGTCCATTAAAAAAAACAAGCTAGCTCGCCTGTTTTTAGCTGGGGAACTAGCTATTACGTTGTCACTTCTCAACACACGAACAAGGGGCACGACAGTAGCTATTCCAGCAACCGTTCCACTTAACACTTTTTTTGTGCTCCCTTAAATGTCTTGCAAATAGCTTTTTATCGTATGAGAGACAGCTAACTAACAAATTAGTGATAGCTAAAATGTTGCATCTATAAACACATGAAGTCACATGGGAGGAAGATATGATAGCAGTGTTCTATGGGATGCTGAGTTTCAACATTCTTCAGCAGTGTTGTAAAAAAATTGGAGAGTTGGCAAAGTAAAACTATGATTCCCGGCAAACCCCCGCTTCTAGAGTCGCATGACTGGGTACTGCGTCGAGGAAGAGGCGAAGCGAAAGGATTTGTGCCACGTTCACATACTAGTCAGAACTAGGAAACTCGGAAATGTCTGACTTGCCAACTGGTAAACGCGGCACGGTACAACTACAACCATTTAGCAAGTCGGACATTTCTGAGTTTCCTAGTTCCGACTAGTATTGGAACGCGGCATTACTCCACCCCAAATCTGTCCACGCGAGATAAGCAGACCATGTGGCCATGTCTGTGTGGAGGTCAACAATGATTAATGTCCATTGGGGTGGGGTTGGGGATAGGCAGTGTGTACCCAATGGTACGTTTGGTTGAGCCGTATCACCCTCTTTAGCGCCTTGCTGCAACAGGCTGTGATGCAGCCCGATACAAGTGTGAATGTATATTCTCCCTCAAGCCGATACCACAACGGCCCTCAAGGATCTACACTGGACATTGTGCAAACTGGAAACCACATATCCTGAGGCCGCATTTATTGTAGCTGGGGATTTTAACAAAGCAAATTTGAGGAAAACCCTAGCGAAGTTCTATCAACACATTGACTGTAGTACTCGCGCTGCTAAAACACTCGACCACTGCTACTCCAACTTCCGGGATGCCTACAAGGCCCTCCCCCACCATCCCTTTGGCAGAACAGATCATGACTCCATTTTGTTCATCCCCTTTATTTATTTTTTATTTAACCTTCATTTAACTAGGTAAGTCAGTTGAATGAAGGTTACTTTAAAAAAAAAAGAATTCTTATTTACAATGACGGCCTACACCGGCCAAACCCTGACAACGCTGGGCCAATTGTGCGCCGCCCTATGGGACTCCCAAGCACGGCTGGTTGTGATACAGCCTGGATCCCTTCTTATAGGCAGAACCTCAAACAGGAAGTACCCGTGCTAAGGTCTATTTAACGCTGGTCTGACCAATCGGAATCCATGCTTCAAGATTGTTTTGATCACGCGAACTGGGATATGTTCCGGGTAGCCTCTGAGAATAACATCGAAGTATACATTGACACGTTGACTGAGTTCATCAGGAAGTGTATAGCCGATGTTGTTCCCACAGTGACTATTAAAACCTACCCAAATAAGAAACCGTGGATAGATGGAAGCATTCGCACCAAACTGAAAGCGCGAACCACCGCATTTAACCATGGTGACTGGGAATATGGTCAAATACAAACAATGTAGTCCGAACAAGTTGGCGCCGACAGAGAGGGTTGCCTCGCATCTTGTCCTTAGGAAACTTTGCAGTATTTTTTTTTGAAAGTATTATTTCTTACATTGTTAGCCCAGAAAATCTTAAGTGTTATTACATACAGCCGGGAAGAACTATTGGATATCAGAGACGTCAACAAACCAGCATTACGACCAGGAATACGACTTTCCAAAAATGTGGATCTTTTGTCCGCACCACCCAGGGCATTTGAACTGATCCCAAAAGACTGACCCAAAACAATGCCGCTGGAGAAGAGGAAGACAGAGCTGTCTTCTGGCCAGACTTCGGAGGCGCGCACACCACCCACCGCTTCCGACTATATTACTCACTAATGTCCAGTTCCTAGATTACAAGGTAGACAAAATTAGGGCAAGGGTTGCTTTCCAGACAGACATCAGGGATTGTAACGTACTCTGTTTCACGGAAACATGGCTCTCTCGGGATATGCTGTTGGAGTCGGTCCAGCCTTCTGGATTCTCGGTGCGTCACGCCAACAGGAATAAACATCTCTCAGGGAAGAAGAAGGGCAGTGGTGTATGTTTCATGATTAACGACTCATGGTGTAATTGTAACAACATACAAGAACTCAAGTCCTTTTGTTCAACTGACATAGAATTCCTCACAATCATAAGTATTATCACCCAAAATAATTATTTTCAGTTATTGTCACAACCGTGTGTCTCCCACCTCAAGCCGATACCACAACGACCCAGAAGGAACTTTACTGGACTTTATGCAAACTGGAAACCATATATCCCGAGGCTGCATTTGTTGTAGTTTGGGACTTTTGAGAACAAGGCTACCTAAATTCGATCAGCATATCGTCTATAGCATTCGCGCTAAAAAAAAGCTGGACTACTGTTACTCTAACTTCCGCAATGTATACAAGGCCCTCCCCCGATCTCCTTTCGGCAAATCTGACCACGGCTCCATTTTGCTCCTCTCTTCCTATAGGCAGAATCTCAAACAGGAAGTACCCGTGCTAAGGACTATTCAACGCTGGTCTGACGAATCGGAATCCACGCTTCAAGATTGTTTTGATCATGCGGACTGGGATATGTATCAGGTAGCCTCAGAGAACAATATTGGCGTATATGATGATTCGGTGAGTGAGTTTATAAGGAGGTATATATGAGATGTTGTACCCACTGTGACTATTAAAACCTACCCTAACCAGAAACCATGGATAAATGGCGGCATTCGCGCAAAACTGAAAGTGCGAATCACCGCATTTAACCATGGAAAGGCGACTGGGAATATAGCCGAATACAAACAGTGTAGTTATTCCCACCGCAAGGCATTCAAACAAACAAAATGTGAGTATAGAGACAAAGTGGAGTTGCAGTTCAACGGCTCAGTCTGTTGTCCCCACATGCTTCAAGATGGCCACAATTGTTCCAGTACCCAAGAATGCAAAGGTAACTGAACTAACCTGTTGGGGATAGGGGGCAGTATTGACACGGCCGGATAAAAAACGTACCCGATTTAATCTGGTTACTACTCCTGCCCAGTAACTAGAATATGCATATAATTATTGGCTTTGGATAGAAAACACCCTAAAGTTTCTAAAACAGTTTGAATGGTGTCTGTGAGTATAACAGAACTCATATGGCAGGCAAAAACCTGAGAAGATTCTGAACAGGAAGTGGCCTGTCTGACAAGTTGTTGTTCATCTTGGCTCTTTTTATTGAAGACTGAGGATCTTTGCTGTAACGTGACACTTCCTACGGCTCCCATAGGCTCTCAGAACCCGGGAAAAAGCTGAATGATATCGAGGCAGCCCCAGGCTGAAACACATTATCGCGTTTGGATAGTGGCCGGTCAGAGTACTCTGAGACTCATGTTTTTATTTTCTCTCTCTTTGTACGTATACACGCTTTCCCGGTCTGAATATTATGGCTTTTTTATCAGAAAAATGGCATAAAAATGTATTTTAAACAGCGGTTGACATGCTTCGAAGTACGGTAATGGAATATTTAGAAATGTTTTGTCACGAAATGCGCCGTGCTCGTCACCCTTATTTACCCTTTCGGATAGTGTCTTGAACGCACGAACAAAACACCGCTATTTGGATATAACAATGGATTATTTGGGACCAAACCAACATTTGTTATTGAAGTAGAAGTCCTGGGAGTGCATTCTGACGAAGAACAGCAAAGGTAATAACATTTTTCTTATAGTAAATCTGACTTTGGTGAGTGCTAAACTTGCTGGGTGTCTAAATAGCTAGCCCTGTGATGCCGGGCTATCTACTGAGAATATTGCAAAATGTGCTTTCACCGAAAAGCTATTTTAAAATCGGACATAGCGAGTGCATAGAGGAGTTCTGTATCTATAATTCTTAAAATAATTTTTATGTTTTTTGTGAACGTTTATCGTGAGTAAGTTAGTAAATTCACCATCAGTGTTCGGTGGGAATGCTAGTCACATGCTAGTCACATGCTAATGTAAAAAGCTGGTTTTTGATATAAATATGAACTTGATTGAACAAAACATGCATGTATTGTATAACATAATGTCCTAGGGTTGTCATCTGATGAAGATCATCAAAGGTTAGGTTAGTGCTGCATTTAGCTGTGGTTTGGTTTTATGTGACATTATATGCTAGCTTGAAAAATGGGTGTCTGATTATTTCTGCTGACATAATCTAATGTTTTGCTTTCGTTGTAAAGACTTTTTGAAATCGGACAGTGTGGTTAGATTAACGAGAGTCTTGTCTTTAAAATGGTGTAAAATAGTCAAATGAAAAATTGAAGTTTTTGCATTTTTGAGGTATTTGAATATCGCGCCACGGGATTACACTGGCTGTTGAGTAGGTGGGACGCAAGCGTCCCACCTAGCCCAGAGAGGCTAAATGGCTATCGCTCCGTAGCCCTCACTTCTGTCTTCATGAAGTGCTTTGAGAGACAAGTCAAGGATCATATCACCTCCATCTTACCTGTCAGCCTAGACCCACTTCAATTTCCTTACAACCCCAATAGGTCTACAGACGATGCAATCTCCATCACACTGCCCACTGCCCTATCCCATCTGGACAAGAGGAATACCTATGTAAGAATGCTGTTCAATGAATACAGCTCAGCATTCAACACCATAGTACCCTCAAAGCTCATCATTAAGCTTGAGGCCCTGGGTCTCAACCCCGCTCTGTGCAATTGGGTCCTGGACTTCCTGCTGGACCGCCCCCAGGTGGTGAAGGTAGGAAACAACCACTCCACTTCGCTGATCCTCAACACTGGGGCCCCACAAGGGTGCGTGCTCAACTCCCTCCTGTACTCCCTGTTTACCCATGACTGAGTGGCCATGCAAGCCTCCAACTCAATCATCAAGTTGCAGACGACACAACAGTAGTAGGCTTGATTACCAACAACTACGAGACAGCCTACTGGGAGGAGGTGATGGCTCTTGGAGTGTGGTGTCAGGAAAATAACCTCTCACTCAACATCAACAAAACAAAGGAGATGATCGTGAAACAGCAAAGGTAGCACCCCCCTATCCACATCGATGGGACAGCAGTGGAGAAGGTGGACATTTTTAAGTTCTTGCGTACATATCACTGACAAACTGAAATGGTCCACCCACACATACAGTGTGGAGAAGAAGGCGCAGCAGTGCCTCTTCAACCTCAGGAGGCTGAAGAAATTTGGCTTGTCACCTAAAACCCTCACAAACTTTTACAGACTCACAATTGAGAGCATCCTGTCGGGCTGTATCACCGCCTGGTACGGCAACTGCACCGCCCACAACCGCAGGGCTCTCCAGAGGGTGGTGCGGTCTGCACAGCACATCACCGGGGGCAAACTACCTGCCCTCCAGGACACCTACAGTACCCAATGTCACAGGAAGGCCAAAAAGATCATGAAGGACAACAACCACCTAAGCTACTGCCTGTTAACCCCGTTACCATCCAGAAGGCGAGGTCAGTACAGGTGCATCAAAGCTGGGAAAGAGAGACTGAAAAACAGCTTCTATCTCAAGGCCATCAGACTGTTAAACAGCCATCACTAGCACAAAGAGGCTGCTGCCTACATACAGACTTGTAGAATCATTGGCCGCTTTAATAAATTGAACACTAGTCACTTTAATAATGCCACTTTATTAATGTTTACATATCTTGCATTACTCATCTCATATGTATATATTGTATTCTATACTATCTATTGCATCTTGGCCTATGCCGCTCTGTCATTGCTCATCCATATATTTATATTTATATATTCTTATTCCATTCCTTTACTTAGATTTGTGTGTATTAGTTATCTGTTGCGGAGTTGTTAGATATTACATGTTAGATATTGCTGCACTGTCGGAACTAGAAGCACAAGCATTTTGCTACACTCGCAATAACATCTACTAACCAAGTGTATGTTACCAATTTGATTTGATTTAGTTATTCCCTCCATAAGGCAATCAAACAGGCAAAACGTCAGTACAGAGACAAAGGTCACAATTCAACGGCTCAGAAACGAGACGTATGTGGCAGGGTCAACAGACAATCACGGATTACAAAGGGAAAACCAGCCACGTTGCGGACACCGACGTCTTCCTCCCAGACAAGCTAAATACCTTTTTCGCACGCTTTGAGAATAACACAGTTCCACCGACGCGGCCCGCTCCCAAGGACTGCTCCGTGGCCGACGTGAGTAAGACATTTAAACGTGTTAACCCTCGCAAGGCTGCCGGCCCAGACGGCATCCCTAGGCACGTCCTCAGAGCATGCGCAGACCAGCTGGCTGGAGTGCTAACGGACACATTCAATCTCTCCCTATCCCATTCTGCTGTCTCCACTTGCTTCAAGATGTCCACCATTGTTCCTGTACCCAAGAAAGCAAAGGTAACTGAACTAAATTACTATAGACCCGTAACACACACTTCTGTCATCATGAAGTGCTTTGAGAGGCTAGTTAAGGATCATATCATCTCTATCTTACCTGACACCCTAGACCCACTCCAATTTGCATACTGCCCAAACAGATCCACAGATGATGCAATCTCTATTGCACTCCACACTGCCCTTTCCCACGTGGACAAAAGGAACACCTACGTGAGAATGCTATTCATTGACTACAGCTCAGCGTTCCACACCATAGTGTCCTCAAAGCTTATCACAAAGCTAAGGACCCTGCAACTAAACACCTCCTTCTGCAACTGGATTCTGGACTTCCTGACGGGCCGCCCCCATGTGGTAAGGGTAGGTAATAACACATCTGCCACACTGATCCTCAACACAGGGGCCCCTCAGGGGTGCGTGCTCAGTCCCTTCCTCTACTCCCTGTTCACCCATGACTACATGGCCAAGCATGACTACAACACCATCATTAAGTTTGCCGACGACACAACAGTGGTAGGCCTGATCATCGACAAGGATGAGACAGCTTATAGGGAGGAGGTCAGAGACCTGGCGGTGTGGTGCCAGGATAACAGCCTCTTCCTCAACGTGATCAAGACAAAGGAGATGATTGTGGACTACAGAAAAAGGAGGACCGAGCACACCCCCAGTCTCACGAGGGTGTAGTGGAGCAGGTTGAGAGCTTCAAGTTCCTTGGTGTCCAAATCACCAACAAACTATCATGGTCCATACACACCAAGACAGTCGTGAAGAGGGCACGACAATGCCTATTCCCCCTCAGGAGACTGAATAGATCTGGCATGGGTCCTCAGATCCTCAAAAAGTTCTATAGCTGCACCATAGAAAGCATCCTGACTGGTTGCATCACCGCCTGGTATGGCAAATGCTCGGCCTCTGACCGCAAGGCACTACAGAGGGTAGTGCGTACGGCCCAGTACATCACTGGGGCCAAGCTTCCTGCCATCCAGAACCTCTATACCAGGCGATGTCAGAGGAAGGCTCGAAAAATTGCCAAAGACTCCAGCCACCTTAGTCATAAACTGTTCTTTCCTCTACTGCACGGCAAGCGGTACCGGAGCCCCAAGTCTAGGTCCAAAAGGCTTCTTAACAGCTTCTAGCCCCAAGCCATAAGACTCCTGAACAGCTAATCAAATGGCACCCGTACTATGTGCATTGTCCACACCCCCCATTTTTACACTGCTGCTACTCTCTGTTTATTATCCATGCATAGTCACTTTAACTCTACCTACATGTACATATTACCTCAATTATCTCGACTAACCGGTGCCCTTGCACATTGACTCTGTGTTATTTTATTGTTGCTCCTTAATTATCAGTTATTTTTCGTATTTGTTTAATAGATTTTTATTTGGTCTATTTATTTTTTATTTCAGTTTATTTTAGTAAATACTTTCTTAACACTTTTTTTCTTATTCGAAGTCCAGGACCCAGTTGCATAGGGAGGAGTTCAGTCCCAGGGCTGTGAGCTTTGTGGTGAGCTTAGAGGGCACTACGGTATTGAAGGTCAAGCTGCATTTGAAGAAACAGCATCCTCACATATGCATTCCTTTTGTCCAGGTGGGTGAGGGCAGTGTGCAGTGCAATGGTGATTGCGTCATCCGTTGATCTGTCAGACGAATTAGAGTGGGTCGAGTGTGTCTGGAAGGGAGGTGGTGAGGCTTTGAAGCCACCTGTCGGCCATATTGGCACTCCCCAGTTGGAGCAGTCCTCCATAGGAATGAATGGAATTCTACACTATTTAAATTAAATGTTTCAAGGACAAAATTACATGTATTTTTGTTGTTGTAGTGGGGACCGTAACATTAGTATTCTCTAAAACAAATACTTTAAGGAAAATGTTTTATATATGTTTTATGTTTAGCTCACATAATATCATTTAAAAGTATGGATTAAGGTGTGCGTAATATAATAAATGTGTCAAAAAACGAATGTAGACATTAATAAATGTATTTCTATAGCTTCCAAAATCTTTTTTTAGAATGGAGGTCTGCCAATATGGTGCCCCTGTCAGTCATCCTGGATTTATACACATCATTGGGTGTGACCACAAATTATTTATATATATTTTTTCTTCTGATTGTTCAGAGTGTGCTACAGCACCCTCATCACCCCTAAACAGTTATAAACAGTGTATTTTTTTTCTTCAGCAAATCTCAGATGTTATAGGTCCTACATTTTATATACATTTTTTAATGCAGAGATTTCTAGTAACAAACACATTTACAAAAGTCACTATCCCTGATTCATCAGAATCAGAATGACAACCATGGGAGTACTTTCCTTTTCTGCCATCTGGTGTTTGGATGCAGCTTTGTCTTAACGACTCTATTGAGTTTAAAACGTTTGACTGCTTTCAGCAGTTCTGAGTTGAGCTTCATGTAGCCTTGGGGTTTACCTTTCCTTTCGACTGTATTTCATAAGGGGGCCTGATGTAACTCATACCACTGGGCCGGACTCTAAAGCAACCAGAGGTTGATCACCTCACCATATTTATTTCCAATGTTGCCAGTTTTTTTTGGAAAAGGGGGGCATGTAAGAATGAAGTATGCTGATAGGACAACAAGTCAATGGGTCTAGTGTATCTGAGTGTGCCTCTTCCAAATGTGATAGATTCCCAATGGAGCAATTGTTGCGAGAAAAGGCCCCTGACCGCCTGCTTTTGACAGCAGCAAAGTAGTGAGCATGTGTGACATCATAAGAAACTTGAGACCATCATTTTGAACAACCCTCCCTTTTAGTGCCTTTTCCTCTATATGTGCTCGCCCCCTAACCCTCTCCCTTACTCTTAGCAGACACTCTGCTCTTTCTTCTTGGCTATAAACTCAGGCCAATTACAATTGGGCAAAACAACACCGTGGCCAAGAAAACATCTCTTCTTCTCAGGACACAGTTCACTAACTCTCTGTCTTTGAAACTCTACGTTCTCTGCATTTGAAGGTAATAGAACATTCCTTTATTCTGCTCTATGTATTGCATTGCCACGTGGGGGTCATAGCAGGAACTTGACAAGAAGGGTAAAATACCATTGAAATTCCACTGGTGGACATCGGTAGGGATTGTTGTGAGGTAGCATTGTGGAATTTGTCATTGTCAGTGAGATAGCATTGTGAGGTAGCATTGTGTAATTTGTCATTGTCAGTGAGGTAGCATTGTGAGGTAGCATAGTGGAACTTGTCATTGTCAGTAGTACGACATGATTTGATTTCCACAACATTATTTGAATAATTCAGTTTTATGATTCAGTTTTTTCCTGAGCAGTGTCATGTATGTGGATATATATATATATATGAATTGTTGGAACACTGGTCTGAATAAGTCAATTCAGAAAGGTCAAAGACAGACACAGTGTGATAAGTAGTGAGCTCACAGGAGTAACTGCACCAACTGACAAACAGATTCAGTGGCCACTGTCTCCTTTGTGTGACTGACAATGTATTTAGGGAATTACGCAGAACAGCATGTTTTATAGTTAAGTGTAATGATTGATTAATATTTTTCTGGTCTGACTGTTTTTTAATGTGAATCAAACCCACCACTCATGGATCCTGAACTCATTCTTTGTCTGTAAATGCGAAAGTCTCGGACCGAAATGTCACAGTTTGTGTGGATCTGTAATAAACTCTATTTTTATAATTGAGTGTCTACTGGACTCTAGTGTCCAATGGAATGCCTTCTACTTCAGTTGTTAGCCAGCAGATCCAACCCACTTCCTTACAGCTGCACTGGGGTCTGACAGCATTCCTGTGTATAATAAGACAACACGGAGCCCGGGGCGAAGTATGGCTCGGAAAAGGTACTTTAATCAAGGGATGACAAATGTGTTGTACTCTGATTTTGTCCCATTATCCCAACTGTTACACCAAGAAGATTGAACATTTTGAAGTAAACTGCTGTTTTCGTCAGCTCCTTTGAACAACAAAGGAGCTGATTAGCTAACACAAACATTCCAAAATGGTTGCTTTGGCTTCTGCTACCGACCCTAGTGCAACTATAAGCAAGCGGGTTAACTGGCTACTTCAGTTGTTTGAGCAAGAAACCAATTTTTTCACTTTGTCTAATAAATGCAAGAATCAGTTGATCCTACCATTAGAGAACATAATTTATAGCTCTTCCTCAAATTATATTTACATAATCTGCATAGCAACCTCTTAATCAGCCAATAGAAAGCAAGACAAAAATGGAAGGTTATTGCGTAATATGTAATGTATACACCCCTCTATTGCACAGAAAAGATGGGGTCAGAAGGTGTTTTATGTGCTGTTCTCTGCTGTGCCTAATACTTTCCCTTTTTTTCTTCAGGCATATTTGTTTCTCTCACTCACTCAGCAACTAAGCATTGGAAACATATAAATAGCTGAATACTAGCTTCAGTAATACAGGGAAGTTGCAATGTCATTCCACCATTTCAAACTACCGTCACATGGTGGTACATATTTGTGGTTCTTCTGTGGGCCGAAAGCACGATTCAACAGGCTTTGGTTGATGGTTGATGGATCTCCCACTATTAACTTTTTCTTCCCATTACAGATTAAGCTGTGTTTTCTGATGGCAGTCAATAATCCATCATATAAGAAACCTAGCTTGTTTGGCTTTTTAGCTAAATATTAAAACAGACATTTTATCAGAAACACCGCTTTCATTTTAGACCTTTTTAACCTGAGATCATCCTTCTTCACTGAGAGAGGATTTCCTGGCTGTATTGGTTGCCGACCACTGTGGCTGGAAAAGCACTCAACTTCCTAAAACATCCAACATAAACATCAGAAAAGACTACATTTCAACGAAAGAGCATTGCAATGTAGATAATGTGTTTAGAAATAGATAATGTGTGTTTGTGTGCGTGCGTGTGTGTGCATGGGTCACCAGTGCATTTATGTGTGTGTTTGTTTGTAGTAGCGGTGATGGTTAGGTGTTGATTTTTTTGGGAAACATATTGTGTTGGTGTGAAGAGAGAACACAGTCGAAAGGCATTCTGGAGTTTGATTCCCAAGACGCAATGCAAGAATGTGCATGCCCGACCCTTTCTTGCCAGGGGCTCTTCATGTATTAGAATAAAGATTTTAGCTGAAGAGGGAGCAACTTAGCGAGGAGAAAAATCACACATGTAACGTAGCAATGTAGAAATGTGAAAAGGAAGAGAGACAGAGAAAGGAATGTTGGTGGAATGGGTGTGGGAACTGCAGACACCTACCCCCCCCCCCCCCCCCCCCCCCCCCACACACACACACACACACACACACACACACAGACTTTCAATATTTTGAGCATTAAAGATTTATGGAAAATAAATAGTTAAGTGGTATTACTAAATAAACTGTAACTGAAAACTCCCACTCTCCCTTTATCTCCTCTTCTCTATTGTTCTCTTTATCTCTTGCTACACTCACTCTTTCCGAAGGGCTTCAACTGGGTGCTGAGAAGGTTAAGTAAATAATATATAGACGGACTGACTGACTGACTCACTAGAGAGTGTGGATAGATTGTTACCTGAATCGGATCTTAGTACATTAGAGGGAGATACTTCACTGAAAAATGAACTGTTTTTAAAGGGGTAAGTTGTTCATAAAATCTGTATGGTAAAGGTTAAGAGCTACATTATCTGCATTAGCATAACCAGTTCTCTCAGGGGAGGTGTGTGTAAGGAGTTTTTGATTTATTAGGATCCCCATTAGCCGACGCCAATGGCGACAGCTAGTCTAAAGAACACGACCTCTTCTGGTCTAATGTCTATGAGTTCAGAATGAAAAATGTGTTGGGGGATTTAGTAGATTCATTAAAGACCAAGTGCAGTCAAAAACTAGATTTTCCTGTGTTTTATATATATTTCCACACTATGAGGTTGGAATAATACTGTGAAATTGTGAAAATTATGATAAAGCTCTTTAGTCTAAGAGCTGTTTGAAATCAGAGCTTTTTTGAAGTCTGAAATCTCAGCCTGTTTTTGTGGCATGTAGTTTTGGCCTGCTTACTTAATAGACCAATAAGAAAGAGAGTTCCAAACCTCTCTGCCATTAACAGCCAGTTTTCAGTTTACCCCTCCCCACTCCCAGACAGTCCTAGCAAAATTCTTTCTTGAGAAATTGCTCTTTGCGAAGAAGCTATTTTTGTTAATTTTTGACAATTTTGATTAAAACCAATTACATTAAGGTGCTTAATTGTTACCCAGAAATGATTTAACATTTAGATAAAAACAGATGCATTGGACCTTTAGAAAATAAGGGTGACATTCTGCGGCAGACATAAAATGTATGTTTGTGAGTTCTTTTTTCCATTGAACTGGTGTGATTTCACATATGGCTTTTCTAAATGTTGGTGTCCTTTCCATCAAGGTTTAGGCTCTGCAAATATATTCAACTTTTTTCTTAATCCTTATCTAAATGTAATAGCACAGTAATAGTTATATCAAGACCTTGACGTTCTTTTCTCACACATTTCCTCGCAATACATTATTTCCTGAATTATGGTTTGGCATCGCTGTCGATAGAACACATGAGACACAGGCTCCCACAAATCTCACTGGCCTTCAAACCGAGCTGCTACATGATATTTCTATTACAAACTGCATAACCAAACCAATCACAAATCTGTAGCAAGTATTTTATTTTGTGTGTAGTATGATATGTGCGGGATTACATTGTTGTATATGTTATATAGGTAACATTTATCACTTTACATTTGGCTGATGATGAAAGTTGTTGGGTATTATTGATATAGAAACTAGAGTTGCCCCATAGGACATCATTGGAGTACAATTTACCCATATCAAAGGGTAACACTTTATTTGGATAGTTCATTTGTAGATGCTCTACAGACTATCAGTAACATTTCAACTAACTAGCTACTAAACCTTATCCCTATCCCTAACCTTAACTCTTATCCTAACCTTAACCCTTACCTTAACCCTAGCCCTAGCCGTAACTCTAACCTTAACCCTTACCCTAACCCTTATTCTAATCCTAACCCTAACCGTAACCTTAACAGGTTTCTTATCAACAGTTGCTTATCAACAGATAGTTTGTTGATAGTATGACCATCTGTAGAGCATCTACAGATGGACTATCCGGACTATCCAAATAAAGTGTGATCTGAGTATGTGTCATCAGATGTCACATTCTGACAAATCATCCAATCATATCCAATAATCATGTGTCTCTCAGAAAAAGTCTAATACGTGTTAGGGAACCCGCTACCTGAGTCACGTTTGAAAAGCGCATGATGTGTCATGTGATGTCAGAGTGGTCGAACCTTATCAAACTCACAGTTGACATGATAGGTTACAAGGCTGAGGTCTCTAGCAACTGGTGGGGAGTTGCAGCGAGTAAAAACCTGGATTTACTCCAAACTGCATCTTTGGACCCAGTGAGCCACGTATCCATCCCAGGGTTTAAGAAAAACTTCTGGCGTGCATTTAAATGTGAATTCCAACATCCCGCATCACTTGTACTAGAAAACACATCTTTCCTCTAGAGGGTCATTGGGTTCAGCAGTGCAACACAGTTTCTTAAAGTTGCAAGAAGCAGTAATGTTTTCTATGGTAAAGGTCAAACAGAAAAGCTTACTTTCAAAAGCAGTAACTATGATATATGGCTGCTTTTATCCAAGATACTGTATGTTGGTTGTACTTTCATGCCATAATAAAATAGACAAAAATGTTGTGTGGGGGTAACAAAGAACATTAGTCATGAGTTAAGCATAGGCCTACACGTTGAAAGTTCAGACATACTTGGATATTTTCTTTGGCTAGTCAGACCATGTTTTTGAATGAAAATACTATTGTCTGTAATACAGCACACTGAGAACAAAAGTAGCCTAGCTATAAGATAACAAAATACAGCATTGCCTTGTCAGTGGGCAAACACAACTGACAAGGCTTGATAAAGGGACACATGCCTTATCCTGTTGTACTCAGTGCCTTCAGAAAGTATTCACACCCCTTTAAGTTTTTCCACATTTTGTTGTGTTACAATTAGGGATTAAAATTTATTCAATTTACATTTTTTTGTCAACGATCCACACAAAATTATATTTTACTTTTTTTTTTAATGGAAAATAAAACACAAATATATTTTGATTAGATAAGTATTCATCCCCCTAAGTCAATACATGTTAGAATCCCCTTTGACAGCGATTACAGCTGTGAGTCTTTCTGGGTAAGTCTCTTAGAGCTTTGCCAATTTGGATGGTCTAATATTTGCCCATAATTTTTTAAAGAATTCTTCAAGCTCTATCAAGTTGGTTGTTGATCATTGCTAGACAGTCATTTTCAAGTCCTGCCATAGATTTTCAGGCTGATTTAAATCAAAACTGTAACTAGGCCACTCATGTATATTTGGCATTGCATTTTAGGTTAATGTCCTGCTCAAAGGTGGATTTGACTCCCAGTGTTTGTTGGAAAGCAGACTGAACCAGGTTTTCCTCTAGGACTTTGCCTCTATTCTTTTTCTTTTTGTCCAAAAAAACTCCCTATTCCTTGCCGATGGCAAGCATGCCCATAACATAATGCACCATGCTTGAAAATATGAAGAGTGGTACTCAGTGATGTGTTGTGTTTGCCCCAAACATAATGCTTTGTATTCAGACAAAAAGTACATTTCTTTGTCACATTCTTAGCAGTTTTACTTTAGTTCCTTATTGCAAATAGGATGCATGTTTTGGATATTTATATTCTGTACCGGCTTCCTTCTTTTCACTCTGTCATTTAGGTTAGTATTGTGGAGTAACTGCAGTGTTGTTGATCCATCCTCAGTTTTTTCTTATTACAGCTATTTAACTCTGTAACTGGTTTAAAATCACCAATGGTCTCATGGTGAAATCCCTGAGCTGTTTCCTTCCTCTCTGACAACCGAGTTAGGAAGGACGCCTGTATCTTTGTAGTGACTGGGTGTATTGATACACCATCCAAAGTGTAATTTATATCTTCACCATGCTCAAAGGGATATTCAATGTCTGCTTTTTTTTTTAACGCATCTACCAATAGTTGCTCTTCTTTGCGAGGCATTGGAAAACCTCACTGGTCTTTGCTGTTGAATCTGTGCTTGAAATGTACTGCTCGACTAAGTGACCTTACAGATAATTGTATGTGTGGGGTAAAGAGATGGGTTAGTCATTAAAAAATAATGTTAAACACAATTATTGCACACAGAGTTAGTCCATGCAACTTATTATTTGACTTGTTAAGCACATTTTTACTCCTGAAGTTATTTAGGCTTGCAATAACAAAGGGGTTGAATACTTATTGACTCAAGACATTTCAGCTTTTCATTTTTTATTAATTTGTAACAAAACAAAAAAATTAAAAACATAATTCCACGTTGACATTATGGGGTGTATAGATGAGTGACACAACATCTACATTTAAGCCATTTGAAATGTAGGCTGTAACACAACAAAATGTGGATAAAGTCAAGGGGTGTGAATACTTTCTTAAGGCACTGTAATTCTTGTGTCAATGTATCAGAAGGCGTTATGTAAGCAGCCTCATATAACTCTATTTGTTCAGCAAATTGTGACATTTCTTGTTTGCCAGTTTCGTCTGTAATGACGTCAAATCCCAGCTGGCACATCAGTTGGCATAGGGCTGGTAGGTATCTTACACTTTAGTAACACTGCAGTGTAGATGTACAAGAGTGAAATCCTTAACCAATACCAGGGATCCCTTAAATAGAGATTCCTACCTCAATGGCACTCACCTGGATAAATAAAATATTGATAAATAACAGAGTTAACAAAGTTTGTGTTCACAACAAAGTCTGTGATGGCAACACAGTGCTTCCAGGTTTAGTTTATATCAGATTTACATCCCTTTTCTGGGAAACGTGAGTTGATTGAAACAAAAAAAGAACTGGCCCTAACAGTCTGTACTTCATTTTGTAATGGAGGAAAGTGTTACATCAATTTTGAGTTGTATGCAGAAGGACTTCAAGGTAGATCTGCCAAGTAAACCAAACCCTACTGAAAGAGTAATGGTAACAGCCCACTTTTCCAAATCCTGTTGTGTCAGAAACATTGAGCAAGGTGATTTGATTTCACCTGTTTACAGTATGGTTGTCCTCATTCAAATGCTATTGACAGGACTTATATTGGAAGGAATTCTATTGGAAGGAATTCAAAAGTAGCCAGGAGTCTCATTACTGGCAATGCAACCTGAGCCGTCAAATGAAATGACACATGCAGGGAGAGAGTGGTGCTATGGATTTCTCTGGTGGGAAGCAGACATGTGGTCCCATAGTGAAAGACAACTTGACAACTCCCACAGTTACCCTAGAGTCTAGGCTTCACTTTGCAACGTGCAAATTTCCCAAACCATTTTCAATGTATGTCAAACCTGACTGTTTACATTTTTCAATCTATCATCTGGAATGACATCCAAAAGATAAGTTGTTCATTTAGCTAAGGTGCATCTTTTTCTCTTTTTTCAGATTGGAACTTTAGCCTCCTTGTGAATCCTTCAATGTTTTCCTCCAGTCAGTGAAGAACCATAAGTCACACCCAGCCCTCTTTGTATCAGCAAAAAACAATATGGAACTCCAAAAACTATCAAATGGTCACCACCATGGCTTCGTCCCTTTGGAAAATGGGTATGTGTCCTCTTTGACTGCACATATTGCTACCTGGCATGCATGATATTATCATTCTGCCAGTTGTGTGCATGATAGTATTTTGATTTCAAAAAGGCCGCCAAGATTCCACAAATTCCAAGGATATTTGTGTTTGTTTTCTGACAGACAAGACTATTACCACCCTATATTTGTCACTGTTTGTGTAGATGAATTGTCTACAGTCTAGTTTGACATGGTCTTGTGGTGGTTGTCAACTAATGCAAATTCAACAACAAAAAACATTTCACCATGACATTGGATTTAGGTTAAAAGTTGGGAGAAAAAAAGACGACATTTTCCACGTTGATTCAACATCATCACATTGATTTATTTTATTGAAATAACGTGGAAACAATGTTCATTCAACTAGTTTTTTGCCCTGTTTTTTTTTAGCATAGAAATGTATTGTTATGTTTGTTCGGCTATTTTGAGCAGATTAAACAAGTTAAATGAAATCCACTGTCATTATGGTTTTGCAGAAAATGTATCATATTTCTGTTGAAAACCTGGAAAAATACCAGTGAAAACATGCTTTTTGTAAACACTAGTTTACCTCAGATGCATTTTAAACATTTAAATGGATACAGTACTCTTTCATGGACAGCATTTTCAAGCACACAATGGATTATAATTTATACTTTGCTTGGCTGAAGTTGGACATTGAGGAAATTGAGTGTTGTTTAACCGTATAGTTTTTATATTTCCTTGGTTTGATTGACTTCATAGTATCCCGCAGGCGGAAGAGGAAGAGGAGATGTTACCACATAAGAGTGATGGGACCAAGAAGCCCCAGTTTACAGATGTGAGTATGAAGAACTATGGCAACAGCTTTGGAGCTGGCAGTCATCCTTTTTATGCTGAGATGTCATGAAATGGCATCATGAGGAGTTATAACAACGGACATTCATGTCTTTGTGTCCTTGGCAGTTTGAGGGGAAAACCTCTTTCGGAATGTCCGTCTTTAACCTCAGTAATGCCATAATGGGGAGTGGAATTCTAGGACTGTCGTATGCCATGTCAAACACAGGCGTCATTCTCTTTATGTAAGTACAGCAACACATTATGTCCCTATGTGATTCCTTGATGTGACAACAGACAAATTAGTACACACACCCCCAACAAGTTAAATATTACACAGCTCTTGGCAAGACAACATTTTTGGGGGAAGGATTATTTGTCTTGTTTTTTGTTGTTGTCAAAAGGTCACAGATCCTCCCAATATGGTTTGATACACACTGTTACTGCACAACACATAGCAACAATGTTACCAAAACACTACAGTGGAATCCTGACAAAAATGATATGAAAAAGTAGTCAATCTAATGTTTAACATTTACGGTTCTCAAATGGTTAAAAGAACAGTGGCGAAGAGTGGTGTGTGTTGGTGTGTCCATATGTCATTTATATGGTGAGATTTGAGACACATTGGACTCCTAAATCAGATTTCAGGAGTTAAATATAGCAAAGAGTTGGCTAATGAATCGTAGCTTGGGTGTGAGTGAGCACACCACAGATATGGCTCCCCAGCATTCTTTGCACTTTGGGTTGCTCACATTCACGTCAGGTCCAGTCAGAAGTCAAGAATTGTTTAAATGTTTATGAATAAATAATTTGTGCATTGTGCCAATCAATTTGCTGTCACAGGAGGGCAGTCTATTCTTGTAGAGTTTACTTTGTTTGTTTGATGCATCTGTGAAGCGGTGGGCTGACCATGGGATTCATTATTTTAACATTGGCTGAATCCACATGAAATTAATTATGTTGTTTACCTTTCCAAAATCTCTAAGTCAGTTGTTTGTGCTCTGCAGAATCCTATTGACATGTATCGCCTGTCTGTCCAGCTACTCGGTTCACCTCCTGCTTAAGAGTGCTGGAGTTGTGGGTGAGTATGTGTTACTAAGGATCACCCTTAGGAATCAAAGACAAATTGAAAGCTGAATCACAAAGTTTATCATAACAAGGTGAGAAAAGTGAACTGACTTTTCTGTCAACAAACTTTCCCTCTGCATTTGGACCATTGAGAAACCTGTGATTTTACCCCTCCACAAATGCCTGACAGAAATGACAGCTTTTTTTTTTATAGACAAACCTAAAGTAGGGATCCACCATATGAACCAAGCTGTCTGTAAATTGGTAGTTGTTGGTTCGCTGGTGTCACATATACAAAAATGTATGCACTCACTGTTACTTTAGATAAAAGTGTCTTCTAATGTCATGGCATATAGATCCTGTCCCATGTCTACTCTTTAACAGACTAATGTCTTGTTTGTCTGTTCAGGTATTCGTGCGTATGAACAGCTGGGCTTCCGGGCTTTTGGACACCCAGGAAAAATAGCAGCGGGTGTCATTATAACCTTTCACAACATTGGTGGTAAGTACCTAGGAGGAGGAATTGGGTCATTGAGTTTGATTGAATAGGACCCTCTGTCCATAAAAGTGCAAAAACATTTTGCCCCTCTAATACAGTAATATATTCACCCACTGGCACTAACACATAGTATCTGTTTTGAAGAGAACCACATGGGTAAATATAAATGCACTCATGGCTTCACTGCACTCATGGATTTCATGGCTCATAAAAGTTTTAGTGGTTCATGACAGAAAGTTTTCCTCCAATGTTTGTGTGATATTGCTAAGCCTTTTTAGGCAGACTAAAATACAGGTAAAATGGGCAGGGTGTGTCTGTGTTTCTTATGATAATAGAAGTTAACAACTCTGAAATATGTTTAACCCCCTCCAGCAATGTCCAGTTACCTCTTCATTGTGAAGTATGAGTTACCTCTGGTCATTCAAGCCTTTCTGGGCTTGTCATCAAACACTGGGTAAGTGGAGCAGCACCTTTCCACACCTTTCAGTGTAGCAAACTAACATGAGGACTATTGTCTTCGGCACACTTACTGATGTATGTTTAAGGCCAGGAGTTTTTCTTGACAACGTTACTTGTCCACGAAAACACTGCTCCTGTGTGGCGCAGCGGTCTAAGGCACTGCATCTGAGTGCTTGAGGCGTCACTACAGACACCCTGGTTCGATTCCAGGCTGTATCACAACCAGCCATGATTGGGAGTCCCATAGGGCGGCACACAATTGGCCCAGCGTCGTCCGGGTTTGGCCGGTGTAGGCCGTCATTGTAATTAAACATTTGTTCTTAACTGACTTGCCTAGTTAAATAAATAAAATTAGTAAAAAATATTTAGGGGGTGTAACATGCAACAAGCTAGCTGTTAAAATCCCCATAAGCCCAGATCACTCTTTCCTGATTGATCCCTCTCTGGAACCAATCAGATCTAAACTCCTATAGTTAGGACTGGACTTTCACCCCCATCCAATCTTTATTATCTGTCCATTGTACCATCCTCATTCCTCTTCACTGCCAACCCAAACTAGTCAACCCTCCCAATACTTGGTGCTAAAACCCAGGATTGGCTAATGCATTATATATGGACCCAGCAAAATATGCCGCACCTTACGATCCCTATGCCTACCCCCAGGTCTCCAGTGCTTACCCCCAGGTCCCTAAACTGTGTTAGCCATCCCACCAGAACCACAAGCCATTTTTACCTAACATTGCATCAATTGCCCCTAAACAATATGTTTCCTAGTATAGTCTACATTGCATGCCATAATGAACCTAGAAGTAATTCACTTTTGTGTCTGGCTATGTTTTGGTTTTTGCTTATGTTTTAAATTAGAGATTGGTTCCTGAATGGGAATTACCTCATCATCATCGTCAGTGTATGCGTCATCCTCCCACTTGCCCTGATGAGACAACTGGGTATGTGACTGACCTCATAATGACCTTTGACTTTTCCTCATGGCTGCTAATGACCTCACTGGCTGTCAATCTTTCAGTCAGCACCTCTTTATTCATAAAACCAAGCATTTGAATGACTATAGACTCTGCTCTGTTAAGGATATATTTTAGGCCAGGAGCAGACGTGTTCTGGAAACCAAACATTGTCAGCTGGGATGTGGGATGGTTGTTGTTGTTTTTGTTGTAGTAACAATCCTTGGTTGCATCTTGCAGGGTATTTGGGTTACACCAGTGGCTTCTCCCTCACCTGCATGGTCTTTTTCCTTTCCTCGGTGAGTGACTATCTGATGACATCTGATGATGGATGTCTATACTGTATTATATTACAATATATATTATACAAGCAATCATACATTTCAATATTA
This sequence comes from Salmo salar, assembly GCF_965601325.2. NCBI lineage: Eukaryota > Metazoa > Chordata > Actinopteri > Salmoniformes > Salmonidae > Salmo > Salmo salar. Next base: position 31,088,080 of record NC_138303.1, on the reverse strand, counting down.
TATTCTGATGTGGCATATGCTTTTCACCTCCTGATGATTGGACTTCCATTGTCCATGCTCTGTTTTTAGTGATTATTTACCATTGTTAATGTGTTAAATGTGTTAACAGCTTAGGGCATGAGTCATGACTAAAGACTGTGGTACTGATGTGCCCTCGACAATTTATGAGGAGATATTTATATCTTGTGCCACTCTACCTCACATGACATTTCATGTTAGCTCCTGTTTTGTATACTCACAGCCAGCCAGGCCTTGTTGTACAATGGTGAAATTAGCTAAGAACATGGATACGTTAACTTTCTGAAATGGGTTATTGTCTGATTATGTTGACATACAAAGAAAAGGGGATGGGGCAACATCATAAATTAACCACATTTGGCCAAATTATTATTTTAATATTGTAATATGTTAAAACTATAGTTAAAATGTTTGAAACTGTTCAATGTTGCTTGAATACTTGAGCACAATCCTAGATTACACTACTGTGCATGGTGTTGATACAATTCTGGGCATTGCTTTTAAAATGCCTTACTGCAGAAAGGTACATTGTTATCGTGACAAATTCTATCGTTGACCTTGATCAATTAGCAAAAGCAGAATGATGAATGAGGCTTTGGACAGGAATTCACAAGTTAACTAGAGATATGTCTAGGGCTCCCGAGTGGCGCAGCGATCTAAGGCACTGCATCTTAGTGCTGAAGGCGTCACTACAGACCCTGGTTCGATTCCAGGCTGTATCACAAACGGCCGTGATTGGGAGTCCCATAGGGCGGCACACATTGTAAATAAGGATTTTTTCTTAACTGACTTGCCTAGGTAAATAAAGGTTATAAAAAATAAATAAAAATGTGATCATGGTTGTCAGCTATAGAGGATTGATATGTTTCTGCTGACATCTCACCACTCTCTCTCTCCTCTCTACCTCTCGCTTCTCTCTCTCTCTCTCTTTCTCTCTCTCTCGCTCAAGGTCATATACAAGAAATTCAACATCCCCTGCCCCCTGGTGCCAAATGGCAGCAATCACACAACAATTATCAACACCACTATGGAAGAGGAGGGACAGTGTGAAGGCAAAATGTTCACCATTAACCAGGAGGTTAAAATATATGTTTTAGTGTTTATTCCACATCACCTGTGCTCTTACTGTGCTTCAATACAACCACATAAAGTTAGGAGCTATTTGCAGTTGGAGCACATGTCATTCAATATGCTAATGACTTTGTGCATCCATGCACATATCATGTTACAGCCAGTGCAACTGGTTGTCCATGTGTATTGAAGCAGAGCGTCTTGTGAGTTTACTCAAACACTCCTTGTGCAATGCTGCTAATTTAACTTATCCTTTATATGGTTTCCAGACGGCGTATACCATCCCCATCTTGGCGTTCGCCTTTGTTTGTCACCCCGAGGTGCTTCCCATTTACACTGAACTCAAAAAGTAAGTTCACAAAACAATATGAACCCCCAATTTGTTCCCTTCACACATCACCATGTTGATATGACAACCTTTACCATTCTTTACCGATACTAATTTGCAGTACAACACATACAGTTGAAGTCGGAAGTTTACATACACTTAGATTGGAGTCATTAAAACTCGTTTTTCAACCACTCCACAAATTTCTTGTTAACAAACTATAGTTTTAGCAAGTCGGTTAGGACATCTACTTTGTGCATGACACAAGTAATTTTCCCAACAATTGTTTACAGACAGATTATTTGACTTATAATTCACTGTATCACAATTCCAGTGAGGCAGAAACTTGCATACACTATGTTGACTGTGCCTTTAAACAGCTTGGAAAATTCCAGAAAATAATGTCATGGCTTTAGAAGCTTCTGATAGGCTAATTGACATAATTCGAGTCAATTGGAGGTGTACCTGTGGATGTATTTCAACGCCTACCTTCAAACTCAGTGCCTCTTTGCTTGACATCATGGGAAAATCAAAAGAAATCAGCCATGACCTCAGAAGAAAAATGGTAGACCTCCACAAGTCTGGTTCATCCTTGGGAGCAATTTCCAAATGCCTGAAGGTACAACGTTCATCTGTACAAACAATAGTACGGAAGTATAAACACTATGGGACCACGCAGCCATCATACCGCTCAGGAAGGAGATGCATTCTGTCTCCTAGAGATGAACATACGTTGGTGCGAAAAGTGCAGATCAATCCCAGAACAACAGCAAAGGACCTTGTGAAGATGCTGGAGGAAACCGGTACAAAAGTATCTATATCCACAGTAAAACACGTCCTATATCGACATAACCTGAAAGGCCGCTCAGCAAGGAAGAAGCCACTGCTCCAAAACCGCCATAAAAAAAGCCAGACTACGGTTTGCAACTGCACATGGGGACAAAGATCGTACTTTTTGGAGAAATGTCCTCTTGGAGGAAAAAGGGGGAGGCGTGCAAGTCGAAGAACACCATCCCAACCCGTGAAGCACGGGGGTGGAAGCATCATGTAGTGGGGGGTGCTTTGCTGCAGGAGGGACTGGTGCACTTCACAAAATAGATGGTCTCATGAGAAAGGAAAATGATGTGGATATATTGAAGCAACGTCTCAAGACATCAGTCAGGAAGTTAAAGCTTTGTCGCAAATGGGTCTTCCAAATGGACAATGACCCCAAGCATACTTCCAAAGTTGTGGCAAAATGGCTTAAGGACAACAAAGTTAAGGTATTGGAGTGGCCATCACAAAGCCCTGACCTCAATCCCATAGAAAATGTGTAGGCAGAACTGAAAAAGTGTGTGCAAGCAAGGAGGCCTACAAACCTGACTCAGTTACACCAGCTCTGTCAGGAGGAATGGGCCAAAATTCACCCAACTTATTGTGGGAAGCTTGTTGAAGGCTACCCGAAACGTTTGACCCAAGTTAAACAATTTAAAGGCAAAGCTACCAAATACTAATTGAGTGTATGTAAACTTCTGACCCACTGGGAATGTGATGAAAGAAATAAAAGCTGAAATAAATAATTCACACTACTATTATTCTGACATTTCACATTCTTATAATAAGTGGTGATCCTAACTGACCTAAGACAGGGTATTTTTACTAGGATTAAATGTTAGGAATTGTGAAACATTTAAACTCAGTTTATTTGGCTAAGGTGTATGTAAACTTCCGACTTCAACTGTACACATGTACCTACACCTGTTGGCTTTTGATTAAGTCAAGGGACATTTTTAATATAATAAATGTAACATTAGTAGTGTAATCCCTCTACCTCATTAATAGACAAAAAAAACCTGCTTTCTTTTCCACCAAAGCGCAACCAAGAGGCGCATGCAGGGTATTGCCAATGTGTCCATCATGGGCATGTTCGTCATGTACCTCCTCACTGCCATCTTTGGTTACCTCACCTTCTACGGTAAGACCAGGGCTTCAAGACAGCTTTAGTCGTATTCACGCTACAGAAAAAAATATGGATTTCAGAATTTCAAAAGATACTCAGTTTGTGTCTGTGTGCATATATATATTTATGTAGTGAACACGGAATCTGAGCTCCTGCACACCTACAGCAAAGTGGACCCTCTGGACACCCTGATCCTGTGTGTGCGTGTGGCCGTGCTGGTGGCAGTCACCCTTACTGTCCCCGTGGTCCTCTTTCCTGTAAGAGCCTCCTCTCATTAGCTCTAATTACGTACTCTAATTCAGTGGTTCCTGAACTGGGAACCACCCTGGGGGTTCTGCGCTAAGATCTCCTTTTTTTCTAAATAAATATTGCTAGCAACAACAGATGAAACAAATTTGGCTAATGGGTCTGTGAAACAAGTTTAGAGGGTGCAATACAATACAATACACTGCAATAATATTAATCTACAATATAGGCTACCCTTAGATGCACAATGGGGCCTGGGAGGCTCACAGGGATCCACAGTACTCCATCAATGATCCAGTTTTCAACTCAAGTTTCTTGTATTTCGTAAAATTGTCATTTTGAACATAAATGCACTGTAGTTTAAGCTTTAAAACTGCAAAATTGTCTCTCTGCCCCATGGGACAATATGTGTAGAATTGCAGGAAATGACCTTGAAAACTCCTCCGTTTTCTCTCCGATGCGAAGAGGGGTGCCTTTAAAATGTTATTTCCCAGGGCCCGAGGTTGGTTATTTTTATCGCACTCTAAAGTCGGAGTTGTGTTCTGATTTTAAGAGGGTCCCTGATGAATTTGCTATCACAAAAGAGGTCCCCGGCCCCAAAAAGTTTGGGAACCCCTGCTATTATTACTGTATTTCTAAGGACGCTTCCAATGGTTTGCATTTTAAATATTGTTTGCATTTCAAAACCAACATAGCCTAGATACTGTATATATCAATTTCTCTCTAAATGTTAAGCTACTGTGTCATGCTTAGAATAACTGATGCTAGCTTGTACAGTACATCCTATACTCTCTGTTTAACCCAGAGTTGGTATTGGTAGGAAAGTGTATGGAATGTAATTTCATCAATTGGGTCTTTAGTTTAGTTTGATTGACTTTAAACATACCTCATAACTGACACTCGACAGCCATGTTGCAAGTTTCACTGTAGATACTCCCCTGAGTCCTCTTTCTCTCCAGATTCGCAGAGCCATTCTCCAGCTCCTGTTCCCAGAGAAACCCTTCCATTGGGCACGCCACATCACCATCGCCCTGTGTCTCCTCTTCGTGGTCAACGTTCTTGTAATCATTGTGCCCAATATCCGAGACATCTTTGGCATCATTGGTGAGACTCTGGAAAAAAAGCACTCATATGCTCATGAGTATAGGCTACAACAGTTCTTGCCATCCAGCCTTAGATGCTTTTTCTCTACATACTCACCAATCAACCTGACATGCCATGTCTCATCATCACCCTTAACACTACAGGAAGGACAGTTTACAATACATATGCCTCATACAAGAGTACCTACCAGTGGACTAACTCATTGTCTCATTTGGCTGTCCAGGGGCCACCACTGCACCTAGTCTGATCTTCATCCTCCCAGGATTATTCTACCTCCGCATTGTTCCCACCGAACAAGAACCAATGAAGTCAAGACCAAAGATCACGGTAGGTTTTCACATGACATTCATTTTCCTGCCATTGTCTAGACATGTTTGTTAAAACTCTCCACACAATCCTCAGGTTTTCGGAGTGTTTGGGTGGTATCACAATGGGTTCTGGAAAGAACTTCCGAAACCCCGGTTTGTGTCAGGATTTTTCTTTTTTAAATGTTCATGACTGTAAGGTGAATTCCAACAACTCTTTCTCTGGCTGGTTTCAGGCTGCCTGTTTTACAGCCATGGGCTTCATCTTCATGTCTATGAGCCTGACGTTCATCATCATCGACTGGACGACCGGAGAGAAACGAGCTGGAGGTGGCCATTAGAGCACATCCGTTGACGTAGGGGTCCAAACGCCACACAGCAGCATGCCCTGTCGCCGTGCCACTTCTTGATCACGTCTGGATTGTGAGAAAGATCAAACACGGTCGAAAGGCTGGACCCACATCATCATGAGTCTTACCCATACCTGCGTCATGGTAAGACCGCTTACCCACCAATTCACATCAAAAGGACATGTACTCTTCCATGGAGGCTAGTCTTTGAGGAATCCAGTGATGTCACTTTCTTTGTGGAAGTTCTAGTCAGAGATGTCACCCAGGCAGTGTCAGAGGTGCTGATGAGGGTGTTGCCCATGGAAACCCCTAAACCACTACTTGCTGCGTGCGTCAAAATCCATTAAGCTAGTACCTCGAATGAAGAGCATCTGGTGTAAAACAAAAGTGACAGAGATAGAAGAAGATGGGAGGGGTTCATTTTCTCTATGCAAAGAGACTGGATCTCTTGAACTGTCGGGCTTCCCTCGCGACCCAACTGCCAAACAATTCACCCCACTGTTGTTTCTTGATCAAATATCAACAGTGGTTTAATCAACCAGCTTTAAGGAGAAGAGAAGAAAATGTTATTCTAAAATGGATTTACTTTTATGTCATTACACTATGCGTAGATTTGTTTATTGAAGGTAATTTCAGCTAAATTTCTTGAGGTACCGTAATTGACTGGTAGTGTACAGTTTTTCTCAGAAGCTGCAGACCATTTAAAAACAAAATGAGCCATGAATGATAAATCAATCACTTTTCAGCATGGTCTAACTATTTATATTTGACCATGTTGCTTGATGCCAAGTAATGTATTTACTCACCTTCTCCAGTTATCAAATCAAAGTTTATTGTTCACGTACACAGTTTTGCAGATGTTATCACAGGTTCAGTGAAATGCTTATGCTTCTAGCTCCAACTACGCAGCAATATCTAGCAGTACAATAACCAGAGGTGTGTGCCCTCTCAGATTTGTCCTGTTTAAAAATGTTTATTTTATTTTTAATTTTTTTTAATACTACCAGCCACTTAGCGATTTTATTATCTTAGCTAGACCATATAGGTTCCCCATGTCCTAAACTTATAACTAGCTAGTTAGATTAGCTAGCTTGTCTAAATAGCTTAACTGGTATGCCTGCTGGCAAGGTTGGTAGACTTAAAAAAAGCAAGCAATAACTCATTGTACTGAATAAGACTCACATTCCTTTCAATCTTTTACCCAGATATGCAGAGAAGCATATTTAGTTTCTTAAAAAAACAGCTCAAGAGGTATGCTTAGATATGCAGAAAAACATACACATTTTCCCCCACACAGAATTAAGCATAAACATTATGGTTGTAGATTGCAGGAAAAAAAGCTGTTTCAGCTGTTTAAAAAATGCTAAACATATCATAACGAGTAACATCAGAACGAGCAATGTCAGAGTCCGGAATATAAATAAATATACAGTGCCAGTCAAAAGTTTGGACACACCTCATTCAAGGTATTTTTTTTATTTATTTTTTTACAATTTTCTACATTGTAGAATAATAGTGAAGACATCAAAACTATGAAATAACACATATGGAATCATGTAGTAACCAAAAAAGTGTTAAACAAATCAAAATATATTTTAGATTTTAGAATCTTCAAAGCAGCCTTGGTGACAGCTTTGCACACTCTTGGCATAATCTCAACCAGCTTCACCTGGAAAGTTTTTTCAACAGTCTTGAAGGAGTTCCCACATATGCTGAGCACTGGATGGCTGCTTTTTCTTCACTCTGCGGTCCAACTCATCCCAAACCATCTCAATTGGGTTGAGGTTGGGTGATTGTGGAGGCCAGGTCATCTGATGCTCCATTCCATCACTCTCCTTCTTGGTCAAATATCCCTTACACAGCCTGGAGGTGTGTTTGGTCATTGTCCTGTTGAAAAACAGATGATAGTCCCACTAAGCACAAACCAGGTGGGATGGCGTATCACTGCAGAATGTTGTGGTAGCCATGCTGGTTAAGTGTGCCTTGAATTGTAAATAAATCACTGACAGTGTCACCAGCAATGCACCCACACCATCACACCTCCTCCTCCATGCTTCACGGTGGGAACCATCTACTCTGCGTCTCACAAAGACACGGCAGTTTGAACCGAAAATCTCACATTTGGATTCAACAGACCAAAGGACATATTTCCACCTGTCTAATGTCCATTTCTTGTGTTTCTTGGCCCAACCTAGTCTCTTCTTATTATTGATGTCCTTTAGTAGTGGTTTCTTTGCAGCAATTCGACCATGAAGCCCCGATTCTCATAATCTCATCTGAACAGTTGATGTTGAGATGTGTCTGTTACTTGAACTCTGTGAAGGATTTATTTGGGTTGCAATTTCTGAGGCTGGTAACTCTAATGAACTTATCCTCTACAGCAGAGGTAACTCTGGGTCTTCCTTTCCTGTGGCGGTCCTCATGAGAGCCAGTTTCATCAGAGTGCTTGATGGTTTTTGCACTTCAAGAAACTTTCAAAGTTCTTGAAATTTTCCACATTGACTGACCTTCATGTCTTAAGTAATGATAGACTGTAATTTCTCTTTGCTTATTTGAGCTGTTCTTGCTATAATATGGACTTTGTCTTTTAACAAATAGGGCTATCTTCTGTATACCACCCCTACCTTGTCACAACACAACTGATTGGCTCAAAAGCATTAAGAAGGAAAGAAATTCCACAAATTAACTTTTAACAAGGCACACCTGTTAATTGAAATGCATTCCAGTTGACTACCTCATGAATCTGGTTGAGAGAATGCCACGAGTGTGCAAAGCTGTCATCAAGGCAAAGGGTGGCTACTTTGAAGAATCTAAAATCTAAAATATATTTTGATTTGTTTAACACTTTTTTGGTTACTACATGATTCCATATGTGTTATTTCATAGTTTTTATGTCTTCGCTATTACAATGTAGAAAATAGTAAAAATAAAGAAAAACCCTGGAATGAGTAGGTGTGTCTGAACTTTTGACTGGTACTGTATATGTATGTAAATTGTGTGTAAAGACAGTATGGATAGTATATGAATAGAAAAAGTGTGTACAGCAGTAGCTATATATGATGAGCCATGACTAGAATACAGTATATACATATAAATTGTACATACATATACATATAAAGTGGGTAAACAGTATTTAAACATTATTAAAATGACCAGTGTTCAATGACTCTGTTTATATAGGGCAGCAGTCTTTAAGGTGCAGGAGCTCTGTATCTCTATAAGAATCCTTCTGCAGAATCAGTGTCTTCAATTTATTGCAAGTTTGGCTTTTAAATATGCTGGACAGTATGGTTTCAATTCGGTATCCATTTTCACCACAATATTCTGAACTATTAAATCACACATTTCTAAACACATCAAGAGATCAAAACAACTGGGAAATGAACCCAAAATACCTTGAACAATATAATTATCATATTTTCTTCATTTGTGACATTTTTTATGCTGGTGCTATTGAAATAGGTGGGTTGTTCCCACGAAAAGAGTGCCTTTTGCATCCCTTTGATATTTTAAGTTGAAATTATGCACCAATATTGAATTTTAAAAGCATGTTATATTACATGAAGTGCTTTTTAATATAGACCACATGGAGTGCCCTTTAATATAGACCACATGGAGTGCCCTTTAATATAGACCACATGGAGTGCCCTTTAATATAGACCACATGGAGTGCCCTTTAATATAGACCACATGAAGTGCTTTTTAATATAGACCACATGGAGTGCCCTTTAATATAGACCACATGAAGTGCTTTTTAATATAGACCACATGGAGTGCCCTTTAATATAGACCACATGAAGTGCTTTTTAATATAGACCACATGGAGTGCCCTTTAATATAGACCACATGAAGTGCTTTTTAATATAGACCACATGGAGTGCCCTTTAATATAGACCACATGGAGTGCCCTTTAATATAGACCACATGGAGTGCCCTTTAATATAGACCACATGGAGTGCCCTTTAATATAGACCACATGGAGAATTCAATAAATAAAAACAAAATTATATGAATTAAGACTTTATGCACTTCTAGGAAGACTTTAACCCACTTAACCTCAACATTTCTCCAACTTTTCACCATCATTGTAAAGCCCTAGTTATTTTGTTGCTTTGACAAAGTCATGTCTGAAGACTTTCACTTATTTAATGTGATTAGTGATTCATTTATGTCTGTCCCTCATTTTAATGTCAAACCTGTTACGTGAACAGAACTCTCGTTTAAATATGTTAAAACTATTCCTTTTTAAATATTTTTTCCAAAAGAAACATTGTACATCTAATAGTCAAATCATAGTGTAAAAGCAGGTGAGCTGGTTCTACTCTTTTTGGTCATTTTGTGGTGGAAAACTGAGCGGATCGAGCATAACAAGTCAACCCTGTTACCCATAGATAGACAGACATTCAATTGCCACTTCCTGTTGCACACAACAAGCTTCCATTCCCCCTGTCACGAGGGGATTTATGGCTGATTTAAGATGAAATCGTCTACCCTGTTACGGTCAACCCTGTTACTTTATTTGGCTCTTACTATAGTCTTTAAAAACCTCTTGAGATGGGAAAATGTGTTTCTTATGAAGTTGAACGTGCTCTTTATGACAAAACTCAAACGTTTTTTTGGACAAAGTTACACTTCTCAAAAGGCTGCTAATTAGTGGAACGACCCAGGTAGTCTGCAATAGTTTCTATGTATACTTGACATCCAACAAATCAATAAGGCAAAAATGAAGAAGCAAGTTCCATAAAAACTGAAGGATGGCATTCAGGTGTGTCTTATTTGACAAATACAGTACACCCAGCACACCGAGAACATTCCCAGGACATTAGCTAACATTCCCATTAATTTCTAGTTCGGGTTTTATATAACATTAGGATGATAACATCCCCCCCCAAAAAATTACATTTTCTTTTATGAAATACCCTTGAAATGTTCTCCTAACATTCACTAAAATGTTGTGCACAACATCTGTAGCAACCACCACAAAACATTCTCCTTAGGTTCTAATTAGGTTTCCAGGTAGTTCAATAACAAAATGTGTTCTTGCATCATCAGGGGAATGTTTTATACAAATATATAATCATGAGCACAACTGGATAGTTTAAGTGTCATTAGAACTTTCAGGGCAAACTAATGAATGTTTTGGGAATGTTCACAGAACCAATTTTGGTTTGCTGGGCAGTCTGTCCAGATAGTCAGTCATGCAATGCAGCATGTTGGAGTCCCTGATTGCAATGATTTGTATAATGGAGACTTAGGTAAAACTATTTAATAAAGTCAAATATTGGGAAGCAAGAGGATCTCAGAGCCCATTTGGGAAGCTGAATTAATGTTTAGGAAGGACAAGGCTGAGTTTCTTGAAGAAACTGTAAGCACATTTTGTGGTATAAAGGTAAGCACATTTTGTGTTTGACATGGCACTATTGTCTATGATATTCTATTTTCAATAAATATGAATGGTTTTCAGTATTTATCGAGAAATGTCTTTACTGTGATCTGCATGTTCTGTCTTTTATTTTTCACAACATTCACAAAATAACTAAAAGGTACACTGTATTTAAAGGGATGGCTTAAGACAAATGTACGGAAAACCCTATTGAATGAAAACTCCATGAGAAAATCTGTTGTCCAGCAAGTGGGAGGGTTTTCATCGGATGAATTAAATGTATTCAGAGAGCGCAAGGTAACACTTACAGAGAGCGTTACACAACTGAATAAGTCTGAACACCAAATACTGAGAAGTGCGTAGGAAAGTCGTGCATAGGAAAGGCATAATTTTCATACGTATGAATCGGCCACAATATGACTACTTTCACAAACCAGCCCCATATTTCAGAATTTCCACAAGAAGTGTTCCACAAAAATCAGGAAGGCTGGAGTTCCTCTAAGATTTCACACATATGGCCAATTCCATTAACTACAATGCCTTCAGAAGGAATTCACACCCCTTGACCTTTTCCACATTTTGTTGTGTTACTGTCACGTCCTGACCAGTAAAGGGGTTATTTGTCATTGTAGTTTGGTCAGGGCGTGGCAGGGGGTGTTTGTTTTGTGTGTTTCGGTGTTTTTGGTTTAGGTTCTATGTTTTCTATTTCTATGTTTAAATCTAGTTTTCTATTTCTATGTTGGATTTTTGGTAGGACCTCCAATTAAAGACAGCTGGTTGTCATTGTCTCTAATTGGAGGCCATATTTAGTTGAGGTTTGTTTCACTTGTGTTTTGTGGGTGGTTGTTTTCCTGTATAGCCTGTGTTGCCTTACGGAACTGTTTCGTCGTTTTGTTTATTTTGTTTAAGTGTGATCTTTAAATAAATTAAGAAGATGAGCACTATACCCGCTGTGCCTTGGTCCAATCCTTACGACACCTATGACAGAACCACCCACCAAACAAGGACCAAGCAGCGGGGATTGGAGCACCGAGGAGAAGGATGGACGTGGGAGGCAGAACAATGTTTCTGGGAGAAGAAATTAAGGGAGCTACATGAGGCCGAGAGGCATCCCCAAAATGTTTTTTTTTGGGGGGGGCACACGGAGAGTTGGGCAGAGTCAGGATGGAGACCTGAGCCAACTCCCTGTGCTTACCGTGGGGAGCGGGTGATGAGGAGCGCACCAAGCTATGCAGAAATGCGCACGGTGTCGCCCATACGCACGCGCAGTCCGGTGCGGCCAATAAGGGCTCCGCAGTGTTGCCGGGCGAGAGTTGGCCGGCAGCCAGGGAGAAGTGCGCATCTGACCACCAGTGCGTCTCCTCGGTCCAGCTTACCCTGAGCCTGCTCTATGCACTGCAGCCCTCACTCTCCAGCACAGCCCAGTTCGCCCTGTGCCAGCACTCCGCCCGTGCCGGGCTACAGTGACCACTCAGCCAGGACGGGGTGTGCCAGCCCTGAGTTCCAGACCGCCAGTGCGTCTCCTCGGTCCAGCTTACCCTGCGCCTGCTCTACGCACGGCAGCCCTCACTCTCCAGCACAGCCCAGTTCGCCCTTGTACCAGCGCTCCGCCCGTGCCGGGCTACAGTGACCACTCAGCCAGGACGGGGTGTGCCAGCCCTGAGTTCCAGACCGCCGGTGCGCCTCCACGGCCCAGTGTGCCCCGTGCCCGCTCTGCGCACCCAATCTCCTGTAAGTCTCCCCAGTCCAGAGTATATTGTTGCCAGTTGCCCCAGTTGCAGAGTATATTGTGGGCTGCGTCCCTACATTGTGTGCGGGCTGGTATTTTGGGCTTTTTGTATTGTCGCCCTGCCCTACCTAGTTTTTGGACAAGAGTGGATACCTATTAACGTGTTCACGGACTTGTGTCTCCTGCGCTTGACTTCACCCCTCCTGCTTCCTTGAGCCGCCTGACACAGGCGTCCTTCCTAACTCTAGAGAGGAAGGAAACTTCTCAGGGATTTCACCATTTAAAACAATTTTCAATTTAATTTCCCCTTTATTTAACCAGGTAGGCCAGTTGAGAACAAGTTCTCATTTACAACTGCGACCTGGCCAAGATAAAGCAAAGCAGTGCGACAAAAACAACAACACAGAGTTACATATGGGATAAACAAATGTAGAGTCAATTCTAATAGAAAAATCAATATACAGTGTGTGCAAATGAAGTAAGGAGGTAAGGCAATAAATAGGCCATAGTGGTCGAAGAAATTACAATTTAGCAATTTACACAGGAGGGATATATGTGCAGATGAGGATGAGCAAGTAAAAATACTGGTGTGCAAAAGAGCAGAAAAACAAAAACAAATATGGGGATGAGGTAGGTAGTTGGTTGGATGGGCTATTTACAGATGGGCTGTGTACAGCTGCAGTGATTGGTAAGCTGCTCTGACAGCTGACGCTTAAAGTTAGTGAGGGAGATATAAGTCTCCAACTTCAGAGATTTTTGCAATTCGTTCCAGTCATTGGCAGCAGAGAACTGGAAGGAAAGGTGGCCAAAGCAGGTGTTGGCTTTGGGGATGACCAGTGAAATATACCTGTTGGAGCACGTGCTACAGTTGGGTGTTGCTATGGTGACCAGTGAGCTGAGATAAGGCGGAGCTTTACCTAGCAAAGACTTATAGATGACCTGAAGCCAGTGGGTTTGGCGACGAATAACCATGAGGCCAATGGTGACTTTAAAACAATTACAGAGTTTAATGGCTGTGATAGGAGAAAACTGAGGATGATTCAACATTGTAGTTACTCCATAATACGAACCTAATTGACAGAGTGAAAAGAAGGAAGCCTTTATAGAATAACAATATTCCAAAACATGTGTCTTGTTTGCAATAAGGCACCAAAGTAATACTGCAAAACCTGTGGCAAAGCAATTCACTTTTTTGTCCTGAATACAAAGTATTATGTTTGGGAAAAATCCCAAACAACACATACTGAGTACCACTCTCCATATTTTAAAGCTTAGTGGTGGCTGCATCATGTTATGGGTATGCTTGTAATCGTTAAGGACTAGGACGTTTTTCAGGATAAAAAAGAAACGGAATGGAGCTAAGCACATGCAAAATCCTAGAGGACAACTTGGTTGTCTGCTTTTCACTAGACACTAGGAAATTAATTCACCGTTCAGCAGGACAATAACCTAAAATACAAGGCCAAATCTATACTGGAGTTGCTTACCAACAAGACTGCGAATATTCCTGAGTGGCCGAGTTACAGTTTTGACTTAAATCTACTTGTTAATCTATGGCAAGACCTGAAAATGGTTGTCTAGCAATGATCAACAATCTAGAAGAAAAAGAAACGCACACCTATTAAGGCGAGGTGCTGGCTAGCGGAGTAGAAAACTAAAAAATAAGAGAAAGCCGCACACTCTAGGAGCTCAGATGCAAAAATCTAATATCCAACGTTTCGACAGCCAAGCTGTCTTTATCAGGGTATCATTCTGGCATGTGTTGTTTATGGATGGGGCCAAAGTAATCAGGGTCACATTCTGGCATGAAATGTAACCTTTGGAATCAGGCCCTGTTGTCTTTTAAGCTTTGGACTGAGAAGACTTCTGTAACAGAAATGATCCAGATTGGTATTTTTTGCACAATTTCATAGTTTGGTTTAATACAGGGGTGTCAAACTCATTCCATGAAGGGTCTAGTGTCTGTAGGTTTTTGGTTTTTCCCTTCAGTCAAGACCTAGACAACCAGATGAGGGGATCTTTAGTAATTAGTGACCTTGACCTTAATTAATCAATCAAGTACAAGGGAGGAGTGAAAACCTGCAGACACTCGGCCCTCCAAGGAATGAGTTTGACACATGGTTTATTACTTCAATATGCAACCTCACAAAATCATAAAACGCACACTTCCAAGAGCCCTGAACAATGCTTAATTATTGCTCAATTAAACATGAATAACTATTTGGGTAAAACATTAATGGTAATGGGAATATTAGATTTACATGTAAGGGGGAAGATATCTCCTTGTGTTACCCATTTCATTTAGTTGAATTTCGCCTAAGCGCTATACTAAGACATAGCCACTGCATACTTGCCTCAGAGGTGAACTACTGGAAGCCGGGCCTGAGGCCACTTCCTGTGAAGCTAGAAGAACAGGATGTTAACTACAGTTCAACACATGGCTGACTTGTCGCTGTTTGGGAAATGTAAAACTTGTAGTGCATTGAGTTTTAAAAAGGCTTCTGAAGTTTCCCACTTTGACATTTGAGACTTGATTTTCCCTTATGAAACATGCATCAGCTCCTTCAAAAAATGTCCATTAATTATAACCTTAATTAATCAATCAAGTACAAGTTGTAGACTTGTTTATGTGCTGCTGTGCGGTTTGTTGCTAACCTTACTTTGCTACCTGCCAACTTTACGGTTATTATTTTTTAATTACTGTTTTATATTTACATTTTTTCCCATTTGCTCGACTTATTCACTCAACCTTTTCACCCCGGACGCATTATATGGTCGTGGTTCGTCAGGACCTCCACCAGCCGAAGCTAAGTAATGTTAGTAACATTAACATTATGCCTTCTAATTGCAGGCGCTGTACTCATAATATACAGGAGATCGATCGCCTTATGGCAAGGATAGCTGTGCTGCAAGTCCATCTTCAGACGCAATCGTTAGGCAAGGGTAATTTAAGTGTAGGAAATGAAACAGCGTCTGTGCCACCAATAGGTACAGATAGTAATATAAATCCCCTTGCATAGTCCCCGCAGCTGGACAATTTTCTCATGGCTTCTGGAGGGAAATGCTGTAGGAATGCTCAACCGGTGACGCTCATTCAGCCGACAGAAACTTTCAACCGGTTCTCCCCAATAAGCAATGGGTCGGAGTCAGAGGCCGAGCCTTCTCTGGTCTCTCCTCCCGTTACGGGGTCTGAGACGCCGAAGCCTCCCACCATTAGCACTGACAAATTGAAAACCCTAGACATTGGCGACTCCATTACCCACAGTATTAGACTTAAAACAAATCATCCAGCGATCATACACTGTTTACCAGGGGGCAGGGCTACCGACGTTAAGGCTAATCTGAAGATGGTGCTGGCAAAGGCTAAAACTGGTGAGTGTAGAGAGTATAGAGATATTGTTATCCACGTCGGCACCAACAATGTTAGGATGAAACAGTCAGAGGTCACCAAGCGCAACATAGCTTCAGCGTGTAAATCAGCTAGAAAGATGTCAGCATTGAGTAATTGTCTCTGGCCCCCTCCCAGTCAGGGGGAGGGATGAGCTCCACAGCAGAGTCTCAACTCAATCCCTGGTTGAAAACTGTTTTCTGCCCCTCCCAAAACATAGAATTTTTAGTTAATTGGCCCTCTTTCTGGGACTCACCCACAAACAGGACCAAGCCTGGCCTGCTGAGGAGTGATGGACTCCATCCTAGCTGGAGGGGTGCTCTCATCTTATCTATGAACATAGACAGGGCTCTAACTCCCCTAGCTCCACAATGAGATAGGGTGCAGGCCAAGCATAGGGTGCAGGCCAAGCATAGGGTGCAGGCCAAGCATAGGGTGCAGGCCAGGCATAGGGTGCAGGCCAGGCAGCAGGCTGTTTGCCAGCCTGCCATTTTAGTGGAGTCTGCCACTAGCACAGTCAGTGTAGTCAACTCAGCTATCCCCATTGAGACCGTGTCTGTGCCTCGATCTAGGTTGGGCAAAACTAAACACGGCGGTGTTCGCCTTAGCAATCTGACTGGAATAAAGACCTCCTCCATTCCTGTCATTATTGAAAGAGACTGTGATATCTCACATCTCAAAATATGGCTACTTAATGTTAGATCCCTCACTTCCAAGGCAGTTATAGTCAATGAACTAATCACTGATCATAATCTTGATGTGATTGGCCTGAATGAAACATGGCTTAAGCCTGATGAATTTACTGTGTTAAATGAGGCCTCACCTCCTGGTTACACTAGTGACCATATCCCCCTTACATCTCACAAAAGCAGAGGTGTTGCTAACATTCACGATAGCAAATTTCAATTTACAAAGAAAAACGACTGTGTTTTCGTCTTTTGAGCTTCTAGTCATGAAATATATGCAGCCTACTCAATCACTTTTTATAGCTACTGTTTACAGGCCTCCTGGGCCATACACAGCATTCCTCACTGAGTTCTCTGAATTCCTATCAGACCTTGTAGTCATGGCAGATAATATTCACATTTCTGGTGACTTTAATATTCACATGGAAAAGTCCACAGACCCTCTCCGAAAGGCTTTCGGAGCCATCATCGACGCAGTGGGTTTTGTCCAACATGTCTCCGGACCTACTCACTGCCACAGTCATACTCTGGACCTAGTTTTGTCCCCTGGAATAAATGTTGTGGATCTTAATGTTTTTCCTCTTAAACTTCTTCGGGATAGGGGGCAGTATTTTCATGTCCAGATGAAAAGCGTGCCCAAAGTAAACTGCTTGTTACTCAGTCCCAGAAGCTAGGATATGCATATGCATGGTAGTATTGGATAGAAAACACTCTAAAGTTTCTAAAACTGTTAAAATAATGTCTGTGAGTACAACAGAACTGATTTGGCAGGCGAAACCCCGAGCACAATCAATCCAGGGACATTTTCTTTTAGGTCATTGTGTTTTCCAATGCTTTTCTATGGGAAAACTGATTTATTAGGGCCCAGATTGCAGTTCCTATGGCTTCCACTAGATGCCAACAGTCTTTAGAAATTGTTCTATGTTTTTCTTTTGAGAAATGAAGAAGTAGTGCTATTCATTCCATGTGTCACTCAGAAGGTCACTGGTATTTTGGTGCGTGTGAACAAGAGCGTGCGCCATGTTGTTTTTCTTCGGTATTGGAAACTGTTTATCCCGTCTTACATTTTATCGATTATTTACATTTTAGGGTACCTGAGGTTGGATTAAAAACGTTGTTTGAAATGTTTGGACCAAGTTTACAGGTAACTTATACTTTGTAGTCATGTTGGGCGAGTTGGAGCCGGTGTATTTCTGAATCAAACGCGCCAAATAAATGGACATTTTGGGGATATAAAGAAGGAATTTATCGAACAAAACGACCATTCATTGTGTCACTGAGACATTTGGGATTGCAAAAAGATGAAGATCATCAAAGGTAAGGCATTTATAATATCGTTATTTGTGACTTTTGTGTCACACCTGCCTGGTTGAAAAACAATTTTCATGTTTTTGTATGCAGGGCGCTGTGCTCAGATAATCGCATGGTGTGCTTTCGCCGTAAAGCCTTTTTGAAATCTGACACAGCGGCTGGATTAACAAGAAGTTAAGCTTTATTTTGATGTATTACACTTATATTTTCGTGCATGTTGAATATTTATATTTCTGTAGTTTGAATTTGGCACTCTGCAATTTCACCGGATGTTGTCAAATCTATCCCACTAACGGGATTGGCGCTTTAATCATGGACTATCGGATCACCATTTTATTACGTTTGCAATCGCAACAAATAATCTGCTCAGACCCCTACCAAGGATCATCAAAAGCCGTGCTATAAATTCTTGGACAACCCAAAGATTCCTAGATGCCCTTCCAGACTCCCTCCACCTACCCAAGGACGTCAGAGTACAAACAATCAGTTAGCCACCTAACTGAGGAATTCAATTTAACCTTGAGTAATACCCTAGATTCAGTTGCACCCCTAAAAACCTAAAAAAAATAAACTAGCTTCCTGGTATACAGAAAATACCCGAGCACAGAAGCAAGCTTCCAGAAAATTGGAACGGAAATGGCACTACACCAAACGGGAAGTCTTCCGACTAGGTGGAAAGACAGTACCGTGCAGTATCGAAGAGCCTTCACTGCTGCTCGATCATCCTATTTTGTCAATTTAATTGAGGAAAATAAGAACAATCCAAAATGTATTTTTGATACTGTCTGTCACGCCCTGACCTGAGTGTGCCATTTTTCTCTTTTTCGGTTAGGTCAGGGTGTGACATGGGGTGGGCATTCTATGTGTTGTATGTCTATGTTGTCTTTTTCTTTGATTGGCCGAGTATGGTTTCCAATCAGAGGCAGCTGTCATTCGTTGTCTCTGATTGGGAATCATACTTAGGCAGCCCTTTTTCCCACAGTCAGTTGTGGGATCTTGTCTTTGTGTTGCATGTGTTTGCACGCCTAGCTTTTCGTTCGTTGTATTGTTTATTGTTTTTGCTGGTTCACTTTGGAAATAAATATGATGAACCCAACTCACGTTGCGCCTTGGTCTACCCTTAACGACGAACGTCACACTGTCGCAAAGTTAACTTAAAAGCAGCATTCCCCAAGAGAGGATGACTTTCACTTCAGCAGTGATAAATTCATGAACTTCTTTGACGAAAAGATCCTGATCATTAGAAAGCAAAATTAAGGACTCCTCTTTAAATCTATGTATTCCCTCAAAGCTCAGTTGTCCTGAGTCTGCACAACACTGCCAGGACCTAGGATCAAGGGAGACACTCATGTTGTTTATTACTATTTCTCTTGACACATTGATGAAAATAATCATGGCCTCTAAACCTTCAAGCTGCACATTCCAACTATTCCAACTAAACTACTGAAAGAGCTGCTTCCTGTGCTTGGCCCTCCTATGTTGAACATAATAAATGGCTCCCTATCCACTGGATGTGTACCAAACTCACTAAAAGTGGCAGTAATAAAGCCTCTCTTGAAAAGCCAAACTGTGACCCAGAAAATATAAAAAACTATCAGCCTATATTGAATCTCCCATTCCTCTCAAAATTGAAAAAGCTGTTGCACAGCAACTCACTGCCTTCCCGAAGACAAGCAATGTATACTAAACACTTCAGTCTGGTTTTAGACCCCATCATAGCACTGAGACTGCACTTGTGAAGGTGGTGAATTACCTTTTAATGGTGTCAGACCGAGGCTCTGCATCTGTCCTCGTACTCCTAGACCTTAGTGCCGCTTTTGATACCATCGATGACCACATTCTTTTGGAGAGATTGGAAACCCAAATTGGTCTACACAGACAAGTTCTGGCCTGGTTTAGATCTTATCTGTCGGAAAGATATTAGTTTGTCTCTGTAGATGGTTTGTCCTCTGACAAATCAACTGTACATGTTGGTGTTCCTCAATGCTCTGTTTTAGGACCACTATTATTTTCACTATATATTTGACCTCTTGGTGATGTCATTCAGAAACATAATGTTAACTTTCACTGCTATGCGGACAAGACACAGCTGTACATTTTTATGAAACGTGGTGAAGCCTCAAAATTGCCCTCCCTGGAAGCCTGTGTTTCAGACATAAGGAAGTGGATGGCGGCAAATGTTCTACTTTTAAACTCGGACAAAACAGAGATGCTTGTTCTACGTCTCAAGAAACAAAGAGATCTTCTGTTGAATCTGACAATTAATCTTGATGGTTGTACAGTCGTCTCAAATAAAACTGTGAAGGACCTCGGTGTTACTCTGGACCCTGATCTCTCTTTTGACGAACATATCAAGACTGTTTCAAGGACAGCTTTTTCCATCTACGTAACATTGCAAAAATCAGAACTTTCTGTCCAAAAATGATGCAGAAAAATTAATCCATGCTTTTGTCACTTCTAGGTTAGACTAATGCAATGCTCTACTTTCTGGCTACCCGGATAAAGCAATAAATAAACTTCAGTTAGTGCTAAACACAGCTGCTAGAATCTTGATTAGAACCAAACATTTTTATCATATTATTCCAGTGCTAGCCTCTCTACACTGGCTTCCTGTTAAGGCTAGGGCTGATTTCAAGGTTTTACTGCTAACCTACAAAGCATTACATGGGCTTGCTCCTACCTATCTTTCCGATTTGGTCCTGACGTACATACCTACACGTACACTACGGTCACAAGATGCAGGCCTCCTAACTGTCCCTAGAATTTCTAAGCAAACAGCTGGAGGCAGGGCTTTCTCCTATAGCGCTCCATTTTTATGGAATGGTCTGCCTATCCATGTGAGAGACGCACACTCGGTCTCGACCTTTAAGTCCTTATTGAAGACTTATCTCTTCAGTAGGTCCTATGATTGAGTGTAGTCTGGCCCAGGAGTGTGAAGGTGAACGGAAAGGCACTGGAGCAACGAACCGCCCTTGCGTGTCTCTGCCTGGCCGGTTTCCCTCCCTCCACTAGGATTCTTTGCCTCAAACCCTATTACAGGGGCTGAGTCACTGGCTTACTGGTGCTCTTCCATGCCATCTCTAGGGGGGGTGCACCACTTGAGTGGGTTGAGTCACTGACGTGATCTTCCTGTCCAGGTTGGCGCCCCCCCCCCCCCCCCCCCCTTTGGTTCGTGCCGTGGGGGAGATCTTCGTGGGCTATACTCGGCCTTGTCTCAGGATGGTAAGTTGGTGGTTGAAGATATCCCTCTAGTGGTGTGGAGGCTGTGCTTTGGCAAAGTGGGTGGGGTTATATCCTGCCTGTTTGGCCCTGTCCGGGGGTATCGTCGGACGAGGACACAGTGTCTCCCGACCCCTCCAGTATTTATGCTGCGATAGTATATGTGTCAGGGGGGCTAGGGTCAGTCTGTTATGTCTGGAGTATTTCTCCTGTCTTATCCGGTGTCCTGTGTGAATTTAAGTATTCTCTCACTAATTCCCTCTCCTCTCCTCCCCTCTCCTTCTCTCTCTCTCTGAGGACCTGCGCCCTAGGACTATGCCTCAGAACTACCTGGCCTGATGACTCCTTGCTGTCCGCAGTCCACCTGGTCGTGCTGCTGCTCCAGTTTCAACTGTTCTTACTGCGGCTATGGAACCCTGACCTGTTCACCGGACGTGCTGCCTTGTCCCAGACCTGCTGTTTTCAACTCTCTAGAGACAGCAGGAGCGGTAGAGATACTCTGAATAATCGGCTATGAAAGCCAACTGAGGCACCCTCTACAACTACTGTGATTTATTATTACTTGACCCTGCTGGTCATCTATGAACATTTGAACATCTTGGCCATGTTCTGTTAAAATCTCTACCCGGCACAGCCGGAAGAGGACTGGCCGCCCCTCATAGCCTGGTTCCTCTCTAGGTTTCTTCCTAGGTTCCAGCCTTTCTAGGGAGCTTTTCCTAGCCACCGTGCTTCTACACCTGCATTGCTTGCTGTTTGGGGGTTTAGGCTGGGTTTCTATACAGCACTTTGGGACATCAGCTGATTTAAGGGCTTTATAAATACATTTGATTGATTGATAATCCACATAATAATTCACATGTCCTGTCGCTGCAGAATTATTTTCCTGCTGTAGCAAACTAGCTCAAATTAAGATCTACATCTGTCTGGTTCAACATATACTTCAATGGGTTCAACTCTAATATAGCTTGAGACCTTTTGAAAGGTGAATGTCTTGAGGGTGATAGTCTTGCGCATCAGACACTTCCACCATCCACAATAGCCTGGGGATGAGGTTACCAGCTTGGTGTCCAGTCCACAGAGACAACAAAGAGATGGGATAACCCTCTGGAGGAATATTAGCATTGATCAGGGGATCACTAACTAGTCTCGTTGATTAAAGTACCAACTTTTAGCATTAAGCATCCTTAGCATTTCTCCTTGACTGGTTTGCACTTTTTTGCTCTTGTTGTTCTTCAGACTCTGGCCACAGCCATGGTCCAGTTCTGGATGGCCCTGCCTCACACTCCGTGTCAGTGGAGTCAAAAGCACACTGGGATCGTGTGCTTCGTCAAGGAAAATCCTAAACAATCCTATTTACCCTGCTACAGTATGCTCTTTGTGTAGATTGTCACTTCAAACTATGTAATCAACAATGGCTATATTATGGACAATACTGTATTTATCCATCCATGTATTCATGGTCAATTCATTGCATATGTATGCACTGAGAAAAAATATGAATAACACAGACCTCAGCTGAAATACATTGCGGGTCATGTGTCCAAATCAGTCTTAGCCACGTGGCTGTGCATGTTTGTACTGTGTTTTCTATAGGAGGGGAAGCGGATATGGGAACAAGACCTGTACAACCAGCTGACGTGCCATAGTCCTCAGTCATTCTTCCACACCTTTGCTGCTGATGTGTGTATGTAACTGACTCGGTTGTGTGTAACTGCAGGACTGTGTTAGCATGCTAAGCTAATGCCTAGCCCTTCAGGTCACAGGCAGGGTTTCTCATTATTTAAGCTTTACCTGGTTGCACCCTCAGTGTCTGTTTCATATACAGTGCCCCTCTCATATGCTCCCCCTCAAGTCTACCTGTCCTGAGTGTGCCTTCAGTATCCAGGGGCAGACACATAATCCATTTCTACTTTTTCATTTTTTTCAAATCATTTTTCTACAACAAAAGGCAATGTTTTACTGGCATCATGTAATATGCAGTACATATTACACTGGTAACCCATGTAGTTTGAAATAAAAATGGGTGATGTTATGCCACAGGAATGTCAGGTGGGCCTTAATTTTGACAGTGAACAAGAGGCCGAGATGTTCCAAATCCCCATGGAGGACAAGATCAACCAGAGGGCCAATCGTCAAGGTCAGTTAGTTAAAGTCTAACTAATCTCTGCACCTTCACCTGTCCAAATGAATGCTGATGTCCATGTAGAACAAAGAGGACCACCACTTTTACCTCCACAAAATAAGTTACAATCAGCATACACTACATGACCAAAAGTATGTGGACACCTGCTCGTCAAACATCTCATTCCAAAATCATGGGCAGTAATATGGAGTTGGTCCCCCTTTTGCTTCTATAACAGCCTCCACTCTTCTGGGAAGGCTTTCCACTAGATGTTGGAATATTGCTGCGGAGACTTGCTTCCATTTAGCTACAAGAGCATTAGTGAGGTTGGGCACTGATGTTGGGCGATTAGGCCTGGCTCGCAGTCGGCATTCCAATTCATCCCTAAGATGTTTGATGGGGTTGAGGTCAGGGCTCTCTGCAGGCCAGTCAAGTTCTTCCACACCGATCTCGACAAACCATTTCTGTATTGACCTCGCTTTGTGCTCCGGGACATTGTCATGCTGAAACAGGAAAGGGCCTTACCCAGATTGTTGCCACAAAACTGGAAGCACAGAATAATCTAGAATGTCATTATATGCTGTAGTGTTAAGCTTTCCCTTCACTGGAACTAAGGGGCCTAGCCCGAACCATGAAAAACAACCCCAGACCGTTATTTCTCCTCTACCAAAATTTACAGTTGGAACTATGCATTTTGGCAGGTAGCGTTCTCCTGGCATCCGCCAAACCCAGATTCATTGATTCATCACTCCAGAGAACGCGTTCCCCTTCTCCAGAGTCCAGTGGCGGCGAACTTTACACTACTCAAGCTGACGCTTGGCATTGCGCATGATGATCTTAGGCTGCTCGGACATGGAAACCCATTTCATGAAGCTCCTGATGGACAAGCTCCTGATGGACAGTTTATTTTTCCCAAACATAGTACTTTGTATTCAGGACAAAAAAGTGAATTGCTTTGCCTCATGTTTTGCAGTATTATTTGGTGCCTCATTGCAAACAAGACGCATGTTTTGGAATATTGTTATTCTGTACAGGCTTCCTTCTTTTTATTCTGTCAATTAGGTTAGTATTATGGAGTAACTACAATGTTGAATCATCCTCAGTTTTCTACTATCACAGCCATTACACTCTGTAACTGTTTTAAAGTCACCATTGGCCTCATGGTTATTCGTCGCCAAACCCACTGGCTCCAGGTCATTCATCTATAAGTCTTTGCTAGGTAAAGCTCTGCCTTATCTCAGCTCACTGGTCACCATAGCAACACCCACCCGTAGCACGTGCTCCAACAGGTATATTTCACTGGTCATCCCCAAAGCCAACACTTACTTTGGCCGCCTTTCCTTCCAGTTCTCTGCTGCCAATGACTGGAACAAATTGCAAAAATCTCTGAAGCTGGAGTCTTATATCTCCCTCTCTAACTTTAAGCATCAGCTGTCAGAGCAGCTTACCGATCGCTGTACCTGTACACAGCCAATCTGTAAATAGCACACCCAAATACCTCATCTCCATATTATTACTTACCCTCTTGCTCCCCAGTATCTCTACTTGCACATCTATCACTCCAGTATTAATGCTAAATTGTAATTATTTCGCCTCTATGGCCTATTTATTGCCTACCTCCTTACTCTTCTACATTTGCACACACTGTATATAGATTTTTCTATTTTTCTATTTTTCAGTCGTATACTGCACAAATCTGGCCTTTATGGAAGTGGCAAGAAGAAAGCCATTTCTTAAAGATATCCATAAAAAGTGTTGTTTAAAGTTTGCCACTAGCCACCTGGGAGACACACCAAACATGTAGAAGAAGGTGCTCTGGTCAGATGAAACCAAAATCGAACTTTTTGGCAACAATGCAAAATTTTATGTTTGGCGTAAAAGCAACACAGCTCATCACCCTGAAAACACCAATCCCCACTGTCAAACATGGTGGTGGCAGCATCATGGTTTGGGCCTGCTTTTCTTCAGCAGGGGCAGGGAAGATGGTTAAAATTGATGGGAAGATGGATGGAGCCAAATACAGGACCATTCTGGAAGAAAACCTGATGGAGTCTGCAAAAGACCTGAGACTGGGACGGAGATTTGTCTTCCAACAAGACAATGATCCAAAACATAAAGCAAAATCTACAATGGAATGGTTCACAAATAAACATATTCAGGTGTTAGAATGGCCAAGTCAAAGTCCAGACCTGAATCCAATCGAAAATCTGTGGAAAGAACTGAAAACTGCTGTTCACAAACGCTCTCCATCCAACCTCACTGAGCTCGAGCTGTTTTGCAAGGAGGAATGGGCAAGAATTTCAGTCTCTCGATGTGCAAAACTGATAGAGACATACCCCAAGCGACTTACAGCTGTAATCGCAGCAAAAGGTGGCGCTACAAAGTATTAACTTAAGGGGGCTGAATAATTTTGCACGCCCAATTTTTCAGTTTTTTATTTGTTAAATAAGTTTGAAATATCCAATAAATTTCGTTCCACTTCATGATTGTGTCCCACTTGTTGTTGATTCTTCACAAAAAAATACAGTTTTATATCTTTATGTTTGAAGCCTGAAATGTGGCAAAAGGTCGAAAAGTTCAAGGGGGCCGAATACTTTCGCAAGGCACTGTACGTTTTACCATCTCATCATGAAAAAAACACTGTTTTCAATTTATCTGTGAACTGGAATAGGTTGCCACTGCATAAGCTTTCCATAAGACCTAAGGTTTTTTAGTTGCCATGGTGCCTAGTGGCAGCCTAGGCAGAGAGCTCATGTAAATTATGTAAATATGTAAGGGATAACCAACAAGGGGCTATGCGTTCTATTGAAAATAATTAACTACGACGATGGTGTGTTCCACGATGTGCTAGCAGGGTGGAACTGCATTATTTTCCAGACAACGCATAGAGCCCTGAATTGAATTTCCCTTTTATACCATGGCTATAATTTATCACATTTGCCACTAGAAAAGTGTTGATTTGCAGGTAGAAATGTGTTCAACATCCACTGAAGGATTGATCTAGTTTACTAGAAAGCTACAATAGTTGCCTTGGTAACCAAACAAACAGACTTGCTATTTTAGCTAACCTAACCATCAGTCCTAGCTTGCTATTATGTCAATCGAATTCAACAATGCCAATAATGTTTTCAATTCGACTTTGCTTTGAAAAGCAGCTCAAACATAAAACATATAAACATGAAATAGCGTTTGAATTCTGTCTTGCTGATATAGTGTGCGTTATAGGGAAATAATGCACACTAGAATGCCCTTCAAGCCAATCAGAAACAAGTATTCAACAATGCCATGGTATAATTAATCATATTTAATTATTTTTATGTAAATATTTGTACAACCTTTTTATTTTTCAATAGCTAAATGAGTGCAGATCAAGTCTTGATATCAACGGTGACCCAAGAGGAGTGACCACCACCTCTGACCTCCACCTCCGCTGACCATCTAGCTATGAGCTATTATACAATTACAACAATTATGTTGTTAATTTTGCTTAACAAGCGCTTTGAAATTCTGTTTGTAATAAAAAGTACTATAAAAGTTGTATAAATTATTATTATTAAGACCTTGTTTGTGTGCCATCAGCCCATGCAATGCATTCTGGGAGCCTAGCTATTGTAGACATCCAGAACCCTGACATCCGGCATTGTGCTATCGCTTCCCAGCCGTGCTAACCCCTGCCCCTGCCTGTATAACCATTCAGAGGGGAAAGAAGGAAAAGAAGGGAGTTAAACTGACCAAGGCTGATCTAGGAGCCCCCAATGGATTTCAGTCAGTACAACAGGCCCTCCGATTTGACACACTGAACTCTGTCTGAGAAGTAGTTGGTGAACCAGTCGAGGCAGTCATTTGAGAAACCAAGGCAGTTGAGTCTGCCGATAAGAATGTGGTGATTGACAGAGTCGAAAGCCTTGGTCAGGTTGATGAATACGGCTGCACAGTATTGTCTCTTATCGATGGCAGTTATGATATCGTTTAGGACCTTGAGCGTGGCTGAGGTGCACCCATGACCAGCTCGGAAACCAGATTGCATAGCGGAGAAGGTACGGTGGGATTCTAAATGGTTGGTGATCTGTTTGTTAACTTGGCTTTTGAAGACCTTAGAAAGGCAGGGTAGGCTAGATATAGGTCTGTATAGGTCTCTATTTCCCCCCTGGCAATCTCTGAGGGTACCACAGGGTTCAGTTCTCGGGCCAATTCTCTTCTCTGTATACATCAATAATGTCGCTCTTGCTGCTGGTGATTCTCTGATCCACCTCTACGCAGACGACACCATTCTGTATACTTCTGGACCTTCTTTGGACACTGTGTTAACTAACCTCCAGACAAGCTTCAGTGCCATACAACTCTCCTTCTGTGGCCTCCAACTGCTCTTAAATGCAAGTAAAACTAAATGCATGCTCTTCAACCGATCGCTGCCCACACCTGCCTGCCCGTCCAGCATCACTACTCTGGACTAGAGGTCGACCGATTATGATTTTTCAATGCCGATACCGATACCGATTATTGTCGGACCAAAAAAAGCCGGTGCCGATTAATCGGCCATTTTTATTTATTTATTTGTAATAATGACAATTACAACAATACTGAATGAACACTTATTTTAACTTAATATAATACATCAATAAAATCAATTTAGCCTCAAATAAATAATGAAACATGTTCAATTTGGTTTAAATAATGCAAAAACAAAGTGTTGGAGAAGAAAGTAAAAGTGCAATATGTGCCATGTAAGAAAGCTAACGTTTAAGTTTCTTGCTCAGAACATGAGAACATATGAAAGCTGGTGGTTCCTTTTAACGTGAGTCTTCAATATTCCCAGGTAAGAAGTTTTAGGTTGTAGTTATTATAGGAATTATAGGACTATTTCTCTCTACACGATTTGTATTTCATATACCTTTGACTATTGGATGTTCTTATTGGCACTTTAGTATTGCCAGTGTAACAGTATAGCTTCCGTCCCTCTCCTCGCTCCTACCCGGGCTCGAACCAGGAACACATCGACAATAACCACTCCCAAGTCTCTGAGCAATTGACATTTGAAAGGCTATTAGCGTGCACCCGCTAACTAGCTAGCCATTTCACATTGGTTACACCAGCCTAATCTTGGGAGTTGATAGGCTTGAGGTCATAAACAGCGCAATGCTTGAAGCACAGCGAAGAGCTGCTGGCAAAACGCACGAAAGTGCTGTTTCAATGAATGCTTACGAGCCTGCTGCTGCCTACCACCGCTCAGTCAGACTGTTCTATCAAATCATAGACTTAATTATAACATATTAACACACAGAAATACGAGCCTTTGGTCATTAATATGGTCGAATCCATAAACTATCATCTCGAAAACAAAACATTTTTCCTTTCAGTGAAATACGGAGCTGTTCTGTATTTTATCTAACGGGTGGCATCCCTAAGTCTAAATATTCCTGTTACATTGCACAACCTTCAATGTTATGTCATAATTACGTAAAATTCTGGCAAATTAGTTCGTAATGAGTCAGGCGGCCCAAACTGTTGCGTATACCCTGACTCTGTGTGCAATGAACGCAAGAGAAATGACAATTTCACCTGGTTAATATTGCCTGCTAACCTGGAATTCTTTTAGCTAAATATGCAGGTTTAAAAATATATACTTCTGTGTATTGATTTTAAGAACGGCATTGATGTTTATGGTTAGGTACAGTCGTGCAACGATTGTGCTTTTTTTGCAAATGCGCTTTTGTTAAATCATCCCCCATTTGGCGAAGTCGGCTGTCTTTGTTAGGAAGAAATAGTCTTCACAGTTCGCAACGAGCCAGGCGGCCCAAACTGCTGCATATACCCTGACTCTGTTGCAAGAGAAGTGACACATTTTCACTAGTTAAAAGAAATTCATGTTAGCAGGCAACATTAACTAAATATGCAGGTTTAAAAATATATACTTGTGTATTGATTTTAAGAAAGGCATTGATGTTTATGGTTGGAGCAACTTGTACCTAAGCGATTATATGCAACGCAGGACAGGCTAAATAAACTAGTAATATCATCAACCATGTGAAGTTAACTAGTGATTATGATTGATTGATTGATTGTTTTTTATAAGATAAGTTTAATGCTAGCTAGCAACTTACCTTGGCTTCTTACTGCATTCGCATAACAGGCAGGCTCCTTGTGGAGTGCAATGTAAAGCAGGTGGTTAGAGCGTTGGACTAATTAACCGTAAGGTTGCAAGATTGAATCCCCGAGCTGACAAGGTAAAAATCTGTCATTCTGCCCCTGAACAAGGCAGTTAACCCACCGTTCCTAGGCCGTCATTGAAAATAAGAATGTGTTCTTAACTGACTTGCCTAGTTAAATAAAGGTAAAATATATATTTTTTTTAAATAGTCGGCTAAATCGCCGTCCACAAATACCGATTTCCGATTGTTATGAAAACTTGAAATCGGCCCTAATTAATCGGCCATTGCGATTAATCGGTCAACCTCTACTCTGGACGGTTCTGACTTAGAATATGTGGACAACTACAAATACCTAGGTGTCTGGTTGACTGTAAACTCTCCTTCCAGACTCACATTAAGCATCTCCAATCCAAAATGAAATCTAGAATCGGCTTCCAATTTCGCAACAAAGCATCCTTCACTCATTCTGCCAAACATACCCTCGTAAAACTGACTATCCTACCAATCCTTGACTTCGGCGATGTAATTTACAAAATAGCCTCCAACACTCGACTCAGCAAATTGGATGCAGTCTATCACAGTGCCATCCGTTTTGTCACCAAAGCCCCATATACTACCCACCACTGTGACCTGTATGCTCTCGTTGGCTGGGCCTCGCTTCATATTCGTCGCCAAACCCACTGGCTCCAGGTCATCTGTAAGTCTTTGCTAGGTAAAGCCCCACCTTATCTCAGCTCGCTGGTCACCATAGCAGCACCCACCCGTAGGACGCGCTCCAGCAGGTATATCTCACTGGTCACCCCCAAAGCCAATTCCTCCTTTGGCTGATCTTTCCTTCCAGTTCTCTGCTGCCAATGACTGGAACGAACTGCAAAAATCACTGAAGCTGGAGACTCATATGTCCCTCACTAACTTTAAGCACCAGCTGTCAGAGCAGCTCACAGATCACTGCACCTGTACATAGCCCATCTGTAAATAGCCCATCCAACTACCTCATCCCCATACTATTATTTCTTTATTTTGCTCCTTTGCACCCCAGTATCTCTACTTGCACATTCATCTTCTGCACATCTATCACTACAGTGTTTAATTGCTATATTGTAATTATTTCTCCACTATGGCCTATTTATTGCCTTACTTCCCTTATCCTACCTCATTTGCACACACTGTACGTAGACTTTTTCTATTGTATTATTGACTGTATGTTTGTTTATTCCATGTGTAACTCTGTGTTGTTGTTTGTGTCGCACTGCTTTGCTTTATCTTGGCCAGGTTGCAGTTGTAAATGAGAACTTGTTCTCAATTAGCCTACCTGGTTAAATAAATAAATAAATAAATAAATAAATACCTCCATAGAGCAAGGTTGGCACTAAAACCGCACTCAATGAGCTGTACTCCGCTATAAGCAAACAGGAAAACACTCACCCAGAAGCGTTGCTCCTGGTAGCTGATGACTTTCATGCAGGGAAACTTAAATCAGTTTTACCAAATTTCTATTAGCATGTTAAATGTGCAACCAGAGGGTAAAGAATTATAGACCACCTTTACTCCACACACAGAGAAGCGTACAAAGCTCTCCCTCGCCCTCCATTTGGTAAATCTTACCATAATTCTATCCTCCTGATTCCTGCTCACAAGCTAAAATTAAAGCAGGAAGCACCAGTGACTCAGTCTATAAAAAAGTGGTCAGATGAAGCAGATGCTAAACTACAGGACTGTTTTGCAAGCACAGACTAGAATATGTTCCGGGATTCTTCGGAACATATTCTTCCATTTGCACCGAGCTAAAGGGCAGAGCTGCTGCTTTCAAGGAGCGGGACTCTAACCCGGAAGCTTATGAGAAATCCCGCTATGCCCTCCAACGAACCATCAAACAGGCAAAGCGTCAATACAGGACTAAGATCGAATTACCAGGACGTGTACTCCGAGCATGCGTTTACCAACTGGCAAGTGTCTTCACTGACATTTTCAACCTCTCCCTGTCTGAGTCTGTAATACCAACATGTTTCAAGCAGACCACTATAGTCACTGTGCCCAAGAACACTAAGGTAACCTGCCTAAATGACTACCGGCCTGTAGCACTCACGTCTGTAGCCATGAAATGCTTTGAAAGGCTGGTCATGGCTCACATCAACACCATTATCCCAGAAACCCTATACCCACTCCAATTTCGATACCACACCAACAGATGATGCAATCTATATTGCACTCCACACTGCCCTTTCCCACCTGGGCAAAAGGAACACCTATGTGAGAATGCTATTCAAGACAAAGGAGATGATTGTGGACTACAGGAAAAGGAGGACCGAGCATGCCCCCATTCTCATGGACAGGACTACAGTGGAGCAGGTTGAGAGCTTCAAGTTCCTTGGCTTCCACATCACCAACAAACTAACATGGTCCAAGCACATCAAAACAGTCATGAAGAGGGCACGACAAAACCTATTCCCCCTCAGGAGACTGAAAAGATTTGGCATGGGTCCTCAGATCCTCAAAAGGTTTAATAGCTGCACCATCAAGAGCATCCTGACTGGTTGCATCACTGCCTGGTATTGCAACTGCTCGGCCTCCGACCGCAAGGCACTACAGAGGGTAGTGTGTACGGCCCAGTACATCACCGGGGCCAAGCATCCTGCCATCCAGGACCTCTATACCAGGCGGTGTCAGAGGAAGGCCCTAGAAATTGTCAAAGACTCCAGCCACCCTAATCATAGACTGTTCTCTTTGCTACCGCATGGTAAGCGGTACCGGAGCGCCAAGTCTAGGTCCAAGAGGCTTCTAAACAGCCTCTACCCCCAAGCCATAAGACTCATGAACATCTAATCAAATGGCTCCCCAGACTATCCCCCCCCCCCCCCCCCCCCCTACACTGCTGCTACTCTCTATTATCTATGCATAGCCACTTTAATAACCCTACCTGCATGTACATAATTACCTCAATTACCTCGACACTGGTGCCCCCGCACATTGACACATTGACTCTGAACCGGTAGCCCCTGTATATAGCCCTGCTATTTAATTATTTGTTTTTCTTCTCTCATACTTTTTTTTCAGTATTTTCTCAAAACTGCATTGTTGGTTAAGGGCTTGTAAGGAAGCATTTCTCTGTAAGGTCTACACCTGTTGTATTCGGCGCATGTGACAAATACAATTTGATTTGATAGTGTATTTTGAAATACAAATATTTAAATACTCCTTGCATTTGAATCCAGGTCTGTTTGTTCCTAGGGGTATTTGAAATATATTTGGAAAGTCGGATTTCAATAGTTTAAATAGTATTTATTGGAAATTATTAGAAAATACTTTAAAATACTTAAAATTTAAGTAGTTGATTCAGCCACATTATTTGAAATGTACTAAAATAGACAGAAAATAAGTATTTAAAATACAAATACTTAAATACGCATGTATTTGAACCTATGTCTACTATATGACCAGATAGGCCGTTCTCAGAACTAATTGACCCTCTACTACAACAAACAAATGTTTGGTTGAGACTCTTCTGAAGCTTACAGCAGATCTAGTGACAGAACCACAGAACCAATTTAAACAGTTTGGGTGTCTGTGTCTGTGTGTCCTACTGTAGGCCACAGAAGACGCAGATGCACACCCCGCTCTACAGGAGGAGTCTGAGAGAATTGTGGGAGCTCATTCTAATGTTCAATTGTACAGTAACTGAATGCCTAGATGCCTGTCTGCCTGCTTTATATAGCAAGCCACGGCCACGTGACACACTGTCTGTTGCAGCTAACCATTTTCGTGAACGGGGGAGTGTACCTAATAAACTGAGTCTATACCTCAACTATATGTGTGGGGGGGGGGGGGGGGGGGGGGGGGGTTGGTTGGGGGGGGGTGCTCTGTCTGAATTGACCTTTGTATTTTATTCTTATTTTTGCACACTCACAGGGCACACTATGCACACATATAAACATTCAGCACATAGGGCTGTTGCGGTCATTAGTAGCCTCCGAACTTGCTAACTGCCTGGTACTCAGCATTCTATTGTCCCTCTAATCACTCTGACATCAATGCAAATGTTTAAAAAATGTAATCAAACACTTCATGAGAGCCTATGAGCCCATGTTGTGCAACTTTTCTATAGGCTATGCAATTGTGCGAGAAAACAGAGTGATGGCCTCTATTAAAAAGAGGAGGAATATAGCCTACCTGGCTATATTTTCTGGGTGATTAAAATATTGACTTGCTTTCATCAAGCTGCCCACTCAAGAAAAAGCTTCAAACTGTAACCAGTGCCTGCAACCTGGTTCAGGTTATCAGTCAATCTACCAGGGTAGTTACAAACAGCACAAGAATGAAATCATCAACATCTATTGATCACATCTTTACAAATTCTGCATAAATTTGCTGGAAAGCAGCATCCAGATCCATCGGATGTAGTAATCACAATATAGTAGCCATATCTAGGAAAAACAAATTTCCAAAGGCTGGGCCTAATATAGTGTATAAGAGGTCATGCAATACGTTTTGTAGTGATTATTATGTTGTTGACGTAAAAAATATTTGTTGGTCGTGTTGTGTAAAGAGGAGCAAACAGACGCTGCACTTGACACATTTATGAAATTGCTTATTCCAGTTACTAATAAGCATGCACCCATTAAGAAAATGACTAAAAACTGTTAAATCCCCGTGGAGTGATGAGGAATTGAAAAATGGTATGGTTGAGGGGGGTGAGTCAAAAGGAATGGCAAATAAGTCTGGCTGCACAACCGATTGGCAAACGTATTGCAAACTGAGAAATCGTGACTAAACTGAATAAAAAGAAGACAAAACTACACTAGGAAACAAAGCTAAATGACAAAAAGAATGATAGTAAAAAGCTTTGGAGCCCCTTAAATGAAATGTTGGGAAAAAAGGCAAACTCAGCTCCATCATTCCTTGAATCAGATGGCTCATTCATCACAAAACCGACCTATATTGCCAACTACTTTAATGATTTTTTTATTGGCAAGATTAGCAAACATGCATGACATGCCAGCAACAAACGCTGACACTACACAGTCAAGTATATCTAACCAAATTATGAAATACAACCGTTGTAATTTTGAATTCCAGATAGTGAGTGTGGAAGAAGTGAACAAATTATTGTTGTCTATCAACAATGACAAGCCACCGGGGTCTGACAACTTGGATTGAAAATTACTGAGGATAATAGTGGACGATATTGCCACTGCTATTTGCCATATTTTCAATTTAAGCCTACTAGAAAGTGTGTTCCCCCAGGCCTGGAGGGAAGCAAAAGTAATTCCGCTACTTAAGAAAAGTAAAAACACCTTTACTGGCTCAAATAGCCGACCAGATACAATTCTATTTTACAGTAAACAAATTGACAACAGACTTTCAGCACGCTTATAGGGAAGGACATTCAGCACTTACACAAATGAGTGATGATTGGCTGAGAAAAATTGATGATAAAAAGTTTTGTGGGAGCTGTTTTGTTAGACTTCAGTTCGACATTATCGATCATAGTCTGCTGCTGGAAAAACATATGTGTTATGGCTTTACACCCCCTGCTATATTGTGTATAAAGAGTTACAAGTCTAGCAGAACACAGAGGGTGTTCTTTAATGGAAGCCTCTCCAACATAATCCAGGTAGAATCAGGAATTCCCCAGGGCAGTTGTCTAGGCCCCTTACCTTTTTCAATCTTTTTGAGTAAAGCCAGTGTGTCTATGTATGTGGATGACTCAACACTATACACGTTATTTACTACAGCGATTGAAATGACTACAACACTTAACAAAAATCTGCAGTTAGTTTCAGAGTGGGTGGCAAGGAATAAGTTAGCCCTAAATATTTTATTTTCAAAAAGTAAAAGCATTGTATTTGGGACAAATTATTAACTAAACCCTATACCTCAACTACATTTTGTAATAAATAATATGGAAATTGAGCAAGTTGAGGTGACTAAACTGCTTGGAGTAACCCTGGATTGTAAACAGTCATGG
This sequence comes from Salmo salar, assembly GCF_965601325.2. Classification (NCBI taxonomy): domain Eukaryota; kingdom Metazoa; phylum Chordata; class Actinopteri; order Salmoniformes; family Salmonidae; genus Salmo; species Salmo salar. The sequence goes on along the minus strand of NC_138303.1, from coordinate 31,052,767 downwards.
TCAAAACATATTGATATAATATCCACCCTGCACAGCCAGAAGAGGACTGGCCACCCCTCATAGCCTGGTTCCTCTCTAGGTTTCTTCCTAGGTTTTTGGCCTTTCTAGGGAGTTTTTCCTAGGGAGTTTTTCCTAGCCACCGTGCTTCTTTCACATGCTTTGCTTGCTGTTTGGGGTTTTAGGCTGGGTTTCTGTACAGCACTTTGAGAATATCAGCTGATGTACGAAGGGCTATATAAAAAATAAATTTGATTTGATACAACAGTAGCTACCTTCTTAACAGCACTATCAACCAGGCAGGTCCTACAGCCTCAAAGTGGAGGAGAGATTGACTTCATCACTACTGGTATTTATGAGAGGTATTGACATGTTGAATGCACAGAGCTGTCTGTTTGAACAACTGGCATGTCTTGTGGAATTGGATAAGGATGCACACAGTTGCATCCCCGATGTTGTCTGTCTTCAATTGTAGCCTGTGAGAAAGACCTGATCACGTGAGGGAGAGACATGTGAGTGAGAGGTGCTTCAGAACATGCAGCACTCAGTGAGAAGGGCACAACGCAGCACTAAGGGCCAAGGGCACAATGGCCACTGGACGCAAAAGGCATGGATTTTTTAGGGTGCATTACGGCCACATAAAGGGGATGCAGCAAGGAAATTCGAAGCATTATCAAGTGCTTATAAAATTGTGAATGAGAGACTGATGAAGTTTATACAGCAAATTGTTTGGAGAAAAATATCCTTTATTTAACCTGGCAAGCCAGTTAAGAACAAATTCTTATTTACAATGACTGCCAAACCAAGGAGATTGTGCACCGCCCTATGGGACTCCCAATCACAGCCAGATGTGATGCAGCCTGGATTTGAACCAGGTACTGCAGTGATACCTCTTGTAGCTGAAATGCAGTGTCTTAGACCACTGCACCACTCAGGAGTACAAGCTTTGAGAAATTCTCAATTCATACTCTAAAATAATGCCACGGAATTCTAATAAAATTTTGTCTGCTAAATGAACTAGTGTAGCCCACAGCCATTTGGCATAGCCAGATCAGGACCTTACATAAGGACAATGCTATTCTCTTCTTCTGAAATACAGGGGCACAACTTTCACTGGGGACGGTGGGGGACATGTCAAAAAGGTCTACCCCCACATTCTGAAATTGCATTTTTGTCGCCCCCAGTTTTATCATTGGAATGTGATACAAAACGAGGCAACGGTGTGCTTTGGGACCATGCGGACGCCCCCGAGCGCTCATGTTTCTTTAAACCTGTGAAAAATAAATTATGGATTTATTGTGAAGGTGTAGGCTATATTACATGGATTTATTAGATTTTTTTAAATGTAAATGTTCCAAAGGTCTGCATCGGTGGCTTGTAGGTTCTGTGTGGAAGCCAAGAGATGCTAAATGTGTTTATGTTAATTAAATGGTCAATTAATGTGAGATCGACAGTTATTTACTTGACAATCACCGGCTGACAAAATTTCATGACCGCCACAGCCCTATATGCACATACCTTTATACTGACTATACACACACTCACATACAATTATCATATACACAGCTGCTACCCTGTTAATCATATATCCTGATGCCTCGTCGCCTTACCCCTCCCTATACATATCGATCCAGTATCCCTGCACATTGTGAATATGTTACTGGAACTGACCCTTCTTACTTACTTTATAGTGTTCTTTTTGTTTCTTATTTTTATATCTTTTGTGCTTTAGTTTGAGCTTGTTATTTTTAGTATTACATTGTTATTGATTACTGCATTGTTGGGGTTAGAACTTGCAAGAAAGGCAATTCAATGTGACATTAAAACATGAAACTAACTGAAGAGAGTGGAAGGAGACTAAATTCAAACATTCCCCAATCTGGATACACTATATCATTAATCTCTACTGAAATACCAAAGCTAAAACATATCATAATAATAAAATAATATTTATTACAAACAACCATATCAATTTAAACTAACACAAACACATCTATGAGTACAAAGAAAAAACGCAGATATAGTCAACGTAGCTCAATGACAAACACACAAGCCCAAAAAACAACAAGACAAAGAACTGTTAAATACACAGTATTCCTTCTGAGAAGGGTTGTGACCTGCACTAAGCCACAGTGGAATTTTGCGGCCTGGGCTGATTGGGGCTGACTGGTTAGGCGCAGCAGGGAGTGGAAAGGCCTCTCTAAATGGCCAAGATGGCTGACACCAATTAATCGTTTTTGGAACAAAATAATTTTGTAGTTACTGAATGAAATGGGTTTGTTATTCACCCGTAACTCCCTTTTAAAATGTTAATTTACTCATGTCACTCTTGAATCAGCTCACAGACATACTCTAGAAGGAATATGGTACCAAGCGTTACATTGTTTTGTTTGAGTGACTTTTGTTTTATTACAAATGATATTCCAGAAACGAGACAGGTAGACATTTCTGGATTCAAACTCTATAGCTAAGAAAAGACATAGGAAGCCATGTAAAGCCACAAAGAATGTGAATATGGTGAAAAGTATGTTAAAGGCCCAGTGCAGTCAAAAACGTGATTTTCTGTGGTTTAGATTTATATTTCTACACTATGAGGTTGGAATAATACTGTGAAATTGTGAAAATTATGATAATGCCCTTTTAGTGTAAGAGCTGTTTGAAAAGACCACCTGAAATTTCTGCCTGTTTTAGTGGGATGGCGTTTTGGCCTGCCTGGCTACATCGCCAGGCAGTATAAGTTATTAGAGTTATTAGAGTTTTAAACCTTCAGGTTACATATCCCTCCCATTAGGCTCCTCCAATTAGGCCCCACAACTCCCAGACAGTCCAAGCTAAATTATTGCTTGAAATATTGCTCTTTGCTAAGAAGCTATTTTTGTTTATTTTTCACAATTTTAATTGAAAACAATCACAGTAAGGTGCTTAACTGTTACCCAGAAAGGATTTGATATTGATATAAAAATGGCTCCATTGGACCTTTAAATAGAACACGTTTTCATTCAAATAGAAGATTCTTTGGCTTCAGAGTTGAGTAATCTGTCAGCACGTTGCTGTACTACAGTATTATGGCTTCCGATCCATAATCATTTATTCATTCAAATATTCATATTTTTCATTTCCAAAAAGGTCTACCTATTTTTCATGAAAGCCTCTTTCTGTGAATATTGGTCCTGTCAATCAACAATAGATCATAATAATATCCCCTACCCCATCCCAGCCCTTACACCCCCACCACCAAAGTGCAGAACTTACAGGAATATGTACAGTCTCAAAATAAATATGTTTCATGGCGTGGGTGAGAGAAAGAGCAGTGGATTCATGAAAAGTCCAAACCTGACATAGATCTGAGATCTAAAAGTCCTTTACATGTATTCATACCATATGAATGCACTGAATACGTGTGGTATCCAACAAAAGCATATGATAGAGCCAGGTGAGTGCTAGTGAATATACTAATGACTCATCTCTAGAGGACAAGAAAAATACAGTGTGGCCATGTCACATAGTCACATTTTAAAGAGCCTCCCAGTCCAGTTTCTGCTGGATCAGTTTCTCATCTGATGTCAAGCTGTTGTAAAAGTAATGTAACTCCCACTGAAGAGAGAATATGTACTGCCATTTCGAAGCAACACAATGGCAAACCCCTATACTAACTGTCTTCATTTTCTTTTCTCACTGTAATTATCAACGGCTAATGAATCTCTTTTTCTGAATGAATCATTCCAAACCAAACTTGCTCTATTTACATGTTCCTTTTTTAATCCCTCGATAGTCTTGGCTGGAGAATGGAACAGTGTTTGGTCCAAAATGTTGTCTCTGCCTAACACACTGTTGAAGTGCTGAGCAGAAAGAAGCACAAGGTCGAAGCAATTTACTCAAACATGAGACTTGGATAGCTTTTTAGCTGACACTAATGGTTTTGTATTCAGTAAGTATAGTATTGGGTAAAAAAAAATAAAAAATTGCATAACCCCAGGAGTCCAACCAATAAAAAGAAGTAGAGACTAATTTGGTCAGTTTCTTCCTGCTAACAAATGTTTGGTCAAATTAAGCAGGTGTGTCTGATAATCCACATTTTCTGTGACATGTCATGTTTTAAAATAGATTATATCAGAATCTTAAGAAATGGCAGATGAAAAACATGTAAACGGGTAATTCTTGAATTGCGGTGGCATTTGCGTCCATCGCTTTTGCCACCATGAAGAACGATTGAAAAAGACAAATAGTTACACATCATACATGCTTTTGTTTATATTGAACTGTTTATAAATGACAAATTATAATGCAAGTACTTTATACGGCAAGACTTTATGTTTAGGCATTGTTTAAAGTATTTAGGGAAAGCAAATTGGATTGTCCCAGTAGTGATGAGTAGAGTTGTAGTAACATGTTTTAGGGTTATCTATCTATTATTTCGAATGCTAGAAAGTAAACAAAAGTATATCATATATTATATAGATCAGGGATGGACAACTTGGATGGGGGTGGGGGCCACCAAAAATCTGAACTCATCATGAGGGGCCCACAAATTTCATGCAATTCTACTCATTTTGCCATGGAGAGGAGATAATCATTTGGAGTTTTACAGCTAATTTCCTATTATATCTGAGTGAGTGTGACTAACAAAATCAAAGTATGTATTTCGATCATGATTACTACAGATTTAGATAGGTGAGTTAGTTTAGCCAGCTATCAAAAAAAAAATGTTTTGGTGAAACATTTAAGCAGATGCTCTTATCCAGAGCAAGTAGGGTTAAGTGGCTTGCTCAGCACGTTGCTGAACTACAGTATTATGGCTTCCGATCCATAATCATTTATTCATTCAAATATTCATATTTTTCATTTCCAAAAAGGTCTACCTATTTTACATGAAAGCCTCTTTCTGTGAATATTGGTCCTGTCAATCAACAATAGATCATAATAATATCCCCTACCCCATCCCAGCCCTTACACCCCCACCACCAAAGTGCAGAACTTACAGGAATATGTACAGTCTCAAAAATAAATATGTTTCATGGCGTGGGTGAGAGAAAGAGCAGTGGATTCATGAAAAGTCCAAACCTGACATAGATCTGCTTAAGGTCACATCAGCAGATTTCTTTCACCTAGTCAGCTCAGGGATTCAAACCAGTGACCTTTTGGTTACTGGCCTAACACTCTTAACCACTAGGCTACCTGCCAACCTAAACATGAGCTAATTAAGTAATTGTCAGTGACTAACATAAGAGAAAAACTGCTGATGCACAACCAAATTACAAAATGTAACCTTGTGTATTCTACTATTTTAACTCTCAACATTAAGTTGGGGGGGGGTTGATCCACGGGCCTACAAAAGTGAGCCGCCGTTGCCCATCCCTGGCAAAGATCAATAAAACCAATATTTGTTATTTTTTTTTACAAATATTATGTGACCCTAAGTTTTATGTCATTGGTGTTGTAGAAGGACATTTAGCAATCCCCCGAGTGGCAAATTGTTTTTGGGGGAGTGGTCTATATTAAAGAAAGTTATTAGCTAATCACACCCTTTTAGTATGTCACAAATTTGAGGATTCCATTGATCATTTAGTATGTGTAAATGCAAAGTGTCATTGGTGTTACTCAATTTAAATGAAGGGAAATGACATTGTGACCTTAGATTTGAACATTTGTGGCCTCCATTTAAGAAAATCCTCAATTACCTTAAATGTGTCATTGGTGTGACAGTCATTGCTGTCACTACTCCTACTGGTGGCACAATGTAATCATAATGGTACAAATAATTAGTCATTAATCATTAAACTACCACATTAGTTGATTTAGAATAGAACCCATTTTTTAAACATTAAAAAAGTATTTTTTCCGAAAGGCCAGGGCCAGATGCCACCGCAATTCAAGAACGACCCAAAACTGAGCCTTATTCTTTCTGATTTGACATTGGCAGGATTCTATTGTAACAATATTTAGAATGGAAACATAATATACTTAATACTATTAAATTGCCCATGTTTCATCAACTAGATTCAGTGGAACAAATGGATTGTAAAAAGTGAGGTTGAGGCAGCCATACAACATGTGACAAATTTGACAATGATTCATATGATACCCTGTCTCTATATCACCTAACAACCATGGTGGTGGCTAGGCAACTATTGTGTACACTAACAAAATCCTCTGCAGTTTCTAAAATGTCTTACACTGAGTGATACAATACAATGTGACATACGTAAACAATAAGGCATGAGGGGGTGTGGTATATGGCCAATATACCACGGTTAAGGGCTGTTCTTAGGCACTAAGCATCGTAGAGGGCCTGGACACAGCCCTTAGCCGTGGTATATTGGCCATATACCACAACCCCCCGAGGTGCCTTATTGCTATTATAAACTGGTTACCAACATAATTAGAGCAGGAAAAATGAATGTTTTGTCATACCTGTGGTATGCGGTTTGATATACCACAGATGTCAGCCAATCAGCATTCAAGGCTCGAACCACCCAGTTTATAATATAACATAAGTAGTGATCCAATTGATAATACCTGGGCTTATGGGAACAGGGATTCTATTCAGGTTCCTAATTACTAACTAGTTACTAGTTACTAACCAGGTTACTAGCTTGGACGGAATAGGGTAGTACATTTGCAGATTAATCTAAAGATTCATATGACCAAACACTCCGTGTGTGTAACACCAATTTTGCAAGAAACCACAGAGCTATGTGCACAGATCTAAAGTTAGGATTGGGCTCATGGAGACTAACCCTAAATGGGAGTGAGATAAACAACAACAACAACAAAATCACAACAACATGAGTGAGTCTGCCTGTTACCATTGTGCAGGGCCACAGTGGCCCTACAGGGCCTGGCCCGGGTACCAGTAAAGTAGAGGGAGGGAGATGGGGTCTAGGAGTGGCTAGGGGCCCCCGGGGCTGGCTCTGGCTGGCTCTCAGTGTGCCTCCTGCTGGTGCGTTTGGTGGGCAGGTTGAGGTTGAGCTGCTGCCAGTAGGACTGACAGTACTGGTTGATGAGGCGGATCTCCGGCTGGGAGGAGAACTGCGGGGGCAGGTTGTGAGGAGGGGGTGGTGGAGGCGGAGGGTGGTGGTGGGGGTGTCGGTGGTGATGGGGGTTCTGGTCCTCCGGGGGGCCGTCCGGGGAGGTGAGGGCCTCCACAATCTCCCGGTCCAGGATGCGGAGGGCCACGCGGGCCACCGTGTGCTTGAAGTTGTTCTCGGTGGCCAGGCAGTTGTACAGCCCCCCGTCGGCATGGCTCAGAGACTTGAGCAGGATGCCGTGACCAGTCTTCAGCACCTCTCTGTCTCGGCTCAGCTGGGGTAGGGGGAGAGAGGGAGATAAAGAACATCATTGTGAGAGAAAAGGAGAAGACGACATTATCTACAGCCATCATACAAAAGCTATCTGAACTTAACGGTCCCTTAGGCCTTGTCGTACCACTTTCCTCCTGCCGTCTGGTTTCTGGTAGAGCCATTTGACTGTCGCTTGTGGAGATCTGGGTTGGCACTCCAGGAACGTGCTACTCCCCTCCACCCCAAACTGCACTGTTTCACTGAGACGCTTCTCAACTGAAGGGGAGAGAATCAGAGAAATACAGTGGAGTACACATCTGAATCAAAGGCCTTTTGACTCCATTAACAGTGGATAACTCATTTGTGAGATTTTGTTGTGATACCTTTGTATAATGTTCAGTGCTTTGGCTGTGATCACATACCTTTTGCATTGAACCCTCTGCACTGCCGCAAGGGGTCTCCATGCTTAATATCCTGTCTTCTGCTCCGCCTGTGAACAAGAAAAGGAACAGTGGATAACTATACATTATCACAACATTGAATTATGCCTAAAACCCACTATTCAGTTTGGATGGAATGATATCCTATTTTAAACATCTAAACTAATACAGTACAAGCATGTTATGTAACCCCTTAATTGGTGCTGAGGTGCCTAACCTCTTGGTGGAGGGGCTAAAGGAGGAGCAGGTCTCCCCATCCCAGGCACAGTAAGGGTCTCTGGCCAGGCAGCAGTCTGAACAGGCCTTCCCATAGACGCCACACCTGTGCAGGGACACCTGGGTAAGCCCCATCTCTGACGACACATACAGCTGTTGCTGTATGTCAGAATGGGAGAGGAAGGGCTATCAGAGGCATAACAACAACAGCAACAACAACAACAATAGCAGTAATCATAGATGAGCAAATTATAATTGATGAAGCCTACCCTTTTTGATGATAGCTTCATAGTCTTAATAGGAGCTTGAGTCTGCAAAAAGGAAGAGCACATAAGGGGTCAGGAAAAGATAATATTACAGAATTAAGCTTTTGGATTGTCCCATCTCCCTTCACATATTCAATCAAACTAGACAGTGATTCACATGAAATAGTACAATTATTGTCATTACCCTGAACACCTCCACCTCCTCTAACGTGAGCTCTTCCGTTGTGCTAGTGTCTTTAGGAAGTACTATCACCTTTTGGACTGTCCCACGATCTACAAAAAAGAGGAGAGAGCGGTTCATAGTGTACATAGTACCACAGATAGCCTAAATAACCTAGAAGAAGATACTGAGCTCAAAGGAAATGATTAACTGAGAGCTAACTCCTAACTTGAGGTACGTGAAGATGATTTGATATTAATCAAATTATGATTTCTATTATCAAGGCATGAATTACCCAGTTCCAGCTGTACACACACACACATCTCAATTTAGGATTTGACCCAATCTGGGGCCGTATGTATCAAGCGTCTCAGAGTATAAATGCTGATCTAGAATCAGATCCCCCCCCCCGTCCATATAATGTTATTCATTGTGATCTAAAAGGCAATAATATGAGATGCAAACTGATCCTAAATCAACACTCCTACTCTGAGATGCTTGATACATAGGGCCCCTGATTTTCCCCCTCAGTAAAAAGGAGGAACAACCTGGCTTAGAGCGTGACTCACCAGTGCCCAGGAAGAGCACCTCATACCTCCCGTCCACAGCATCCACCAGGTCCACCACGATGGAGGTGAAGCGGTAGTCCACCCCTGTTCGCACCACCAGAGGCCGCTTGTGTATGGGGTAGACAGAGTGGTACATGAGGGGGTGCGCCCTCACAAAGTTCACCGCCTCATCCGAAAACTCCTTGGTGGAGCGGAGGCCTGGGGTGAACGTTCCTCCTGGACACTGTAGATGAAGAAGACAGAGAGCTCTGGTTGAACTAGATCATGTTCAGTAGGCACTAAATGGAAGAAAACAGTCTGAAACAGGGAAGGAATATCAGGACTTGTCTATCAGAACTGCATCTTTTCGTTTTCCATTACACAACGATGTGCACAAATGAATACGACTGTCATGTAGCACATCTTGCTGTATGTTGCATCATGGGAATTATTTGATTTTGACCACACAAAGACGCTGACAGTTTGGCATATTCTTTCTATAGATTATTTGTTGATCTAGATTTAACCACTTTGACGCTATAGAGGACATACAGTACTCAAAAAACACTATCCATAATTTGTTTGATTATTAGGCTACTGTCAAGTAGTCAAATCATCTACCATTCATTTTAGAGATTCTAATCTGTTATCTCATTATGATGTTGCTACATTCCAATGGAAAGATATACAGTATTTCCTGGAAGTATTTGGGACTGAGTGTACGTACTGTTCCAGGGCGAGGGTAGGGGATCTTTCCAGTGTAGGGGGTCCACTGGTAGTTGTGTCCGTGCTTGTGTGAGAAAGGGCCATTGAAGACATTGCGGATGTCGGACATAGAGTAGACACACACGGCTGAGCCCTTAAACACAGAACTAAGGAAAGAGGTGGAATGGTGGTGGAAGAGAGTCGTCAAAATAAACTACCCAAGGTTCTAAAACTTCAGACGCGGAGAACTACTGGGTGGGCAGGCTTTGCTTTCAGTTCAGCACTAACAAAGGACATAGAATGTATGGTTGTGGGCAACATTTTGGAATGATTCAAGTGATATATTACCCCGCAGTGGAAAAGACGGCGTACACAACAGGATTGCGAAGGTCTTGTGTTGGCTGAATGAAGACATCCTCTGAAAGGAAGCATGTTGACATACAGTACCAGTCAAAAGTTTGGACACACCTACTCATTCAAGGTTTTTCATTTTTTTAAACTGTTTTCTACATTGTAGAATAATAGAAAGACATCAAAACTATGAAAAAACACATATGGAATCATGTAGTAACCAAAGAAGTGTTAAACAAATCAAAATATATTTTAGATTTCAAATATAAAATATATTTTGGTTACTACATGATTCCATATGTGTCATTTCATAGTTTTAATGTCTTCACTATTATTCTACAATGTAGAAAATAGTAACAAGAAAAACAGTGCCTTTTCTATAAACAAATGTCAAAACCAGGCTAAAGGCTGTAAACATTCAGAGTAAAGCAGCATTGTGCTTTTTCTTTATCTGCAATTGATTGAATTGCAGCCTGCTGTCAATGCAGTAGCAATGAAAATCAGTCTCACTCAGCTCGTCGAAATAGGTCTCCACACCATCGCGCCCTATCACTGAGCACACCAGCCGAGCTTTCAGGAAGGTCGTCCACTTGTTGACCAGTGACCTCTGACCCCCATCATCATTCTGGGGAGGTGAAACAAAGTTTGGAATCATTTACACATTTACATTTGCAAGATCACTCAATATCATCACCACCACCATTTGGCATTCTAGGGTCCAATGGTTGTGTGTTCAGTGGGCACAGAATGGGAGAAGATCCTTTGAAACGAAGATATTACCATAACTTTAATTTGAAGACTTACACTGAGTGTACAAAACATTAAGAACACCTGCTCTTTCCATGACAGACTGTCCAGGTGAATCCAGGTGAAAGTAATGATCCCTTATTGATCCCTTACAGTGTAGATGAAGGGGAGGAGAACGGATAAAGAAGGATTTTTAAGCCTTGAGACAATTGAGACATGGATTGTGTATGTGTGCCATTCAGAGGGTGAATTGGCAAGACAAAATAACAGGGTATGGTAGTTGGTGCCAGGCGCACCGGTTTGTGTCAAGAACTTCAACACTGCTGGGTTTTTCATGCTTTTCACGTGCGTTTCAAGAATGAGTCCACCACCCAAAGGTCATCCAGCCGACTTGACACAACTGTGGGAAGCAGTAGAGTCAACATGGACCAGCATCCCTGTGGAATGCTTTCGACACCTTGTATAGTCTATGCCCTGACGAATTGAGGCTGTTCTGAGGGCAAAGGGGGGAGGGGGGGGAGGGGGTTTAACTCAATATCAGGAAGGTGTTCCTAATGTTTGGTATACTCAGTATATTTTCAAAACGTGTGTGTGTGTGTGTGTGTGTGTTTGTGTGTGTGTGTGTGTGTGTTTGTGCGGTCAGGGGGGATATACGGGGGTATCTCACCAGGCATACTCGGCCCACCCTGGCCAGGACACTGGGGCTGGCCCCCCCGGCACCGTCCAGACTCTTCTCCCGGAAGAAGAAGTAGAGTTTATCATCATTCCTCTCGGAGCTGTCAGGAATCTGCTGGATCTTAACAAACACTGGCTCTGGAGATGAAGTGAGGGAGATTAGTCCATTTGAGAAAGGAGGGTAAGCAAGAGAGTGAGAGAGAGAGAGAGAGAGCGAGAGAGAGAGCGAGAGAGAGAGAGGGCGAGAGAGCGAGAGAGAGAGAGTGAGAAAGCGAGCGAGAGAGAGAGTGAAAGAGCGAGCGAGAGAGAGAGAGCGAGCGAGCGAGAGAGAAAGAGAGTGAGAGAGCGAGAGAGAGAAATATAAGCGATGTACCTAGGCGCAGACAGCTGGTGTGGCTGACTTTTTCTGAGGGAAAAGTAGTCATGGGTTGCTCAGTGTATCACCTGTGAGTCAGAGGGGCCAACTCACCATTCAGCCAGCGGGAGTCATATTGCTCCGTCCTGACAGCCGGTCTGTCCCCCAGGGTTCTAAAGATGGCCGGGTCCGTGCCCATGAAGTCAACGTGGACCCCTGCATACAGATTCCCATCTGTATACACAGGGAAGGAAACAGCACAATGGATAATGATAATGGCTATACGTACCATAAGGGAGGACTGTGGTGGGAACTGTAATGATGAACAGATAAGAAGAGGTCTCACTGATAAGGGCCGCAGCGTTCTCCTGTCGAGGGTCATAGGAGCATTTCCCTTTCCCTGAGTCCCCGTAGCCAGGGACCAGCCTAAACAGGTACTCCTGCACAGAGAGGACAATACATGGAGGTAGGTATGTTTGTGTGTGAGTGTGTCTGTGTGCATGTGTGTGTCCGTACCTCTGCTCTCCATCCTCTGTTGATGAAGGTGCAGATAGGCTTATAGGCCCCTGTGCCACAGGTGTATAGGTGTGTGCGATTCCAGGGTTCGATCAGACGCACAAAGTTTGCACACTCCCCCTGATTAGTACAGAGGGAACAGAGTTACAATACACTGTACATACTTTACATAAATACAACAACAACAACAACAACATTATTTGTGTAGCACTTTTCATACATCAAAGCTAATGGTCAAGAGGTAAAGGGCACTCACCTGCCCACCCTTTCCAGTCATTCTACACTCTCCTTTCCTCTGGGTAGTGGCCGGCCAGTGAATCTGAAGGAAGAAGAGTACAAAATGCAACCGTTCAGATCTGGTGCCTCTACATAGAGACATAACATATTCTAAGCCTTATAATACCATATCACAAAGGCTCATACATGCTTATAGTAGATAATAAAGTGTTATACCTGTGGACATAAAGTGTTACTATTATTTGCACTCATATGCCTACAAATGGAAACATAATTAAATAAAACAGTAGAATGGATCCTGACAGCCATCTTGGTCAGGAAAATCTCATCAGGATTAATATGTATCTCTATGGAATATTTATCATAGGAGTCATTATAGTGTTTGCGCTTACTATGAGGGGCTCCTTGTTGATGTTGTGCATGTCCAGGGCCACCAGGTACTCCCGGCTGCCCAGGTAGAGACGGCCCTGGTCCTGGTCCATGTGCAGGATGCGGTAGTCACTGGTGTTGAAGGAGAAGGAGAAGGGCCGTGCCGTCCGCGTCTCCATCAGCTCTGGACCAGCACACACACAGAGAGGCAAACAGACAGATACACAGACAGATACACAGACAGACAGACAGACAGACAGACAGACAGACAGACAGACAGACAGACAGACAGACAGACAGACAGACAGACAGACAGACAGACAGACAGACAGACAGACAGACAGAGACATAGACCGACAGACATGCAGACAGACAGACAGAGACAGACAAACATTCAGACAGACAGATAGACAGAGACAGACAGACAGATGGGCGGACAGACAGACATCATTCATTTTGATCAGAATACATTTGGGGACAGGAAATACCTTGGACTTGGCTTGAGAAGCATCAAGGACAGACAATGTTAATGCACTGTGACACATTAAACAGCAGAGGGAGCCAAACACCTCCCTCTTTATAAGTGTGAGGTGAGAGAAGGCACTGAAGATGGGTTCAGCTGTGTGTGTGTGTGTGTGTGTGTGTGTGTGTGTGTGCGCGCCTGCGTTTGTTCTATGTGCGTGTCTCTTTGTGTGTCTATCAAGTCTCTTATTGTGTCTATTAGTTTGGGTTCTAGCTCAGATTTACTGGCCCGCCACAATGGGGATAGATACCACGCCACAATGGGGATAGATACCACGCCACAATGGGGATAGATACCACGCCACAATGGGGATAGATACCACGCCACAATGGGGATAGATACCACGCCACAATGGGGATAGATACCACGCCACAATGGGGATAGATACCACGCCACAATGGGGATAGATACCACGCCACAATGGGGATAGATACCACGCCACAATGGGGATAGATACCACGCCACAATGGAGATAGATACCACGCCACAATGGGGATAGATACCACGCCACAATGGGGATAGATACCACGCCGCAATGGGGATAGATACCACGCCGCAATGGGGATAGATACCACGCCGCAATGGGGATAGATACCACGCCGCAATGGGGATAGATACCACGCCACAACGGGGATAGATACCACGCCACAACGGGGATAGATACCACGCCACAATGGGGATAGATACCACGCCACAATGGGGATAGATACCACGCCACAATGGGGATAGATACCACGCCACAATCCAAAGTAATGTGTTTTATGGTCAACCGTCTAACATAACACAGAATAATGGCACTTCTCTATTGGACGGACAATTTCAATCCTCATATTCATGTGACCTGCAGGAGGGGGGTGCAGGTGAGAGCAGCTCTATGACTTTTGACATCAATTCTGGTTATGAGGGCGTGAAGACAACGCCACCCTCCAACTATACGAGAGTGGGTGTTAGTTTGGCGATGGAGGCTTGAGGGGAGTATCTATAAATGACTCACGTTAGCCTCATACCAGACACACTTTGATCTCACCAGGTATTACTGCCCTTCCAACTGATAACCTGTCTGGGCTCCGTCCGAAACTTTAAATACATGAAAATAGCTTGTGCCGTTGTGGTGTAAGGTCACGGTCGTACGCTGGCCAAGGTTCTGGGAACAGGCTTTGGACGATGCTCAATGGAGAGAATCTTTTTTTACCTTTTTATCTAAAAGGTGTTCACTGTAAACCTACATGGAAGCAGAACCTTCATTTAGCTCACACCAGGTTCCACAAAAAAGGGATTCATTTGTGTTTGGAAAACAAAAATGTTTACTTCGAGTTAAGAAAGAAACATCCTAGTTGTACTAAAACACCTTTAAATATAATGTAACCCTTTCAAAAGATATGGATATTAGTTAACCACAGACCTGTTAGGTCCACATTTACGTAGGTATGTGACGATGCATCTTTTGTAGAAGAGATGCATATCTTTATGGCAGATATATCTTCATGAATGACCATACACTTGTGAGAGAGTATATGCATACTCTTTGTGTGTGTGTGTGTGTGTGATCTATGTGAGTGTGGACATCAGAGAAGAGAGAGGGCAGCAGAGAGGGGCATGTGAATGTGTTTGGTGCCGTTGTCTGGCCCTCTAACTAGGTGGTGAAGTGTGGCCGTCTGTCTGTCTCTCTCGCAGCTGTGTGACTGATCTGCAAACAATCCGTAGAATTCGGGCCGTCACCGCTCCGCGGAGCGCCTGGGATTCCGGCCGCTCGGTGTGCGTAGGGAGGACGGGCAGGGCAGCGGGCTTCTATTCTCAGGGCTCCTCTCATCCCATTCCAACTGGGTTTATCCCGAAAATCCACTATCTTTGGGCAAGGGTGGGACAGAGGGCTGACTGTTTGAAAAAGGACACACCTGCTGGCCATCAAGGTCAGGACTAATGGACATTCTGAGGCTGTTTCTATACTGTGGGGAAGGGAAGGCTAGTCTCAAAACAGGCATGTTGAGATGTACTTAGTTACAATATGCTGGGTATGCCTACACTACTATACAACTGCATCACCTAAGAGTAGAATCATGCAAAGGTCATGCAGAGTTGACGACTTAAATGAAATTCACTGAGCGCTATATAGTCTGAGACATAGTTTCCGCTGGTTTGTGGTAAGAGGATAGAGGGGAGCAGTCGCTTAGAAATGATTTCACTTCGCAATGTTCCATTTGTAAAGCAGCGACAATCTCACAATCTAATAATTAATCTCCATCATTAAAATGAGAATCCAACGTTGTCTCTCTCTTGGAAGATAGCACTGATGGACTTGGCCACTTTGTTTCAGGGTCCTAAGGGCATTTGTGTGTATTGCTGTGTATTGTTAGATATTACTGCACTGTTGGAGCTAGGAACACTAGCATTTAGCTACACACACAATAACATCTGTCTCAGCCACATTGATGCCGTATGAACTACAGTAGCCCATCTTTCCAAACCGGATCATTCTGGATCACACTTCTTGTAGAGACCTTTAACCTTTCCACCTCCCGACCTCCATCTGTTAGCGGTCAAATGATCTTCTTCCCATGGCAAACCAACAATAAAGTGTGAAGTATGTGTCGTGGGCAGCTTCACAGGCAGAGGCCATTGTGTTGAGTGGTGCTGAAGCCTGTTGGTCCTCTCTGCCACGGCGGAGCAACCACACTGACTCTCATACTAGCAGAGTCGTAATACTCATCACAGCATTCTGTATCAAAAGGTTGGCTGGTCCTCATTAAAGTCCCGTAGACTACTTCACTGTTCCCTTTTTGTTTACAAAACTCTACTACACAAGCTTCCGACTAACTTCGTTGTTGAAGTATAAAAACATGAGTTACCAAACCCGTTCAAAGGTTTGGTTAACTCTTGAGGTACCTCAGGTCTTCACCGAATTAGGTAAATCCTCTTTTAGTTTTAATGTACCTCACTGTTGGAAAAATGTACAAAAGTCAGTACATTTTCTATGTTCTGGTGCCGCTTGGGCAATTTAAAGTGTTGATTGAAGACCCATTAACTGTGGAATGTAGCAGTTTTCCTTACATTTTGTGCTGTATTTTTCTTCGATTTTACATTGTATTGATTACTGTTTTGTTTCACATTGTATTTGATTGTTGTATTACTGTGATCAGGGTGCCCTTGAGAATGAGACCCTGGCCTCAATAGACTACCCTGAATAAATCAAGAATAAATACATTTAAATAAAAATATACTGAATGCCATCCCCTGTTAGCAGAGCTACCTAGTACTGTAACAAGCAAAATATCAGTAGTTGTTGTGACTTCAAAACAGAAACCCGTCTGCGCTTTAGAGACACAAGAGGTCATGCTGGAGTGTAGTGCAAAAATGAAACAATTACTAAAATGAATAATGGAACAAATAACTTAATATTTTAACCAACAGCTTTACATTATGTGAGAATAATAATAACGGTACACAGATGTAGGATCTAAATTTGAGCCAGTTTGCTACAGCAGGAAAATAATCCTGCAGCAACAGGAAATTACTAACTTCATATGCCTTTTTAAACCTCAAATACACAACAAGTTTGAAATGTCCTGCATGCAGGAAAGTTATCATGGGGGTGATCAAATTAAGATCCTGCATCTGTAGGCCTACTGTAGGATGTAACAAATATGATACATCTGAGGTTAACCATGATGAGTTGCTCAACCTACTGCTGAATCAGATTTTTAGGCCCTACTGAGTCTTTTCCCCTCTCTCTTATTCACACACATATAAAAACAAGCACTGCCAAAACAATGTGTGTAAAACCCAGTCAAACCAGGAGTGTTACTGAAGTAAAGCATAGCAGATGACATCATCAGAATGGTGAAAAGAGTGTACTGTAGACTTGATTAGAATCACTAGGTGTTTGGGGTATAGTAGTCGTATTTCAGGCCTTGAACTGAATCAACACCACAGAATGTATGTGTCCCCAGTGTTCCTACTTCCCAATGTTGTAATGGAGCTATTTAAAATCACAGTCCAAATCAAATCAAATTGTATTGGTCACATACACATGGTTAGCAGATGTTAATGCGAGTGTAGAGAAATGCTTGTGCTTCTAGTTCCGACCATGCAGTAATATCTAACAAGTAATCTAACCTAACAATTTCACAACAACTACCTTTACAAGTGTAAAGGAATGAATAATAATATGTACATAAAAATATATGAATGAGTGATGGCTGAACGGCACAGGCAAGATGCAGTAGATGGTATAGAGTACAGTATATACATATGAGATGGGTAATGTAGGGCATGTAAACATTATATAAAGTGGCATTGTTTAAAGTGGCTAGTGATACATTTATTACATACATTTTTCCATTATTAAAGTGGCTAGAGTTGAGTCAGTATGTTGGCAGCAGCCACTCAATGTTAGTGATGGCTGTTTAACAGTCTGATGGCCTTGAGATAGAAGCTGTTTTTCAGTCTCTCGGTCCCAGCTTTGATGTACCTGTACTGACCTCGCCTTCTGGATGATAGCAGGGTGAACAGGCAGTGGCTCAGGTGGTTGTTGTCCTTGATGATCTTTTGGCCTTCCTGTGACATCGGGTGCTGTAGGTGTCCTGGAGGGCAGGTAGTTTGCACCCGGTGATGCGTTGTGCAGACCACACCACTCTCTGGAGAGCCCTGCGGTTGTGGGTGGAGAAGTTGCCGTACCAGGCAGTGATACAGCCCGACAGGATGCTCTCGATTGTGCATCTGTGAAAGTTTGTGAGTGTTTTTGGTGACAAGCCAAATTTCTTCAGCCTCCTGAGGTTGAAGAGGCACTGCTGCAACTTCTTCACCACGCTGTCTGTGTAGGTGGACCATTTCAGTTTGTCAGTGATGTGTACACCGAGGAACTTAAAACTTTCCACCCTCTCCACTACTGTCCCGTCAATGTAGATAGGGGGCTGCTCCCTCTGCTGTTTCCTGAAGTCCACAATCATCTCTTTTGTTTTGTTGACATTGAGTGTGAGGTTATTTTCCTGACACCACACTCCCTGAAGGGCCCTCACCTCCTCCCTGTAGGCCGTCTCGACGTTGTTGGTAATCAAGCCTACCACTGTAGTGTCGTCTGCTAACTTGATGATTGAGTTGGAGGCGTGCATGGCCACGCAGTCGTGGGTGAACAGGGAGTACAGGGGAGGGCTGAGAACGCACCCTTGTGGGGCCCCAGTGTTGAGGATCAGCGGGGTGGAGATGTTGTTACCTACCCTCACCACTTAGGGGCGGCCCGTCAGGAAGTCCAGGACCCAGTTGCACAGGGCGGGGTCGAGACCCAGGGTAACATCAGTGTGGTAATTATGTTAGAGGTCGTGTGGGCAAGTCAGTCATCAAACAGTACGGTTAACAGGCATTCAACTGTCAATCACCACATTCTTATTGGCAGACTCGACAGCCTTGGTTTCTCAATTGCCTTGCCTGGTTTACCAACTACTTCTCTGATAGAGTTCAGTGTGTCAAATCGGAGGGCCTGTTGTCCGGACCTCTGGCAGTCTCTATGGGGGTGACACAGGGTTCAATTCTCTGGCCTACTCTTTTCTCTGTATACATCAATGATGTCGCTCTTGCTGCTGGTGATTCTCTGATCCACCTCTACACAGACGACACCATTCTGTATACTTCTGGCCCTTCTTTGGTCACTGTGTTAACTAACCTCCAGACGAGCTTCAATGCCATACAACTCTCCTTCCGTGGGCTCCAACTGCTCTTAAACGCAGGTAAAACTAAATGCATGCTATTCAATCGATCACTGCCCGCACCTGCTCGTCCGTCCAGCATCACTACTCTGGACGGCTCTGACTTAGAATACGTGGACTACTACAAATACCTGGGTGTCTGGTTAGACTGTAAACTCTCCTTCCAGACTCACATTAAGCATCTTCAATCCAAAATTAAATCTAGAATCGGCTTCCTATATCGCAACAAAGCATCCTTCACTCATGCTGCCAAACACACCCTCGTAAAACTGACCATCCTACCGATCCTCGACTTCGGTGATGTCATCTATAAAATAGCCTCCAACACTCTACTCAACAAACTGGATGCAGTCTATCACAGTGCCATCCGTTTTGTCACCAAAGCACCATACACTACCCACCATTGCGACCTGTACGCTCTCGTTGGTTGGCCCTCGCTTCATACTCGTCGCCAAACCCACTGGCTACAGGTTATCTACAAGTCTCTGCTAGGTAAAGCCCTGCGTTATCTCAGCTCACTGGTCACCATAGCAGCACCCACTCGTAGCATGTGCTCCAGCAGGTATATCTCTCTGGTCACCCCCAAAGCCAATTCCTCCTTTGGTCGTCTTTCCTTCCAGTTCTCTGCTGCCAATGACTGGAACGAACTGCAAAAATCTCTGAAGCTGGAGACTCATATCTCCCTTACTAGCTTTAAGCACCAGCTGTCAGAGCAGCTCACAGATCACTGCACCTGTACATAGCCCATCTGTAAACAGCCCATCTATCTACCTACCTCATCCCCATATTGTATTTATTCATTTATCTTGCTCCTTTGCACCCCAGTATCTCTGCTTGCACATTCATCTTCTGCACATCTACCATTCCAGTGTTTAATTGCTATATTGTAATTACTTCGCCACCATGGCCTATTTATTGCCTTAACTTACTTCATTTGCACTCACTGTATATAGACTTTTTGTTTTATTTTGTTCTACTGTATTATTAACTGTATGTTTTGTTTATTCCATGTGTAACTCTGTGTTGTTGTATGTGTCGAATTGCTACGCTTTATCTTGGCCAGGTCGCAGTTGCAAATGAGAACTTGTTCTCAACTAGCCTACCTGGTTAAATAAAGGTGAAATAAATAAATGTCCAATTCCAATTTCCAATTTTCACAAGTATGTGGTACCTTTTTACAACTCTTCGTAAGTTAAAAAAAGATCATCAAAAAGGCAGTTGTTTCAAAACTCAAAGTACATTGTTAATTGATGAACACACAATATCACACAGTCACTTTTTCACCAAACTTAATCAGTGTCTAGAAATACATATTCATATAAAGCAATTAATTGCCTTTAACAATACAATGCTCACATTACTTTTGATATGATTCTCTTCTCATTTGTTAAAATACATTTTACTATTACTTAAAGTGACTGCTCTTGATTGATAATCACTTAACAGTTTGGTAAACCCACAGTAGAGATTTTAAACACGTTTGTCTACTACAGATTTGGAGAACTACATAATGAAAATGTAGGTCCGTAAAGTGTAAACATATAAAATAGGATATATACTCTAATGTACTATTATGATGATGATTATTATGATTTTACTTCACAGTAAATTTGAACAAACCTGATATTGACAATATCAGAGATATACTGTATGTAACAAATGCATCCCCTATACAGTAAATATGTAACACTGCTTTACTAAAATTGCATAGGCCAATACAGTACTGTATTGGCCAGGCAATTTCTGTAGCGGACGCTTTTATCCAAAGTGACAACAGTTAGTCCACATATTTTCAGATGTGATCCCAGTGGGAATCAAACCCACAACTGGTGTTGCTAGTGCCATGCTCTTACGAACTGAGCCACGTACATGACCCCTACAATACATAAGTACAATACAATATATGATTACAATACAGGTGGAAGATATATGATTGCCTTCCCCATGAGTGTACATATGCCGTATCTTAATTTGATCATCCTGTTGTTGCAGGAATTTTCCTGCACTGCAGGAAATGCAAACTTGTAGTGTATTTAAGGTTTAAAAAGGCTTCTTAAGTTTGTAATTTCGACTTTAACATTTAAACCTGATTTGCCCTAAAGAAAAAATTCTTCAACCCCTGCAAAAAATATCCATTAATTATAATCCACATACTGTAACAATTCACATTTCCTGTTTCTGCAGGATTATTTTCCTGATATGTGAACCTGGCTCAAATTAAGATCCATCATCTGTACCACCGTCCTTCTGGCCATGGATGACGCATGCAATGACATCAGTCAGGACCTACAGTACCAGTGAAAAGTTTGGACACAACTACTCATTCAAGGGTTTTTCTTTATTTTCACTATTTTCTGCATTGTAGAATAATAGTGAAGACATTAAAACTATGAAATAACACATATGGAATCATGTAGTAAACAAAAAGTGTTCAACAAATCTAAATATTTTAGATTCTTCAAAGTAGTCACCCTTTGCCTTGACAACAGCTTTGCACACTATTGGCATTCTCTCAACCAGCTTCATAAGGTTGTCACCTGGATTAACAGGTGTGCCTTGTTGAAAGTTAATTTGTGGAATTTATTTCCGTCTTAATGCATTTGAGCCAATCAGTTGTGTTGTGACAAGGTAGTGGTGGTATACAGAAGATAGACCTATTTGGTAAAAGACCCAGTCCATATTATGGCAAGGACACCTCAAATAAGCACAGAGAAACCACAGTCCATCATTACTTTAAGACATGAAGGTCAGTCAATCCGGAAAATTTCAAGAACTTTGAAAGTTTCTTCAAGTGCAGTCGCAAAAACCATCAAGCGCTACGATGAAACTGGCTCTCTTGAGCATATTACATTCAAAGGGCAATTTTGGAACATGTATCTTGCATTTTTAGCCATTGGATTAACTGGTTATTAAAATAACTAAATTGAGAAGATATCATTATGTGTTTTGGTGATTAAAATCAATGTTGTCATGGTATTTCAAAGTATATTTATATTTTGGATCAATGGTTGTGCGGTGAAAGATGTCTTCAAGCAAAATTAATGCACAAGAAAAAGTTCTGAATATGAGACTTGCTGCGTTACAAGTCTTACCAGTTCTGAGTTGTATACTAAGAGTTTTGAAAATTCACCACATACTTGTGAAAATGGCATCCAAAGCGATAAAAAAAACAATAATACACTTCATATCACCTCTGGGCTCATCCTGACAATAACAATCCTGCCTTAGCCCCAATCTACAGTATGTTAGAGCAGCACTGGATGGAGACAGAGCAAGGTTTGGGAGGAGTTCCTTCTTTACCACAGTGGAATCTAGCTTTGTTTGCCAGTTGGCCATGGCTGTGAGTGTGTGTGTGTGTGTGTGTGTGTGTGTGTGTGTGTGTGTGTGTGTGTGTGTGTGTGTGTGTGTGTGTGTGTGTGTGTGTGTGTGTCTGTATGTGTGCCAATGTGCCAGGGCCAAAAGAGCTGCCAGATAGTCTTGTTATAGGATTTATTAGTGAGGCACAAAAAGTGGTCACATTTTCCACTTGCAAACACTAACTAACGGGTGCTATAGGAATCAGGACTGCTCACAAATAAAGTTAATATAACCAGGCCTCTGGTGCCAATCCTAGTCATCTATTTGCACTTACAGAAATAATGACAAATGTTTTTATTTTACAGCCATTAGGTAACCATATTATGTCGCCTATTATCTGAATCTAGGTCGATTGACCGACAATTTTGTAGAAAACAATCTAAAAATCTAACTTTGCAGTAGTTTGGTAGGCTCTATATCCAATGAATGCCTAAATTGCTAGTGCTATTGTTAACTTTCTTGCCTAGAATAAAGTGTGACAGAAGATTATCAGTGTTCTCACTTCTATGGAAACAACTTAAAGAGTATGTGGACTTTGCCAAGTGTAGAAGTAGTATCTCTCACTAGCAGATTGGTCTGACTTCTTACTGTAGAATTTAAATCAAGATCACTTTTTTGGACCTCCCAAATAACTCAATCCACCGGGATGGGTGAGTGAGTGAGTGAGTGAGTGAGTGAGTGAGTGAGTGAGTGAGTGAGTGAGTGAGTGAGTGAGTGAGTGAGTGAGTGAGTGAGTGAGTGAGTGAGTGAGTGAGTGAGTGAGTGAGTGAGTGAGTGAGTGAGTGAGTGAGTGACAAGAGGTCTCATAGATAATGTTTTGGACCATCCATAGGGGTCTCATGCTAAACCTGGTATTAGTCTGGGTACTAGGCAATACCACTGCAGGTGCTATTTCCACACTACTTCCAATGCTTTCCAGTCATATGGGGGCTCCTTGAGGAAATGTTCACTTTCTTTATCTGATTTCTGGTGTGTGCCCTATAGCTAATGACTGGCTCAACTAAATGAGCAAGACTCAACAGCGTACCACTGGCCCCCCTGACAGCGGTCCCTTAGTTTTCAATCATTAGAAGCACTTTGGACTGAATTAGTGTCTGAAAGCCAAGTCCTGGCAGGTGGCCAGCTCGTTGGGACAGAGACTGCTATTGACACAAGGGTCCTTTAAGGGGCTGACTTTTTACAAGGCTTGGCCGGTCAAGTATCTCTTTTGGGCTGAATTCCACAAAACTTCTCAAGGGAAAGAAATGTAATCAGGCAATGCTTGGTTCTCAGCCGCTGGACCTTGATTATTTGCTGGTATTCTATCCATCAATGTTCCAATGAACATTCTATTTCCAAATAGAGCATTACCTAATATGACTATTTGGCCCATTTGCAGGCTTTTTAATCTAGGAATGGTGACTGCATTAACTCAATACAATGTGTCTCTAACTCAATACACTGCACAAGGGTCCTCAGCTGCAAATGCAAAGGGAAGCGGAAAGTATGTTGCTCTTTCTGAAGTGATATCATATGATGGATATGACTCTTTCTGAAGTGATATCATATGATGGATATGACTCTTTCTGAAGTGATATCATATGATGGATATGACTCTTTCTGAAGTGATATCATATGATGGATATGACTCTTTCTGAAGTGATATCATATGATGGATATGACTCTTTCTGAAGTGATATCATATGATGGATATGACTCTTTCTGAAGTGATATCATATGATGGATATGACTCTTTCTGAAGTGATATCATATGATGGATATGACTCTTTCTGAAGTGATATCATATGATGGATATGACTCTTTCTGAAGTGATATCATATGATGGATATGACTCTTTCTGAAGTGATATCATATGATGGATATGACTCTTTCTGAAGTGATATCATATGATGGATATGACTCTTTCTGAAGTGATATCATATGATGGATATGACTCTTTCTGAAGTGCAATAATTTGAAGATATTCTTTCTGAAATTCTATCATTGGATATTAAGATGCAGTGTTGAGTTGAGCACAAGTGAAAATGGATAGCATCAGCATTTCTACACCTGGAATGGCTGATCAATGGATCGTCACACAAAATATATTCATTCTTTAAATAAATATTCCTCTTATTCAATGTTTGGGTCCAGGGTTATGTTAAGTTTAAACTATGACACCAAGCACTGGACATTCCCTTCCCACCAAGTTATTTAAATCCTCTTCCCAGATCTCGGTGTGTTTTCCTCTAATTGACACAGTGGCTGTTATTCTTTCCCAATGAAAGTATTTCCCACAAGAAGCGTCATAGTCATTCCGGAGGTAGTTGACTACTCTGGGAAGTTCTTCAGTTCCTGGTAGTGCCTGGTCTGTGTCAGAGATCGATGGAAAAACCATCAACCACCCTAGAATGAAGAGACATTAAGTATGCTCTACGGCTGCTGTTTCAACAGAGGCCGAATGGGGGGACAAAGAGTAGACCAGACGAGTTGTGTAGAAGAAGAATGCCGTGAAGGTTTAAGGAGATAGGGGACAATATTGCCAGACAAAAGGTAGTTTTCCAAATGGATATTTGCACGTTAACATTTGGATGGAACATACCGTATGATGCATCCATTCTATTATTTTCAGTGTGTGTTTTTTCTTCCCTGCCTGTAATACTGGGTTTCAGAATATGACCAAATTGCCCTCTAGTGGCCTCATGGTCCCGTGTGGCTCAGTTGGTAGAGCATGGTGTTTGCAACGCCAGGGTTGTGGGTTCGATTCCCACGGGGGACCAGTATGAGAAGAAAATGTATGAAATGTATGCACTCACTACTGTAAGTCGCTCTGGATAAGAGTGTCTGCTAAATGACTAAAATGTAACGGGTGGAATGTTATTAATATTTTTCAGAATAAATAACCATTATTTCAAAAAACCCACCAAAAATCTGGTGTTTCTATTTCAAACTGTTTTATATTTCAGTCTTCTGTGATGTATATAAAGTGTAATATTGGGATGAAAACTCAGAATACATTTCAACTCATATCTAACATGCTACAGGTAACTTTTTTTAAGCCCAAAATGTATGTGTGTGGTGTATATACTTTGTTTCAAAGTAGATTTGTTTAAGACTACCAATAAACAGTCTGTGTGGCCCTGATTTAGCCCACTGGAGTAAAATGTTATTAAACTGATTTCAGACACAGTCAGTAAAGTTACATGCACACAATAATATGATTATTGTGGATAGTCAAATTAATATAATAGTTTTTTAAAAATTGTTTACATGCAAGAAGAACGATTTCCCTAAAAATCCTGTGTACATGGACACATCTGAAATCAGGCTACCTATGGGACTTTTGATAAATGCAGAATATCGGCAATCAAAATAAACGTTCTACCACAGTGGCCATGTTCATTTTGCGAAACCTTTTGGATTTTGAGTTCAGATATATAAAGTTTGTATGCGAAAACTATTTCTAAGATACAGTTTGTCAGTTTTTCCAAACTCACTTCACTCGCGCTACCGGTGCTGGCACATGTAGATCAAATACACAGCTGCAACGTCGATGAAGCTATTTACATGTCCTAATAGTTCGATTTTGACCTTACACCGATTAAGATAACTGTAAGCAGAGTAAGGTGTTTACATACTTGGCCTAGTGCCATAATCAGTTTAATCTTGAATTATTAGTGTGCATGTAAACGTACTCATTGCAGGATAACTCGACTGAGGTGGCAGTAGCTTCTGCACTCTGCCTTGAGAGAGTCCGTCTGGAACAAGATGACAGGCCCCGCTCTGCATAACAGGCAATTGGAGCAGGTTGTTGGATCTGGGCCCTTGCGTTCTTCAGGGGGCTTCCCTGTGCGTTTGCTGAGGTAAACACAGCAACCATGGCAGGCTATTTATACCCCGGTAACACCAGTGCCCTATCCTGCTTCTCAGAAGAGGAATCCGTTTCACTGTTACCTACGCACACAATAACCCAGGATAGACCACCACCCCCTGTCACCTCTCTCTCCCTCACAGTGACACCCCTCCCCTTCCCTAATACCCACACCCATGTCTGTCTCCATTTCTCATTCTCACCACTCTTTCTATCCCTTACTCTCTCCAATGCCTCTCATCTCAAACTCTCTTTCCTTCTCTTCTCCATCTACTTCACCAGATTTATCTTCTTCCTTCCTCCCTTCATCACCCATCCACCCCTCCATTCCGTGTGGCTCTAGTGTTACATGGCGAGCTCAGACCTCCTGAGACATGGGCGCCACCAGTGTCCAGATCCTGTACCCCCTCCCCTGTACAGAGGGCCAACAGATCCTGTAACCCCTCCCCTGTACAGAGGGCCAACAGATCCTGTACCCCCTCCCCTGTACAGAGGGCCAACAGATCCTGTACCCCCTCCCCTGTACAGAGGGCCAACAGATCCTGTACCCCCTCCCCTGTACAGAGGGCCAACAGATCCTGTACCCCCTCCCCTGTACAGAGGGCCAACAGATCCTGTACTCCCTCCCCTGTACAGAGGGCCAACAGATCCTGTACTCCCTCCCCTGTACAGAGGGCCAACAGATCCTGTACCCCCTCCCCTGTACAGAGGGCCAACAGATCCTGTACCCCCTCCCCTGTACAGAGGGCCAACAGATCCTGTACTCCCTCCCCTGTACAGAGGGCCAACAGATCCTGTACCCCCTCCCCTGTACAGAGGGCCAACAGATCCTGTACCCCCTCCCCTGTACAGAGGGCCAACAGATCCTGTACCCCCTCCCCTGTACAGAGGGCCAACAGATCCTGTACCCCCTCCCCTGTACAGAGGGCCAACAGATCCTGTACCCCCTCCCCTGTACAGAGGGCCAACAGATCCTGTACTCCCTCCCCTGTACAGAGGGCCAACAGATCCTGTACCCCCTCCCCTGTACAGAGGGCCAACAGATCCTGTACCCCCTCCCCTGTACAGAGGGCCAACAGATCCTGTACCCCCTCCCCTGTACAGAGGGCCAACAGATCCTGTACTCCCTCCCCTGTACAGAGGGCCAACAGATCCTGTACCCCCTCCCCTGTACAGAGGGCCAACAGATCCTGTACCCCCTCCCCTGTACAGAGGGCCAACAGATCCTGTACCCCCTCCCCTGTACAGAGGGCCAACAGATCCTGTACCCCCTCCCCTGTACAGAGGGCCAACAGATCCTGTACCCCCTCCCCTGTACAGAGGGCCAACAGATCCTGTACTCCCTCCCCTGTACAGAGGGCCAACAGATCCTGTACTCCCTCCCCTGTACAGAGGGTGGCAAGCTGTGTCCGTTTGAGTTACATATAGCACATTCAGACACAGAGCTCCACAGAGACACAGCCAGGTATTTTTGAGGTATTTTTGATGAGAAAGAATCTTATTGTCAGTATCGAGGGAAAGTGTCCTTTTGCTCTTGGGTCAAAATGCCAGTCAGCTTTTGCGTTTCTAAATTACTATTGTGTTCAAAGGGTGCCTGCTTTCGTTTTATCATTGTTTTTTGGTGTATAAAGTGAAATATGTATTATATTGAAAAAGTCGCTCTCAAGATCCCAACTTTGATGTCTTTCACATAAAACAAAAATGTCATAGTTAAATGCACTGACAAATTATCTTAAGTGATGGGGAATATTGCTGTTGGATAATTATTATAATATCAGCCTTAAAGCGCCAATGTGTATACATTTACCAGCATTAACTTTAGGCAGTCCACAAAAAGTTATTAAGTTAAGCTCCAGATCTGTTTTACTTTGAAAGAAAAGATGTGGCTGTTTAGAAGTTTAAAGAGCTTTTTATTTCATTTACACTGAATTTCACTAAAGCGATGGTAAATCTTCCCACTAAGAATATCCCAAACGATATCTGTCAAGTGAACACTCACTGAAAACAAGTAAGGCTCACCTTTGTAAGACAAATGCACTCTGGGAGCAGTCCGAGCGTCGGCATGGCAACTGTAGACACATAAACTCAGGAGAAAGAAGAGGAGGGCTTGGGTGGTCTCCATAGCAATGACAGCAGCGTTAACCTTTGGAGTCCTACAAAGGGGAAAGGGAAAAGCATTACAGATTAACTGAATGTCACTTAAAACCATCATATAATTTGCTGCCATTTAGAGAGAGTTCCACATCCAATGCAACATCCCTTGCACAGAAAAGAGTAGATTTGAGAAGTTAAAAAGCAGATGATACGTTTTAAATTAGCTTCCAGTCTTCTGACACTGAAATCACCTTGACCCTTGTAATAATCTGTTTGCAGGTCAGTGAGCATCAGAGCTTTCTTTGTCAGAACCAGAGTTAAGAATAAAAATACCTCATTACTGAGAGATATCATTACCATGTCAATCGCTACAAATTCCCATTTCAGGAACACTATCAATAACAGGACAACAAAAGAGTGCGCACAATCAACTACAAACTGATGCAGAAACGTTGGGTACTAGTAAATATTAGGTGCCAGTTTGCCTGACACAGATTAAACCTAGTATTTCAATAGAGATGTTTCAATAGAGAAGCACTTTCAATAGATGTGCTTTTTTAGTTAGGACAAGGCCTAATACTGTGTCTGGGAAGCTGACACTAAGAAAACTATCCTATTTAACATACTGAGAAATTGTCAATTAACGAATCATTGAATTGTATGACTTTGTAGGAAGCCTCATCAAGTCCTCCACATTCAGAGGCTTCTTTATAACAGGGACACCCAGATAAATCGGATAACAATCAATGACAACAAGACAGAGAAGCCATAGACAGAGAACACAACCTTGTCCACATGATTCAGTTTGGGACAATGTCTTGTTCCCGTTCCTATGACTGGGTTATTGTGAAATAGCTTGGGTCTCAAATAGCCAGGGAGCAGCACAAAGTGACCATCTCTATTTGACCTGTGTGCCCTTCCTCTGTCACTGGGACAGTGGTGGAGTAAAAAAGACTGTGTGAGAGTGGAGCAACAAGGACTTCCCGGGAGTGACACACTCCAAAGGAGATTAGGAAAGTATGCACTCCGAGACTGAGAGTTCTTAAACACTGCAGCCAAATCCTGGCAGCTAATACAAATCCCAGTCACATTGTCTTGCTTTAAATCTTAAACTCCTTTAGTAAGAGACTGTCTAAAAGCAAGAGAACCACCAATAAGGATCACACTCACTTACTCACTAGGCTTCGAAATCTAATGTAAATCAGGTCTGTTTAAGTTAGGGTGTGGGTGCTGTACTGTATTTTCCACACATATACCCAAGGTTAATGACGGGTTATCATAACCGGAACATAAACACCTTCGCCTAACCTCAGACACACCACAAAGAAGAAGGGTTAAAAGGAGCGTGTGGCCGTCCTATCGCCTCTGACCAGAATATCAGACAACATGTCACGACGATTCTACATGTTGAATTGACGCAAACAGCCACCATTCGTAGTCACCCAGTAGGGCGATCGCTTACACAACACGGCTACTTGCTGCTTTTAGCTGTTCGTTGGAAACAAACATCATTATGTTGTCATCCAGAGTCACATTATAGCACAAAATATTTTACATACAGCAGATTTTTAAAGGACCAAAGCGTTTCGTCTGCTTCGTGTTTTTATTTTGGCCATGGAAAAAATATTGCAATACTGGTATCATCACAGCCCTAAATGATAATATTGCTTTTCTCTGTCAACATGCTTACATCCATACTTATCCAACAAAATTACCACAGTAATAGTAGCAGTAGTAGTAGTAGTAGTAGTAGTAGTAGTAGTAGTAGCAGCAACAGCAGAAGCAGCAGCAGCAGCAGCAGTAGCAGAAGTAGTAGTAGTAGTAGTAGTAGCAGCAGTAGTAGTAGCAGCAGTAGTAGTAATGCAGTAGTAGTACAGTAGTATTTTTTTACAGTACCAAAACCATAATTTTATTCCACCACGGGAAAAAGAGCTAGTGCGTAATCACCTCACTGCTAGTTTGACTGAGTTGAGCCCCAAGTCTTACATTATCATAATACTGTTTAATTAAGTCATAATAATAGGCTCCATTATATGCTTGCTGTTATGGTGAATATGAGAGCAGTGGGGCCTCTGCTTGACTTGCTCAGCAACATTCTCCACAGTCTGTTGCTTCTGTATGGTCCCGGAGGGTATCAGGACATTAGGCTGCCTTTGAACATGACACATTGGATGTTTCTCAATCTACATACTACTGTGCTCCACACTCTCTGCTCCGAGTTCGTTCTCCGAGGACGTTCTCTTGAGTACGCTCTTGTGAGGACAAGATTGTGGAGAACACATAAAAATGTACATTTGAGAAGCACTGCCCACTCCCATGCTACTGCATTACCTTTGACCAATAAAGACAAAACAAGATACCTACATAAAAAAAGCAAGCTTGTAACTTCATAATTATCAGCTATATGTGAATCGTATTAAGCTATACTGAACAAAAATATAAAAGCAACATGCAACAATTTCAAATATTTAACTGAGTTACAGTTCACAAAAGGAAATCAGTCAATTGAAATAAATTCATTAAGTCCTAATCTATGGATTTCACATGACTGGGCAGGGGTGCAGCCATTCAGAATTAGTTTTCCCCCACAAAAGAGCTTTATTACAGACAGAAATACTCCTCAGCCCACAGGTGAAGAAGCTGGATGGGGAAGTCCTGGGCTGGCATGGTTACACGTGGTCTGCGGTTGTGAGGCCAGTTGGACGTACTGCCAAATTCTCTAAAGCGACGTTGGAGGCAGCTTATGGTAGAGAAATTAACATTCAATTCTATGGCAAAGCTCTGGTAGACATTCCTGCAGTCAGCATGCCAATTGCACGCGCCCTCATAACTTGAGACATCTGTGGCATTGTGTTGTGTGACAAAACTGCACATTTTTGGGTAGCCTTTTATTGTCCCCAGCACAAGGTGCACCTGTGTAATGACCGTGCTATTTAATCAGTTTCTTAATCAGCTTCTATCAGCTTCTATGCCACACCTGTCAGGTGGATGGGTTATTTTCTCAAAGGAGAAAATCTTCACTAACAGGGATGAAATGTAATGCGATGCTACTGGCAGCAGAGAAGTCAGGCGCAGGAGAGCGGAAACTGATTTACAACGGTTGTGTTTAATAACCATAAACCACCGTCAACAGAACAAATACAATAAATGGGTCAAACAAAACCCGCTAATAGCCAGCATACCGTGCACAAGCACTACAACAAACAATTACGGACAAGGACATGGGGGGGAACAGAGGGTTAAATACACAACATGTAATTGATGGAATTGGAACCAGGTGTGATGGAGACAAGACAAAACCAATGGAAAATGAAAAGTGGATCGGCGATGGCTAGAAGGTCGGTGACGTCGACCGCCGAATGAACAAGGAGAGGGGCCAACTTTGGCGGAAGTCGTGACATGTAAATACATTTGTTCATAAAATTTGAGAGAATTCACATTTTGTGAGTATTGAACATTTCTGGGATGTTTTATTTCAGCTCATGAAACATGGGACCAACACTCAACAGTGAAGAGGCGACTCCGGGATGCTGGTCTTCTAGGCAGCGTTCCTCTGTCCAGGGTCTGTGTTCTTTTGCCCATCTTAATATTTTATTTTTATTGGCCAGTCTGAGATATGGCTTTTTCTTTGCAACTCTGCCTAGAAGGCCAGCATCCCGGAGTCACCTCTTCACTGTTGACGTTGAGACTGGTGTTTTGCAGGTACTATTTAATGAAGCTGCCAGTTGAGGACTTGTGAGGCACCTGTTTCTCAAACTAGACACTTTAATGTACTTGTCCTCTTGCTCAGTTGTGCACCGGGGCCTCCCACTCCTCTTTCTATTCCGGTTAGAGCCAGTTTGCGCTGTTCTGTGAAGGGAGTAGTACACAGCGTTGTACAAGATCTGCAGTTTCTTGGCAATTTCTTGTATGGAATAGCCTTCATTTCTCAGAACAAGAATAGACTGACGAGTTTCAGAAGAGAGGTCTTTGTTTCTGGCCATTTTGAGCCTGTAATTGAACCCACAAATGCTGAAGCTCCAGATACTCAACTAGTCTAAAGAAGGCCAGTTTTATTGCTTCTTTAATCAGGACAACCGTTTTCAGCTGTGCTAACATAATTGCAAAAGGGTTTTCTAATGATCAATTAGCCTTTTCAAATGATAAACTTGGATTAGCTAACACAACGTGCCATTGGAACACAGGAGTGATGGTTGCTGATAATGGGCCTCTGTACGCCTATGTAGATATTGCATTAAAAATCTGCTGTTTCCAGCTACAGTAGTCATTTACAACATTAACAATGTCTACACTATATTTCTGATCAATTTGATGTTATTTTAATGGACAAAACATTGGCTTTTCTTTCAAAAACACCGACATTTCTAAGTGACCCCAAACTTTTGAACGATAGTGTGTATATATAGTATATATCCTAAGAATTGTGGCCTTTTTTAAATATCAGAAAAGCATTACATAAATCATCCCAATGAGCTCGCATGACAGGGTGTTGTGGAGGAGTCTGAGTCTGCATATAGCATGTTAGCCTCTAATCACAAGCCACAGGTGACTGAGAGCATGTTATTATCATCCCAGAGAGAGCCTTGGTCTAAGAGGAAGTTCCACCTGCACATTGGAGAGTGGAGACAGAAGCATGGGCCTCGCCAATGCAAACAGACCATACTCTCAAATAGGTTGAACTGCTGAAGATAAGAGGAGATCTGGATGGTCAGATACATGGTCGCAGGGTAGGAAAAAAACAACTCTTTATGAAGAATGCACAAAAAATATGGTTACTACTAGAACCTCAGAGGAAAAGAAGAGCAGGGTACTAAGTACTTGAGTGTGTTTACTCTCTCTAAAGTCCAACCTGGTTCAAGCATATTCATGAAACATTGGTTCTTACTGTACTATTTGCAATTAGCTATTGCTGGTTCTGCATGTTTTACAACTGATCTATTCGACCTGAGGACTAGTGCATAGATCTAATGAGATGTGCCAGACTGTACAAGCGTATCCATGCCACATAACAGGGGGATGGGAGGAGGAAATAAAAAAAGAGTAAAAGAGAGAGGGAGAGAGAGAGAGAAAGCAAGAGAGTGGGATGAGAGAGGGAATGGACACAAAACATGTTGGAGAGCAAAACAAATCACACAAAAAAGGTAGGATTTTCACGTTTGAGTCATGAATTTGGACCTGTGTCCACAGTAGATAAACAACAAAAAGCCATCAAGTTCCTTTCCACTGCCTCAATTCCTCTGCCAAGTGTAAGCTTGAAGACAAACAACGAGAAGCTAGCTAAACCTCAGTTTTGGGTTGTAGCGTAGTGAAATTCTCCTCAAAAATAAATGTTGTTTCCGTGAAACCAGCAAAATTGCCAGCAGTGGCTTGCAAAGGGCATTCAGTCTTTCAAGTGACTGGATAGCAGAAGGAGTATATCACGGAGCAAAGATAGGTGAAACATTTTCAACAGAACAGTCATTTCTAGACACAGGGAACATCATAATGGACAATGGAGCACTAGCTCTGCTTATGATGTCATAGATGCTCCTGTGTGGTCAGATGTGGTCGCTTCATAGGCAATGCAATGACCTGTGGTGAAAAGTCCATGGAAATAATGTGGGGTTCACAGCCGTATTCTGGAGTTAGTTCCAAATGACTAACAGTTCACATTAGAAGTCTAGATGGGGTGGTCCTAGCAACGCAAACCACAATTGCGATAAGGAATGCACAGATCCACAGAACGAGACAAACAAAGGAATGCATCAAAGGATCCCTCATACGGAACTCAATGAAAGAGGAATGAAATTAAACAAGCTAGTACAGACTTTTCAAGCAAAGTTGTACATGTTTATTTTGTCAGAGACTCCATTTCAGTCCCAAAAATATTTGTCTCAAAAATGTACCCAAAAAAAAATATGATTCTTCAACGTTAGTTGATTAAGTGAATCCGCCATGTTGGCGTTGCAACAAAATTCTTGACCCCGTAATCCAACCTGTCATAGGTTTAAGCCGACAGAAGTGTGGCCATGGCTCCTGAAAACATATCAACATCTATCTCACACACTACTGTCTGTCCACATCTCACGATGCAATCAGACTCATTAAAGTAGTGCAGAAAGAGCTGTGTGCTGCACCCTAGAGAAAACATGTTGGGGCCTGAAAACCTGCCACAGCTGATACAACTTTTCACACCATTATTGTCCCATAAAAAAACAGAGACAGGCTATACTTGAGGGCTAATCCTGGATCTTAGCATACTGTATAATGATTACATTAATCACTAACAGTTACACAATAAATTGATGTTGCAACGGCACAGGAATTCACCAACATACATGGCTTTCCTTGAGGCATGAATGTATTGAATAAGTCATATCAAATTGATTTCTATTTGTCTCAAGCATTTTCTTTTTAATCAATGGCCTTCACTTTGGTATAACCAGAGATAATAGAGTACTGTACTTGAGTTTCTAATTTGCAGCCTGCTCCCTGATTGTGCATACTCTCATCATTCTACATCTGGACAACTGTAATTTGACCCAGAATCCACTAAGTATACAAACTGTAATTTTACCCAGAATGCACTAAGTATACAAACTGTAATTTGACCCAGAATGCACTAGTATACAAACGAAGACTAAAGAGGGCAGAAGTTTACCCAGGACTTTGAGGGTTTAGTGTCCATAAAAGATGGTGATACATTTCCAAAAGCCAACATTCATAGTAATCCTCCTGATCTTGGTTTTATTTGTTTCGTATAACCGATAGGTTTATGGAGGTTGTTTTTTCCTAAAGGCACTTTCCTGGCTGGAAAGCTGTGGATATGGACGGAAAAATATAAAGGCATAAAATGGGTGGGTCATAAGGCTGTTTGAATCCTTCCTGCAGATTTGAAGTGCAGATTAGGAGCTGGTTGAAGTGACAGATTGCATATGGTTTTCTAGGGCACATGGTCACAGGGGAAAAGGAAAGAGGTTCCCACGAGAGGCTTGTGTATATCACCATGCATACTGCATCTCCAACAGTACAGGGACCACAGAGATAAAACTAGCCATACAAAACGAGTGTTTTATCTCTATGACTGGGCCCGCTAGCTTGGCCAACAATTAGTCCCTGATGTTGGTCCGAGTGGTCGTCCCCATGCAGCACCT
Organism: Salmo salar; assembly: GCF_965601325.2. Classification (NCBI taxonomy): domain Eukaryota; kingdom Metazoa; phylum Chordata; class Actinopteri; order Salmoniformes; family Salmonidae; genus Salmo; species Salmo salar. The sequence goes on along the minus strand of NC_138303.1, from coordinate 31,017,249 downwards.
CTCCACACGCGCCGATCGGGGACAGGGCTGTCAACGTGAGAGCTCATTAGCACGGCCTCTTGGAAAGAAAGCTGCGACAGGCTTGGAGGGCGGCCCCAGGAGGGACGGAGACTGCCAGCACGGGTCAATGGGGGTCATGTTTCCACATCGTCTGCCGAAAACCTAATCATTATTTACCTAAGCCCAACCCTTGCTGTTAGCGCCATCTCCCCAACACCAGGTGGGTTTCTCTCTCTGTCTTTCTGTCTGTCTCGTTCTCTCTCTATCTCCAGAATGGCAACAGCACATGCCATATATATCATAGGATAATGAAAGTCAAACAAATACCCCTGTGAAACTTCTTCTAATACAATGCTGTATCACCAATCAGGATCCGTACAACATTACTGTGTGGAGTGACTGACCTGTGCCTCCCTGCCTGTTCTCCCTTGGTCTGTTTCAGTATCAGCACGTGTCAACACCTATTTAATTCTGTGGAGGGTACAGCATGTTTCATCCTCGCTCAGGGGACAAATGCTTGGCCAGTCAGAGGGCCTCCGACTCACAGCAGAAATATTTCATTCACAGACTGTCAATGCCTCCACTCCACTTGCGGATGCACCTGTGCCGTGGTCCTGAGACTTTTAATCAATCATGATTCCTATTTCTGACGCGTCACAAGAACAGTCTGTTTGGTGAACCATGACACCATGCATACATAGCATATTATGTTTGTAGGGAGTGTCTCCTGTTAATCTGATGTCTCTTTTGTCACTTTTGGCTTCATGTGTTATGACATCATTGCCTAAATCAAGAGCCCAGTGTTCTAGAACCCAATTGTGTGTTTGAGGAGAGGAAAGTGCTATGGTCTGTCCGGAGGGTCCTACAGTGGGTGTGTTGTGGCTCCTCTCCAGTAGCAGCTGTAACCAGGCTCCCTCCACACAGGTCTAGGGTCCAATGTGTAATCCAGGCCAAGTGATGAACTTTGGAGTTGACCGTTAAGCTCCTGCGCGTCTAAATACTGGATTCAGCACCTCCCTTCAAAGGCTGTTAAGCTCCCGCTGTCTTATCTGCTCCTCTTTGAACTACTACACTTCCACGACCATGACCATGTCTCCTGTAGCTCCACAATAGGCCTGTCAGCAAGCACAAGACTCAGGACAAGTAGTGGGTGAGAGACGGACTGACTGAACTTCAATTTGAAACTAATTTGTTACTTTTCGAGAAGAAATAACTACAAACATTTGAAAGGATCCAGTTTCCTTCAAAGTGTTACTGGCAGCATAGCCTTCATTTCTAGGCTATTTCACAAGGGAAGTGTCACACTTGGCAAACTCAGTGAATTTAAGGAATGAGTTGCCTATATTTTCAACTACAACAAAAAGCTTGGTAGCTGCTGGCATCAACACAATTGAAGTGTTTCAGAAATGCTACATTAGAAAAACGATGACTGAACATACTAGCTAGCTAGCTAAGTCATAGTCCATGAAATGTCACCTGTCATTCAGGTGTAACCAGAGCTATATGTGTTAGCTAGCATATACTTGTTCCACTTCACCCAAGCCCACTCTTTGACAAAATGATATCCACAAGATTACGGTGTCTGGCTACAAGACTACTGGCAGCAACAACAAAAAAGACATTTAGAAGATACATTTGCATCTGCTTTTGTTTGCGTCAACTAAAAATCGAAAGAGCTCCAAAGATAGTCTCAAACAATGTTGGCAAACATTGCTGTTTCCCTGAATCTAGAAGGACAGTGAGGGCAAGGGGACAACACATGGATGCCCCCTGCCCTCCCCCTTATGTGATAGCACAAAAGGGGAGCATTTGCGTCACCCCACATTTATGCAGTCCATCGTTCCTCCCTTTCATGTCTCTGTTGGTAATCCAGCCCCCCAGAACTCATTCCCTCAAAGTGGAGGTCATGTGTGCTGTAATGGTACAAAATGAGCGATGGAGCATTAGAGAGCTATTTTGCAAAAAAAGAGAGGGCGATCTATGGACACCCTCCTGTCACATTCCAACACCTGTTTCAAATGGGCTTACTCTTTTGATTTACACAATAAACACTGGATTCCTTTGCAATTACTAAAACTTCTTTCCCTACTATTTATACCCTACAGCTGTTTTCCAGCATTGGATTGGCATATGACAGAACATCTTTTTATTTGTTTTATTTTTTACATGCATGTTTGTTTTTGCCAGACCCAAATCCTGGCTTAACAGACCTTCAGAAAGGTTGCTGTGTTTAGATATAGATTTCACACACATTACAGTCAAGTACAGTCAAGGCTGCACTGCACATCCAGAATTCTATGTTCAATAGAACATTCTTTATTCAAATCAGAACATAGAAAATGTAACACTGAACTCTAAAACAACAGTACATAGTATCCAAGTCCACAAGAGCTTGAGTCTACGGGGCAAGAGACCAGTGAACAAGTGACCCAATCAAAGTGAGGCCCAGGGACACCAGACATGATCAATGGCTCTCTAGATTTACACAGTCGCTGGCTACATCTTCACTCAGTAAAAGGCTTGAAGAATGGTGCATTGGGTTCAAAGAATTTACTTCAGTTTGAGTACAGTGGATACAGAGGCCTAGCACCAGGCCCTCCATGCCTATACTCCATGCCTGTCTGAAAAAGACTGTCTCTACCTCTGGCAGGAGGCCAAGAATCTTCAGAATGGAGGCTTAATACCCCGCGGGCTGACAGCTGCATGGATTAGCTCCCCTTGCCTGCTGTCATTGACGCCCCCTGTATTGTGCCTTTCCCTGTAAAAGTGGCACCAGATTTAGGAAGGATGGTAGGGAGGGGAGAGGGAGGGGGATAACATTCTAAAGTCAAGTCAGGTGCTTCTGCTTTTGAAGTCCTGGTGACAGGCACAAGTGCTGTGTGGCTGGCAGTATACAATATTTATATGGTATAAATAGTATATAATCAGTCTGATACTATCTCTGACTGTCAGTGGGCTGACATTGATAATAAAAGAGAACTCTGCCCCTTGCTCACCTGAGAGCTACTTGTCTTTTTCATGGAGTGCCACATTGTCTTTGATGTGGTGAGGTAAACTTCAAGGATTGAAAAAGAGTGCTGTCCGGAGTAATGCAAAGAACATGCCAGGTTCTGCAATTCTCTTCCTGCATCATACAGCCTAGTACATCTAGGGTATTGTGTTTAGTCACAAAATCATTTGGGGAAAAAGAAACCCCAGGACAAAAACGACAAAAACATTTGAGAATGTATTTAACCATGGTACTGCTCATAAAATTAAATATGGCAACAACATTAGCGGGCCTATATATTTTAAGTCTGCCACACTCACTGGTATACCCAACAATCACTCTCTTCCCCCCTTCCCCCTCCTCTTAACCTCTAGGGCCCAGGCTGGCCCTCATTTGACCCCAGCAAAACTCACTGAGGCTGTCATGACAACCGTCTCAAGAGACCAGTTGTATTTGTGGTGAGTTGGAGCCTGGCAACTGCTTGAATGCCCCAAATCCTTGATGACAAATTTAAGGCAGGGAGATTGTCAGGGAAAGTGATGACGAACCATAGCCAGGTCCCTATCTGAACATATATCTACATGACACCAGCTTTGTGGTTGGCTTCTGATACACTGTGGATCACCTCCAGTTGTTACCCTACATCAAACGTCAAGATGGAACATTTAAAGGTAGACTCAGCGAAATGATGTTGCCAAGAGCAGCACCACAGATATTGAGATGAGAGAGATGCAAGACTTCGCTCTCACACAGTCACCCACAGTATCTGCGCATGTGCACGGAATTGCTTCACGCTGTTCACAGCGTCGTAGCCAGGGCACCAAAACAGCGGAGAAGTTGAGCCTATGCTGTTTACTTTCTGCATCTATGTCATATCATTGAGTCTACCTTCAATTAGTGTACTTAGTTGCAAATCTGCAACATAGAGAGGCATATTATAAGCCTTATATGTCACGTCCTGACCAGTAAAGGGGATATTTGTTATTGTAGTTTGGTCAGGACGTGGCAGAGGGTGTTTGTTTTATGTGGTTCGGGGTTTGTTGGGCTACGTACTTACGTAAGAGGGGTGTTTGTTTAGAGTGTTGCGGGGTTTTTGGTCTATGTTCTAGGTTAGTGTTTTTCTATGTTCAGTCTAGTTTTCTACTTCTATGTTTAGGGTTTGTTGGTTGACCTTCAATTGGAGGCAGCTGTTCCTCGTTGCCTCTGATTGAAGGTCCTATGTATAGGGGTGTTTGTGCTATGGGGGTTTGTGGGTAGTTGTTTCCTGTTTTGTGTCTGTGCACCTGACAGGACTGTTTAGTGTCGTTCGTTGTTTTGTATACGTGATTTGTTTGTTTTTCCTTCTTTTGATTTAATAAAGAAGATGAGTATACACGTTCCCGCTGCACCTTGGTCTAATCCTTACGACGCCCGTTACATTATACATGTATAGGGCCTTATAAAATCTGTTTTATTTGTTGCTTGATTCCGTTTTGTTTTCCCCATGTTCCAGTTTCACCGTTTAGTTTTTCCAGGTTCCCGTTTTTTTTCCTTCAGGTTTTTGCTCTCAAAATTACACCTTCTAAGTCGACAACAATGCTTAAACTACATCAGGAGACCACTTTTGAGGTCTGGGATTTTTGTTGTTGAAATGTTGATTTTTGGGTCTAGTTACCCTTTAATTCCAGTGTGCACCTAGCAAGAGGCTGTTGTTTAGCTGTGTTTTTGTAGCACACATGTGATGGTAGAGTTTGCGAAACAAATACCCACTGGATAATCATGATATCAATCTGCCATGTAAGCATAGGCTACTTTGTAGTTAACAATTAATTTACAAGGTTTTTGAGAAAGCCTTTCCATCTACCAGAAGACTTTCATTAGCATCATCTCTAACGGCTGCACAAAGGGGTAGACTCGCACCCACCGCACATACACACAGAGGGGGAATTATCATTGCCTCTTACAGAAAGTTGCAGGAAATACGAATCACTGATGCATTCGGTTCATGCTTTATGATATACTTGGCCAAATTAACACATTTTCAATACAAATATTTAGTTTATTTCCTACTAAGTTTAATACATTTTTGATTAGTGTTGAATTCCGTTTTAATGTATGGATTCCGTGATTCCATCCGCGTTCTCCGCATGGCAGATTTTATAGAGTCCTTCTTATAATAAGACATTATAAAGGCTTATACGTGGTTATAACAAGTAATACAGCATTATACCTCTCTACTTTATGTAAAGTGTTACTAACTATAATAACAACTTCCTTAGTATAGCACCTTCATACACGCAACACAAAATGATTTACATACAGTACAAAAATGAAACAAATCGTTTTGCCAAGGTTTGCAAAGTAGGGATAAATATGTCCCAGTAAACCTACCAATGTTTTATCCCTGCAATAAAGTTTGTGAATGCTGAGATTCCCCCTAAACTGAAATGTTTAAATATATGTTTAAATATATATATGTTTAAATATATATATGTTTATATATATATGTTTATATATATATATATATATATATTTTACCTTTATTTACCTTGGCAAGTCAGTTAAGAACAAATTCGTATTTACAATGACAGCCTAGGAACAGTGGGTTAACTGCCTTGTTCAGGGGAAGAACGACAGATTTTTACCTTGACGGCTCAGGGATTTGATCTAGCAACCTTTCGGTTACTGGCCCAACATTCTAACCTGCCGGGGTGTCAGGTAACCTAGCATAATTAAAAGCATAATGCCACAAATATACATCAGGTGCGACAGTAAATTACACAAGTCAAAATATATTTCTACTATTTATTGCAAAATGTCAGACAGATAGCTTTTCTCTTTCTTTCTCCTTACACTCTCACCTGCCTATCTAATCCGCAGGGATTCTTGGAGATGTTATGGCAATCTCTTTTGAAGAGCTAAGATAAACACTAAGATAAAAGTTAAAGGTAAAAGGTAAAACTGTCAAATAAAAATAGAGATATTTTGCAGTTGGACAAACATGACTTAGGAGCTGGCCATAAACATAGTAGCAATGAAAATTGTCGCTCACAATGTTTCAACCAACCATTGCCAGGCGACTGTGCCAGGACTCAACGATAAGTCAAAGTTGGATAGGTGGTTTTGCTAAATAAAATGAACCTACACTGGAGTATGAGAACCTACACATAGCCTGTTTCTATTTCAAACAGAAGGGGAGATAAAGTTTCAGGAAACAGAATGGCTTTGAGTCAAGCAAGGCTCAACATGAGCGATTGGAGTATAGACTATACAGAGAGACATGCTAACCAAAAGTAAGAGTTTGCTATTCAGATAAGAGGAAAACGTTCATAGAAGTGCATATTAACAAGAGACATTAATGACCATACAGAGATGGATTATTTTAAATTCTGGTTATGAAAATAATGCATTTTAAAAGCTGCAGAGAGACATTTCATAATCCTACACTCAATTTATTTAATACCCCTTTGCACTCCCATAATCTTTTCACTTCAAACTCAAATTCCATAATTCATTCTATATTCCAATACACCTAACATATGATTTCTTTCATGTTTTCAAACCTGACTTTCAAGCATTTACCTAACCTTCGCATATTTACAACTTTCTGAGGGCAAAGAAAATGCACCAATAATGCAGAATCCAACTTGTACACGGGATGTTGAGAAATAGAATGGAATATTCACAATGCTTAATTTACACAATGATTCAAATTGGAAGCGACAATGTGATAAAAATGTCAAGTTAATTCCACAAATAGGGGCAAAAACGAACAACTGCCAGCATTATGACATGTGCAGTGTTAAAGCACCTGTCAAGACAACATAATGAGGTCTCATAGACATTCAGAATTGATAGGAGCTGTCTATAGCTGCATTTCAAGCTAATGTCTGACTAGTACTACTAAAACGAGACATTAACATTTGCTGCATTGTCAGATGTCGAATATGAGAGGAAAATGTATTTGTGCAACAACCATGGCAATATGAAAGTGCACGGTGTTAATATGGTTACCGTGTTGTTAATGGTATGTTTGTAGCGGTAGCTACAATGTAAATATTTAAGGGCCATAATCTGCATTTGAACTATTCAGATACATTTTCCATGGATTGCACGTGTGAGCAATTAAAGCTATCATTACTTTATTTTCCCCCCTTTCCCGCCACACATTGAAAATGCAAAACCATTACATGATTTCACTAAAATGATAGATGTCCAACCGTGGCTGTAAAGAGCGAAAACTACTGAGAGCTTTTTCATGTTTTTCCTCGTGTATTTGTCGAGGCCCTCACACCTAGCACAAGGCTAGAACACTGTTTGACACACTAAAATAGAAGGAGCAGCTTAGAAAATGTAGCAGATTTTTTTGTTGCTGTAAATTCAGATAGATGTTTTTATTATATTATTTCCTTATCAGAAATTACAGTGTCCCTGCTGGTGTTTTTCAGCTTTATGTCATTTGTTCATAAGGTACTGGCGTAGACTTACCAGTGTCATAGGGAATAGTGTGTAGGTAGGGAACAATTCGCAGCATGACCACAGGTCACAGGACCATACAACTTGTGAAGAACTAGTAGGCCTACACTGAACAAAGACCCTATTTATCTCTTAGATTAAACACAACATAAACAACACTATAAGACGGGGCCCTATACTAATAATAGTCCAGCTAAGAGGATAATAATTTGTTCTGACATTATTTGAGTATGGGCAGATAGCCTATGTCACAAAAAGTGTTGTGCTTTTAACTTAAAATGCATTATTCATAAGCACTTCTGCCAGGGAGGATGAGTATGAATTATACATAGGCCCACTAAGAGGGGAACATATAATGTGCATTCTGAAACCTCATCTCTGGTCCTCAAAAAGTTTGCTCATGAGTTTGTTTAATGAAGATAACATCACTCAGGTGGATGTGTGCCTGCCATGTGGGGAGTGAATTCATAGCCTAGTTTACTACCAGAATTATCAGTCAGATCAGTAAAGCTAAAATGAGATGATAGAGAATTGAATAAATGCCCCATCATCAGGAAAGTGGGCATATTTGAAAATGTGGGGACTGAGGAAACGTCAGCGCATGTGGTATCATTTGCCATAATTTGATCATGTTGAGGGAGGCTGATGGGGCAAAACCTAAGGTTGAACCCCGTCTTTGAAAGCTTAGTAAAGCCTTATTAAAATTTTTATAATGGTTTTATAGATGCTTCATGTCATTCATAAGCGGCAAATACACGCTATAAGGATGGTAAGGGTTTTGCTACATTTGTCAAAGCAGTACACGTAGGTTTACACCTTTTTTATAACAACATTTCTTTGTATGATTTACAAATTATTTCTGACGTATGAAGATTTGATGAGTTATACATAAACTTTATAAGTATAGCGTAGCCTATGCTCTAACTGCGACTGAAGATGCCAAAGACCAATATGGACTACAATGGGGTTGAAAGAAAAGTAACTAGCCTAGTTTTGCAGACAAGAATGGGACTTTACCCGTGACAAAAGGTGCTCTAAACAGAAATGAATAACAAACTCACTTGGAATGCAGGTATGCTCAGTCGGCGTCGTCGATAGACAGTAGATGTCACATTCTGTGGCGTTGTTTAGCCTTCCGAAAATGATAACGTTTGAAATCTGCCTCCAAACTAATAGTAGAAAATGTGTATCACCGTAGGCAATGTAAACGTGTAATACTGCTTCACGTAGACCCACTGCTTCGCGTAGACCCACTGCTTGGTAAGGTTTCGCAAGTTGTCAAAAAGTTGAGGAAAAGAGAGCACTTTTCCTCAAATTACATGCATGGAAATTACGTGATGCTTTAGAAATCTCTCACGTTTCCATTTAAGTCATCGTCCTCTGAAAACTCCGGAATGACAAATCCAGGCATAGACAAATCCAGGAAATATTAACACTTAAAATAGTAAAACCGTCTGGCAGGTGTTAGGCTCTATGCGTTTGTTCTTCCTCCACCGCCCTCTGAGCTCTAGCGTTCAAGCCGCTTGTCCCATTCTTGCTACCTCTCAAGCCAACCGTGTCACAGTTAATTAACTACCTCAGTGCCAGTCAGAGTGAAACTGTAGAACTGGCACTTTTTTCCCTCTAGCAAGACCAACGTGAGACGCTCTTTCTGTCCTGTTTTTATTTGCATTTGAAAACTAAACAATATTGAAAAAATGTTTCATCAAATCTGTACAAGATGGGTAATCAGAAAAGACAACTTAATCCAGATAAATCTAAATGTGAATTACTGCCTTATAGTAATAAGCAGAGTTTTTATTTGACCACATGAAGTACATGATAATTGTAATGTTAATAGGCCTAACAAACAATTGAAATAGGTAGCCTACCAGTTCCCTATGGTACCAACATTTAAAAAAAGCATGTATGTTTAGCAAACACTCCTAAGTAATTCACAGGGCTTCTCATCAACATGGAGTCTGTTGTCCCTTCTTAAGGAGTTTAGATGGATTTGACAATGAGGGAGAAAGGGAGGAATGAGAGAGGCCCCTGAGTTCATGCTGTGCAATTCAAGAAAGATGTTGCTGCTGTCATTGTTCATTTGGCACTTTAGGGCACTGGGAAAAAGCCAGTGTCTGGGAATTCCAGAGATTCCTGCATGGCGGTCCAGCTTGGTGGCATACAACCAGAATCACTTTGCTCCGCTGGAGTCTCCATAAAACAGGAGTGGAGAGAGCAACCATGAAGGGGGGATAAGACGGGCATTCACACACTGCAAAGCCATTCGTCCCCTGCCTGTGTACTCCCAAAACAAATCAGCAGTCTCCATTGCTCATTGTGCAAAATTGTACCGTAGCTAACCTTAAACACTACGAAGCAAGATCTTAGTGAAACATCTTCCTTAGTGAATAACTGAAAGGCAATGACAAATGGGGGGTCCCTTGATGTTGTCTGTATTTATCTACTACACTTAGATTTTAAAAAAGGTGCTATCTAGAACCTAAAAGGTTTCTTTGGCTGTCCCCATAGGTGAACCCTTTGTAGAAGCCTTCTTGGTACTAGGTAGAACCCTTTTGGTTCCAGGTTGAACCCTTTTGGCTTCCTTGTAGAACCCTTTCCACAGCCGAAGAACCCTTTTGGAACCCTTTTTTCAACAACAAAAAATCCGAAAAGGAATGATGATTCGTCATCATTGTGACCAAGGCTGTCATTTCTTGGTCCACCTAGGCACTGAGGGGCTACTCCACAGCCTTCCATATCCGCTCCACACACTACAGTTCTGGGAAGTATTGTGCACTGGGAACTAAGCTTTCCTTTTTTGAGGAAGTGACTTATCCATTACAGGATACAGTTCCAAATCGGTAGTGAACACCACTTACTCTGTACTAATACTGGCTTAACTATTTACACTTGTTTTAAAGTTTTCCAGCAAACAGTCATCTAACAAAATCTTAATGCATTTTGTTCTGAGTCAGTGTACCCCTGAAAGTGTAGGAATATAAATATAGCCACATCTTAGAGGAGCTCATCCTGACGTTTCAGAGAACAATAGCTACAGTATGACTGATGATGGGGCTGTGACTTTGTGTGATCCTTATGTCAACTGGCCCAAAGGAAATGTATTATTTGTGGCTACCACCTGCCTTTATTCATTTTCGGATGACAGAGAACGATGGAGAATTTTACTTTCATTGAACGTAATGACAGCTAAACTCTTCCCCTTTAGTAATCTACACGCTGCTGATATATCAAGTTATTGTGTTTTATTGTGTTTTGTTAAGATTTAGTGTTTTAAAATGATATATTATCATGAATTATAAACCAGTTTAGTCCTGGTTGTCCTTTGGGTGAAAAACAGAAGCTGCGGAAAAGTCCCGTAATGAATAATTATGCATAAAACTGGCAGACCTGATGTTCCTGTAAATATTATAATCTAAAAAGAACTCATACTGTAGATATTAGAAATAAAGAAATGCAAATTATTTGTAGAATATCGTTAATTGATAAAAATTAAGAATTCCTAAAGTCATCATATAAGTCATTCATTGGCTGGGGTGAATCCAGTACCTTGGGTTGGTTGACTCTAGTGTAACTGACATTCAGGGTGTGTGTGACAGAGTTTCCTGAGCTGGAAATGAACAATATCCCTTACGAGATGTAAAACAGAGACAGAGTTGACAGAGTTGACGTCCCACTTCTGTGTGTGGGTGTTCTCTCACAAACTCATCCCCATCATAACTTGCTGACTCCATACTGAAATTATCCCCCATCTGTTTTTGAACCAAACCTCTATGTGCTTTGAACAAAACACTCAAGTATCTCCTGTTCTATGTATTGTGGATATGACATACACTGTTGTTGCTGTCCTCCACAGACCTTAAATGATCTGAGTTTGAATAACCAGTGTTGTGAAAGGAGATTCATGTTCAGTATGCCAACATGCATTGTAAATTCACATTCAGTCCCAGGATATGGTGTAAACACTACCTCAAGGAAATGCTACATGTATATCCATAGCTGTTAGCTAATATTCCAATGTGGCCAGAAAAACAGTATTTTGTGACAAACAGGTGTCCTACCTGGAAGCCACCTAACCTCTGAGCAAGCATTAATTATGTAAAAACATTTTATGAAATAAAACAACAGAGACAAGCTGTGTTTTACGTGACACAAATCCTAATTGGCTCTAACTATAATGTTCTGCATAAATTAGCCATGCCCCCACTGGGCTGGGACTCCAAGCTGTTTTCAGAAATGTGCTCCCAACAGGATCCCTTTAATTGTTGAGAACAAAATACTACACAATACATTTTTCTTCAGTAGAATCGCCATAACAGAGTCCTACTGTTCGCAGCTGCTCTAAAGCATACTCATGATAGTACTCTGGCTGCAGAGATGGAATGGAGAGTCTGGGATATCTGTCCAATGAAACAATAAATCTTTCACTCCTTACAGTACATAAGTGCAGGAAACTGCAGAAAAAAAGAAGATTCTGGAAATGCTTTAACTCATTAATGATGTATACTCTTTTCATTTGGCACAGATCATTCTCCAAGATAGCTCTTGAAAAGTAATGAGACAGAGAAGCCCAAATTAATCTGGATTACTGTAATGGTTTATATCATGTTTACTGACATCTCAGTAGGCTATCAGGGATGGGAAAGTTTTCAAAGCAGCTACAACAAATCAATAGGCTTTAAAAAACGTCTTGGGAAAATCTTGTTGTGCATGGATATAATTCAAAAGTTCCTTTTTGGGAGAAAACATGCATTACATTTAGACATGGATGAAGGTAACCTGTAGCTGTTCATTTTACCACAATGGACTTCATTTAGCCAACTCAAAAGACGCCACTGTGGTTTCTTTGAACGTAAACAACCTATCACCCTAGCGGAATGGTGGTGGTGTATGTGTGTGTGGGGGGGGGGGTTAGGCAATGGGGTGTTGGAAGGTTGGATCAAGCCATTCATCTGGTTTGCATAACTCTGTCATATCAAAGGAGATGGGGCTAATTACCCAACTATGCACCATTCTGCCCTCTACTAGAATATGCGTGCGTGTGCCTTTGTGTGTTGGTGGGGGAGGGGGTTGTCTGTCTTTCTGGATTTGTGTGCATATGTATTTGTGAGTCAATGATTGTGGATGTATGGCTATGTGTAGTTCTGCTGTGTGAAATCACAGGCAATAGTATTGCTGTTTACAAAAGCATGTTTAGTGCCAAAATGGGACAATTCCAGCGCTAACTCAGAACCAACGGTGGACATGTAAATCCACCCAAGGGATAAATCTTCAATGTAGGACAACTGTCCCTCTTTGTTCACTGTTGTCAAGCACAGCACAGTTGTTTTTATTTTCTATGAGATATGTTTCAAAGTCACAAGAGTGTTGCATCTCTCTTTTGACTGCTAAGTGTGTTCAACGGGTGTGTTTAATGTGTTCACACTTTGCTGAGGGACTTTAATCATGCTCTGAGCAATTATATTTTATACAGCCCGCCAGCAGGAGACAGAGAAATGGGTGAACTCATGCAAGTTATCATCCGTCTCCCCCCAGGCTGCTCCATTCAAATGTCATGGCATCAAAGTGGTGGAAAGTCCTGGGCTGTCAGACAGCATCAGGAGCTTGTCAGGCCCTCCGGTGGGATAACCCCATCCAGTGAAATGGAAACCAGCTCTCTGTTCATGTTCTCTGTTCAGATACAGCATCTTCTCTCTCAAAGACAGTGGGAGCGGCACCATAACAGAGGAAAACACAGACGATGTCATTCCTCTGAACTAAATCCTGAATATGTATTTTGCAATCATTATAGGAATTCATATCAGACATGAATCCCTTTATAGTTTGTAGTTTCCTGGAAAAACAGGAAAAAACTGAGAACCATCTTGAAGCATTTAGTTTCAAGATTGGGTTTAAATGTGTCCCCCATAGGATGGGCTTGGCTTGGAGGGCTTTGATATTCAGAATAACTCATTGGGGATTAAGCATGACCTTTGAACCCATAATCCCCAACAGCAAAACACAGAGTTGGGAAAGGACTACAACTGTCAAAACTGCAGCCACCAGGTCATGCAATATGCTTCTGAGCTGTGACAGAAGTATAACAGAACCACATTATCCAAACAGTAAACTTATCCAAAGGGTACACTTATGATTGTATACACAACATACCCGCCAAATAAATGTTATCTTGCAAAATCAAATTATTTGAACATTATCTTTTTGGGATAGTCCAGCAGATGGGTGAAATAATTGTTCTGGTGACTATTAAACACTCTGAATCTGAATCCATTGCTGCCTAGAAAGCCAGCAGCCCGGAGTCACCTCTTCACTGTTGACGTTGAGACTGGTGTTTTGCGGGTACTATTTAATGAAGCTGCCAGTTGAGGACTTGTGAGGCGTCTGTTTCTCAAACTAGACACTCTAATGTACTTGTCCTGTTGCTCAGTTGTGCACCGGGGCCTCCCACTCCTCTTTCTATTCTGGTTAGGCCAGTTTGTGCTGTTCTGTGAAGGGAGCAGTGCACAGCGTTGTACAAGATCTGCAGTTTCTTAGCAATTACTCGCATGGAATAGCCTTCATTTCTCAGAACAAGAATAGACTGACGAGTTTCAGAAGAAATTTGTTTCTGGACATTTTGAGCCTGTAATTGAACCCACAAATGCTGATGCTCCAGATACTCAACTAGTCTAAAGAAGGCCCGTTTTATTGCTTCTTTTATCAGGACAACAGTTTTTAGCTGTGCTCACATAATTGCAAAAGGGTTTCCTAATGATCAATTAGCCTTTTAAAATGATAAACTTGGATTAGCTAACACAACGTGCCATTGGAACACAGGAGTGATGGTTGCTGATAATGGGCCTCTGTAGATATTATGTAGATATTATGTAGATATTGCATAAAATATCTGCCGTTTCCAGCTACAATAGTCATTTACAACATTAACAATGTCTACACTGTACTTCTGATCAGTTTGATGTTATTTTAATGGAGAAAAAAATGTGCTTTTCTTTAAAAAACACCGACATTTCTAAGTGACCCCAAACCTTTGAACGATAGTGTACATATCCTTAAAAATGTGAGTAGAAAAGTGGCAAAAACATGTGCCAACTGAATTTTTTATGTACATGTTTTCATGGCTAGTTCCAATAGTTTACATGTAAATGCTCCAAAAAAATATATGGGTGTTCCCTGAAGTCTACTGATTGCAATAATATGATATTATGTTTAGTTAAAATGCCATATGTCCAGCAGAGAGACAGGTGAGCCATTAAAATGAGAGCTTTCAGTCTTTACACAAAGTAAATAAAATAGTACATAAAAGTGTCTAGCTATAGTGCCATTGCAGATTTAATAACCTAATATACCACAGTGTTGTTGAATACTCGTTTCTGATTGGCTAGAACGGTATTCTAGAATGGACATTACAGTTTTTTTTACAATCGCTAGGACCCATTTCTCAATACTTAGGTCACTTTTTCAAAACTCTTCACACAGTTCTCCTAACTAACTTTCAGCTTGGCACAGCAGTTAATTTCACGTTCAAAATGCCCTAAAACTACCAAAACACTTCATACATGTCTCAAATCAACTCGTTCTTCCATAACACTAGCAAAGGTTGTCCCCCAACAAGCACACGTTGTCACTCATAAAACAACGACCTAAACAACACTAACAACAGGTAGCATTACACAATGTTTTCTTTACAAAACAAGAATGACACCTCTCTACTGTTTAGAATTCACTGCAGTATATGTTACAGGAATGAATCAGACATGATACAATATGCTTCAATATGTTTTATGTCATTGAGTGATTCCAAAATACAATAATTTGTATATACACCATCTACCGATACAGATACAGTAGCAATACTAGTCAACCCTGTCTTCTGCATTTGGCCACAGGTTCTCATCCACGTCACATCTTATGTCATCTTGGGCAATACACCTAGGAAAGAATATTTTGGCATGCCTGGTCCATCCCTGGCAATCTTCTGCAGATATGTCCAGGCATCCAGCATTCATTGCGTCCAGCAGGGACATTTGATCATGTGGATGGTGGTCATAAACCTTCCACCTCCATGAGGAAAATAATTCCTCTATGGGGTTGAGGAATAGAGAGTAAGGAAGGAGAAGAAGTGACATCATCCTGGGATGGGCTGCAAACCACTCTGTGACTGCACGGGAGTGGTGAAATGCCACAATGTCCCATACAATTATAAACGTTGGCCGATTTGGCCTCACTGCAACCCTTTCCTCACCTGGCACAACCCTTCCATAGAGGTCATCCAGGAATGAAGTGAGACGCTCGGTGTTGTATGGCCCAATTAGCGGTTTGTGTAACAGCAATCCATCAGAGGATACTGCTGCACACATTGTGATGTTGGCACCCCTCTGGCCCGGGACATCCACTGTGGCTCTTTTTCCAATCACATTCCTTCCTCACCGCTGTGTTTTGGCCAAGTTGATACCAGCCTCATCCACAAAGATGAATATGTGGGGTGTTTGCCTGGCTTCAATCCCCATAACTCTCTAAAATAAATCCACAAGGCAACATAAGAGTTAGGCTATTACGGTAGTTTACATTATACCTTAAAACATGCCATTGTGTGCCTCTGCCCTGTTTGGTTTAGTTCAAAACCAGTTCTGTATTTTATAGTCATCTTACCTGGACTTATTGGTTTCTGAGTTGCTTGACTCGTTCAGAGTTCCTCTCAAAGGGGACAGTGTACAACTGCTTCATCCTGACTTGATGTTGTTTCAGGACTCTATAAATATTTGTTATGCTTACATTGTCTGCCAACACTCGTCCCGAATCTCTGTGAGTTTTATGTCATTGTTTCTGATGACCATATCAACGATTGCAGTTTCCTGCACAGCAGTGAAAATCCTACCTCTCCCGCCTGTAGGAGGTAACCGTTAGGTCCTAAGCAGAAATACAAAAGCAATTACACACAAGTAGGTTTGGAGGCTTTGCTCAATTTACTTCTGTAATGTGAAGTTCAGTAAGATGCCCTTGCAGAATGCACATCTTACCTTTTGTTTTGCTGGAAATTTCTCAGAATAGATGCCACTGTTGAGCGTTGCAGATTTGGCTGCACTCTCAGACCAGCATCTCTCATTGATAGATCATGATTTATTACATGATCAATTATAGTAGCCCTAATCTCATCTGAGATGACAGCTCTTGATCTTCCTCTCAGTCTTCTTCCACCACGCGTACGTACTCCTCTCCCTCTCCCAGCCACTCTTCTTCCTCTGTCAGCCACTTCTCTATCTCTGGCTGGGTCCATGTTTACATTACACTACAGCATTATTCCTAAGATGTCCCCTTTTGTATAGATGGTAATGTAATTGAAAGACTAACACCTGTGTAGGTGTTCAGCTACAATTGGAATCAGCTGTGGTTGGTCTAATTGTTTTGATAGTATTTCATTTTTTAGATTTGGAATATATTTCAATATGGTATTACTGTAGAAATGTAGCAAATGTATATCATATTCAATTTTGTGTTATTTTAGGTTTTGAACTTAAGTTTAACAGTTTTGAAAAGAGTATGTAAACATGTGCAAATTGGCCTGTAGGTACATAGAGTTTTGGTGGTGGTTGTGTCTGAGTGAGAAAAGAGTTCATGAAAATTGAAAGATGTAGTCATTGAATGCATTGAATCAGTAATTTTTTTGAGCACTTTTTAACCACTTTTCTATAAAATATTTAAATGAAGTAGGTGCCAGGCATAGAGGTTTGTGTCAAGAACTGCAACGCTGCTAGGTTTTTCACACTCAACAGTTTCCCAAGTGTCAAGAATGGTCCACCACCCAAAGGACATCTAGCCAACTTGACACAACTGTGGGAAGCATTGGAGTCAACGTGGGCCAGCAACCCTGTGGAATGCTTTTGAAACCTTGTAGAGTCCATGCCCCGACAAATTGAGGCTGTTCTGAGGGGGGGCCTTCCCCAAACTGTTGCCACAAAGTTGGTAGCAAAGAATTGTCTAGAATGTCATTTTATGCTGTAGCGTTAAGATTTCCCTTCAACCTAGCCCGAACCATGAAAAACAGCCCCAGACCATTATTCTTCCTCCACCAAACTTTACAGTTGGCACTATGCATTCGGGTAGGTATCATTCTCATGGCATCTGCCAAACCCAGATTCGTCTGTCGGACTGCCTGAGGTCAGACGATTTTACGCGCTACACGCTTCAGCACTCGGCGGACCCGTTCTGTGAGCTTGTTAGGCCTATCACTTCGCAGGCTGAGCCTTTGTTAATCCTAGAAGTCTCCACTTCACAGTAACAGCACTTACAGTTGACCAGGGGAGCTCTAGCAGGGCAGAAATTTGACGTACTGACTTGTTGGAAAGGAGGCATCCTATGACGGTGCCATGTTGAAAGTCACTGAGCTCTTTAGTAAGGCCATTCTACTGCCAATGTTACCCCTATGGAGATTGCATGATTGTTGGCTCAATTATATACACCTGTCAGCAACTGGTGTTGCTGAAATAGCCGAATCCACTAATTTGAAGAGCTGTCCACATACTTTTGTATATACTGTGCATTCGGAAAGTATTCAGACCCCTTGACCTTTTCCACATTTTGTTATGTTACAGCCTTATTCTAAAATATATTCAATCGTTTTTTTCCCTTATCAATCTACACACAATACGCCACAATGACAATGAAAGAACAGGTTTTTAGAAAATGTTGTAAATGTATTACAAAATATATATATATATATATATCACATTTACATAAGTATTCAGACCCTTTACTCAGTACTTTGTTGAAGAAACTTTGGTAGCGATTAAATCCTCGAGTCTTCTTGGGTAGGACGCTACAAGCTTGGCCCACCTGTATTTGTGGAGTTTCTCCCATTCTTCTCTGCAGATCCTCTCAAGCTCTGTCAGGTTGGAGGGCAGCGTCGCAACACAGCTATTTTCAGGTCTCTCCAGACATGTTCGATCGGGTTCATGTCCGGGCTCTGGCTGGGCCACTCAAGGACATTCAGAGACTTGTCCACAAGCCACTCATTTGTTGTCTTGGCTGTGTGCTTAGGGTCGTTATTCTGTTGGAAGGTGAACCTTCACCCAGTCTAAAGGTGCTGAGCACTCTGGAGCAGGTTTTCATCAAGGATCTCTCTGTACTTTGCTTTGTTTATCTTTCCCTCGATCCTAACTGGTCTCCCAGTCCCTGCCACTGAAAAACATCCCCACAGCATGATGCTGCCACCACCATGCTTCAGGTTTGCCAGATTTCCTCCAGACGTGATGCTTGGCATTCAGGCCAAAGAATTCAATCTTGGTTTCATCAGACCAGCGAATCTTGTTTCTCATGGTCTGAGAGTCCTTTAGGTGCCTTTTGGCAAACTCCAAGAGGGCTGTCATATGCCTTTTACGGAGGAGTGGCTTCTGTCAGGATGCACCTGAGCTCATTTTGAGTCTCATAGCAAATGGTCTGAGTACTTATCTAAATAAGGTATTTCTGTTTGTAATTTTGAATGCATTTGCAAACATTTCTAAAAACCTGTTTTAACTCTTCCATTATGGGGTATTGTGTGTAGATTGATGAGGATTTAATTTTAAATCAATTTTAGAATAAGGCAGTAACGTAACAAAATGTGGAAAAAGGGAAGGGGTCTGAATACTTTTCAAATGCACTGTATAGCGTAACATACCATAACGTAACTGTAAGACCAAAAGCAACACGTCATTTGTTATTAGATTTAAGGATGATTGTGCTGAATATTCACGTTTCTTCTCATAGTGTGGCCAAAACTAAACAGCACGCAACATAGGATAAATGTGCTCTGATGGAAGCAATACAGGTAGGCTAAGCTATAGCTTGTTAATATCCCCTGCTCTGAAATCCGATCAAAGAGTATTTACTCATATCACTCAAGAAGATCTAAATGCATATTGTCATGAAACTGCATGAGATCAAATGGTTATGGTTGGCATAGTAGGCAGCTTGGACGTTTCACCCGTAAAATGAGAAGAATTAGGCCTATGATGGCCTATTTTGAAATTAGGTTTGCCTAATTTGGCGTTTGGGGGTATTAAATGTCCAAACATTTATTCAAGTCAGTGTGTGTAGCCAACGGCAGACACTGCATTTGGATGATGCGTTTTATGCATATAAAATTATATTATTCAACAGGTTAAGACACATAGTACTTCACTAGTGAGAATAAGGTTCAATCTGCAATGGCAATATAGCTAGACATCTTTGTTAGACTTCTACTTACTTTGTGTAAAGGCTGAAAGGTCTCATCATAAAAGTATTTAGTTAAAATGGGTTACCTGTCTCTCTGCTGGACATAATACATTCCTATGGGATTTTACCTAAAGTGACAGATACAGCTAGAGCAGGTTTCCTGTCATTTTACTTCGAATTTAAACAAAACACAATATCATATTATATATCATTGCAATCAGTAGACTTCAGGGAACACCTGCATTACTTTTTAGAGTGTTTACATGTAAACTATTGGAAATAACCATAAAACATTTACTAAAAACAGTGCTAAAAGTTTAACGGATATTTTCAGTCTGAATTCAAAATGGATTAAATAGATTTTTTTCTCTCACCCATCTAGACACAATACCCCATAATGACAAAGTGAAAACATGGATTTAGATATGTTTGCTAATTTATTGAAAAGGAAATCCAAAAATACTGTATCTTATTTACATAAACATTCACACACCTGAGTCAATACACCCATTTGGCACCGATTACAGCTTTGAGTCTTTTTGGGTAAGCCTCTAAGAGCTTTGGTTGTACAATATTTGAACATTACTATTAAAAAAATTCTTCACGCTCTGTCAAGTTGGTTGTTGGACATTGTTAGACAGCCATTTTCAAGTCTTGCCATAGATTTTCAAGCAGATTTAAGTCAAAACAGACATTTGCATCCTGTAGCACTAACTCCAAAAAGTTCTGGGACACTGTAAAGTCCTTGGAGAATAAGAGCACCTCCTCTCAGATGCCCACTGCACTGAGGCTAGGAAACACTGTCACCACCAATAAATCGGCGAAAATTGAGAATTTCAATAAGCATTTTTCTACGGCTGGCCATGCTTTCCACCTGGCTACCCCTACCCCGGTCAACAGCCCTGCACCCCTCACAGCAACTTGCCCAAGCCTCCCCCATTTCTCCTTCAGATAGATGAGGTCCTGAAAAAGCTGCAATATCTGAACCCCTACAAATCAGCCTGGCTAGACAATCTGGACCCTCTCTTCCTAAAATTATCAGCCGAAATTGTTGCAACCCCTATTACTAGCCTATTCTACCTCTCTTTCGTATCGTCTGAGATCCCCAAAGATTGGAAAGCTGCCGCGGTCATCCCCCTCTTCAAAGGGGGAGACACTCTAGACCCAAACTGCTACAGACCTATATCTATCCTACCCTTCCTTTCTAAGGTCTTCAAAAGCCAAGTTAACAAAGATCACCAACCATTTTGAATCCCACCGTACCTTCTCCACTATGCAATCTGGTTTCCGAGCTGGTCATGGGTGCACCTCAGCCACGCTCAAGGTCCTAAACGATATCATAACCGCCATCGATAAGAGACAATACGGTCCAGCTGTATTCATCGACCAGGCCAAGGCTTTCGACTCTGTCAATCACCACATTCTTATCGGCAGACTCAACAGCCTTGGTTTCTCAAATGACTGCCTCGCCTGGTTCACCAACTACTTCTCAGACAGAGTTCAGTGTGTCAAATCGGAGGGCCTGTTGTCCGGACCTCTGGCAGTCTCTATGGGGGTGCCACAGGGTTCAAACCTCGGGCCAACTCTTTTCTCTGTATATATCAATGATGTTGCTCTTGCTGCTGGTGATTCTCTGATCCACCTCTACGCAGACGACACCATTCTGTATACTTCTGGCCCTTCTTTGGACATTGTGTTAACTAACCTCCAGACGAGCTTCAATACTCTTAAATGCAAGCAAAACTAAATGCATGCTCTTCAATCGATCGCTGCCCACACCTACCCACCCATCCAGCATCACTACTCGGACGGTTCTGACTTAGAATATGTGGACAACTACAAATACCTAGGTGTCTGGTTAGACTGTAAACTCTCCTTCCAGACTCACATTAAGCAGCTCCAATCCAAAATTAAATCTAGAATCGGCTTCCTATTTCGCAACAAAGCATCCTTCACTCATGTGGCTCAGTTGGTAGAGCATGGTGTTTGCAATGCCAGCATGGTGTTTGCAATGCCAGGGTTGTGGGTTCGATTCCCACGGGGGGCCAGTACGAAAAAAAAAAGAAATGTATGCATTCACTACTGTAAGTTGCTCTGGATAAGAGCGTCTGCTAAATGACTAAAATGTCAAATGTAAATGCTGCCAAATATACCCTCGTAAAACTGACTATCCTACCAATCCTTGACTTCGGCAATGTCATTTACAAAATAGCCTCCAACACTCTACTCAGCAAATTGGATGCAGTCTATCACAGTGCCATCTGCTTTGTCACCAAAGCCCCATATACTACCTACCACTGCAACCTGTATGCTCTTGTTGGCTGGCCCCCGCTTCATATCTGTCGCCAAACCCACTGGCTCCAGGTCATCTGTAAGTCGTTGCTAGGTAAAGCCCCGCCTTATCTCAGCTCACTGGTCACCATAGCAGCACCCACCTGTAGCACGCACTCCAGCAGGTATATTTTCACTGGTCACCCCCAAAGCCAATTCCTCCTTCGGCTGCCTTTCCTTCCAGTTCTCTGCTGCCAATGACTGGAACGAATTGCAAAAATCACTGAAGCTGGAGACTCATATCTCCCTCACTAACTTTAAGCACCAGCTGTCAGAGCAGCTCACAGATCACTGCACCTGTACATAGCCAATCTGTAAATAGCCCATTCAACTACCTCGTCACCATATTGTTATTTATTTTATTTATTTTGCTCCTTTGCACCCCAGTACCACTACTTGACTTTCTCTATTGTATTATTGACTGTATATTTGTTTATTCCATGTGTAACTCTGTGTTGTTGTTTGTGACGCACTGCTTTTCTTTATTTTGGCCAGGTCGCAGTTGTAAATGAGAACTTGTTCTCAATTAGCCTACCTGGTTAAATAAAGGTGAAATAAAAAAATAAAAAATAAGAAAACTGTAACTAGGCCACACGGGAACATTCAATTTTGTCTTAGTAAGCAACCTCAATGTCTGCTTTGTTTAGTTTTACCCATCTACCAATAGGCACCCTTCTTTGTGAGGCATTGGAAAACCTCCCTGGTCTTTGTGGTTGAATCTGTATTTGTAATTTACAGCCAGCTGATAATTGTATAGTGCATTCAAAAAGAATTTAGACCCCTTGACTCTTTCCCAATTTTGTTACGTTTCAGCCTTATTCTAAAATTGATCAAATTAATTTTATCCTCCTTAATCTACACACAATACCCCATAATGACAAAGGGAAAACAGGTTTTTAGAAATGTTTGCAAATGTATTAAAAATAAAAAACAGAAATACCTTATTTACTTAAGTATTCAGACCCTTTGCTATGAGACTCGAAATTGAGCTCAGGTGCATCCTGTTTCCATTGATCATCCTTGAGATGTCTCTACAACTTGATTGGAGTCCACCTGTGGTAAATTCGATTGATTGGACATGATTTGGAAAGGAACACACCTGTCTATATAAGGTCCCACAGCTGGCAGTGGATGTCAGAGCAAAAACCAAGCCATGAGGTTGAAGGAAATGTCCGTAGAGCGCCGAGGCAGGATTGTTTCAAGACACAGATCAGGGGAAGGGTACCAAAAAAATGTCTGCAGCATTGAAGGTCCCCAAGAACACAGTGGCCTCCATCATTCTTAAATGGAAGAAGTCTGGAACCACCAAGACTCTTCCTAGAGCTGGCCGCCTGGCCAAAGTCAGCAATCGGGGGAGAAGTGCCTTGGTCAGGGAGGTGACCAAGAACCCGATGGTCACTGTGACAGAGCTTCAGAGTTCCTCTGTGAAGATGGGAGAACCTTTCAGATGGACAACCATCTCTGCAGCACTCCACCAATCAGGCCTTTATGGTAGAGTGGCCAGATGGAAGACACTCCTCAGTAAAATGCACATGACAGCCTGCTTGGAGTTTGCCAAAAGGCACCTAAAGGACTCTCAGACCATGATAAACAAGATTCTCTGGTCTGATGAAACCAAGATTGAATTCTTTGGCCGGAATGCCAAGCATCACGTCTGGAGGAAACCTGGCAAACCTGAAGCATGTTGGTGGCAGCATCATGCTGTGGGGATGTTTTTCAGCAGCAGAGACGATGAACGGAGCAAAGTACAGAGAGATCCTCGATGAAGACTGAGGCGAAGGTTCACCTTCCAACAGGACAACGACCCTAAGCACACAACGCAGGAGTGGCTTGGGGACAAGTCTCTGAATGTCCTTGAGTGGCCCAGCCAGAGCCCGGACTCGAACGCAATCGAACATCTCTGGAGAGACCTGAAAATAGCCAGAGACGCTCCCCATCCACCTGACAGAGCTTGAGAGGATCTGCACTAAATAATTGGAGAAACTCACCAAATACAAGTGTGCAACGCTTGTAGCGTCCTACCCAAAAAGACTCGAGGCTGTAATTGCTGCCAAAGGTGCTTCAACAAAGTACTGAGTAAAGGGTCTGAATACTTATGTAAATGTGGGTTGTTTTTTTTGTTTTTTTTTTGCAATTAAAAAAAAAAACCTGTCTGCCTTGTCATTATGGTGTATTGTGTGTAGGTTGATGAGTGAGGGAAAAACGATTTAATTAATTTTAGAATAAGGCTCTAATGTAACGAAATATGGAAAAGGTCCAGGGGTCTGAATACTTTCCGAATGCACTCTATGTGTGGGGTACAAAGATGAAGCAGTCATTCAAAAATCGTTTTAAACATTATTATTGCACACAGAGTGAGATCATGCATGTTATTATGTGACCTTTTATGTAATATTTACTCCTGAACTTATTTAAGCTTGCCATAGCAAATGGGTTCAATACATATTGACTCAAGAAATTTCAGCATAAATGTTTTATTCATTTGTAAAACTTTCTAAAAACATTATTCCACTTTGATATTATGGGGTATTGTGTGTAGGCCAGTGACACAAAATGTAAATGTAATACATTTTAAACTCAGGCTTTAACACAACAAAATGTGGAAAAGTTAAAGGTTGTAAATACTTTCTGAAGGCATTTCTGGGACATTTTATTGTGTTTTTATTTAATAAAATGTTAGGTGTGCTTGCAAAGCAAAACACAACTCCAAATGTATTACATACTCATATTATTATTTGATTTATTTAGTTCGCTCTAGAGCTTAAATTATTTAAGTAATTAACACAAAACCAACTCCAAATGTCCAGACTGCCCCAACTGTGATTGCTTGAGAAAAAAAATGTCATAGCATTTATACTTTTTGAACTATAACAATATTTAAATGAGCTCCCGATGCACTTCAATGGCAAAAAAATGTCCCATAGACTTGAATGTTAAAAAAAAACTAAACATTCTAGAACTATCTCCTCCTACACTGTTTAGACCATTAACACCAAACCAACATTGAGATGTTCAGACTGGCCAAACTTAGATTGCGTGTCAAAGGATATTTGATACTATGTATACTTTTGGAACTATAACCATTTTAAATTGTAATAAATTAACATGGGTGTGAATGAGAACCATAGGAATAAAGTGATAGCAATTCAAAATTATCCTGCTCCTTGGTTATCTTGAACGAGAACCATAGGAATAAAGTGGTAGTTATTCAAAATTATTCTGCTCCTTGGTTATCTTGAACGAGAACCATAGGAATAAAGTGGGAGCTATTCAAAATGATTCTGCTCCTTGGTTATCTTGAACGAGAACCATAGGAATAAAGTGATAGCTATTCAAAATGATCCTGCTCCTTGGTTATCTTGAACGAGAACCATAGGAATAAAGTGGGAGCTATTCAAAATTATCCTGCTCCTTGGTTATCTTGAACGAGAACCATAGGAATAAAGTGGGAGCTATTCAAAATTATCCTGCTCCTTGGTTATCTTGAATGAGAACCATAGGAATAAAGTGGTAGCTATTCAAAATGATCCTGCTCCTTGGTTAATTAAGCTACAAGACCAACTTTAAAACATTCAGGCTATCCTAACTTCAAATTCTCTAAAACCTTTATAAACTATTTTTTTTTTAGTATTAGCAAAATTACCATAAAATAACTCACCTATAGTAACTCAAGCTAGAGAGACCAAACTAACTTTCACATGTTCAGGCTATCCTAACTTAGCTATCCTAACTTCAATATTAGTTTTTACTTTGATCAATTATAACTATATACATTTGCATAAATATGCATAACATAACACACCAACAGTACAGTAACTCTTGAATCTTTCAAGTGACACCAAACCAACTTTCACATATTCAGGCTATCCTAACTTCAAATTCTTAAATAATGTTTATCAACTTTAACTATATAAATGTGCATACATTTGCATAATATAACTCACCAACAGTAACTCTTTTATTTTTCTATATGTACTTTTCTAGTTTTATTTTGTGTTTTTATTTTGTTTGTTTATTGTGTTTCCATACCCCCTCAAACAATCTGAAGTATATGTATCTGAGTTAGGAGTAAAAATGTTAATCATGATATGAGATCAGTTTGTTATTGATTTACAGGCGAACACTTTTATAATTTAGCGGTTGCCTTGAACAGGCGTCGGCTAGTTAACATTTTTCCATATTTTGGATGGTTATTTTACAGGTGAACACTTTTATATTTACGACTCGAGGTCTGAAAAGTGGAAAAGTGTCATCTCCACAGAACTGTCTCTGTCTTGTCCTGTCAAAAATACCTTGCCTGAGGCACTTTTCTGAGAGCTAGCAGGTTTGTGGATGTGAGCTTGTCAGTGAGAGATAAGAGGCAGACACTTTACAAACTTGAAACAAAATATGGGGGGAAATATGCATATATCTCTGGAAAGAGAGAGCAAAGAGGAATGTGCAAAATGACTCACCTCATATGGAATTACACAGAAATGTTTTTCACATTGTAGTATACTTTTGCGTTTAGAAAGCATAATTAGCATGCATTATCTTCCAAGTCATAAGGAAAAGAGATCTACACCATATATAATTATTCGCATTACCCAAGGCTTGTGCATATTTTCTGTCATGCATGTTTATATTAAGAAGTACATTGTAAAAACACTTGATACTGTAGTCTTCAATTTAATTGAGTTACATTTTGGGATTACACATAAAACAGACATTGACAAGATGTGCAATGGTATCTCCTATGAAAGTAATCTCACATGAAAACACTTCCAAAGTGATCTTATTCGATCAGGTCAATGTGACAACTACTATAGGTCTACTCATGAATGAGCATACTGCACATCTGGATATATTGGACTTCATACTGCACATCTGGATATATTGAACTTCATACTGCACATCTGGATATATTGGACTTTCCATACTTCACATCTCCACAGAAACAAAACACTTGTCCAAGTGCTTATTTAAGCAGATGAGGAAAACACTGTGATTAGCTCAAACTGTCCTCACTTTCAAGACTACACCTTATACTTTGAGATGGTGTGTTTTCCCCAAAAGGAAATAGCTTTCGATTTTATCTTGTATTGGCAGTCTGTTTGTGTCATTGTAAATGCTGCCAAGGGGTTTGATGGCTAGCGTTTACAGAGGAAGTTGAATCGGTAATAATAACCACCTGCCAGCATAAACCATAAGAGTAGAGGTTTTAGAGGATGTAACACTGTACAGGATTCTCCTAAAGGAAATGCTTCAAATGACAGGCCTGGGAAATGGATCTGGTCCAGCCTGAGGTGTGCCTAGAGTAAGGAGTTATATTTTAGCCTCATATCACACAGTCTCATGTTTACCCATGCACACCAGATAAATCCCTTTTGTCCTTTAGAAAAATAACTCTGGATATAAATAACTGGATATCCCTTTCTAGTGGAAAGACTGATTCATACAGAAGGACAACTGCTGTGTCTGTGGAAAAACTGACTAATAGCTGTGAAATATGAAAAACACAATGGAGACATTTAGAAACCGTAGGGCTAATTTATAGACAATATTTTGCTTGATGTCAGTGACACTGAAATGTTAGACCCATTGTGTTCATGAGATATTATTCAGTTTGTGGTAAAGATTAAGTGGCTAAAGTTCAATGGCAATGAAGGAGTGTCAGGAGCAACAAAAGAGGCTGAAGGCACTGAGGCAAGGCGGAGGTTCTCAAAGGTTGTGAGAGCATTGAGGAGTACATGTACTGTAGGAATCATGCATGTGGGAGCGAGGAGAATGGGTTTTATTTATACTTCACCTTCTGACTGAGACTCACCAGGGAGCTGAGAGAACTGCAGCAGGCTGCTACTCACAGGTGAAAACACTATTAAACAGGGCTTTCACATTGCAGGAAGATACATTCTCCCTTTGTCTTTCACAGAGTTAATCTGGACTTATGGAGAATGATGTAAAAGGGATTGTGGAGGGTAGCTGTTATTTGAAGGTTTGTGGGTAAAGTGGTTAACTGATTTTGTTTTCTCACAAAATATTATCAAATAATGACTGCAACCGGTGATCCAAAATCAGAAATACTTTCAAATATTAATTTAATTAATTATTTTATGAATTTTTGACAGATATCAAATTTTTACTTGCGTAACACATATGTAGCCAACACTACAAAACAAAACGATTGTTCACCTTTTCACTGTGTTTTTATTGACAAATACTTTTTAAGTGTATATTTGTATTTCAAAGGCTGCAAAATATATTGCCATTCCAGCCATGCACACTTCTTCATGATCAGAGTCTAGAGAGGCAAAAGAGTCCGGGGCTATGCTATGTATTATAGCACCATCTGCTGCTGAACAAAGAAGGTGATGCTGGGTGCTGTAGATACTGTAGACCAGGACTGGTCAACCCTCCGCCTGGAGAGCTAATATGGAGGCTTTTGCTCCAGCCCTGTTATAATATACCTGATTCAGTTATAGGTCCTGGTGACTTCCTTTTCCTGTAGTTTTCATTCACTGAAGGGGTGGCTATGTTCAAGGTTCCTCTGGACGGAATAAGGAGAAGGGTGCCAACCATTTCACATGATGATCCCTGAAATAGTTTTTCATATTATTACAATATAATAAAAAACATGCCTTTGTTAATGGGTGGGGTTAACAATAGCACACTCACTTGTTGAGTTGGAATGAAGTTGCAAAACTAAGAGTGAATGAAGAAAGCACATCCAAAGCAGAGGCCTACCTGTGATATTTTTGTCCCTTTCTCCTTTGATATTCCATTTCATCCACTGTCCAGACAGCCCCCTTGCCTCCCTCCACTCGCACAAAACACTTGTGCAAGCTAAGATTATGACGGACAGCGTTCTGTGGTGGCAAAGGAATACAGCTTGTGTTAGGATCTCGGGAGCCAATATTCCTCAAAACTCAAATGTAAGACTCAAATGTAAGTTAACATAATGATCCAAGGAGAAGCCAAACCTTCCATGTGGCCGTGTTGTGTCGGAAGTAGAAGAACATGGTGGTGAACCAGTTGTAGATGTCATTCAGAGAGCGCTGCTTGTCTGGAGTCTCCATTATAGACTGCAGACAGACATGGTGGACATTCACAGTAGACTTGTGCAATTGAAACAGCTCACATGAAGTCTAGACATAAATAGAAGTCTTGCTACTCATGTAGTCCAATACAATGGATTCGATATTAATGTCCCACTTGTGTAGACGAAAAGGTAGAATGTTGTTGTCTTTCAGCTCAACAAAGATGCGTGAACTACAGATCAAACTGTATTAGTTGCTCAGCCAGACTCTCGACAGTCTACCTTTTCCTTTACTCAAGTGTGCCTTTACCTGAGTGTTCAGAGGGACTCTACTGTCTGATTCAGACAACTCACCCATCTTATCAGGCAGGCGTAGGTGTACGGAGGCCGGATGTTGTTGTATTTGTAACACTCAACACTCGGGACAAGATCTGTGGGGTGCCCAATGAAAGCAAACATGCTGGGTCTTGAGTTTGGATCAGATTTTGTGGCAACGCGAAAGGCATCATCACCAAAACAAACAAGCAAAACACTTGGAGGAATGCAAAATGGAGTGGAACTTTCTCTAGCTTAAGAAAAGTGAATCAGCAGTCATGCTATGTGAATGTTATGTGAATGTTACTCCGTGTTGAAGATGAGCGTGAAATGGTGTTACCTGGGAGTAGGTGGTGGGGAGCGGCAGCGGGCCAATACTCCTGCTGTGCCAGCTCCTCTGGCTCTTTAGTGGCGCAGCGTGGCACTCCATCTGCTGCCCGGGCCGGGGAAGGGTTCTGGGGCAGGACTAGTGCCAGGCTGTGGCTGTAGGGCCAATCTGAACCTGCCTTCTGACAGGGAGAGACAACCAACAACACAGACATTCAATATGGGCAGGTTGGGGTGCATAGGACATTTCTTAAAAAGGGAAGGATAATGGGCAATGGCATGGGCGGTTACTATAGTCATTTGAAGGCATTAGCCAAAATAGGGAAGCCTTGAGGAGTTACCATGCCAGTTGACTTGTGTTCAGACAGGTGCAGATGGAGTTGCATTGCAAAGAGTCTCTGTTTTTCCACAGTCAGCTAAAAAAGAGAGAAGATTAATCAAGGTTCATTAGGGGCCACATTTCCACTTAGTTGGACTTGGAGCTTTACAACCTTTCTCTGTTGTCAGTGTTCACTATTTGGAGCTTTTCTGTAAAACTGTCTATTATACTGTGTGTAGAACTACAGGAACAAACCTGGGTCTCCATGTATTGCACCATGTCTTGTTGTACCCTCCACTGTGCAATGCTTCTGTCTCCATGGCCATGGTCAGAGTGGAGGTGTCTGGAGATGTAATCAAAGTCATGACTATAAAGAACAGCACTCCAACTGCATAACAATGACCAATGAAATGTACTGGTGCTCATGACTCACTTCAAAAAACGGGGAAATTCTTCAAATACCGCATCGCAGCCTGGCCAGCAGCAGAGTCCGTTGAGAAACAGAGCACTGGAGCTCCGTAGGGTTGGGTGACCTGGCCTGCAGAAGGAAGGGAGGAGTATTATCAACTCAGGACTGAACGCAATCAAACCAGCCTTGCATTGTTTATGCAGTGTCTGTTTACACACGTACACACACATAGAGGACGGCTCCTAATAATGGCTGGAAAGGAGCGAATGGAAGGGCATCAAACACATGGAACCCATGGAACCCATGTGTTTGATACAGTTTATGCAATCCACTCATTCCACTCATTCCACTCCAGCCATTACCACAAGCCCGCCCTCCCCAATTAAGGTGCCACCAACCTCCTGTGACACACATAACTCACTCATGATGCCTGGTGATGATGGAGCTCTGCTTAGGACTGGCTCTCCTCAGGGGCGAGGGGTGACGAGTGGGCCCAGGAGAGTGCTCAGAGTGTGGGGGTGAGGACTGTCCACGGCTCCCTGTGTCCACCTCCACCTTGCACAGTGATATGGGTTGAGCTGAACCGGCCGCTGCT
The DNA here is from genome assembly GCF_965601325.2 of Salmo salar. Classification (NCBI taxonomy): domain Eukaryota; kingdom Metazoa; phylum Chordata; class Actinopteri; order Salmoniformes; family Salmonidae; genus Salmo; species Salmo salar. The sequence continues at coordinate 30,986,302 of NC_138303.1, read as the reverse complement.
ATAGTGCACGGTGTTGGAAAAGAAAGGTAGAGAAATATTTATATTATGGAAAAAGACCTACAGTGGGAAGAAAAAGTATGTGAGCCCTTTAGAATGACCTGGATTTCTGCATAAATTGATCATAAAATTGTATCTGATCTTAATCTAAATCCCAACAATAGACAAACCACAGTCTGCTTAAACTAATAACACACAAACAATTATATTTTTTCATGTCTTTATTGAACACACCGTGTAAACATTCACAGTGCAGGGTGGGAAAAGTATGTGAACCCTTGGATTGAATAACTGGTTGACCATCCTTTGGCAGCAATAACCTCAACCAAACGTTTTCTGTAGTTGCGGATCAGACCTGCACAACGGTCAGGAGGAATTTTGGACTATTCCTCTTTCCAATTTTTTTCAGTTCCACAATATTCTTGGGATGTCTGGTGTGAACTGCTCTCTTGAGGTCATGCCACAGCATCTCAATCGGATTGAGGTCAGGACTGACTGGGCCACTCCAGAAGGTGTATTTTCTTCTGTTCAAACCATTCTGTTGTTGATTTACTTCTGTCTTTTGGGATGTCGTCCTGTTGCATCACCTAACTTCTGTTGAGCTTCAATTGGCGGACAGACAGCCTTACATTCTCCTGTAAAATGTCTTGATAAACTTGGAAATGAATTTTTCCGTCAATGACAGCAAGCTGTCCAGGCCCTGAGGCAGCAAAGCAGCCCCAAACCATGATGCTGGTGTGCTGTACCTTTTTTGGTGTGCTGTGCCTTTTTTTCTCCACACATAGTGTTGTGTGTTCCTTCCTAACAACTCAACTGTAGTTTCATCTGTCCACAGAATATTCTGCAAGTAGCGCTGTGGAACATCCAGGTGCTCTTTTGCGAACTTCAGATGTGCAGCAATGTTTTTTTGGGACAGCTGTGGCTTCTTCCGTGGTGTCCTCCCATGAACACCATTCTTGTTTAGTGTTTTACGTATTGTAGACTCGTCAACAGAGATGTTAGCATCTTACAGAGATTTCTGTAAGTCTTTAGCTGACCCTCTAGGATTCTTCTTAACCTCATTGAGCATTCTGCGCTGTGCTCTTACAGTCGTCTTTGCAGCACGGCCACTCCTAGGGAGAGTAGCAACAGTGCTGAAATTTCTCCATTTTATAGAGAATTTGTCTTACCGTGGACTGACTTTTGGAGATACTTATGTAACCCTTTCCAGCTTTATGCAAGGCAACAATTCTTAATCTTAGGTCTTCTGAGATGTATTTTGTTCGAGGCATGGTTCACATCAGGCAATGCTTCATGTGAATAGCAAACTCAAATTTTGTGAGGGTTTTTTATAGGGCAGGGCAGCTGTAACCAAAATCTCCAATCTCGTCTCATTGATTCGACTCCAGGTTAGTTGACTCCTGACTCCAATTAGCTTTTGGAGCAGTCGTTAGCCTAGGGGTTCACATACTTTTTTCATCCTACACTGTGAATGTTTCAATTATGTATTCAATGTAGACAAGAAAAATACAATAATTTGTGTGTTATTTGTTTAAGCACACTGTGTATGTCTATTGTTGTGACTTAGATGAAGATCAGATCAATTTTATGTCAAATTTATGCAGAAATACAGGTAATTCCATAGGGTTCACCTACTTTTTCTTGCCACTGTAGAAACACTTTCCATGAACCTCCTATATGAATTATGCATAATGGCTGTATAGAATTGTGTACAACATATGTAATGACACAATTTTTTTATTAAGCCAGCAGTGTTTCCATTCAAAAGTGCGACCCTACACCCGCATTACCTGGGGCATCAGGTAGCGTAGTGGTTAGAGTGTTGGGCCAGTAACCGAAAGGTTGCTAGATTGAATCCCCGAGCTGACAAGGTAAAAATCAGTGGTTCTTCCCCTGACAGTTAACCCACTGTTCCTAGGTCGTCATTGTAAATAAGAATTTGTTCTTAACTGACTTGCCTAGTTAAATATAAATGACCTATGTTGGGAAGGGGGAATAAAAATTTTTTTTAAATACAATGAAAAGCTATAATGGTTTGGTTGTAAGGATGCTGCAGTCGGAGAGAAGTGAACTATGGAGTTGGTTTTGGATTCTATACATCCATTCTACATCCATTCTACATTATTACACAGCAGTGTCATGGACAGTGTTTCTCCATACAGAGCTGTTTTATTCTATCTTCTCATACGACATGATAGTTCAGTTGTATATGTACTGTAAGGGTGCTGGTGCAGAGGGTCAGTCAGAGCAGAGCTTACCCTGTGGTCGTACGTGGGCAGCTAGGACACCCTGGCGGAGGACAGAGGGTCTGTGCTGGCTCAGCTGGGTGCACCGAGACACCCGCTGCAGGAACGGTTTCCCCTCCTCCTCACTGGAACACTGGGAAGGACGAATAACATGCTCACACTTACAGTACCCCCCTTTTACCAGCAGGGAGTGCTCTGAGCAAACACAAGCAGCTTTTTTTGCGAATATCAGTGTATGCATTACATGAATCCCCAGTTCAGAATAGGGCCTTGAAACATGTTATAATAGGAGGTATAAGAAGAGGATAATATCCTACCTGCTGTAACAGTATGCTTTGGAGCTGAGATGAGGCCATAAGTGGACGTCCAGGTCTAATCATCAATGGGAAACCCATCTATAAATAATGGACATTTATCTATATCATTCATCTATCTCACTATTAGGAAAAACTCCATGTAATAAAAATATAGATATTGCCTCCTGGGAACTTGTCTTTAAATTAGCATTATTATACAAAATATAATAAACAAAAACAACATGAAAAAGCCAACTGTATGGAACTGTCTTGATTTACACTTTAGCTCTATACTTTCCATTGATATTTATTTTAGTCTTCTTCCAATTATGTGTTACATGTTGATTGAAACCACGCTAGCAGTTCAACCAATACCTGAGTAACAGAGGTACGAGCATAGAGCCGAGGTGAGAAAGAATCATTTGGCTTGGTACGTGTGTCTGGCTCCTCTCCGTGTTCACCCCGCCGATCTCGCTGCTGCTGCTGTCTACCACTGTTCAGCCGCCCACTCTTCAACCTCTCACTCTCAGTCTGTGGCATCCCTGGGCTTGGTGTAGAAGAGAGGAAACGGATGGTTAGTGCTAAGTGCATGCCTCCGCCAGGAATGCATGGGTGGTGGTGGATAAAAGTTGTGAATGTGTAGACAACATAAACATTTGCAAATAATCAAAAGTCACAATAGATCGTCCCCACACAGGGCACCAATTATGTAGAGATGTTCATATTTGTAAGGATATGTTGTATTCGGTCTTGCATATATTTCAACATATGATATTAAAACAACACATCGCTACTATAAGAAAGAGAGAGAGAGAGAGAGAGAGAGAGAGAGGAGGTGGGGCAAACCAATGTGCTCTTTGATAAATGTTAGACAGCAACAGGTTTGGAGGCATGGTGTCTTTTGTTCCCTTATCAGACATAATGAAAGGTAAAGGAGTTCAAACACAGTCTGGGCTGAGAGATGTTGTGGTTGCGCACAGGTGCAACTACACAGACATTGAAGCGTACAGAGATGGAACTGATAGCAGCAGGTATCTCAAAAACATACAGTGAATCGAACAGTGACATATTTAGTTGTTGTTTTGGCTCTGTACTCCAGCGCTTTGGATTTGAAATGATACAATGGCTTTGAGGTTAAAGTGCAGACTGTCAGCTTTATTTTGAGGGTATTTTTATCCATATCGGGTGAACCATTTAGAAATTACATCACTTTTTGTACATAGTCCCCCTATTTTAGGGGCCCAAAAGTATTGGGACAAATTCACTTATATGTGTTTTAAAGTAATCAAAAGTTTAGTATTTGGTCCCATATTCCTAACACGCAATGACTACATCAAGCTTGTGACTCTACAAACTTGTTGGATTCATTTTCTGATGTTTTGGTTGTGTGTCAGATTATTTTGTGCCCAATAGAAAGTAAAGGCAAATTTAACTTCCTGACTGATGTCTTGAGATATTTCTTCAATATATCCACATAATTTTCTTTTCTCATGATGCCATCTATTTTGTGAAGTGCACTAGTCCCTCCTGCAGCAAAGCACCCCCACAACATGATGCTGCCACCCCCGTGTTTCACGGTTGGGATGGTGTTCTTCGGCTTGCAAGCCTCCCCCTTTTCCTCTAGACATAACGATGGTCATTATGGCCAAACAGTTCTATTTTTGTTTCGTCAGACCAGAGGACATTTCTCCAAAAAGTATGATCTTTGTCCCCATGTGCAGTTGCAAACCGCAGCCTGGCTTTTTTATGGCAGTTTTGGAGCAGTGGCTTCTTCCTTGCTGAGCGGCCTCTCAGGTTATGTCGATATAGGACTCGTTTTACTGTGGACATAGATACTTTTGTACCTGTTTCCTCCAGCATCTTCACAAGGTCCTTTGCTGTTGTTCTGGGATTGATTTGCACTTCTCGCACCAAAGTACGTTCATCTCTAGGAGACAGAACGCGTCTCCTTCCTGAGCGGTATGATGGCTGCGTGGTCCCATGGCGTTTATACTTGCGTACTGTTGTTTGTACAGATGAACGTGGTACCTTCGGGCGTTTGGAAATTGCTCTCAAGGATGAACCAGACTTGTGGAGGTCTACATTTTTTCTTCTGAGGTCTTGGCTGATTTCTTTTGATTTTCCCATGATATCAAGCAAAGAGACACTGAGTTTGGTAGGCCTTGAAATACATCCACAGGTACACCTCCAATTGACTCAAATGATGTCAATTAGCCTATCAAAGGCTTCTAAAGCCATGACATTCTTTTCTGGAATTTTCCAAACTGTTTAAAGGCACAGTCAACTTAGTGTATGTAAACTTCTGACCCACTGGAATTGTGATACAGTGAATTATAAGTGAAATAATCTGTCTGTAAACAATTGTTGGAAAAATGACTTGTGTCATGTACAAAGTAGATGTCCTAACCGACTTTCTAAAACTATAGTTTGTCAACATGAAATTTGTGGAGTGTATGTAAACTTCCGACTTCAACTGTAAGTATTCAGACCCTTTGCTATGAGACTCGAAATTGAGCTCAGGTGCATCTTGTTTCCATTGATCATGCTTGAGATGTGTCTACAACTTGAGTGGAAACAACCTATGGTAAATTCAATCGATTGGATATAATTTGTAAAGGCACACACCTGTCTATATAAGGTCCCACATTTGACAGTGCATGTCAGAGCAAAAAGCCATGAGGTGAAGGAATTGTCTGTAGAGCTCGGAGACAGGATTGTGGTGAGGTACAGATCTGGGGAAGGGTACCAAAAAATGTCTGCAGCATTGAAGGTACCCAAGAACACAGTGGCTTCCATCATTCTTAAAGAAGTTAAAGAAGTTTGGAACCACCAAGACTCTTCCTAGAGCTGAACTGCTCTGCCAAACTGAGCAATCGGGGGAAAAGGGCCTTGGTCAGGAAAGTAACCAAGAACCCGATGGTCACTCTGACAGAGCTCCAGAGTTCCTCTGTGGAGATGGGAGAACCTTCCAGAAGGACAACCATCTTTGCAGCACTCCACCAATCAGGCCTTTATGGTATAGTGGCCAGACGGAAACCACTCCTCAGTAAAAGGCACATGACAGCCCGCTTGGAGTTTGCCAAAAGGCACCTAAAGGACTCTCAGACCATGATAAACAAGATTCTTTGGTCTGATGAAACCAAGATTGAACTCTTTGGCCTGAATGCCAAGCGTCATGTCTGGAGGAAACCTGGCACCATACCTACGGTGAAGCATGGTGGTGGCAGCAATATACTGTGGCGATGTTTTTCAGTGGCAGGGACTGGGAGACTAGTCAGTATCGAGGGAAAGTACAGAGAGATCCTTGATGAAAACCTGCTCCAGAGCCCTCAGGACCTCAGACTGGGGCGAAGGTTCACCTTTCAACAGGACAACGACCCTAAGCACACAGCCAAGACAACGCAGGAGTGGCTTGTGGACAAGTGTCTGAATGTTCTTGAATGGCCCAGCCAGAACCTGGACTTGAACCCGATCGAACATGTCTGGAGAGACCTGAAAATAGCTGTGCAGCGACGCTCCCCATCCAACCTGACAGAGCTTGAGAGGATCTGCAGAGTAGAATGGGAGAAACTCACCAAATAAAGGTGAAGTGTCCTACCCAAGATGGCGCCAAAGAGGATGGCTGACGTTTTACATGCCCGTAACCAACTCTACTTGTTCATTCTTTTGTGTTGTTTGTAACTTTTTTTATATTGTGTAGATAATGTTGCTGCTACCGTCTCTTATGACCAAAAATAAATTCTGGACGTCAGAACTGGGATTACTCACCACGAACTGGAAGAAGCCTTTTCCTTTAACGAGTCTGACGAAAAAGATATAGTGCTCTCCCGTGAACAGGCCCAGATCCCCATAATTTACATGAAGAAAAGACAGAGGAAAAGAGGATGCAGATCTGGCTGCATTTTGAGAATCTGTAGGCAAGCGTGTAAACTCCCACTGCCATAAATTCTACTTGCTAACATGCTATCATTGGAAAATAAAACTGATGATCTACGATTACGATTATCCTACCAACGGGACATTAAGAACTGTAATATCTTATGCTTCACCGAGTCGTGGCTGAACGACGACACAGATAATTTAGAGCTGGAGGGATTTTCAATGCACCGGCAGAACAGAGAAGCTACGTCTGGTAAGACAAAGGGTGGGGGTGTGTGTCTTTTTGTCAATAACAGCTGGTGCGCAATGTCTAATATTAAAGAAGTCTTGAGGTATTGCTCGCCTGAGGTAGAGTACCTTATGATAAGCTGTAGACCACACTATCTACCAAGAAAGCTCTCATCTATATTATTTGTAGCCATCAATTTACCACCACATACCGATGCTGGCACTAAGATCGCACTCAACCAACTCTATAAGGCCATAAGCGAACAAGAAAATGCTCACCCAGAAGCTACTAGTGGCCGGGGATTTTAATACAGACAAACTTAAATCAGTTTTACTACATTTTTACCAGCATGTCACATGTGCAACCAGAGGGAAAAAAACTCTCAACCACCTTTACTCCACACACAGAGATGCATACAAAGCCCACCCGCCCTCCATTTGGTAAATCTGACCATAATTCTATCCTCCCGATTCCTGCTTACAAGCCAAAACTAAAGCAGGAAGTACCAGTGACTCTCTCAATACGGAAGTGGTCAGATGACGCAGTTGCTACGTAACAGGACTGTTTTGCTAGCACAGACTGGAATATGTTCCGGGATTCATCCCATGGCATTGAGGAGTATACCACCTCAGTCATCGGCTTCAATAAGTGCATTGACGACGTCATCCCCACGGTGACCGTATGTACATATCCCAACCAGAAGCCATGGATTACAGGCCGCTTTGAAGGATCGGGACACTAATCCGGACACCTATAAGAAATCCCGCTATGCCCTCAGATGAACCATCAAACAAGCAAAGCGTCAACACAGGATAAAGATTGAATCCTACTACACCGGCTCTGACGCTAGTCAGATGTGGCAGGGCTTAAAAACTATTACGGACTACAAAGGGAAACCCAGACGTGAGCTGCCCTGTGATGCGAGTCTACCAGGCGAGCTAAATGCCTTTTATGCTCGCTTCGAGGCAAGCAACACTGAAGCATGCACGAGAGCACCAGCTGTTCTGGATGACTGTGATAACGCTCTCGTTAGCCGATGTGAGCAAGACCTTTAAACAGGTCAACATTCACAAAGCCGCGGGTCCAGATGGATTACCAGGACATGTACTCAAAGCATGCGCGGACCAACTGGCAAGTGTCTTCACTGACATTTTCAACCTCTCCTTGACCGAGTCTGTAATACCTACATGTTTCAAGCATACCACCATAGTCCGAGTGTCCAAGGAAGTGAAGGTAACCTGCCTAAATGATTACCGCCCTGTAGCACTCACATCGGTAGCCATGAAGTGCTTTGAAAGGCTGGTCATGGCTCACATCAACAGCATCCTCCCAGATACCCTAGACCCAATCCAATTCGCATCCAATTCGCCCCAACAGATCCACAGATGATGCAATCTCAATCGCACTCCACACTGCCCTTTTCCACCTGGACAAAAGGATCACCTATGTGAGAATGCTGTTCATTGACTACAGCTCAGTGTTTAACACCATAGTGCCCACGAAGCTCATCACTAAGCTAAGGACCCTGGGACTAAACACCTCCCTCTGCAACTGGATCCTGGACTTCCTGACGGGCTGCCCCCAGGTGGTAAGGGTGGACAACAACACGTCTGTCACGCTGATCCTCAACACTGGGGCAACTCAGGGGTGTGTATTTAGACCCCTCCTGTACTCCCTGTTCACCCACGCGGCCAATCACGACTCCAACATCATCATTAAGTTTGCTGATGACACAACAGTGGTAGGCCTGATCATCAACAATGATGAGACAGCCTATAGGGAGGAGGCCAGAGAACTGGCAGTGTGGTACAAGGATAACAACCTCTCCCTCAATATGAGCAAGACAAAGGAGCTGATCGTGGATTACAGGAAAAGGCTGGCCGAACAGGCTCCCATTAACATCAACAAGGCTGTAGTGGAGCAGGTCGAGAGTTTCAAGTACCTTGGTGTCCAGATCACCAACGCTCTATCATTGTCCAAATACACCAAGACAGTTGTGAAGAGGGCACGACAAAACCTTTTCCCCTCAGGAGACTGAAAAAATGTGGCATGGGTCCTCAGATCCTCAAAAAGTTATACAGCTGCACCATTGAGAGCATCCTGACCGGTTGCGTCACCGCCTGGTATGGCAACTGCTCGGCATCTGACCGTAAGGCGCTACAGAGGGTAGTGCGTACGGCCCAGTACATCACTGGGGCCAAGCTTCCTGCAATCCAGGATGTATATAATAGGTTGTGTCAGAGGAAAGCACATAAAATTGTCAGAGACTCCAGTCACCCAAGTCATAGATTGTTTTCTCTGCTACTGCACGGCAAGCGGTACCGGAGCGCCAAGTCTAGGACCAAAAAGGTCCTTAACAGCTTCTACCCCCAAGCCATAAGACTGCTGAACAATTAATCAAATGACCACCAGACTATTACATTGACCCCCCCCCCCCCCCCCCCCCCCTCCATTTGTTTTGTACACTGCTGCTACTCGCTGTTTATTATCTATGCATAGTCTCTTACCTACATGTACAAATTACCTCTAACCTGTACCCCCGCACACTGACTCAGTACCGGTACCCCCTGTATATAGCCTCGTTATTGTTATGTTATTGTGTTACTTTTTATAATTATTTACTTTAGTTTATTTGATAAATATTTTCTTAACTCTTCTTGAACTGCACTGTTGGTTAAGGGCTTGTAAGAAAGCATTTCACGGTAAGGTCTACATTTGTTGTATTCGGCGCATGTGGCAAATAAAGCTTGATTTGACTCAAGGCTGTAATCACTGCCAAAGGTGTTTCAACAAAGTACTGAGTAAAGGGTCTGAATACTTGTGTAAATGTGATATTTCAGTTTTTTGTTTTATACATTTGCAAAAATTCTTAAAGCTGTTTTTGTTTTGTCATTATGCGGTATCGTGTGTAGATTGATGAGGAAAGTAAACTATTTAGGCAATTTTAGAATAAGCCTATAACATAACAAAATGTGGAAAAAGACCAGACCACCGTGTACAATTGCAAATGCACGCCCTCACCCAGCAACCCAGGAAGAGGAAACAGGAATTCAGTAGAAATAGAAAGTATTGAAGCTCTTTGTGGTTTCTCGTTTTTATCTCCACTTCACGAGCAAACCAAACATATCTCCTGTACAGAGAGCTCAGATCAAAGTAAAGAGAAGACTGAATCAACAAGTCACATAACAGGCATTAAATGAATAAGCAAATCTTTTTTATTTGGAATTGAGAGCTACGTGTTGATATCACACAGATTTGTAGAGTGTGATCTGATGAATGGATGTGCTACAAGAACATTACAAGTAGAAGATATTAACACTTCTTTCAACACTTCTCTCAACTGAGGGCAATGACATTCAGCTTTTACTGTAGTCTAGGAGTGGGTTTGATGATCAAAATACCATATTTGCAATCAACTACATACTGTACAGTGAGGGGAAAAAGTATTTGATCCCCTGCTGATTTTGTACGTTTGCCCACTGACAAAGAAATTATCAGTCTATAATTTTAATGGTAGGTTTATTTAAACAGTGAGAGACAGAATAACAACAAAAAAAATCCGAAAAACACATGTCAAAAATGTTATAAAATGATTTGCATTTTATTGAGGGAAATAAGTATTTGACCCCTCTGCAAAACATGACTTAGTACTTGGTGGCAAAACCCTTGTTGGCAATCACAGAGGTCAGATGTTTCTTGTAGTTGGCCACCAGGTTTGCATACATCTCAGGAGGGATTTTGTCCCACTCCTCTTTGCAGATCTTCTCCAAGTCATTAAGGTTTCGAGGCTGACGTTTGGCAACTCGTACCTTCAGCTCCCTCCACAGATTTTCTATGGGATTAAGGTCTGGAGACTGGCTAGGCCACTCCAGGACCTTAATGTGCTTCTTCTTGAGCCACTCCTTTGTTGCCTTGGCCATGTGTTTTAGGTCATTGTCATGCTGGAATACCCATCCATGACCCATTTTCAATGCCCTGGCTGAGGGAAGGAGGTTCTCACCCAAGATTTGACGGTACATGGCCCCATCCATCGTTCCTTTGATGCGGTGAAGTTGTCCTGTCCCCTTAGCAGAAAAACACCCCCAAAGCATAATGTTTCCACCTCCATGTTTGACGGTGGAGATGGTGTTCTTGGGGTCATAGGCAGCATTCCTCCTCCTCCAAACACGGCGCGTTGAGTTGATGCCAAAGAGCTCCATTTTGGTCTGTTGACCACAACACTTTCACCCAGTTGTTCTCTGAATCATTCAGATGTTCATTGGCAAACTTCAGACAGGCATGTATATGTGCTTTCTTGAGCAGGGGGACCTTGCGGGCGCTGCGGGATTTCAGTCCTTCCCGGCGTAGTGTGTTACCAATTGTTTTCTTGGTGACTATGGTCCCAGCTGCCTTGAGATCATTGACAAGATCCTCCCGTGTAGTTCTGGGCTGATTCCTCACCGTTCTCATGATCATTGCAACTCCACGAGGTGAGATCTTGTATGGAGCCCCAGGCCGAGGGAGATTGACAGTTCTTTTGTGTTTCTTCCATTTGCGAATAATCGCACCAACTGTTGTCACCTTCTCACCAAGCTGCTTGGCGATGGTCTTGTAGCCCATTCCAGCCTTGTGTAGGTCTACAATCTTGTCCCTGACATCCTTGGAGAGCTCTTTGGTCTTGGCCATGGTGGAGAGTTTGGAAGCTGATTGACTGATTGCTTCTGTAGACAGGTGTCTTTTATACAGGTAACAAGCTGAGATTAGGAGCTCTCCCTTTAAGAGTGTGCTCCTAATCTCAGCTCGTTACCTGTATAAAAGACACCTGGGAGCCAGAAATCTTTCTGATTGAGAGGGGGTCAAATACTTATTTCCCTCATTAAAATGCAAATCAATTTATAACATTTTTGACATGTGTTTTTCTGAAATTGTTTGGTTGTTATTCTGTCTCTCACTGTTCAAATAAACCTACCATTAAAATTATAGACTGATCATTTCTTTGTCAGTGGGCAAACGTACAAAATCAGCAGGGGATCAAATACTTTTTTCCCTCACTGTATGTAAAGCTATTCATCGTGTGTCATATCTAAAGTATTTCTCTTTGAGTTTTGTTATTACTCACCATCCTCCCATATCTAGGATATTATTCTGGTGTTGGCGCATTGGTACGAACCTATGGTTGTCATTGATTTGAACAGGAGCTTTTTTTGGCTTATAACACTACACTTGGGGAGGGAGACTTCATAAGCAGAGGAAATGTTATTGTTAATCTTTGATCCACAAAGGACATTATTTAACTTGATATTTTTCTAAATTCTATTACGTTTAACTCATAATATATTTTCTTCAAAATAAAATGTTCTATTTGAATGAGAACAAAACATATATAAAATAGATTAGAGTATACTGAAGTGGTGACAATTTCATGTCCAAAATGACCGAATTAATCTAAATAGCAAAATCAGTATGAAACCAAACTACGAATTTGATCTTCATGTAATACAAGTCCTACAGCTTTTTATTTTTATCATACTGAGCAAATTAGGAATTTGCTAACATTTTTGCAGTTTAAATTACAAAGTCAGGATATTACTTGAACATTTATGTCCAGATTCTATATTTCCAGATGTTTGGCTGTAAAGGAACATTTAAAAAGCAATTGAGATAGAACATGAACGTCTACTCAAGATTACTCATGCGGCATTAGCATGCAGCGTAAATCCAGCCACAACAAGTGAGGGGTGTAAATGCTGGAATGAGCAGTTCCCACATTCTACAAACCCACACTCTACAATCATGTCACACTGACTCAGAGCTTCCATTTATAACTATGACTAGTACATCACTATTGGCTTTCACCAGAATTTAACCTACATTTATTATTCTATAAACTACAATACAAAGAATTGTGCTCATTCCCTTATGTATTAATCTGTTCATCCTAATCTGATCTTTAAATTAGGTTAAGCATCAATATGTCCATTAGAAACACAACCTAATCTTCCTGGAATGTTTTGATGAGTTTCTGATTAAATGCATGTTGTGAAGCCTCAATACTTTATTTTTAGACTCACTGCAAATAAATCATAGAGACTAAATGCTTTCTTGGTTTCTAACCTAAAAATGTATATCTCACAGATCAAAAGTAATACAATTGAAAGACCAAAGCATAACAGTACAAATTCTGCAAGGTGATTCATAGTTTTTGACATTGATGTACCGAAAACATTATCCTATTCCATCATTTGCTTTTTTGTGGTAAAAGAAAGTACAGTTATTGACAGAGTCAGATAAACCAGAATGTAGGGTCATTTTGATTACACGGCAACATGTGATGATAACGGTACACATTCTTGAAAAAATTACATCCTTGTACTATATTTAAGCAATAAGGCATGAGGGGTTGTGGTATATGGTCAATATACCACGGCTAAGGGCTATTCTTACGCACGATGCAAAACAGAGTGCCTGGATATAGCCGTTAGCCGTGGTATATTGACCATATACCACAAACCCCAGAGGAACCTTATTGCTATTATAAACTGGTTACCAATGTAATTACAGCAGTAAAAATACATGTTTTGTCATACCTATACGGTCTAATATACCACGGCTGTCAACCAATCAGCATTCAGGGCTCGAACCACCCAGTTTATAATTAGGTATAAAATCCAAATGTGCCACAGAACAAATTCTGTTTGGTGTAAATACATGAAATTTGGCGTCAACAGTAAAAGTGTCTAGACAGGCCACATTGGATTTTAAGATGGTCATTATCGATCACACTTCCAGTGTCAATCAAAGTTGGGATTTAGAGAAAATATGAAAAAATCTAAAATACTAAAGCATATATTTTTTTAAATACAAAAGAAACAAATACTATTGTTATTTGACCTGTTCTAAGCCCAAATATGCTAAATATACACTGAGTGTACAAAACATTAGGAACACATGCTCTTTCAATGACAGACTGACCAGGTGAATCGAGGTGAAAGCTATGATCCCTTATTGATGTCACTTGTTAAATCCACTTCAATCAGTGTAGATAAAGGGGAAGGCAGGTTAATTAAATAAGGATTTTTAAGCCTTAGGGCAATTGAGACATGGATTGTATATTGGGGCAGCAGGTAGCCTAGTGGTTAGAGTGTTGGACTAGTAACCGGAAGGTTGCGAGAGCAAATCCCTGAGCTGACAAGGTAAAAAAATCTGTTGTTCTGCCCCTGAACAAGGTAGTTAACCCATCATTGAAAATAAAAATGTGTTTTTAACTAACTTGTCTAGTTAAATAAAGGTAAAAAAATAAAAAAGGATTGATATATGTGCCATTCAGAGGGTGAATGGGCAAGACAAAAGATTGAAGGGCCTTTGAACAAGGTATGATAGTAGGTGCCAGGCTCACCGGTTTAAGGGTGTCAAGAACTGCAACTGCTGTTTTTTTTATGCTCAACAGTTTCCTGTGTGTATCAAGAATGGTTTACCACCCAAAGGGCATCCAGCCAACTTGACGCAACTGTGGGAAGCCTTGGAGTCAACATTAGGCAGCATCTCTGTGGAATGCTTTCGACACCTTGTAGAGTCCATGTCGGATGAATTGAGGCTATTCTGAAGGCAAAAGGGGGTGAAACTCAATTTTAGGAAGGTGTTCCTAATGTTTTGTACACTCAATGAATGATTCAACTTATTGTCGTTTGTGAAATACAGCCGTTTCTGTATCATACTATATTTAGTCTATGGGCATGTGGTTACTGTTTTTTTTTACACAAGTCTGTGGGAGATAAATAGAGAGAATTATTTAGCATGCCTCATTCTCTATAGATGTGCATTGGATTTTCTTATACTGTACAATATACTCTAGGAGTGTGTGTTAGTGTGAGTGTGTGTGTATTTCTTTAGATATTGTTTATATATATATATATATATATTGGTTCAGGCAATATATACACCAAAATGTATTAAGATCTGAACATGTTTAAGATCTGAGAAGGAGAGAAAACGTTGTAAAAATGATGGATTTGCTTATGTTGCTTAATATACGCTACAGGTGTGTGTTTGTGAGAAAGCGTGTTTGTGGATTTTTTTAGATATGTTGACAGTGCCTCCAGAAAGTATTCACACCCATTGACTTTTTCCACATGTTGTTGTGTTACAGCCTGAACTTAGAATTGATTACATAGCAATTTTTTGGGGCATGGGGTTATACAAGATGCCCTATAATATCAGTGAAATAAGTGGAATAATGTTTTACAAATATTTGTACAAATGAATGAGAAATGAAAAGCTGAAATGTCTTGAGTCAATAAGTATTCAACCCCTTTGCTATGGAAAGCCTAAATAAGTTCAGGAGTAAGAATGTGCTTAACAAGTGACATGATGAGTTGCATGGTATCACTCTGTGTGCAATAATAGTTTTTAACATTATTTTTTTATGACTACCTCATCTCTGTACCCCACACATACAGATAACTGTAAGGTCTCTCAGTCGAGCAGTGAATTTGAAACACAGATTCAACCACAAAGACCAGGGAGGTTTTCCAATGCCTCGCAAACAAGGGCACCTATTGGTAAACATTGAATATCCCTTTGAGTAGGGTGAAGCTAGTAATTACACTTTGGATGGTGTATCAATACACCCAGTCACTACAAAGATACAGGTGTCCTTCCTAACTCAGTTGCCGGAGAGGAAGGAAACCAATCAGTGATTTCACCATGAGGCCAATAGTGACCTTAAAACAGTTAGAGTTTAATGGCTGTGGTAGGAGAAAACTGAGGATGGATCAACAGCATTGTAGTTACTCCACAATACTAACCTAATGACACAGTGAAAAGAAGGAAGCTTGTACAGAATAAAAAATATTCCAAAACATGCATCCTGTTTGCAACAAGGCACTAAAGTAATACTGCAAAGAATGTGGCAAAGCAATTAACTTTTTGTCCTGAATACAAAGTGTTATGTTCGGGGAAAATCCAATACAACACATTACTGAGTACCACTCTCCATATTTTCAAGGATAGTGGTGGCTGCATCATGTTAAGGGTATGCTTGTAATTGTTAACGGCTGGAAAATGGTTGTCTAGCAATGATAAACAACCAATTATTTTCATAATAATGGCCAAATGTTGCAGAATTCAGGTGTGGAAAGCTCTTAGAGACTTACCCAGAAAGACTTACAGCTGTAATCACTCCCAAAGGTGCTTCTACAAAGTAGGGGTGTAGGGGTGTGAATACTTATATAAATTATATACTGTATTTTTGTATTTTTCTAAAAACAATTTCTAAAAACCTGTTTTCACTTTGTAATTATGGACTATTGTGTGCAGATGGATGAGAGAAAAAAAATCTATTTTATCCATTTTGAATTCAAGCTGTAACACAACAAAAAGTGGAATAAGTCAAGGGTTATGAATACTTAGTGAAGGCACTGTATATTAGTCCAGGCAATATATATACCAAACATGTTAAAGATCTGATGATTTGAACATGTATTCATTCACATGACTTGATTCATGAAATGTGTAAAAACTGTAACCCCATGTATCCAAGGACTAAATATTGTACAATATCAAAACGTACATAGTAGAAAAAGATGTTCAGATTTGTCCGCCAGTAAGCTCAGAGAACAAGTTAACCAAATGAAATTAGAAATGTCCATTATGGACATTAATGGGTTAATAATAAAAGACACATCCAGGACAAGTCCCCATGTTAGTCACAAATTACTTTTCGCATCATGACTACCATGCAAGTGAAGAGATCAATTCATCAACAGTTCATTGTGTTATGAATATCAGGTCTTGGGTCTTAACCCAAATCAATTTAAGAATTATATTGGATGAGATTGTCAATCATTTTTTATTTATTCTTCTCTTGAACATACTGAATTCAAATAATCTACCCGAAATGTAATAGATATCATTCCAGAGTCGTTTCAATTTTGTGAATGATTGTGTCAGAACTGTGTCGACTGGGGTGTCATTGAATAATCCATTCACTGAGAAGTAAAAAAAAAAAAAAAAAGGCATTGAACATAATGTTTCAATGTGAAGAGGAATGATTAGATTGTTTTAGCCTAAATTATTAGTGATGCTTTAAATGCTTACTTTTACACCTGTTAACACCTTTTAACAGGTTCCTCACTACATCAGCCATTGCAAACTTTTCTTGATCGTGTGTACTTAAAAAAATCTATCAGCCGCTTTTCACAAAACATGCCTTTTTCACTCTTTCGCTATATGCCTACAATCTCTCATCTATGTTACCCAACTAGTATACAATATTGATACTTTTTACATTTTTAAAGGAGTAAGGTCCATGATCATTAGACTACACTATGAAATAGCTCATACACCACAGTTACATACAATCCACCATTACAGATCACACCACGGTCTGGAGTTTTGCGTACCTAGCATACCTCTGGTGGACACGCACCCCAATTTGAGAGACACTTGCCCACTGAATTATCTCCCTTCTGATGCTCAGAATGGTTTGCCAACAAATACTCTAGCTGAAAGCAAAGAAGTACATTCCTAAAATGCAAAGGCCACACACTAAAACAGACAGTTTTCTCACCTTACTCTGTATCTCCTGCTCACTTTCTGTCTTCCTGTTCTCAGGAGGAAGAGATGCTAGAAAATGAAAAAAGGTAACAAATGTGTCAGAGGAAGGGGGGGGAGTAGTATTCCACTAATGATGTTTGACGTCTATTATTCAACACTCACCTAAAGATGCCTCACGCAATGTGCGAGAGAGGGAACAGATGTGTGAAATGTGTGTTTGCAGAATCCAGTCTGTATTTATACCTGGAAGTTACTGAAGGTAAGAAAAGCTTTCTCAAAAAAAAAGTTTGAGCCTGCCAACAGAATAGAAATGTACTACATACATTCACATCCAACATTATTGGCACCCTTGATAAAGATGAGCAAAAAAGACTGTATAAAATATATAATACAAATACTGAGCTATATTGAATCCTCAAAAACATTTTAAAATTATATTATTTTATACTAGTACAATGCTCAGAAAATAATATTTTGTTTAACAAATAATAAAATAACATTTTCATTTGTGGGTCAATTAAGCATTTCTTTGTGGATTTTTATGTGTGCTTGGGGTTATTGTCTTTTTGGAAGATTCATGATGCCATTGACCTTAACAAGGGCCCCAGGACCAGTGGAAGCAAAACGGCCCCATAACATCAAAGATCCACCACCATATTTTACAGTAGGTATGAGGTTCTTTTCGGCATATGCATCCTTCATTTGAGACCAAACACTGTGTGGCCAAAGAGCTATACCCCAGTGAAACAGGAAGCTATGGAAGGTCACAATAATTTGACATCAACATTTTTTATGAGGAATGGTCTACAATCCCTCCCAATGTGTTCTCCAATCTCATAAAATATTTTTGAAAAATGCTCAGTGCCGTTATCCTCGCAAGGTGAGGTATAGAAAGGTACTGAAAACAGGGGTGCCAATAATTTCGACACCTATCTTTTGAGGAGGGAATAAATATGACTTGTTTCTGATCATTTGTATTCATTTAAAATAATATAATAAAATATATATATATATATATATATATATATATATATATATCATACAATTTAGCTCAGTATTTGGAATTTCTATTTTACACTGTCTTTTATGCTCATCTTTATCAAGAGTGCCAATAATTTGGGATGTGACTGTAACTGTAACTGGGACAGGTTTGACACAAATAGGGCTTGCATAATTTAAGTGACTTACCCTACCCTCAATAGTTTGAAACACAATATATTTCATTCCAAACAAATCCTTCAAGCCACAATGGCTATGAGGGCTCAGGGCTCAGGGCCAGACCCAGGAGGCAGATGGTTTGAGTGTTTGATATTTATTAGTTCCAAAAGGGGTAGGCAAGAGAATGGTCGTGGACAGGCAAAAGGTCAAAACCAGATCAGAGTCCAGGAGGTACAGAGTGACAGGCAGGCTCAAGGTCAGGGCAGGCAGGCGGGTACAGAGTCCAGAAAACAGGCAAGGGTCAAAACCGGGAGGACTAGTAAAAGAAAGAATAGCTAAAGCAGGAGCATGGGGGAAAAGACGCTGGTTGACTTGAAACAGACAAGACGAACTGGCACAGAGAGACAGGAAACACAGGGATAAATACACTGGGGAAAATAAGCGACACCTGGAGGGGGTGGAGACAATCACAAGGACAGGTGAAACAGATCAGGGCGTGACAATGGCAGTGTACAGAAAGAGTTTGTGTTGTGATACTGTTGATTAGTTAGGTAATCCACTGTATTGCACTGAATTAGCATAAGTAAGTTAAATGAGTTGGGTTGTCTGCATGCGACATGTCAATATTAGGAAGGTGTTCCTAATGTTTGGTATACTCAGTGTATGTTACAAATTTTGCAGAACTTCTGATATGTTACAAATTCTAGCTAGGTGGCTAATGTTACCTAGCTGACTAACGTTAGCTAGGCTAGGGGTTAGGGTTAAGGTTAGGGTTTAGTTTAGGAGTTAGGTTAAAGGGTTAGGGTTAGGGGAAGGGTTAGCTAAAAGGGTTAAGGTTTGGGTTTAGGGGAAGGGTTAGCTAACATGCTAAGTTGTTGCAAAGTAGCTAAAAAGTAGTAAGCAGTTGAAAATGTGCTAATTAGCTTAAATGATAAAGTTACTCTTGATGAGAACTTGCAACCTTTGGTTTGCTAGACATTCGCGTTAAAAACCCATCCACGCTGACCAACCACTTTCATGTTTTCCTTAATTAACCATCTGTCTTATGTAACCATACCAAATGTAACATTTTTTACTAATTTGAAAAGTAGTAAGCAGTTGGAAATATGCTAATTAGCTTAAATGCTAAAGTTACTCGTGATGAGAACTTGCAACCTTTGGTTTGCTAGACATTCGCGTTAAACACCCATCCACGCTGACCAACCACTTTCATGTTTGCCTTAATTAACCATCTGTCTTATGTAACCATACCAAATGTAACATATTTTACTAATTTGAGTAAATGTACATTTACTATGTTATATCTAGACTATGAGACCACGTTACGTGACACCATGACCCTGAGGGGCCTACACTCTCTGCAGAGCTATCTGCAGGCTCTAAACCCTGCATCTAGCCTACAATTAACCAGCACTGTCTCCAAACCACATCCCTAAATAACTTTCCAGAGTTCTCTCTTAACTCCTTTTACCCATTTAACTCTTGGACTGGCTATGAGGAGTAGGGTTTATCATGTGTACCAAGACACATTTGCCTGAAACTTGTATTCTTGTGTGAATGTAAAACACAGCTGAGGGAAAACAATGAAATTAACCTCATTCTGCGGTGGAACAGAGAAAGGACACAGATTGTTCTGTCTTTTACCACACATTCTGACATTCCTGACCACACATATTGTATTGATACTTGCTGACAAGACATTTGAAAAGCACTTTTTTGTGAATTTGCATCCTTACCTCCTACATATTAATTTGAAAGTGATTCATAATGAAATGAATATGTCTCTTATTCAACTTTTCCTCTTTCCTCGCGTGAGAGGAGTGGTGGTGAAAGTAGGCAGTTGTTGACCTCAAGGTGTCATAATCGTGACTTGCTGAAGGTTACATTTTCATTATGACGTACAGTAGTACATGCTCAAAACAGTAACAGCATGAAAAGTTCCCTAGAATGAAGGCCAGACGTAGGTTTATATTGAATGAGAATATAAGGTACTGCAAGAAGTTGTGCAATGTTTACCATTGGGTAGTAGACTGATCAGTATCGTTTTAGAATTAAACAGTTTATGAAAATATCAATGTTACAGCTGATGACATCAAAATGTGTATTTCTTAAGAGAAATTGAATTTCTTGCTGTTGTTGTGTCTACTTTACTTCTTCATTTATTCTGTAATAAAGATGATGATCATCAGTATCATTAATACCACCATCACCACCGAAAATTGTTAGCAAGGCATTTTACAGAGGAAACATTAACATAACCAACGAAAAATTGTCCATTACGCAACGGGGAAGCCCACGCGAGGTAAAGTACGACATTCTAAGCAGGTGTAAACACTTTGTTCTGAAAAGTTATTTTTCAGGTTTTCAAAGGTCATCTATCTAAAATACACCACAGGAAGTTGCAAGGAAGCTGTCTACTTGAGCATCTCAATTTCATTTTCAATACATTCTTATTAAACATTACCCTTATTAGATAACAACTGAATACAGGCCTTGACAAAAACCTGTGTGGGGTTTGTTTTTCATAACTGTTTTTTAATTAATGCCATGGTGTGTTTTTCAAATTTTTAGGATATAATTTGGAAATTCTGTAACAGTTACTGTATGATAGTAGGCCTATTTTCATTCATCACAAATCTATTTGTTAAAAACCAATAGTTTAATCTGCTAAGTGAAGCAACAAAATACACTGAAAATTACAGAAATATATCCATTGATATCACATGACTTTGACTGAATACAGATTGACAAAATGTTTTGTCCTAAAACTTATTAAAATGTTTTGTCCTAAAACTTATTTCAGAACTCATTAGCCATGCTGTATTAATAACTTGTCATTGAAAATAGTCTCATCAAATTTCAAGGTGGCCTTTTTCTATTACTATTTTATGACAATGGCCAACATACAGTATTAGTAATTTAGTACAAGGTTATATAGAGTTAGATAATGACTTTACTTGGTAATACTCATATGTGGTTCATCCTGTTACAGAGCTAACATTGACGTTGATTAATGCAGATGGAATTGAGATGTTTTAGTTCCAGTACCACCGTATACAGTATAACAACATTGAGGTCATTTGATTTAATTCTAACTACCCAATGGTAAACATTACACAACAGTATTTTATATTCTCATTCAATAAAACCTAAGTCTGGCCCTCATTCTAGGGAAATACCCATCAGTTTCACAGACCATTCAGATAACACTGTTGTCATACCAACAGATGAACCATAAACATGTGAGTACAAGGCTATTGAGAGAGATGAACCATCTCTGTTAAAGGGAAAGTTCACCCAAATTACAGATTTAAGTAATTGTATTAATAAAGTATTCTAAAGGCATACAGAATCTGCAATCCATAGTTTTGCAATGCTAACGAATATATTATCATCTTAATATTAGTACCATAAAATATAAAACAATGGGGGGTAATAAGCCCTGTTCTTCCAGATAGTATTGGGTCATAGACTCCCCAGATCCTTAGCCTACACATCAAAGACTGCAGGTTCCCAGACTACTCCATATGATATTCAGCTCTTTTTTATGGTCTGTCGAGACAGATAGGAACAGTTGTCCAGGAATCATGAGCAGTAGGGACAGGCTACAGTTCACTTTGCCTCCCAGCCAAGATCTTACCTGGGACCAGGCTTCCCGGTTGGCAGATGCACACTATATGCCTCGTTTGCCATACACACAACGGCAAGAAGTTCCTAGAAGTCCATTATTATGTAATATTCACCATTTACTTTGACATTGACCTTGGCTGAACAAGCTTATACTAGGACACAAATTCAATTGAAAAAAGACAGTTTTACATTCTTCCCCGGCCCCACAGAATGAAGAAAAACCTCCAATGGATTGTTGCTATGATTTTTGGGAGAGTTACTCTGTGTCCAGCTCTCTTTCCTAAATATTTCCCTTTGTCAGGAGATGCCATCTGGTCCCCTAGCTTCCAGCGGTTTAGACAGCTGTCGAGGCAGGCATGACGGCACTCGGCACAGTGTTGTGTCATGCCGAGACAAAACACCTTTTTACCAGGGATTTAGAGCAGGATTAAATGATTGGGCACCAAGAGCCTTACAAGGGAAGTGACTTACAGCACCGCTTTTTATGTCAATATCAACATCACCTGGTGAAGCCATGTGGTCTGATGCATCCACAATGCAGTCTGACCTTCACTAATACTATGGAAGTATTTGTAGAGATGACGATAGTGATGATGGTGATAATAATGATGATAAGGATGAGGATGGGGTTGAGGATGATGATGATTATGATTTTGATTATAATTATGATAATGATGATTATTATGATGAGGAGGATGATAGGGCGATGATGATTATTATGATGATGAGGATGACGATGATTCAAGTAAAAAAACAACATCTAAACAGATAGTCATCTAAACTAAAGACAGATGAGAAATTGCAGTGCACCTGACTTTTTCTTTAGCTCTCTAGAGTGGCAGCTGTTGCTTCAGTCTGACCCTTGATATATAGTGAGCTCCAAAAGTATTGTGACAGTGACACATTTTTTTGTTGTTTTGGCTCTGTACTCCAACACTTTGGATTTGAAATTATACAATGGCTATGGTAAATAATGTATTGTGTTATTTTGGAGTCACTTTTATTGTAAATAAGAATAGAATATGTTTCTAAACACTTCTACATTCATCTGGATGCTACCATGATTATGGATAGGCCTGAATGAATTGTGAATAATGATGAGTGAGAAAGTAACAGACGCACAAATATCATACCCACCAAAAAATGCTAATCTCCCCTGCTATTGTAATGGTGAGAGGTTAGCATGTCTTGGGGGTATGATATTTGGGTGTCTGTAACTTTCTTACTCATCATTATTCACGATTCATTCAGGCCTATCCATAATCATGGTAGCATCCTCATTAATGTAGAAGTGTTTAGAAACATATTCTATTCTTATTTACAATAAAAGTGACTCCAAAAGGACACAAGGCATTATATACCATTCATTTCTATTGGGCACAAAAAATAAACAAAACAAACAGCAAATGCATTCAACAAATGTGTAGAGTCACAAGCTTGATGTAGTCATTGCGTGCTATGAATATGGGACCAAATACTTAACGTTTCACTACTTTAATACACATATAAGGGCATTACTTTTGGTTCCTTAAAATGGGGGGACTATGTACAAAAAGTGCTGTAATTTCTAAACGGTTCACCAATATGGATGAAAATACCCTCAAATTAAAGCTGACAGTCTGCACTTTAACCTCATATCATTTCAAATTCAATTGTCACTGTCCCAATACTTTTGGAGCTCACTGTATAAACAATCTATATTTACATATAAATATACTTTGCTATCACATGATCAGGTCAAGTAATACTTTATTATAGGGCCTACCACCATGATGGGAAAGCGACAACATTAAAAACAATAGCCTACAGCAATTGAAATATATGCTTTGTTAAAAAAAAAGGGCACAGTAACTTCAAACTGTCACATCATGAAGAGGGGAGATAATATTTCCAATATCCTTTCCATGTAGTGAAGTTATGTGACTGATTGTGTATTACACGGATTCTTTTTTCTCTCTAGAACACGGTACCACGCGCCTGTCCTATTCCGAAAGATCCCGAATCTTACCTCGCTAATTCCGAAGGGAGCCGAGGGAAACCCGAGGCTCCGCGCATAGACGAGAGCCGCTGTTTCCAATTCACCATTGCTAACAGCCATTTCATTTAGGTCATTTCTAGTTTTCATTATTTATACAAGGACCGAGGATGGATTCCGAACGACTTGACATGTCCGTGAAAGACCTGGGATTTGGGATTTATCACCGCAAACAATGAATCGTTTTTTTCAATCCCTTCAAAGACCAAACCAGACGGGTGCATTTTTAAATATATAGGGCGCCTACAGACACAGTGTACATATTTTAAAAAAAAAGATGACTGCACTCTGAACGGAGTCCGCATATTGGCCTACAGTTGAATATGGAAGAGGATGGGTTATCACTGAAAATATAAATCACTGGAGACTAGAATGGTCGAAAAAAGGCGTCTCTTTTTTTGATGGAGAATCCAACAAGCAGAGCAAGACCCACGATAAAAGCGTGATGTTCTGTAATATGACCACCGTTATTTTCACAATTGAGATGCGTTTACCAGTGATAGGATCCAGTTGATGACATTCACCGAGAAATAAGTATTTGAAAACAGAAAAGATTGTCAGAATTGGAATTTACTCATTTGTTCTATTCTGTCAATGTGATGGGAATTTATTGCTGAACATTGGGAGAGCTTTATGGAAAACCCGAAGACATGACATGCACACGAAAAAAGAGGAAACGATCCTTTTTGTTCTTTAAAACCTGTGTTTATTTAAGAAGTCTGCAACAGGCTTAATTGACGGGGGAGCCTTGCAAAAGTAAAAGTATATGTGCATTAAGATCTGATTCTACTGAGGTGACAATACCTTGTATAAATTATGTTTTCAGTCATTTAATTGTGAAGGATGTCGACATTCATTGTGGATTATATTTGGAATTTATGCTCGTTTTGTTGACCCCTCTATGCCATTTACTGTTGCTTTACCATGATCTTTGAATCATTTTATATTTAATGTGGACTGCAACAAGCGGCCTAGAATAAAATCCTAAGCCTTTGTCTCGAGGACAAGCATAATAAATAAGGTAAGATTTCCTTTCACCTTCCTATGTCATTTTTTTGTTTCGGTGTTTTTGTTATTACTCCCAGGCCCCACGTAGCCTTATTTTTTCTCTCGGGTACCTGGTTAATTCGTTAACGCGAGTGAAACCCATTTTTGGGGCTACAACATAGCCTATTTCTGTTATGATTCATGCAGCCCCATGACGCATGCCATAGACAAACTGTACATGTAGGGCCTTAATATATTTTGGTTATTGTAGTCGACACACACCACTGCAGATTTAAGTGCCATTTGTGTGATCTATGCCCTATGTAAATTACATCAAGGAACCGCATTATGGACACGAGGCTATATCAATCGGTAACTATATTATTCACTGGGCGAATTTCCGTTATGACAGCATCGATACAGGTCTACCCATTTGCGAATGCGATGCAACTGGGGTGTTGGGGTCTCGTCATCAGCCCTCGGTGATGAATTATTATCAACATCATCTGTTCATGAATTCTGAAAGGATCGGATCAAGTTGAATGCTTCAAATGACCCAGTCTACCATAGGCTCTAGGCCTATTCGCAATTGTTCATGCATTTACTTAACTTCAAACATGACGCGTCAAGCCCACCACTAAACCTATTGTATTTTCCCTAGCCCCGGATGTGTTTATTCATATTCTAATACCGTTGTTTATAATTGCATTCGGTCGGTGTTGAACAGTGTCAGAGTGATTCCGGCTCCTTTGGTTGGTGAATTCCGCGTCGCCTCCTCCCACCGCGACCATGGCAGCGGTACTCTATTGCTGTTGCTATCCAGTTCTTGACAATGGCTCAGCTACCACCAACCCACTCCAATTTCTCCAGGCCCCTCCCCTCATGATCAATAGCCTTTCGGTATTCCTGTGAAGCTCTTATATCCCTATAGCCAGTATATTAATTTTGCAATCAAAATTATATAGGCCTACACATGGTGATGTAATCTTACCTCATCAATATCTTTCTTTTTTCCCAACGTTTGAACTCTTTTTCCACTCACATCTTTCTGTAAATTAATAATCTATTCTTCATATGCCTATTTCTCTAATACCTTTTTGGCCTCCAGGCATAAGTAACATAAGCGGCAAAATGAGTAGAATTGCAAGAAATGTGAAATAAAATTGCTAAATGTTCTCTCCGCCCCATTGGAAAATGGTTAGAACTGAAGAAAACTTGCTTTAAAACAGAAAAAATGTCTCCCTGCCCCGAGGCTAAATTTGTGGAATTGCAGGAAATGAACTTCAAAATTCTCTGCTGTCAAGAGTTGGCCTGCTTGTTAGCATTCCCCCAAACCAAATCTCGCTTAGGGCCTCCAAAAGGCTAGAGCCGGCCCTGACTGTAGGGCTTCTACAAACTGTTCTCATGTTCTAGCCACCAAGGTTCATGCCACTTAGACTAATAAAGTCACATGAAATGTAATAGACCAGAGCCTTATATTTGGATTATAGATTCTTTATCTCAATATAAGGCTCTGGAACAGCCTAATTCATTCTAAATATCTTAGGTGTAATGATAGAGGTGTAATGATAGAGGTGATTGAATAGGAGACACCAATAGTGTATGCTACAATAAAAAAAAATGATTCTAATACTTTACCAATTATTAGCCTATGACAGGTGTGTGTTTCTGCTGTGATTCTGCTATTGACACAGACAAGTGACCCTCAACCACATACTTCATCTAGCTATTGTTAATCTACTAACTCAATATATCAGGTGCCACCCAGGACCGGCCCCAGGCATAAGCCATAAGCAGTCACAGGGCCCCCGGTCGTTTGTTGGAATCTATAGTATTCCACAAATGTAACCATGGGGAATGGTAATATAGAAGACATTATGTCTCCATGACCATAGTATTGCATCATGTGAACAGAGTCAAATGATACCACAGTCCCTTTCTATAGCTAGCAACACAAAACTGTGACATTGCTTTGGTTTAAAAATGTCTCATGACTAATTAGGTAAGCCCCTGTTTATATCTGAAATATTGAATTTACTATAACAAATCAAAAATGGAAGAATATATGTATATGAGAGATTAGGCAATTAACAAGAATATAGGCCCCTATAGGTTTTTTAAAAAAATATGCCATATTGAAATTGGTTTAAAGGTACACTACCGGTCAAAAGTTTTAGAACACCTATTCATTCAAGGGGTTTTCTTTATTTGTACTATTTTCTATATTGTAGAATAATAGTGAAGACATCAAAACTATGAAATAACATATATGGAATCGTGTAGTAACCAAAAAAGTGTTAAACAAATCAAAATATATTTTAGATTTGGGATTCTTCAAATAACAACCCTTTGCCTTGATGACAGCTTTGCACAATCTTGGCATTCTCTCAACCAGCTTCACCTGGAATGCTTTTCCAACAGTCTTGATGGAGTTCCCACATATGCTCAGCACTTGTTGGCTGCTTTTCCTTCACTCTGCGGTCCGACTCATCCCAAACCATCTCAATTGGGTTGAGGTCTGGTGATTGTGGAGGCCAGGTCATCTGATGCAGCACTCCATCACTCTCCTTCTTGGTAAAATAGCCCTTACACATCCTGGAGGTGTGTTGGGTCATTGTCCTATTGAAAAACAAATGATAGTCCCACTAAGCACAAAAGAGATGGGATGGTGTATCGATGCAGAATGCTGTGATAGCCATGCTGGTTAAGTGTGCCTTGTATTCTAAATAAATCACAGACAGTGTCACCAGCAATGCACCCCCACACCATAACACCTCCTCCTCCATGCTTTACAGTGGGAAATACACATGCGGAGACCATCCGGTTGGAACTAAAAATCTCAAATTTGGACTCCAGAACAAAGGACAAATTTCCATCGGTCTAATGTCCATTGCTCGTGTTTCTTGGCCCAAGCAAGTCTCTTCTTCTTATTGATGTCCTTTAGTAGTGGTTCCTTTGCAGCAATTCGACCATGATTCACTCATGGTCTCATGATTCACTTGATTCACTGTCTCCTCTGAACAGTTGATGTTGAGATGTGTCTGTTACTTGAACTCTGTGAAGCATTTATTTGGGCTGCAATTTCTGAGGCTGGTAACTCAATTTCAAATATATATTTTTTATATTATATATATATATTTTAACCTTTATTTAACTATTAACGTATTATTTGCAGTAGAGGTAACTCTGGGTCTTCCATTCCTTTGGTGGTCCTCATGAGAGCCAGTTTCATCATAGCGCTTGATGGTTTTTGCGACTGCACTTGAAGAAACTTTCAAAGTTCTTGAAATTTTGCGGATTGACTGATCTTCATGTCTTAAAGTAATGATGGACTGTCATTTCTCTTTGCTTATTTGAGCTGTTCTTGCCATAATATGGACTTGGTCTTTTACCAAATAGGTCTATCTTCTGTATACCCCCCCCCCCCCCCCCCCCCCCCACCTTGTCACAACACAACTGGATTGGCTCAAATGCATTAAGAAGGAAATAAATTCCACAAATGAAGGCACACCTGTTAATTGAAATGCATTCCAGGTGACTACCTCATGAAGCTGGTTGAGAGAATGCTAAGAGTGTGCAAAGTTGTCATCAAGGCAAAGGGTGGCTATTTGAAGAATCTCAAATATAAAATATATTTAGATTTGTTTAACACTTTTTTTGGCTACTTCATGATTCCATATGTGTTATTTAATAGTGTTGATATCTTCACTATTATTCTACAATGTAGAAATAGCAAAAAATAGTAAAAATAAAGAAAAACCCTTGAATGAGTAGGTGTTCTAAAACTTTTGACCAGTAGTGTACATTTATGTATTTCAGCTCTTATTCATTAATATAAGCATTATTATTCAATAATATGGGTGTTGTTTTAAATGAAGGAGAACTGGGTTCATCAGGGACCACTGGGTTATTATGAGTAACTGTGTTAGCACTTTATAATAACTTTAATTAGTACGCCATCATAAATACTCAGGTATGCTTATAAATGTTTTAGAAATTATTCTAAATGTGTATAATAATTTTACTCTACGTATAAATAATTGTTTACTAAGAAAATTATTCTGAAGTGTTATCATAGACTTTGAGAACTAACTATGGGTGCACTAATAACTGAAAACAGTTTATTGTGTGATACCTTCATTGGCTTTCTCATATGGTATGCACTCCCCAGAAAAAACGAAACCATAGCTATTCTCCATCTGAAACTATCAATGTCCCCACCATTCATCACAATAGTTCATATAGTCTTACAGACAGACAGACAGACAGACAGACAGACAGACAGACAGACAGACAGACAGACAGACAGACAGACAGACAGACAGACAGACAGACAGACAGACAGACAGACAGACAGACAGACAGACAGACAGACAGACAGACAGACAGACAGACAGACAGACAGACACACACACACACAGAATAGCACAGCACAAGGCAGAATGGTCCTGTAGCCTAGCAACAAGCTGCTGTAATTACTGTGACAGAAATACATTAGTATGCCTGCGGTGAAACAATGGGTCTAAGCCCTTCTCTCTCCTGTAGGACTCACATACTCCATAATCATCACCTGTGCATTCCCCCGATCACTTCCGACGGTTTCATCAATACAAATGATGGTGGTGGAGTGGTCAATACCGATTGACTCCCATCACACACACACACACACACACACACACACACACACTCATACACAAGAGAGCATGCACAGACACCTACACATGCACACCACTGAGCTATCAGACATACTGTACATCTCAAGTGTCACTGTGCAATGCAACCTCTTTTGGAAATGCCCGGTCAGTGGTCCCCAAAGTGACTGCACCAATGAGGCTTCATCAAGCAAATGCCATCTCAACTTCACAAGTGATTTGTTTTCCCCCCATCTCCTTCACACACACACACACACACACACACACACACACACACACACACACACACACACACACACACACACACACACACACATACATACATACATACATACATACACACACACACACACACACACACACACACACACACACACACACACACACACACACACACACACAAAATAATATAAGGTGTTGTAGCCTAGCAACAAGCGAGGTAATTACCGTGACAGACTAGTTGCTGGCATGCCATGTAGCGTGTGGAGAAAACAGCTGATATGATTGGTGCTGAGGGGGAAGGAGAAGATGTTCCACAGCATGCTACAGCAGATGCCTATGTGAGCCCTGTTTCGCCCCTTGTAGAAACAGTTGATTGATTCCATGGGACAAATGATTTGTGTAATTCCGAGGATGATGACTTGAACATCTTCCTCCACTATTATGACATTTGATTCTGTATTACAGGCCTTGTATAATGCTCGAAGATAGGGGCTTTAATACAATGTATTAATGTTGTAAACAACTACAGTCAGAACTTTATTTTGGGGTAAAGGGTGGGACAGGTGGGACAGACTTAGACATAAAGATGGAAAATGAGTTAAAGGGATAGTTCAGGATACCATTTGTATGTCTCTGCGTCCAGTATGAAGGAAGTTAGAGGTAGTTTTGCGAGCCAATTCTAACTAGCTGTCACGCCCTGACCAGGTGAACTCAGGTATATTGGGTCAGGGTGTGTCATGTTAGGTATTTTTCATTGGTTTGTGTTTGGTTTACGTTTTAGCCTTGTGTAAGCTCTAGGTGGGTTTATTTCTATGTTGGGTTCTGTCGATTCCCAATCAGAGACAGCTGTCGCTAATTGTCTCTGATTGGGATCACATTTAAGTTGCTGTTTTCCCCACGCTGTTTGTGGGGTGTTGTCTCTTTGTTTGAGCACGTAACGTAGCTGCATTTTTCTTGAGTTTTGTGTACATGTTTAAAATTCCAGTGTGTTGAATAAACATGTGTTCGCTCCCAGCTGCGTTTTGGTCCGCTTCCTCGTCACCAGGCGACGAACGTTACACTAGCGTTAGCTTTGTGGAAAATAATAATAATTGTATCCACGGGTCCATCTGACTCTGGGGAAGTAGATAAAGGGGTTAATTGTCAAAATCCCGAACTATCCCTTAAAGATTTAACTGAAATGGAATAACATACCTTATTATTATGATGTACTACATACAGTGGGGTCCAGAATTATTGGTTCCCTTGATAACAATGAGCAAAAAATACTGTATAAAATAAATAATTCAAATACTGGGCTAAATTGTATGCTCATTTGTTAAACAAGTAATATAAAAAAGATATGGGTCAAAATTATTGGATCCCCTGTTTTCAATACTCCAGAACCATTTAATTACATTTGCGTTTTAGTCTTTTTAATTTTTTTTAGCAGAAGCTCTTATCCAGAGCAACTTACAGTTAAACTAGCTGAGACATAAGGCAGATGTATTATTTAAGATACTCTTTGAAGAGGTAGGTTTTCAGACATTTTTGTATTTTGGGCATGGACAGTGCTGTCCTAGCATAAGGGGAAAGCTGGTTCCACCATTGGGGTGCCAGGACAGAGGAGAGCTTTGACCACTGCTCCCGTAGGGGTGGGACAGCCAAGAGACCAGAGGTGGCAGAACAGAGCGCTCGGGTTTGGATGTAGGGTTTGAGCATAGCCTGAAGGTAGAGCAGGGCAGTTCCCTTTGCTGCTCCATAGGCAGGTACTTTGGTCTTGTAGTGGATGCCCGCTTCGACTGGAAGCCAGTGGAGTGTATGGAGGAGTGGGATGAAGAGAGAAATTGGGAGGTTGAACACAAGACGGGCTGCAGTGTTCTGGATAAGTTGTAGGTGTTTGATGGCACAAGCGGGGAGTCCAGCCAGTAGAGTTGCAGTAGTCCAGAAGGGATATGACGAGTGACTGGATTAGGACCTGCACCGCTTCCTGTGTGAGGTAGGGTCGTACTCCACGGATGTTGTAGAGCATGAACCTGCAGGAGCAAGTCACTGCTTTGATGTTTGCAGAGAATGACAGGGTGTTGTCCAGGGTCACGCCAAGGTCTTTTGCACTCTGGGAGGGGGACACAGTAGAGTTTTCAAACATGATGGAGAGGTCTTGGGAGGAAGAGCAGCTCCGTCTTGTTGAGGTTGAGCTTGAGGTGGCGGGCTGACATCCAAGCTGAGATATCTGCCAAGCACGCAGAGATGCGTGTTGCCACCTGGGTGTCAAGAGGGGAATGAGAAAAGCAGTTGAGTGTCATCCGCATAGCAACGATAGAAGAGACCATGAGAGGATATGACAAAGCCGAGTGACTTGGTGTATAGAGAAAAGAGGAGAGGACCTAGAACTGAGCCCTGGGAGACACCAGTAGTGAGAGCACATGGTGCAGACACAGATCCTCTCCGCGCCACCTGGTAGGAGCACATGCCAAGTAGGATGCAATCCAGGAGTGTGCAGAGCATGAGACGCACAATCCTGAGAGGGTGGAGAGGAGGGTCTGGTAATTCACAGTGTCGAAGGCAGCAGATAGATCGAGGAGGATAAGAACAGCAGAGAGAGAGAGTCAGCTTTGGCACAGAGAAGAGCAGTCTCAGTTGAGTGACCCGTCTTGAAGTCTGACTGATTATTGTCAAGAAAACCGTTCAGAAAAAGATAACGAGAGAGTTGGTCAGAGAAAGCACGCTCAAGTGTTTTGGAAAAGAATGAAGGGAGACCGATCAGAGGGGTTGAGTGTTGGTTTCTTGAGGAGGAGAGATACTCTGACCATCTTGAAGTCAGAGGGGACGCAGCCAGTGGTCAGGGATGAGTTGATGAGGGAGGAATGGGAGAAGGTCTCCAGAGATGGTCTGGAGAAGGGAAGAGGGGATGGCCGTCGAGTGGGAAGGTTGTAGGGCATGGCTGGATTTCAGCTGGATTTCAGCAGGATTTCAGCTGGAGAGAGAGGGAAGAAAGAGGTCAAGGTGTAGGGAGTTCTGTGTGAGTGGGACCAGTGGACTCAGTATGCTGAGTGAATGAGGAGTGGATGTCATCAACCTTTTTATCAAGAGAGGAAGGAGGGAGAGGAGGTGGAGGATTAAGGAGGAAGGAGAAGGTGGAAAAGAGTTTCCCAGGGTTGGAGGCAGAGGCTTGGAATTAAGAGTGATAGAAAGTGGCTTTAGCAGAGGATACAGAAGAGAAGGTAAAGAGGAGGGAGTGGAAGGATGATAGATTCTCCGGAAGTTTAGTTTTCCTCCATTTTTGCCTAGCTGCTCAGCACCCTCCCCCTGCGAGGATAAAGTCACTGAACCTTTTTCTAAAATGTTTATGAGATTGGAGAACACATTGGGAGGGACCTTAGACCATTCCTAGTCAAAAACCTGGTTGCCTCTGCCTGGAGGCCGCAAGTGAATCTTCTAGCAAGACAATAACCACAAGTGTACACCAAAATCCACAAAGAAATTGTTAATTTACCACAAAATCAACATTTTGCAATGGTCATCTCAGTCTCCAGAATTGAACCCCATTGAAAATGTGTTGTTTGGATTGAAGAGGGCAGTCCATAAGCACAGATGAAGGATATCGAGGATCTGGAAAGATTCTGAATGGAGGAATGGTTTAAGAACCCTCCCAATGTGTTCTTTAATTTCATAAAACATTTTAGAAAAAGGCTCAGTGTCATTATCCTCGCATTGGGAGGGTGCTGGAGTATTGAAAACAGATGATCCAATCATTTTGATCAATATCTTTTAAATATTTTTTATTACTTGTTGAACAAAACCTCTTTCTCTGAGCAATTGTATTAGTATAAAATAATGGAATTGTTCTATTTTTTGGTAGCATACAATATAGCTCAGTATTTGTATTATTCATTTTATACAGTCTTTTGTCCTCATCTTTATTAAGGGATCGTTAGCTGACATGGTCTAGTTGATCTGGAGATTTCTGAATAGTTATAAATAGCTCTCTTAAGACAGGGGTTCCCACACTTTTTCATTCGGGGCCCCCCTTCCAGCATTGGGGAACATCCCCCGCCACGTCTATATCTATGGGCACCATCACTGATCAGAGAATTTTGCAGGTTTAAAGCTTATTTCTTGCAATTCTACACATTTTGTCAGGGTGCAAAGAACATTTTTAAGTTTTAAAGCAAATTTTCTTGCAATTCTATACATTTTGCCATGCCATGTGATATTTGAGTGACAAAAAAATTGACAACAGTATATATGGGCTAAAAAAACATTAGCTGACATGGGCTAGTTGATCTGGACATTTCTGACAAGTTATAAATATCTCTCTAAGGTCTGCAATGACTGACATGACAAGAGGAACTGATGATGCACTAGCCAATTTCAAATTGCACTTTGTGCATTCTACTATTACAACTTTTAAGAGTAAGTTGAAAGCCGGCGTGATTTTGTTTTATTATTTATTTTGGGGGGGAGGGGGGACCCACGGGCCCCAGAGTTTGGGAACCACTGTGCTAAATGACATCAATGCAAATGTAAAAAAATGCTGCTGGAGTATTGAAAACAATTTTGACAAATAATCATTTTGACAAATATCTTTCATATTTTTTTTTATTAAATGAGCATACAATTTAGCTCAGTATTTGTATTATTTATTTGATACCGTATTTTTTGCTCATCCTTATCAAGGGATCCAATCATTCTGGAAACCACTGTATGTAAACTGGGGCTACTAGGGCTAATCATCTGCATATAGGTAGTTACACGGTTGGTAGAACGGCTGTGTCTAACACTTCATACTCTTACCTAACTCCATATTGGCCTAGCACGATATTGACAGTTAGGTAATCATTGCATATCATAACCACCACTTCCTGGAAATTATGACATTTTACAAAACAACTGCTGCAGTCCAGCTAGGCCAATGCTGGAATCATAAAAGCATTGTATTTTAATACTAGAAAAGCCAAGAGACACACACCTCTCATATTAACCTTATACAGTATACTCCCTGTAAACGCTTACACTGTTGTATTATTCCACACTGATGTAAGACCTGGAAGTCCATCCAAACGTTTAATGCTTGCTGTTCTTACTTCCTGTTTACAGGAGCTGAAGCTGTGAGAAGAAGAGGCACGAGAGGTAGAGCTACAGGAAACGAGGGGCTTAGTGAAAAATGGGGCAATGCGGACTGAAGCGCTCCGGTTCCATGTGAGATCAAAAGGAGAGGCAACCACGAGGACGAACGAAAGGGCAGCTGGAGGAGGAGGCGGAGGAGGAGAGGGAGAAGGAGGAGTGGATTTCAGGAGAGAAGAGGGCATAACCTGGGAGACAAAGGGATGGCCAATGGCAACGAGACCAGTGAGGGGCTCGGCGGTCCCCTGGCGGCGGTGGTGGCCACGACGGGAGGGATGGCAGTCGGGGGCCCATCGTCAGCTGTGTCCACCTACATCAAACTGGTCCTACTGGGGCTAATCATCTGCATCAGCCTGGTGGGGAACCTGGTGGTGTCTCTGCTGGTCCTCAGGGACCGGGCCCTGCACAAGGCCCCCTACTACTTCCTGCTGGACCTGTGCCTGGCCGACACCATCCGCTCGGCCGTCTGCTTCCCCTTCGTGCTGGTGTCCATCAAGAACGGCTCGGCCTGGACCTACAGCGTGCTCAGCTGCAAGGTGGTGGCCTTCATGGCCGTGCTCTTCTGCTTCCATGCCGCCTTCATGCTGTTTTGCATCAGCGTGACGCGCTACATGGCCATCGCCCACCACCGCTTCTACTCCAAGCGCATGACCTTCTGGACGTGTGTGGCGGTGGTGTGCATGGTGTGGACACTGTCGGTGGCCATGGCCTTCCCACCTGTCTTTGATGTGGGCACCTACAAGTTCATCCGCGAGGAGGACCAGTGCATCTTCGAGCACCGCTACTTCAAGGCAAACGACACACTGGGCTTTATGCTGATGCTGGCCGTGCTGATCCTGGCCACGCACGTGGTCTACATGAAACTGCTGCTCTTCGAGTACAAGCACCGCAAGATGAAGCCTGTCCAGATGGTGCCAGCTATTAGCCAAAACTGGACCTTCCACGGGCCTGGCGCCACCGGCCAGGCGGCAGCCAACTGGATCGCAGGCTTTGGTCGGGGCCCCATGCCGCCCACCCTGCTGGGCATCCGGCAGAACTTGCACAACCAGAACCGGCGCCTGTTGGGCATGGAGGAGTTCAAGGCGGAGAAGCAGCTTGGCAGGATGTTCTACGTGATCACCCTGTTGTTCCTGGTGCTGTGGTCACCCTACATAGTGGCCTGCTACTGGCGGGTGTTTGTCAAGGCCTGCACCATACCGCACCGGTACCTCTCCACCACCGTATGGATGAGCTTTGCCCAGGCAGGGGTCAACCCCATTGTCTGCTTCTTCCTCAACAAGGACCTGAAGAAGGGGCTCCTGGCACACCTGCCAGCCAGCTGTAGGACTAAACCTCATCTGCCCCGAGAGCCTTATCGCGTCATGTGAAGGGGACGGTGGGCGGTCGTTACCTGGGGAGGGTGGGGTGACAGGGATGTCTGGGAGTTGTTTGGTTGGCTGAGGGACCATTTGAGTTGTTGTGGCTTTTGATTCAGTGCAAGATGATTTAAAAGGGGTGGGTGTCAGTCTGGAACTGCTGAAGAGGTTAGAATTTCAGAATTCCATTCACCTCCATGTGATGTATCTGGGTTTCTCCTTGTCAGAGGAGAGCAGAGGTATTTCAAGCTCATTTGGGATGTTCTAAATAGTTTTTCTAAAGTCTTATTGGGGGAGTATTACACACAGTAACAGGCATGTGGTTGCTGCAGTGTAGAAATCATGAAACCAATTGTTGGTCTAAAATTATTATAGAAAGAATGTATGATTTCCGCATTTTATTATCAAACCAAAAACACCTTTGACTCCAGCTTATAGATTTGGATAGATTTTTAGATCAGTTACATTAAACTGCTAACTGCCATTTTTATTTTTTTAATAAATGGCCTTCTCCACACAGAAAGAATAGGAGACTGAACCAACAACAAAAGAGTCCATCTCAGATGCATGTATGTATTCTTACTTTTAATGTGGAACAAATATGAAACTGCTTCCTTCAACTGCTTCAATCAAAGGCATCAGTAACACAGTCAAACATACAAAATATGAGTTTTGTACAAATAGCATATTCAGGCACTCTCATGGGTTTATTTGGTGTTTCTCAGATTAATTATTATGTTTATTTATTTGTCCATCTTGAGATCTACATTAATTTTGATGATTTGAACAACTAATACCCTTGAAAGAAAACATGCAAGATTTAGTGAAGTCGACGGAAGTAGAAACTGACAAGAGGCTATCATGGAAAGTCAGCAAGAGTTATTATGGCATGGTCATACGTTACGAAAATGTGCAATTAACATTCTCATTTGGTCTAATGAACACCTCAAATCAGTGGGAGATGGGAAAAACACGTGTTAAGAAGAGCTGCCATCGAGAAAAGTTTGATCTTGTATTCATTAGCGTTGAACAGAAATGAGCAGATACTAATTGTGAAGTGTTAATAGTAAGACAGAATTATGAAGTGCATGTTTAGGTGATATTTGTGTTATCCCATGATTCCTGAGGATAACTTAAACAAAACAATGCCCCAATCAAGGACAAACTATGAGAATCTGAGTCCATTTTATAACAGAAAACCAATGATGCATTGACAGAAAATGCTCAGTGCTCTTTCTAAATTCCTGTTGCTGCAGGTGGTATTGTTACAGATGATTGAACACCTTGGAAATCTCTTTAAATCTCACAAATTGTTTAAAAAGACAGTTGATAGTAATGTTCATAAAAGCTAAATCAGAATGTTTATATCTTCAGATAGAATAAAGTTATTTATCTTTGATGACAACATCACTTCACATGAAGGTCTTGGAAGAGGGGTGGGGGGAAAAACTTGCCCATTTATGTTTTTGCACATCGGAGGATGATAAATCAATTGTTTTTTTCTTAACATGATTTAGAATTGAACCAGAATGCTAACCAAGTGTAGGTCAGGACACAGAGATTGTAATATCTTAAGTGAATGTCAAGGAGAGGTTTGGAACGTGATACTATCCCTTTGTGGGTACAACTGTATGTTTCTTTAGGTTTTCTAATTGTCAACTGTTGTCTGCAAACAATAACAATGACACAAACTAACAATAACAATGAAAAAGCAACAGAAATTTGAATTGTTATTTCTATTATCTGGGTTATGGCCTTACTCTGTAAAAAAAAAATGAAAAAAAGTTGGTTTATAACCAATGCAAGAAAGAGTTGACAGCTGTATGCCTCTATGTGTTGAAGTAATAAACATCAAGGGATTATTCCAACTAATGGGGAAACACAACACTGTGGAATTAATGACTTTCGGTGGGAACACATAACTCTCCCCCTCGCAACCTAAAAGTAAATGCTCCAGTCAAAAACTTTAACAAGGATGGTATTAGAGAAAAAACACTTGCCAAATTGTAACACGGGAGTGTACAATTTTGTGCAAAGGACAGAGGAAACTTTAATCCAAAATGGACAATTAATGGAATTAACAAAAGCCCTTCCTGGATTAATGTGGATTTCTTTCAGAATTTTTGTTGTTGTTTCTTCTCTTATCAGTGGAAGGGGGGAGGGGATGAGGCTGGTGTTGTGTATTGATCTGTGAAAACAAGGAATGAAAAAAGATGTGTGAATTTTGGGGTTGGTTGGTGTTGGGGAGGGAAGGAGGGAGACCGGGAGGGATTTTTTGATAAGCAGAAATGCCTGACAGTGCTTTTTTTGTTGCTTCAGGCACACTACCTTTTGTAAATTAACTGTGACCTCTGTACTATTTAATGTGTATATGGACAATGGACTAACTTGGAATTGGGGGGGGGGGGGGTCCCGGTCATCATATTTTTACCATGCATGTGTGTGTGAGTGTTTCTGTACGTAAGTATGATGGTGTGTATGTTTAGAGGCTAGACTAGAGGGATGAAAACAAGGATATTTGGGGAATAGGAATGGCCAGAAACACGTTGCATTTTGAAAAATGTCAGTCCTGCAATGCTTATTCGAGTCTTTTTCACCCTCAGCCTGTTCCTGACACAGAGAATTGAATGTGCTAAAACCAATGAGGTTCATTCAAAAACCTGATGCAACGAGTGTGTCTTCTTAAACCATTGAATTGAAAAGCCTCTAGAGGTATAACATTTTTTACACGTGCAGTTCCTCTAAATTGGACGACAGAGCCTTCTGTCTGAATGGGGATTATGTTATTGCTTGTATGGGAATATAAAGGTTGAAGACAGTTTGAGATTGTCTTGGGGCGAGTGGTTCTATCCACACAGATACTATGATTATTGCACTCTTATTAATTTCCAATGTGTCTCAGTGAAAGGAATAACATCATATAAAATAATGTTATACATGATTTTTGTTTGGTTTGAAATACACTGCATTTTGTTAGTCATAGAACTGATTCAATTTCTATCTCTTCTGTAGTGTTTGGGCTTTGTAAAAGCCCAAAACCATCCAAAAGCCAATTTGACTTTGAATATTTCATTTGATGTCTCATCTAAGTTCACGGATTTTACAGTGTAGCTGTAGTTAGTATGACCCTGTATGTGGAGAGACTACATACATACTTATGTTGTGGATTTAAAATAAGAAATTTCACATGTGTGCATCCACAGTGTTATTATACATGAAATCTATGAAAACACAGAATCATAAGAATAGTCTCTGAATAGTACAACAAATCCTGAATTTCAGGACTTAAACAGTTTTTTTTTACTTTACCCTTTAAGCTGGACCCAAAATGTCAAAGCTCACAGAACAATCCGCAGATGAATATCAAACGTAAAATACAAGAGGTTTGAAGGATACCTATGTAAATGTCTTTAAACCCCTAAATATTATGGAAGCAGCAAGTCAGAGTGTGTGATTTCCATTTCTTTCTTGTATTATTTAAAAAGAAAATGGTTGAGCTGTTAAGCATGTCTCGCGCCATTTAGGATTTTTGTTGTTGGTTTTTGTAATGAAAAATAAATTTCCTTTGAAACTATTCTCTGCTAGAGTATGTTGCTCCTCACCTGTGATATTAATGCTAACATGTATTTTGTGTATTGCACTCATAATGGTTTTTAGCACACGCAACAGAAAGAGTATGAGTTCACAGGGTTACAAGAGACCATTGTAAAGGTAGTAAAGATACGGTATTCCTTTTCCATGCCTTGTTATCCATATTTAAGGTCACCAAGTTGTCAAGAGTTTACAAAACCCCAGATTAGCATACATTTTGTCATTTAATCTGCCTTTTAGATGATCAGCACTTGTGGGTAGAAAGAAGCTCATGATCAGTTCGCAGATCCGTAATATTATGATAAGCTATGTTTCAACTTTTGATGTTATCTTTCCTTTATACCAACTTTTGGCATCAAACTTGGGAAGCTTCCCCTCAAATTAATTTACAACTAATGCTATCCCACATGCTTGAAATTAAATAGACATACCTGTACATAGTGGCACAGCGGTCTAAGGCACTGCATCTCAGTGCAAGAGGAGTCACTGCAGTCCCTGATTTGAATCCAGGCTGCATCACATCTGGGAGTCCCATAGGGCGGCACACAATTGGCCCAGCGTCGTCCGGGTTTGGCCGGGGTAGGCCATCATTGTAAATAAGAATTTGTTCTTAACTGACTTCCCTAGTTAAATAAAGGTTCAAATAATGTATATATTTTATTCAATATGACCAAAGTATTGAACAAATCTAGATATTTCTAATGGTTCTTTAGAGAATTCATATTTGTCATATAACCTCATCCTCATACAGGTTGCTCATCATTGTTGATGAGCAACCTGAAAACAACTCTCTAGTCAGTCCATTCATAAAATCAAATCCCTGTTCTCACACATGCCTGTTCCAGACAGGGGCAATCTGGGTGCTTTGGTTGATTCTCCATTTCCATCTCTGATCCTCCATAAATCCAGCCAATTCAATAAGGGTCCCAGTCATGCCCTCTCACCCAGCAGACACCTAGCCTAACGCAGCCCCCCATGGGTGTCCTGCTGCCCCAGGCTCTGGTGCTGCTGCAGACATCTGAATTCCAAAGTAAAGCTAATGCTAACCAGAGGCAACTGCTTGACCAGAAGATTCTGAAGACTGAGATATGATAGTCCATGATAGCTAATAGGGAGCAGCCTCCTGACCCTTGACGTGTCAATAGAAATGGTGTGTATTGGTGCCATTGCATTGACGTTGAGAGGGGAAGGGAAAAGGCCCTGTGCTGTGCTCACTAATGCCAGTTACTGCCTATACAGCCTTGACTAAAAAGAGCTCCAGTACATATCCTTGAGCCAAGAGCGGAGAGAGCTGTGGCCTGGTGAATTCATCTGATAGAGTGGGAGGTGAGAACAGGCAGTGGAGGGACAGAGAGGGAGGAGTGTGTTGTGTGTGAGACATACATAGAGGGACAAGCACTACTCTTTACTGAAAGACTGGGATGGAAGATACAGGTATTGCTGTCTAAATGTTGATGTTGATGTCTAAATGTTGATAGAACAAAATTACTGTCGACCCAGAGACATGTCATATTTTTGCCGTTTGAGCTAGTGCTAATACTTAATGTCAGGACAATTATAAAAGGAAAGTATACATTTTCAGTTGTTGGGTATCGCCAGTATAGAAATCATGCTACAGGTTTTTTTTTTTAATGAGAACACCATTGCTTGATGAGTTTAAAAACCTAAAATATCTACATTCTGACCAGGTGAAAGCTATCCCTTATTGATTTAGTCACTTGTTAAATCCACTTCAATCACTGTAGATGAAGGGGAACATACAGGTTAAAGGAGAATTTAAGCCATGAGACAATTGAGAAATGGATGGGGGGGGGCACTTAAGAGGGTGAATGGGCAACACAAAATATTTAAGTACATTTGAACAGGGTATGGTAGTAGGTGCCAGGCACACCGGTTTGTGTCAAGAACTGTAACGCTGCTAGGTTTCACACTCAATAGTTTCCCATGCGTATCAAGAATAGTCCACCACCCAAAGGACATCCAGCCAACTTGACACAACTGTGGGAAGCATCCCTGTGGAATGCTTTCGACACCTTTTGGAGTCCATACCCTGACAAATTGAGGCTGTTCTGAGGACAAGAGGGGGACTCCAGATTAGGAAGTTGTTCTTAAAGGTTTTGTACACTCACTGTAGCTACAGCAGCACCATATTATTGGGGGATTTGATGTGAAGTCATAGGAATGCAGTTGCACCATCTAGTGGTATTGAGGTTGTACTCAAATTAATTTTAAACTTTACATTTTGATTCAGCTACATTTACATTACACTTTTAGTGCTGCATCACTCAAAATATTGTCCAGAAGAATAAATCAGATTAAAACTTTTATTTACAATGTTTTTGCTGGC
The DNA here is from genome assembly GCF_965601325.2 of Salmo salar. Taxonomy (NCBI): domain Eukaryota; kingdom Metazoa; phylum Chordata; class Actinopteri; order Salmoniformes; family Salmonidae; genus Salmo; species Salmo salar. The sequence goes on along the minus strand of NC_138303.1, from coordinate 30,944,039 downwards.
TGTAACCTTAAAAAAGATTTGCATTGATAAAAATGAACGTGAATAAAAGAAAGTTAAATATAAATGACTAAGGAAAAAATAAAAAGGAACAGCTTTGTTTGGCCATCACATTACTACATGAACAATAATATTGACTTCCACACAAAGGACATTTCTCATCTGATTCACACAAAAATAGGTTAAACCATGGAGAGCCGTTTCATGGTGTGGCTTGTTGTGAAATTATACTGCAGCTCACAAACAACCAATTGAAGGACAACAAAATGGGAGTGTCAGAGGGGATTCATTCACATTTAAGAAAAAGTAGGCCAATTCAAAAACAAAAAAAGCACTGGGACAGTTTGGAGGTACACAAAATTCCTAAACATTTTTTCAGGACAACATACAGCACTATCTACAAGAAGTGGGGAAGAATTGCAACTTAGTCATTTTCTCAACAGTCATTGAAAGCATATCAGTATAAAAGTACACCTTTTACACGTTATAATGTTTCTTTACACCAACAAGGCTTGAAGCTCAATAAACTTGAGACAGGACGAACTGCTAGCGAAAATGACTGGGCACCATAGAATTTGCAATGACTATGTTCCACTGAATTTATAGGTTGAGATTTTGAATTCTCAAACACTGACAAAATGTACAGACTGACAAGTGCACTACAGATATGTAAGCTCTGAAGAAATTCTAAAATCCAGATTTGTGTAAAATGTATGTTTAAGCTGGGTCATATTGGCCATTGTTTTACTAAAATAGTTTACCAACATACTAGATACATTTGGCGACATTTAAAATGAAGTAAAAAATAATAATATTACAAAAATGCGTCATATCACTTTTGATATCACCCAACATGCACCAATGTGGCTTAAAAGTTAATGAAAGTAAAAAAATAAAATTAAAAAAAATTGACAAATACAAATAAAGCCGTACAATTTTCATAATTCCCCCAAATATTACACAGTGTCTGTTCAAGCTTTGCTGTTCCGTTTACAATCCATATCAGAAGAGATACTTCCGACATGTGTCAGATCCACACCGGCATTCCACCCGAATCCGCTTTTTGGGAGAGCTTGGGAGTCCCGCTAAACTGAAATTTGAGTCCATCCTCGTGCTCTCCGCATCGACTGGATCAACTGCAATGACAATGTCAAGAGTCAAATTCAGCCAAGACAGCACATCTGAGATATATGCGTTATGGTTAGCTCACCTGCACCACATAATTGTCAAACTGCTTAACAAGCCAAATATGAAAATAATTTTGCCTAAGCATCAAACACACTCAAGAGTGAAAAGCTAAACAAAGTTTCATGTTGAAATGTCCAGTGTTCATTGAAATTGTATAACTCAATGTAATTAATGTGTTACTGTAGTACAAAAACAAAGTTGGGTTTTCCCAGCTGCACTCTCCTACCTAGCCCTGAAAGGACTGAGTTTAGGTAATATGACACATTTGGTGCCCACTCCCACTTTTACAGTTAGTGAAAGTAGCTAGCAAGTTACCTGCAATGCCCACTAGCAGTGATGGGTGATGACAAAATGACAGAGCCTATTCATTTTCAATGAGCCAGGTGAAATGTGCAAAGCGAAGAGAGCGATGCAGAAAAATGGAGAAAGCCGAACTCTATGCAAATCTCCAGCGATATTGCGGCACGATTACCAATAGAGGCTCACGATAGCTTCCAGCCGATGCTGTATTGGATGTTGATAAATCCACTACCTATCGTGCTGTGGGCTTGCTGCTCGAAAGAGTCACCCACATGGTGATCAACTGTTGGAAAACCAAGTGACTTGTTGCTTTCAGTTGATATTAGTAACAGTAGCTGTATTATCTACCTTTAATGTGTAAACTGTCATGTTGGGTCAAGCTAGTAGAGCCGGGACGAAACCAGAATCGCAATACTCGTTAGTATCGTGGCACGTAAACAAAACACGAAGCAGATTTACCTTCTTTAGGAAAACAGCCCTAGTGTTGGAAACATCATTATGTTGTCATCCACAGTCACATGTATTTATTTTCTAAGTTATAACACACTATATATATTTTACATATAGCAGGTTTTTAAAGGAGCAAAGCGATTAGTTAGCCTTGTGTTTTCATTTTTGAAATGTAAAAAATATCTTGATACTAGTGTCGTCACAGCCCTACATGTCAGGCAGTGAAACTTCACACTTACTTTGCATCTTGTAGTCAAAAGTGAGCTCTTCTCCTGCTCTGATGGGGCGTGTTGAAAATAAAGCTATCCTCGGGAGCCTCTCATCCAGGTTGTCTATAAACACATTGTATACTTGCAGGTTGGGGTTGCACTGCAAAACAGAGAAGAGACAACTTAAAGGTCAATACTTTATGGTCAAATCACATTTCAGCAATTAATGCTTTATTTCAGAATAGCCTACTGCTTATAATACATTCATAAACACAATTCTATTCAGATTTTCATACAACTTTGAGAAAGAATGCTCTATAATATTGACAAATTTGCTGCACTTCATGCTGTTTGAGGAAGCATATTACAATGCAATACTATAACATTCATCCATTCGGCTGTGTCTACGATGCGACTGCTTTCACTTGCACCTAGAATACCAAAATATACTACTACCAAAAAGGTACGACATGGTGCTTTGGCTACTCTGCAGGTATGCCTCAGGTTTTAAAAGGAGAACATATATGATAATGTGCCACTCACACTGTGGTTGACAAAGTGGGAGATGTTGCCATGGTGAGCAGCATCCACTGTATAAACGTCCTCCACGTAGTCCAGGTCAAACAGGTAGGTGGCGCCCTGCCGGTCGTACAGGTGTCCTCTCTTCTCCGCCTCGTCCGATGTGATGATCTTGACAAACAGACGCACACACCACTTCAGAAACTGTTCAAACACTCGTAATAGAAACACAGCACTAGCACAACGTTTGTCTAATGTTCTTTGTCCATTACTCCAATCCAATTTATACATTTTCATGACAGAATAGCTAATTCTGGTAAATGCAGTTGACATAGGCCAATACATTTTACCTAAAGTATTGGCCAATACTTTATACTACTTACCTCTCCAACATACTCCATGACAAAGGTGTTCTTTTTGATGTGCTGTAGTGCGCGCACGCCCCAGCCTCGGCCGTTCCCAGTCTTGAAGATGCACAGGTCGAATGGAATGCCCTTCTGGACCACTCGGTTGGGGCAGTCAGAACCGCAGCTGCAGCGGGTGTTACACTCGTAGATGGGCTCCCCGGCCCGCACTCGCACCTGGCCCTTGTCAGTGTAGGCCAGGCGGTGGAGGGAGGCCCCGGGGCAGCAGCCTCCGACCGGATCACTGAAGCAGTCCTTACACTCACAGCCAACGGCCATCTCATTGAGCACGATGCCCTCGCCCACCTTATAGGTGTTGATGTAGGTGAAGTCCCTGGGAGGGCCGTCCAGGTCCACCTCGTTCAGGACAAAGATGCGGCCTGGGTGGTTGCGCGTCTTGTTCAGGTCGGCCTCCCAGTGCTGGAGCCTCTGGCGGAGTTTGGCTTTCTGCACCAGGATCCAGGCTACGTCCTTGTCCAGCCGCTTGGGACAGGTGGTCCGTCTCTTTTGCCGCCTCAGCTCACGTTCCATGTCCTCATGGAACTGAGTCATCAGTTTCCTGCACTTGAGATTTTTGCGGGGCTCCCAAGAATTGGCCGACTCAGGGAAGCCCTTCCATTTGACCAGGTACAACTCCTGCTCCTGATAGATGACAAGAGGACACATGACTTGGATTGCGTATTAAGCCACAAAATAATTATATTGAACGTGGTACATTTTACAGTGAGGTCCAAAAGTATTGGGACAGTGACACATTTTGTTGTTTTGGCTCTGTACGCCAGCACTTTGGATTTTAAATGATACAATGACTATGAGGTTAAAGTGCAGACTGTCAGCTTTAATAGAAATGAATGGTAAATAATGTAGTGTCATTTTGGAGCCAATTTTATTGTAAATATGAATAGAATGTTTCAAAACAGTTCTACATTAATGAATGAATCATTAATAATAAGTGAGAAAGTTAAAGGGATAAATATCTTACACCCCCCCAAAGATGCTAACCTCTCCTGTTATTGGTAATTGTGAGAGGTTAGCATGTCTTGGGGGTATGACCTTTGTGCCTCTAACTTTCTCACTCATTATTCACAATTCATTCAGGATTGCCTGTAATCATGTTAGCATCCACATTGTTCAAAAACATTATATTCTTATTTACAATAAAAGTGACTCCAAAATGGCACTACATTATTTACTCTTCATTTCTATTGAGTACAAAATAATCTGAAACCAAAACAAACTGCAAATGCATCACAATTTGTCGAGTTATAAGCTTGATGTAGTCATTGCGTGCTGTAACTGCTGACTCTTTCTCAGTATCCATATGAAACCAAAAGTTAAAGGAGCCACACCAACTGACAGTTGCAATGCTCGAGATAACTCTACCGAGCACTTGTCCCAGCCTTCATAGTCCCATTGTGAATTAATTCACTCACCTTAGACTTCTTGTAGTCACAGAGGTACTCAACCTCATAGTCATCGATGTTATGCTTGTTCACCTGTAGTTCTTTACAGTGAAGCCTTTCCTGGCGGCAGACAGCCTGCAGATCGTCCAAAGACAGCTTGCAGGATACGCTGCAACCTGCAATGGTGTAATTGTAGCCACCATGTTTAGCTAGCTACGTTAGCTAATAGCTGCCAACTACGTTAGGTTTAGAAGGCAACAAATGAACGAGACAATTAAATATATTCAGCTTGAACATATTGTTATTTGTTGTAATTTGGAATTGTGCAGGCTAACGGGTTCTGTGAAATGATTGCAAGACAGCTTGCAGACACTGCCAGACATTTCTAGCTAACTAGCTACTCAACGAGGTCTGTGTTTTGGCGCGTTATGAAGTTATCCGTTGTTTGCAAGTAGCTATGGCTGTCTGAAAACCGGGCCGATTTTCCTCGAATTTACGCTTTATATTGCCATGCAGCTTGCGATCCTTTCTTTGGCTAGTTTAGTTACTAGTTATTCGATATCCGTATGCATTCGTTTAGCTTTTAATCAAAACGTTAGCCGCTACAATTTATTTTTTTAAAGACCACACAATCGAAGTGCGCAGATAGAGCTGCCTACTCAATGTCATTGTTATTGCTTTATCAATGCTAAATATTCCATGACAAGCGTGTATTAAAGGTCACAGAATTAAGTGTAACATTTGATCAGTTCAAACAGCCACAATAACCTCAAAACACAGCAAATATACACGTATTAACTTCCCACCCTCCTTACCGTTCAAATCTTCCGCCATGTTTTCCGCACCGCCAAAATGGAACAATCCTTCGATTGGGGGAAAGACTTTCGAGGAAGCAGCGGTTTCATGCTGTTGATTGGATGGAGCACATTCTAGCGGTATTTCTATTGGAGCAGAAATAACTGTTGCTGCAAGCGAAGCTTTGTAAGGATGTAATTCTTTTGCAAGGTCAGCAAGGTATGGAAAGAGAAGAATATGCATATTCTCACTCTAATATTCAGATAATATTGGTGGGGAATGGATATTCTTATTTATTAATTAAACCATTGGAAAAATGTGTATCACTAAAAGGTCACAGTAGACACATTGTTTCAAAACGTGGCTCTTACTACATGCCTGGGGGAGTTACAGTAGCCAGCGTAAACTACTTCATATTTGTTTGACATTATATTTTACAATATGAGACCTACAGTACACTACATGGCCAAAAGTATGTGGACACCTGCACGTCGAACATCTCATTCCAAAATCATGGGCATTAATATGGAGTTGGTCCCCCCCTTTGCTGCTATAACAGCCTCCACTCTTCTGGGAAGGCTTTCCACTAAGATGCTGGAACATTGCTGCGGGGACTTGCTTCCATTCAGCCACAAAAGAATTAATGAGCTCGGGCACTGATGTTGGGCGATTAGGCCTGGCTCGCATTTGGCGTTCCAATTCATCCCAAATGCTGTTGAGGTCAGGGCTCTGTGCAGGCCAGTCAAGTTCTTCCACACTGATCCCGACAAATAATTTATGCATGGAACTCACTTTGTGCATGGGGGCATTGTCATGCTGAAACAGGAAAGGGCCTTCCCCAAACTGTTGCAACAAAGTTGGAAGCGCAAAATCAGCTACAATGTCATTGTATACTGGAGCGTTAAGATTTCCATTCAATGGAACTAAGGGGCCAAGCTCGAACCATGAAAAACAGCCCCAGACCATTATTCCAAACTTTACAGTTGGCACTATGCATTGGGGCAGGTAGAGTTCTCCTGGAATCCGCCAAACCCAGATTCGTCCGACGGACTGCCAGATGGTGAAGCGTGATTCATCACTCCAGAGAATGCGTTTCCACTGCTCCAGAGCAGTGGCGGTTCTAGACCATCAACTGGGGGGGCCAAGCTGGGGCCAGTTGTACTGTTAGAGGGGCCAGTTACATTAGACGTTATTGTTGTCATGTTGTTTTCTTCACTGCATTGCAGGCATTAGCAGGCAAAAGACCATGTTCATAATCATCATTGTTGCCACTGTCTAATAACAGATGTAAAAAAAGAACGATAGCAAAAATGTATGTAAAAATTATTTCATACTCCACATTTAGGGGGGCCACAAGGGGGTCCAAAATTATTGTCACAGGGGCACTGCAAGCCCCCCCCCCCCCCCCCCCCAGAACCGCTAGTGCTCCAGAGTCAAATGGCGACTAGCTTTACACCACTCCAGCCGACGCTTGGCATTGAGCATGGGGATCTTAGGCTTGTATGCAGCTGCTCGGCCATGGAAACCGATTTCATGAAGCTCCCAACAGTTATTGTGCTGACGTTGCTTCCAGAGGCAGTTTGGAACTCTGTAGTGAGTGTTGCAACTGAAAACAGACGATTTTTACGCGATATGCACTTCAGCACTTGGCGGTCCAGTTCTGTGAGCTTGTGTGGCCTACCACTTCGCGGCTGTGCCGTAGTTGCTCCTAGACGTTTCCACTTCACAATAACAGCACTTACAGTTGACTGGGGCAGCTCTAGCTGGGCCGAAATTTGAGGAACTGACTTGTTGGAAAAGTAGCATCCTATGACGGTGCCATATTGAAAGTTACTGAGCTCTTCAGTAAGGCCATTCTACTGCCAATGTTTGTCTATGTTAATTGCATGGCTGTGTGCTCGATTTTATACACCTGTCAGCAACTGGTGTGGCTGAAATAGCCGAATCCACTAATTTGAAGGTGTGTCCACATACACACAAAAGTATCTTTGGTATCAAGGCACTTCAGAGGGAAGGCTAGGTCAGAGGCCTACTATGTATGTGGTGTGAGAAGCTCATAGGGAGCCAATATCATCTGCCCCATGGGGCAGTTATGAGAACAGATTATATTAGTGCTTACTTTGAATTGAACATTACATTAACCCATGAAGGAAATCAAATTCATATCAAACTCCAAAGATTTTTTGTACGTTTTGAGAGACGGCATTAGAGACGCAGAGACCGATTAATAAATATGCAATAGGCGTTTTAAAAATGAGTTTATTGGCTTTTTGAGATAACATTGCAAAACAAAATGTAGAGTATAAAAAGTAGGAAAAAAATCTGGGTAGGAAAAAAAATAAAAAAATCACAGCCTATCACACCAGTAGCTACCAACTTCATTCAGCTAAGGAATAGATAGAATGGATAGAGCCAGAGTCTCAGTCAATATACGCAAAAAGGAACAAACTGGTTAAGGTAGTACCTCAAGCGGTGTGGTGTGTTTCTTCCATTTTCTGGAGGTGACCCCTATGTTGTCTTCCCACCAGGAGATTCCAGGACAGTACATTCCATATTGTCATACAACAGTAACATTTCTAGACTCTACAACATTGATGTCAGCAGTGACAGTCAGTTTGGGCAACTCCAAAGTGCCACTTTCATCAGTTACGTTTTCTGGCCTCACCGTCTCTTGACGTCTTGGTTGAAGAGGGAAAGGGAAGCAATCCAAAGGGGCGTGTTCGACTTTACAGAGGCTGTCCTCATTGCTGTCACTACTACAGTCGGGATTGGAGACTCTGGCGCCGCCCCAGCAAGGCCAGGGGTTCTCCCTGAGTGGCACCACGTCTTCAGTCTGAACCGCCTTCTCCATCAGCATGCCTCTCGGGGGCCTCTCCTCCAGCCCAAAGCCCTCCTCTAGACTAGGCTCCACTTTACGGAAAGTGTGGCGGGCAAAGAGGCATATGCAGAACATCTCCACAATCACAGAGTAGTGGTAAATTACTGAGAGAGGAAGATAATAAAATAGAAAAAGTTACCACCAATGTCACATTGATAATTTCATAATAAACATTTATCTCCACTGTTACAATATTGACATGGAGATGATGTTGAGAGGGAGATGTATGGGGGAGGACTTCCATCACAGTGCACTTACGCTGGGAACGCATGAGGACAGAGAAGGGAGGGGTGCAGGGCACCACCTCCAGGGCCCCCATGGTCTCCAGGATTCCACTCTGAAGGCCACACAGCACCAACACTACAATGATACAGACAAATTTGGCCCTCAGCCCATAGCCAGGCAAGGCCTTTTTGGTGGCCTTGTAAAACAGCAGGTGGCCATAGAAGGACAAGAAGGTAGACACGCCTATGATGACATTCATGTACATATTGGGATTGGCATAATCCACCTGTGAAAAATTGCATGGATATGGTAAAAAAAAAAGAAGATATATATTTATATATATATAATGAACTAATTGACTTATTAACCAGGGACTCATTTGCTTAAATTAAGGACAAAAATAAATTGATTACAATGCAAATATGTCTTGCGATATATGCAATCCACTCACATCTCCATAATCATACTGCTCATCTGTCCAGAGGACCAGAGTGACAAAGAACAGGATGGTTCTGACCACAGACAGTTGCAGCACAGCAGCCATCATCCATCCCAGGCTGGTCCTATGGAGGGTGAGGTAGAGGGCAGGGTGATTACGGCAATATATGTGCATTTATCATTATCGCAACATGGGAGATTATGGTGATATTTTGTGCATTTATCATTATTGCGATGTGGCCATATCTTATGAATCTATCATTATCAGGATATGGATTCGCACACTGAGGAGGACACCCAGTTATAAAGTACCTGTTGATGGCTATCATAGGGAGGCAGCAGCAGCAGCAACATGGGAACGGATCCGGAGACACCTGCTCTCCAGCTAAGATCTCCAGCATGCGGGCCTTACCCCCAAAGAAGTCTGTGATGAGCCCCATAAACTTTAGCAAAGTAATGGAGTGGTACCTACAGAGCGAGAGCGACAAATGGAGAGATAGTTTTACTGATGGATGTTTTAGCCCAGAATGATGTGAACAATTTAAATTAGTACACAAAACAAAGTGATGGTCAGAAAGAGGTTGTACTCGATACTTACAGAGAAGCTATGAAGCTACATAGTGAGGAGGAGCGAGGAACGTACAGCGCAATGATTGAGGTTAAGCCAAAGACCTGACCGAAAGAGAATGAGTGTAGTTAGGCAACAATGACAAAATGTACAAATACCTATCCGAAACAATTGAAATGTGTGGCAAAAATGAGAGGTCCCTTTACCGGGTACATGCCCAGTATCCACAGGTAGAGGCGCCGGCGTCTGGAGTAGGGCACGTGACGCAGGAAGAAGCCCACCTCTTCTAGGAACAGGGCCAGCATGATCACAGCGAACCCAGCAGGAATGAGAAACAGCCATAGCTCATCCTTGATCACTGGGTACAAACGCACAACACAAGGACTTGTGGTGGGACAAATCATATACAGTGAGGGAAAAAAGTATTTGATCCCCTACTGATTTTGTACGTTTGCCCACTGACAAAGAAATGATCAGTCTATAATTTTAATGGTAGGTTTATTTGAACATTGAGAGACAGAATAACAACAAAAAAAATCCAGAAAAACGCATGTAAAAAATGTTATAAAATGATTTGCATTTTAATGAGGGAAATAAGAATTTGACCCCTCTGCAAAACATGACTTAGTACTTGGTGGTAAAACCCTTGTTGGCAATCACAGAGGTCAGACGTTTCTTGTAGTTGGCCACCAGGTTTGCACACATCTCAGAAGGAATTTTGTCCCACTCCTCTTTGCAGATCTTCTCCAAGTCATTAAGGTTTCGAGGCTGACGTTTGACAACTCGAACCTTCAGCTCCCTCCACAAATATTCTATGGGATTAAGGTCTGGAGACTGGCTAGGCCACTCTAGGACCTTAATGTGCTTCTTCTTGAGCCACTCCTTTGTTGCCTTGGCCATGTGTTTTGGGTCATTGTCATGCTGGAATACCCATCCACGACCCATTTTCAATGCCCTGGCTGAGGGAAGGAGGTTCTCACCCAAGATTTGACGGTACATGGCCCCGTCCATCGTCCCTTTGATGCGGTGAAGTTGTCCTGTCCTCTTAGCAGAAAAACACCCCCAAAGAATAATGTTTCCACCTCCATGTTTGACAGTGGGGATGGTATTCTTGGGGTCATAGGCAGCATTCCTCCTCCTCCAAACACAGTGAGTTGAGTTGATGCCAAAGAGCTCCATTTTGGTCTCATCTGACCACAACACTTTCACCAGTTGTCCTCTGAGTCATTCAGATGTTCATTGGCAAACTTCAGACGGGCATGTATATGTGCTTTCTTGAGCAGGGGGACCTTGCGGGCGCTGCAGGATTTCAGTCCTTCACGGTGTAGTGTGTTACCAATAGTTTTCTTGGTGACTATGGTCCCAGCTGCCTTGAGATCATTGACAAGATCCTCCCGTGTAGTTCTGGGCTGATTCCTCACCGTTCTCATGATCATTGCAACTCCACGAGGTGAGATCTTGCATGGAGCCCCAGGCCGAGGGAGATTGACAGTTCTTTTGTGTTTCTTCCATTTGCGAATAATCTCACCAAGCTGCTTGGCGATGGTCTTGTAGCCCATTCCAGCCTTGTGTAGGTCTACAATCTTGTCCCTGACATCCTTGGCGAGCTCTTTGGTCTTGGCCATGGTGGAGAGTTTGGAATCTGATTGATTGATTGCTTCTGTGGACAGGTGTCTTTTATACAGGTAACAAACTGAAGATTAGGAGCACTCCCTTTAAGAGTGTGCTCCTAATCTCAGCTCGTTACCTGTATAAAAGACACCTGGGAGCCAGAAATCTTTCTAATTGAGAGGGGGTCAAATACTTATTTCCCTCATTAAAATGCAAATCAATTTATAACATTTTTGACATGCGTTTTTCTGGATTTTTTTGTTGTTATTCTGTCTCTCACTGTTCAAATAAACCTACCATTAAAATGATAGACTGATCATTTCTTTGTCAGTGGGCAAATGTACAAAATCAGCAGGGGATCAAATACTTTTTTCCCTCACTGTAGTTCCCAGAAGACAACACTAGAGCTAACATTATCATAAACACTGGTGACACACTGGTGTGAGGTAAGTCTCAGGCGGAAATGCCCCAATACATTAGCAGGGTTGGTGTAGCAGAGAATGGCTCAGTTAGCATCACTCAGAATCTAAGACGGCAAACACCAATATTGCACATAGTCAAAGTATTGAAAATGCATTGTGCCGTTTTTGGCATAGAAAGAAAATGTTGGTGTCTTCAAACACGGACCTTTATCACACAGAACTTGATATGTATCAGATCCAATGACTGTAAAATCTCTGGCAAGTCAAAAACATAGCCCATACAGTTCATGTGAATGCATAAATGCTGGTCTTACCGCTGAAGAACTCCCAGGACAGCGGGATCTCTGCTCCTAACCAGCTGCAGTTAACTCCTCTCCTCATCCTCTCAGAGAGCACAGTTCCCACTAACAAACACCACAAACCCTAGACGTATTATGAATAGGACAGAATTTAGAGTAGATCTCAAATTTAGGGAGGGACAATTACTTTTGAACTAACTGACCTCGTATAGAAAGACTGATGTAATAAAGGACGAGACTTTGTTTTTCTATTCTCAAAGGACAGACACTTGGCGAGTGTCTTGTCAGTTCCGTGTTGAGATGGTGTCCTGTCGTCTGAACGATGCTTTCCTGATAGCAGTGTTTAATGATTGACTAAACACAGGTAAGCCAACAGATGGGGAGCTAAGTCCACTCTGGAATGTGTCAACTTGTGTTGTCTCTGAACCAATTATGAGGGGGCTCTAAACAAGCTGGGTTGTGAAACTAACGTAACAAATTGTTTTAAAGTTGTCATACCATGTATCATTTAGCTATTTGATTTGGAATTCTAGGACCCCTGTAGGTATCAAAACAATTGTTTAAAATTATTTGATAAAATATTGAATTTGGGCTTTACTAGTATAGCCCATAGAAATGCATTGAATAACACATTCATAAATGGAAAAACACAGTAAAAAAAAAAGGATAAAAAATCATAAGGAATGAGTGTCTCTAGGAGATACAGTATAAGAACGCTCAGGAAATATTTTACTTTTTTGGACACATATTTAACCCCTTTTTTTGTTGGTATAAAACTACCTCCATAGTTCCATAATTTTTTTTAATTGGTGTTACCTTCAGTCGAGTCCTGTCATTGTTGTGGGGGTTGTAGAGCAAAACAGAAATACCACCGTGTTCACAAGTCTCCCCTTTCCAATATGGGGTCATAACAGCAGAGGCTGCTGAGGGAAGAACAGCTCATAATAATGGTCGGAACGTAGCAAATGGAATGGCATCAAACACCTGGAAACCATTTGTTTGATGCATTTGATACCATTCAACTGAGCCCGCTCTCCTCAATGAAGGTTCCACAAACCTCCTGTGGGTATTATTAGTTTGTAGCCCAAACGGTTCGGATGCTACAGACAGACATTGGCACATCGGCGGTACTGATTTTAGACCAGTCCCATGGGGCTTGTGGGGGTCGTAGAGCAAAATGGAGTACACCATCGTGTTCATGAGTCTCATCTTTCCATATAGTGGTCATATTAGTTAGTCGGCCAAACCGTTCGGACACTACGTTTTCGTGAGAAGATCCATTTTCAATGTCTCCTGGTCTGACAAACAGTGCTGTAGCTCTACCACTTTCCACCGCAGATACGGAAGGCCGACATCGGCAGATGCGGTGGATTGAGATGCAGCCCATGCAAAAAAGCCCATACAGGTATCTCTACCTTAAAACTGACGGATTTTGATGGGAATTGTTGTATTATGTTAATTAGATTGACACATAGACTCTTAAGGATTAAGACAAATTATATACAATTGTCTTTGTACACAACACTTGTAATAAGCATGATACTCTTCTTAGTGGTTAAGATTAACTCCACTGAACAAAAATATAAACGCAACATCTAAAGTGTTGGTCCCATGTTTCATGAGCCGAAATAAAATATCCCAGAAATGTTCCATATGCAAAAAATGCTTATTTCTCTCAAATTTTGTGCACAAATTTATTTACATTCCTGTTAGTGAGCATTTCTCCTTTGCCAAAATAATCCATCTAGTTGACAGGTGTGGCATATCAAGAAGCTGATTAAACAGCATGATCATTACACAGGTGCACCTTGTGCTGGGGACAATAAATGGCCACTCTAAAATGTGCAGTTTTGTCACACAATGCCACAGATGTCTCAAGTTGAATGTAATTGGCAATCTTGACTGCAGGAATGTCCATCAGAGCTGTTGCCAGATAAATGTTAATTTCTCTAGCATCAATCGCCTCCAACAACATTCCAAAGGCCACAATCAACAGCCTGATCAACTCTATGCGCAGGAGATGTGTCGCACTGCATAAGGAAAATGGTGGTGACACCAGATACTAACTGGTTTTCTGATCCATGCCCCTACTTTTTATTTTAAGGTATCTGTGACCAACAGATGCATATCGGTATTCCCAGTCATGTCAAATCCATAGATTAGGGCTTTGTGAATTTATTTCAATTAACTGATTTCCATATATGAATTGTTACTCAGTAAAAAAATTGAAATTGTTGCATGTTGCATTTATATTTTTGTTCAGTATACTTGATGTACTAACCATTGTTTTGATCTGGCATTTTAAATTATATAATTTGCTGCAAAATACAGTACAATCCTTCACCTTGTTGAATAAATAATGTTACTACTAGGGTGCGTTTTACCTCCCATTACCAAATAAACCCTTCCTTGATTAGTGTTTAAGTAGGGCCACGGAACTAGAAATAAAATGTCTTTAATAGAAAAACAGATACACAAGTAGAAAAAAACTACCTCCATCGAGAACATCATGTATTATAAACTGGGTGGTTTAAGCCCTGAATGCTGATTGGCTGACAGCCGTGGTATATCAGACCGTATACCACGGGTATGACAAAACATGTATTTTTACTGCTCTAATTACGTTGGTAACCAGTTTATAATAGCAATAAGACACCTCAGGGTTTGTGGTATATGGCCAATATACCACAGCTAAGGGCTGAATCCAGGCACTCCACGTTGCGTCGTGCGTAAGAACAGCCCTTAGCCGTGGTATACTGGCCAAATGCCACACCCCCCCCCGTGCCTAATTATATAACATCAATGGTCCAACATAATACATTCACTTAAGGCACACTGCACCTTAGCCCCAGGTTAACAAATGCTTGTATGAACACAGGATAAGCTAGCCCAGGGCCCAGTCTTAGCCTGGGGCTAAGAACAATGCAGTGTGAGAAGGCTAATAGTGCTACTAATATACACAGAAGCATAAATATTCATAATGATTGTGTGTGATCAAACTCCAAAAGACCTGAAGATGAACAGTAGCCTATACAGAAGCCACTGACAAATCTTCAGCCTACCTCTGGTTCTCAATCTCAACAGTGTGATGCATCATAGCAAGGAACTTGTGTGTGACTGGTTTGTTAGTGTTCACCACAACAAACAAATACAGAAAGACCCTAGTAAACAATGCAGCATTCTTCCAGTCATGATGGTGTGGGACAATCGCTACTCCGTGTCCACTAAGTCTTTACCCACACCAGACCTTGCTAGGTAAGATGGCCCACCTGTGAACTAAGGGTTCTTTTTGGACCAGGCTTTTGTCTTCTGTTCTTTTTGGACCAGGCTTTTGTCTTCTGTTCAGTGCAGACCTTCGCCCAATGAGATTACTGAATGAGGCGGTAGAAGAGCCAGCTGCCGAACACCAGCCAGTGGCCGGCCCAGTTCAACTCTGACCACTTCTGAATGGTGTGGTTGGCCACATAACCCTGAGAAGGAGGACAATGGTGACTAAATGTGTAAAAGTAATACATTCATATAGACCGCTGTTTAATTCTTATGTTCTCCATTAACTTGGCCCCAGCCAGCAGTAGCAGGTCATTGGTGGGCCTTACCTCCTCTGCAGCCAAGTTGTCTACTTCAGCGTCAAACAGGGAGCCCAGGTATGTCAGGTGGAAGATGGCCATGGCACTGAAGGCCAGGTTGATGCCATACACCCACAGCTCCTACGAGAGAGGCACAGATCATTCACTACACTGGGGATGTGTTCTGAATCCCAAACCTCCCCGCAATGTGCACTAGCTAGCTCACTCACTCACCCCACATGGACCCATTCAATGTGCACTAGCTAGCTCACTCACTCACCCCACATGGACCCATTCAATGTGCACTAGCTAGCTCACTCACTCACCCCACATGGACCCATTCAATGTGCACTAGCTAGCTCACTCACTCACTCACCCCACATGGACCCATTCAATGTGCACTAGCTAGCTCACTCACCCACCCCACATGGACCCATTCAATGTGCACTAGCTAGCTCACTCACTCACCCCACATGGACCCATTCAATGTGCACTAGCTAGCTCACTCACTCACCCCACATGGACCCATTCAATGTGCACTAGCTAGCTCACTCACCCCACATGGACCCATTCAATGTGCAATTAACAATAGCTTCTCTTATGGAAAGCACCTTCAAAATATGATATACAAACGTGAGTGTAAAACATTCCTGGATGCAACAAGCATGTACCTTCTTCTGCTGATGATGGCAATTGTTGGGACACTGTTTGGACAGGATACAGGCACTAAAGATGGCTGCCAGCCTCTTCCTCAGAACTGACAGAGGATGACAAGACAATAAGGTGATGTACAACCTTTGAAACAAAACTCACATAAAACAAGCGAGCATGTGAATGTGAAAAGCAGATAGGCGCGGTAACTTCACCATGTTCCACGTAGGTGATGAAGCCCAGAGACAGCAGCACGGCCCCAAGATGGAAGCTGAGGCCCTGGAGAAAACAAAATGGCAGATTGGTTTTACAACATCGGAAGCTGATCAACCAACTATTCACTTTGGCCTCAGCCAGAGGGATAAGGCAGTGACATTTTCAAAATCAGAACAAATCTTACTAAAGCAAAAAAACAGTATTAAAGTGCAATGGTGAGTGACCTTTTCTGAATCATCACGTAAGATGACATCACTGAGTTGGTTGACTCATACTCACATGTAGCAGGGCACTGGCTGTGTAAGTCACAATGATGGAAGAAAATGTGCCAAGTTTCAAAGCACTTTTGAAAACATCTATAACAAAATGGGGGAAAGACACAGTAATCAGTTGACATTTTAATGCGTAAAAAAATAAATATGGTTGGTTAAACAGGGCCCATAGTTCTAACATTTCTGTCTAATCTGTTTATAGTAAATTGAAGGTGTAATGATGCTTACATATGTTGAGCCAGCGAGACATGGGGATGTTCCAGGAGGTCACCACCAGCACCATGGACCTGGGCAACTCCACATTCAGAGGCTTAACCACTTTCAGATCCCTAAAAACACATTTTGTGCATTCATGGATATGCACATGCATGCACGCACACATTATTTTCACATATCTTATCTAGACAGATATTACAATAGGTACATAGTATAGTAACACAGTGTCTATCACAATACTGCAATTATAAACTTAACCTACAGGCAAATTGATAATATTTGAAATATGTGTACCACTAATTGAACCATAGATCGTATGAATTGAACTCCCCATTTGACATTGTCTTTGTCTTCAGTGAAACCTGCTCCTGCCAGCACAGTAGTACTTTCACTGAGGTGGCCCACAAAGTAGTTACTGAAGTGGAAGGCTACAGCATTCTCATACGCATGGAGCCACCTGTACACAGGGAAAATAGACAGGATAGCTCTAAGATACTGTTTATAGCCTTTCTTCATTCAGCAATAATGCCAGGAATAGCAATATGCACTGACACCATCTTGAAGTGTTAACTATTGCTACTACCACTGCTTGTCTGAAGAACTTTGCTTGATGTTCTTCATCACAATAACCCTTACCTTGCTTATGTGCCTCTTGGAAGCAGAGAAACAGAAATAAATGGAAATCACTAATATAAAGTTGGTGTACATTCACATATCAAAATAGCACTGACATTGGAATGACCAAGGAATTGCTCAGTGAAATGTGCACTCACGTGCGAAGTCCTCTGCTCCCGTGGATTGGAATGAAGTAAGGGAAGAGGTATGGGGCGATGCAGTTGGATATCACCAAGCATACCTGGCATTTCACCAAGCTGACTGAAAACTTCTGGAGCCAGGACCAACTCTGGGGGACAGAGAAGCCAAGTTAAAAAAGGACAGATTTTAGCAGCCATTTTGACTTAAAGCAGCAACAGTATGTGGATCTAACTGCGGTGAAAAGAGGTGTAAACTTTGCACCAGCGCAAACACTTAGTTAAATCTGGATCATTATGTTATAGGCCTATATGTCAAATGGAAATTCAGATACTATCCAGGAATCTATTCAGCTTTCTTTTAACAAGTTGACTGAGAATACATAATTTTTTTGTAAAACAGTAGCACATCTCTTCAGCTGTGGCTTACCAGTTTACGGCTCTCAATGGCCTCTTTGTAGTTTGAGTAGCTAATCCAGGGTCCAAAGATGACAGTGCCCACAAAGAGAATGTAACCTGTGAACTCCAGAGGGTTGGGCACAGCGAGCACAGTGCCTCTGTCCAGGTCAAAGGCCAGAGAAATGGCCTTCATGGCCACCACCATCTGAGAACCTGAGGAAGTGGGGATGATAGGCAAAGCATGCACAGTTGTTCCTTTACTAAGGACTCGAATACAATGTAACAGGAGGATGTCTGTGTCTGAATCTATAAAATCATGCATTTGTCTCATACTGTCTTTCCATCCAATCATTCACATCTGCGCAGGACATTTACCTCTCATTTTATGCCAGGTCACTGTGTCAATCATATGCAGCTCTCTGGAGAGAAAAAAGCCCAGGAGAAAACAGTTAAGTGGAGCAACATTGCCTATGATGCAGCATTAGCAATAGATGGAGTTATCATTTTCATTCATTACCCCATGAGTAGATAGATGAGGATAGTGGCAGAGAGGAAGATTCCTCGGCTGCTGGAATGGCGGTTGAGGAACAGGACAGTGTAGCAGAGCATACTGAGCATTAACACCCACACCATGGACTGCTCAAAGAACAGGTAGAGGGCATATAGACCCGCTGACACTGAGCCAAAGTGTTTCACAGAGGACGAGAGACCTACTGGAGGACAGGAAACACTAAGTACCAGGCTGGCACCACCAAAGGCCTTTGTACAAATTGGGGTGCTTTTCTAGACATCTGTAAGGTAATACTGAATGCTTTATCTGTCATCATTACATGTGTCCCACACACTGTGGATTGTGTCATGGCAAAGTATACATTACATGATTCAGTCTTTGTCTCTAAAGTTTGGCACATCCTCTGTTTAATCCTCATTAAATAATGTTATTGGTCAAGTGTTCAAGTGAACTCACCCAGCCTACAGAGGAGTCGACAGAGCAGGCAGAGGAGCAGTAGCTGCCAGACCTGTTCCACTCCCTGCTGTGCCGTAGGGAGCACACAGCTCTCCCCTAGCTCCTGGAAGAACTCTATCCTGCTGAACTCCATGGTGTAGCCTCAACTCTGCCTGGCTCTCACTGGAGTGGAGAAACATGAAAATAATGCAGCTGTATGTGCGTGATCAATGTTAAAAAGGGATAATGTATAAAATGTCCTACTGTTCAATTGTCAGTGTAATTTAAATGAATGCCTTGGCTTTCTTGAGTATAACTTATTATATATTATGAGCTTGGTACAATGGCCCACAACAGGTTGTAATCAGGGTTGTGCGGTCTGCCCAACGCATCACCGGGGGCAAACTACCCGCGCTCCAGGACGCCTACAGCACCCGATGTCACAGGAAGGCCAAAAAGATAATCAAGGACATCAACCACCTGAGCCACTGCCTGTTCACTCTGCTACCATCCAGAAGGCGAGGTCAGTACAGGTGCATCAAAGCTGGGACCGAGAGACTGAAAAACAGCTTCTATCTCAAGGCCATCAGACTGTTAAACAGCCATCACTAGCACATTAGAGGCTGCTGCTTATAGGCATAGACTTGAAATCCCTGCCCACTATAAGGAATGGAACACTAGTCACTTTAATAATGTTTACATATATGGCATTACTCATCTTATATGTATATATATATTGTATTCTATTCTACGGTATCTTACTAGGTAGCCTAGTGGTTAGAGCATTGGGCCAGTAACCGAAAGGTTGCTGGATTGAATCCCAGAGCTGACAAGGTAAATCTGTCGTTCTGCCCCTGAACAAGGCAGTTAACCCACTGTTCCCTGGTAGGCCTTCATTGTAAATAAGAATTGGTTCTTAACTGGACTTGCCTAGTTAAATAAATGTTAAATTAAAAAACAAATACATAATAATAATGTTTACATATCTGGCATTACTCCTCTCATATGTATATACTGTTTTCTATACTTCTTGGGTATATTAGTCACTTAATGTTTACATATCTTGCATTACTCATCTCAAATGTATATACTGTATTCTATACTGTTCTACATTATCTTAGTCTGTTCTGCTCTGACATTGCTTGTTCATACATGTATATAGTCTTAATTCATTCCTACTTAGATTTGTGTGTATTGGGTATATGTTGTGTAATTTGTTAGATATTACTTGTTCGATATGACTGCACTGTCAGAGCTAGAAGCACAAGCATTTCGCTACAGCCGCAATAAAATCTGCTAATCACGTGTATGTGACCAATACAATTTGATTTCATTTGATTTGTATTACCGGTATTTTGTGTTGTCAATAATCCGTGTTGGGGAGTAGTGAACTACATGTAGTTCAACAAGTAATTTAATAAATATTCAGTAGCTTCGTGGTAGTTTAACTAAATTCAAACCTTGGTAGTGTTTGCAGTAGTTTATTTTGCCATGTAGTGGTGAAGCTAACTATACTCTACTTATTTTGCAAAAAGAAAAGATAGGTGAAGTAGGCAATAACGTTCTTTCTTTTTCAGCATCAGACCTGCCTAATTCTGATTTTGTGTTTAAAAGGCTAACTTCTTCCAGTGTGAAGTCATTGGTAGCAAGCTTGGTAAACTGTATTTTCAGAGTAGTTTCCCCAACACTGTAAATAACGTAAAATGTTTGAGTAAATGTCTGAACTCCATTACAAAAGTAGCTGGGTCAAACTGTTGAAATAAAAAATAAGAAATCCTCTAAAACATTGTAATTTTTAACGAGGTTTTGTCATGTTATGGCAGTGGCTACTAATTTAAGGCGGGGTTGGCAAAAATAGCAAACTTGCCTGTTGCTCGAGACAATGGCACAAGGCAGAGGCAGCAAGAGTGCAACACATTGAAAGGATAGCTAGCTAGCTTGCAGAGTATTTGTGCCAACTCTCGATATCTGGACGAAAGTTGAAGAAACGCCAACCTCCGCTAGCTAACTTTAAACTTGAATGAGTTGTTCGCTAACATGCAGCCAACACTGCTGGCTAACTAATAAAGCAGGCGAAGTGAAACGCTAGCTAACTCGCTAGCCAGCCAGAGCTCACCTGAAACAGTTTTCACTTGTCTGATTCGTGTCCTACTCGTCCTGTACTATGCCAATGTCCGCGTCCATTCGTCTCCTACTGAAAATCAAGTTATTTTAGAATCAATATATTCCAAAAATGTTTTGGAATAGGAAATCTCATGCAACGCATTACCTTGAAAGACATTCGTATTTCGACTCTTCATAGTCACTGGCTACACTGTCCACCAGGGGACACCATTCTCTGAGCTCTCTCTGTGTTTGCATACTGAATGCAAGCGGAATCCACATGCTATATTCCAAATGATCAAGCTGTTTTTGTATAAACCTTATGTACGTGTTGAGAGGGTTAAGATGCAAGTCACACTTTGAACGGATTGGACTGCCATTCTTTGTCATTTTGCTCACTGAGAAAACGCATGGCCCCTGCTGTAACAGTGCGAATGTGAAAAACACAATTACTCTAATAACATAATTACACTGGCTTGAATAATATCCAAACATGCATCAGCACCCAAACCTTTGAATCTAATTTCTAGCAAAACAGCAGAATATCCTACATGACAAGGCTACTCAACCCGTGAGATATGAACTACCACTTTTGTCAGACTTATGTTACCTTTAACTGTATGTACCATACCCACAGCACTGACAATCATTCCAGAAACTATATATTTTAAATGTGTAGATTTTATTGTGTCGATGCAATGGATAATTCTTGTGTATTGTGTATTAATGAAAATGTTACATTTGTTTCAAGTAATTCAGCCTTAGCTGCTATTCAGCCTTAGCTGCATGTTGCCTTATTGAAATAAAACCACTCTTTCTTAACTCACACCTTTCTCTTCATGACAGATAATGAGATGTCTTTGCATGAAATAGCCTATTCTATTCAATTGTACACCATCAACCTAAGAAACAATGAAAACCAATATTTTTAGTATGTTAACAAAAGATGACTGTAAATTCACTTCAATACCAGTGTTCACAACTGTAAGCTTCAGACTTCTATTTTTTTGTCATAGAGAAATGAGATTGAAACTGATCTGGAAGAGGGAAGAAAGATGAGAGGAAAGAATAAATGTTTTCCCTTCATCTCCCCTTTCCTTCTGAGGGTCCTGGGCAGTATCCCCCCCTGTCCTTCTGTCTTAATGCCGAGCCTCTTCTCTCTACTTCCTCTTTCCCTCTCTCTTGTAGGAGCATATGTTAAGACTGGGCAGTTCTCTACTAATAAGAGGCTCCTATTGTGTCAGGTTTCTTTTTTCAGAGCAGTAGTAGTGGTTGTTATAGTTTTCTTGGTGGGGGAATGGTGCAAGGCTTGCTGTGCTGGCAGAAGGTTTTTATAGGACTCTTAATGAGTTTACCTCCAGGTGGTCGGCTCTGTAGACCCACTGCTTTGCACATGTTTGTTTGTTCTGTGTTGAGAACAGTCAGGCCCTGAAGAGGTCCACATTTCACCTTCTATCCCCACTTTCCTGGTGAGAGAAGTTTGTCAGTGAGCGGTAACAGAGAGCATTGACATGAAACCTTGTCATGAATACTTTAAATTCAAACAGATGCACATGTATACATTCAATATATACTAAGATAATAATATGTTTTTAAGCCTGTTGTTCATGCAGTATATAATAAATGATAAGCAGGCCATATGTGATTATTAGGTTTGTTTAATTGAGTTGCAGTGTTGGCAGTGTCTATGTTGGCAGTGTCTCCCTCACCCCTAGGGAGAGAGGCACGTGTGGCACATTCAACTCCAGTAAATAATCAAACAGCCCTTTCATTCTCCTCAAGAGGTCAGCCCTTTTGCAACACCTGCTCCCACTGGAGGAGAAAGAGAAACCTCTCCGGGGTGGCGACCTCTGTTACCACGCACCTCCGTGAGGTCAGGGGTCAAAGAGTGACCGGTGTGGCTGCCCATCATGACACTTCTTCTCTGGGAGAGGTGTCCTGTTTCCCTGTGACCTCCAGGGAATAGAGTGAAAAGTTGGTCATCAGAAGACATTTTCATACATTATTGTATAACAAATAAGTAAATCATTCATTAATAAATGTCCTCATTTTGTGCAGGTCTAGACATCAAAATGTCTCCAGCCATTATAATACTACATGAAAACATTGTCTGCAATATTGTGTTCTTTATTGTATTGTTTATTTTAGATGTGTGTGTGAAACAGATGTAGGAACATGCATGGGGAAACAGCTTAATAACAAAGGCACAGAAATGCCCGGTTTTGAAGTACTGTTTAAAAGATGTTCACAATGTAATAATGTAAGCAGATTGAGTTAATTAAGTATTTTTTTCATGTGTAACAATTTCATAATCAATATTTTACGAATGGCAATTGCAAGGGGCTTTGCCTCTCTGGATGACAGCCATAGAAAGCAGGCCGGCAGCTGCTTATAATGTCCCACAATTTATATCTTAGTGCATAAATATGGGGGAGTCCTACATCCCCTTACCCTCCATACATGATCTATATACCATGAACGTTATTTGCATACAGATGCCAACTCAGCCTGGCTAGGGCTAGTTGGATGAGAAAGGGGGGGGGGGGCAATTCACCCAGTCCTTTGGCTCTGCGCCATGGCGACAGGAATGTGGAATTAAAATGACCATGGATACTTCGGAGTGTTGGCCGGTACTAATTCATCTTTGAAGATGTCTAATCTAACAGTGATATTGGCTGGGCTTCAGCAGTCTGCAGGTAGATTTTATATTTTTCTGTCTTTCTTTTTGAACGAGGGGGAATGGGGGCTGCTGTATAGCCGGAGGCAAGGTGACGAAACAAAAATAGTCTGGAGACCAGAAAGTGAGTGGGGGGGGGGGGCTGAGCTGGGTGGGAGGGAGGGAGGGTGTATGAGGGCAGGTGGCATGAACATCTAGAGTAGAAGGCAAATTGTCTTATTGGGAGGGGTGTGGTGGGGGGTCTATTGAGAAGTTGAGGGATGAATGAAAAAAGAGGACTATTGGCACGTTGTCATATTCACTCCACCAAAACAAGTGAACCTATATTTTCGACATCTGCTGAGCTTATTTGGCAAGGCATGGCAGAATACTATCCACACAGTACTAAAACTTTGAGCGCAAACCCATTGGTGAACACTCCTCTTGATTGCAGTTCTCTAACAACTCCAAATATGTCCTCAATATTTTGGTATTTTAAGTGTGATGCATTTTTACAAATAGAAAAATTTACTTGAAAATACTGAAATGTGTCTTTTTTTGTATTTGAGCTTCAAATAATTATTGAAATGACCCAGGGATATTGATGCTGTCGTTCTTTTCACACTAACTTTAGACAGACTAGAGTGATATTACACTGAAGAGTGACAGCTGTGGCAAAAAGCCTTTTTTTCACTATTCACACAAACACACACACGCAGACACACACACACGCAGACACACACGCACTCACAGAGTCCTCATTAAGCAGCCAATGGTCTGGAAATCATCCCGCTGGCTCCGCCCCAAAGTGTGAGCAGCCTTTGTTATTGTAATCAGGCTCTTAGTGTGCAGGGGGCAGGGGGTGCATGTGTGTGCGTGTGTGCAGTGCAGCAGGACTTGGCCATCCGTCAGTACGCCTCCTCACAGCTCCCATCCATAGGCCCATACAGCATCAGATTTTAAAAAACAACTATTGATGCAAACACTAGAAAATACAGTTTATTTTGATGAAAACCATTGATGAAAACCATGTGAAAAACACCAAATCGAAAAAGGAAATTTCAAGGTAATCATAATCAGGTCTCAGCCATACGCCTCAACTCTCAAAAGTTTGAGCCTGCAGAATACCTTTACGACAACCAGAAACACTGTCAGAAAGGAGGTGGTGGGGGGGCTGCAGCCTGCGGTCATCAATATCTGCAGGCCATCTGTCATAGGGGTCTATGGAGGTGCACAGTCTCCACTCAGGACGAGAAGGACATATGGTGAACCATAAAGTTACAGAGCACCATTCACAGGGAGAGGAGAAGGGCCAGACTAACAGAGACACAGGGACAGACAGACAGACAGACAGACAGACAGACAGACAGACAGACAGACAGACAGACAGACAGACAGACAGACAGACAGACAGACAGACAGACAGACAGACAGACAGACAGACAGACAGACAGACAGACAGACAGACAGACAGACAGACAGACAGACAGACAGACAGACGGTTGAAAACAATGAGAGAATGGGAAGCAAGTAAGAGAGAGAGATGGCATTTGTAGATGACAGTCAGGCTACAGTGTGTCAAATGGTAGGCATGTGTCTGAGAAACGTCCTTCATTGATTTGTAAGTAACTGATTGATAGACCTGTCAAACCTTGACTAGAACTCAGTGATCGGGGTTTGGCATCCCTATCTGACAGAACACAACCTTACTGTAGCATGTTGCTGTACTATAGCACAACAAATGTGGTGTAATAGCCTGAAGGAAGAACGTAATTACACTGAAATTAAGGGTATAGGCTATGTGAGATTTCATTAACCTATGAGTAGGCATACTAGGCCTATAACTTGTTTCCACACTATTGCCATGTTATAACCACTTTATTGCATGCTATTCTATAAAGTGCTACCAACATAATTGCATTGACTAAATTAATCTGATTGTGCATTTGTACACACTACTTCAGTATTATATAATTAGTTTCATTACATTTTATGGGAAATTGGTAGGGTATGCCTTCCTTTCACCTGCTTATAAGATTCTGAGAGAGGCATTCTAAGAAATGAAAGCTTCCTTTCAGAGACACTTTGAAAGCTCAAGCATCTTTGAGGAGTTGCGATGAGAGAGCCGGGAAGAAGTTGAATTTCACTTGTGACTTACTAGGGATACCGCGACCCCTTTGTGTTCCTTTTCAATGGGCATTGTTTTGGAACGCTGACAGTGTGCGGCGCTCTCATTGGCTGTTTTTGGAAACAATAAAAGGACCGGTGGCCTCTGATTGGTTCAAATCGACAGCTGCCCAATAATACCCCCCTTCCCGAATCGTAAGTTTCTCTACCCAACTTTCCATAGTATGAAGTAAAGTTGCTGCATTTGGAAGCGGTGTGCAAGGGGAAAAGTCACAGCAAAGATGAAGATGAAGCTGTGTAAAACTTTTTTAGGTGAGTCACCTATTTATCATTTGTTTCTCGCTCTCTCTTCAGCAAGCAATGTGTTGACGGCTAACTGAACTATGGTTAGGAGCAGATGTGACGGTCTACGCATCTGTCACTTTTTAGACTGTTAGGATAGGCCTTGCCTGCTCTTCTGTTGTAGCCTAAACTGGCATGTTCTCTATTCAAACTCATTTAAAGACACAGTAGCCTATTCATCGTAAAGAAAGTGTCAGTATTTGCATTGGCTTTTGTGATGATAAAGAAGCATCTTCCATCCACTACAAAACACTCACAGGTGGCGTCAACATTATTTAAACATTCTCCAATTATGTTAATGTACTTCTTCGTATTTCATTAACAAAAACTCATCAACTATATTTACACAATGTCTAAATTGAACCCAAAATGTACGGAAGCTATAAGCTTGTCGACAACGTATAAAAAAGGTTGATTTGTAGTCTGTGCCCAGTTGCTGAATTTTCTGGGCCTTTTAACCGTTCAGCCGTTTATGAAAAGTTTTTCAGTATATGCCCGAATTTATATTAACAGAAAAACAATGTTGAATCCTAACCACACAAGGCCCTTTGTGCTGACCAAAGATTTCCTGAACTCACACTCTGTTCAGACACTTTGTTAGACAAAGGAAAGTTTTGTCCCCTCAGGGATTAGTGGCTCTTAACTCTGTATAGGAGACGTCAGGCTGCAAGCGTATTAAACATTTTTGTGCGGGGTGGGGGAGTCTGTCAGATTGGTCCATCTGTTTTTGGGGAGTCGAGAGAGCAGCCTACCCTCTCGTCGGTCACCCACCATGTAATATTTATACAGCCTGTCCCAGTCACAGCAGATCCGACGCTGATTGTATTCCAGAGTAGGGCTGTCCATCTGCACTGGGGCTTTAAAACGTGACTGAGATGGGGGAGAACATGGCCCCAGCTGGTAACCGAAGAGGAGTTGAGACTTTAAATATGCAAAACTCTTTTGAAGTTGCTCCAGCTTTAATAGTGCCAAAATGTTGATCATTTTTTCACCATATTTACAACCGGACGTTTGAGGGGTATAGACTAGGCCTACTAGGGTACTTTATATGCCCAATAAGTAAAAACATTGATTTACACGCATTCAAAAGTGTATACTACTATAAAACTACTAATAGCATATTCGTTTTGTTTAATTATTGATTGGTTTTCCTAATGTGTATAGGTATAGGCTTCATGATTAGACCTAGATTATGGTCATAGCCTATATATTCGTGGTTATATTAGCATTTATTAGCCTGCTCTATTTTAACAATACATTGTTCTAAAGTAGCTTTTTTTCTGTAACATTATTTGATTTTCCTCAAAACACAATCAGTAGAGAGCAAATATAGGCAAAGATACTTATTGGGCTCCCGAGTGGCGCAGCGGTCTAAGGCACTGTATCTCAGAGCTAGAGGGGTCACTAGTTCGATTCCAGGCTGTATCACAACCGGCCATGATTGGGAGTCCCATAGGGCGGCGCACAATTGGCCTAGCGTTGTTCGGGTTTGGCCGGGGTAGGCCGTAATTGTAAATTAGAATTTGTTCTTAACTGACTTGCCTAGTTAAAGAAAGGTTAAATAAAAACTGTTGGGTTACTACTACTTCGTCCAGAGGCGCTCAGGCTGTAGGCCTAATCGTATTGCCTATGTATTGTTGCACAAGAAAAACTTGTTCCCTCTGAGAAGGGTAAGTTACGCTTTTTTTTGCCTTGACAACAATGTTTCAGTTTTTGTGCTACGAAGACATTGTCTTTAACAGACACCATGCAATCGATCGTTTTTTCTTCTCCAATAAAACATCGGTATTTAAGTTAACTTTGAAGGAATTTAAATCGGTGTGAATTGGAAAGTGGTTTATATTTAGCTCTGAGAGTAGTTACCACATCTATAAGGACCAACGTTACAGTATGTTTATGGACCGCCGTTTTAGCAGAGCGCTCAAGCTACTGTCCATGGTGCTGAAACTAAGGCACGCACCACCCGGGCTACTGAAATCTTCAAAATATTTTTACGGTGCTTAGATTTACCTTGATACTGATGCTGATGGAGGGTGTAGACTACAACAAATTATGATTGATGCTGCAGCATGATAACTGATATAAAAAAATTACCGGAGTACCCGAAGCCACCTCTTATCCTATGTTATGGGCTTTGCTATGGTGATGTCAGAGCATGGGGGGAGGGGTGAACAATGACCCATGAGCGAAAGGTAAGGCAATATTACGTAGGCCTGTTCTCGCTGACAAAGGCAAATGAAGCCATGTTTTTTTGCTTATGAATTTTGGAGTAGGCTATTCTACATTTAAAGTTGGAGTAATGCCGCTTTTGTAAACTGAAGACTGGTGGAAGAGCACTGAGCTCCGGATTATGTTTGATGTCTCTAACGGTCAATTAAAGAGTTGCGGGGATATTGTGGAGGTAGTATTCAACGCTGAGAAGAAGTTGTTGAAATAGGAATCAGGAGGCCCGCCTTACCTACTTGAAAACAACGAAGCAACCAGAGCCATTCAATAATGGTATTTATAATCATATTATGGTTTCAAATTCTGTAGTATAGTTAAATGCGTGTGTTCCTCAAATGTATTTGAAATCAGATTGAAACATATTTATTATCTTTTCGCGAACATCCATTGCTGTTGGTTTCTATCGACAAATGGATGTCCCGGTCTTAATTCTTAAAGATGCAGTCTCTTTAGGATGCTAATTCGTATAGAACATAATTGTATCTTATTTCACACAACCTTCAGTACTATAGACTTATGGCATGAATAAACAGAACACACAGTTCTGTTTTGGTAATCCAAAAGTAATCCGAACGGCCAGAGAATGTCATTTCGGACGAATGACGAACTCTTTTGATAGTCCCCTTTAAAAAAAACGTTGATCGTTTTGATGTGAGTTTCAGATAAGCTATATTGTTCACAGTTTGTAAAAACATTAATGTGTGATTTGTATCGGACTTCGTGTTGCTTAGGGTTTCTGAAACTTCGAGAAAAGAGGCATATAGACCTAATGTTGATAAGTTTGAAAGCTGTAGGCCTATTGTGTGGCATTGTACATAGCCATGTAATTGTATTTTATGGTTTATCCTTTCTTTCCATTACGAAGAGCCTATAGAAAAGTAGGCTACCGGGGTGATAATATAAAATAATATTTGAACCACTAGGCATATTTGTTTCGGTTTAGGGTTCTATTGTGAAAGTAATTGAGTGTTTTTGCGATCCGGAGAGGCATAGGCCTTTATACGCGCAACGTAGCCTACTTTTCTTGTTCTTATCTCGTGTATGTTTTTTGTCTTTATATTTCAGTTGTATGTGGATGTTCAATCGATGATCAAGGCATAAACCGGCATGTTATTTGGTTACAAAGTGACTTTGCAATGGGCCTACTGCTGCGTTGCTATATATCTGCCTGTGCTTTCCTACTCGGCTTGCAGGAGGTCGTGTTTGTAGTCGATGACTGTAAAATGTGTCAGTAGGAAACTGGGGGAGGTGGAGCTACATATCTGAGAGCCGATGATCATGTGCCCCTCAAATGTCACCATCTCCCGGGGCTATGTGCGCTAAGAGTGCCATTACAACGACCTTATTATTATAATAGCACTAGAAAAACACACCCAAACTTGATATTTGAAGGCTTTCTCTCTCTCACTAAAGCAAGACCGATAAACTCGAAGGCGTTGTGTCATAGCGGAGTGTGTGAGGTCGTGTTAGCAGCACCATGGACAGCACCGTGGTGTTTTTGTGCAAGGCCGATAAACAAAGCCACGAAGCCATTTTCTTTCTCTTTAAACACATATTCATAAATAATTTAAATGTATTAAAATGTGTCTTACTCTATGCCTTGAGGTCTAATTCCATTATGTGAAAGAGAGAAGAAAAATAGGCTAACATGGTCGAGGAGGAGGCTTTGGGTAGGCTAGTTGCAGTGCCGTTGTAAATGCAGTTTAATATTTTAGTATATACTGATTAACTGTCTAGTTCATTAAAGGCTATTCCTCAAATAATATAATCACCACCGGTTATAACGTCCAAGTATATAGGCCAAGTAGGCCTAATCATAGGTATGCCTAAAATGCTATATGATACGTATTTTTTTGCACATTGCTGCATGTTTAACGCAACATGATCTTGGAACAGTGTAATGTCATTGATTTAACAGCGCTAGTGATAGCACATGGGCAGACCTTCTGTACTTGTCGGCCTACTGTATTGTTCTCTTTTATTTCTCTGGGAGAATCCCAACCACACAGCCCTATTGTGTATGGGGAGCTTGTTGTGTTTGCAATAACAGTCATGGTTATTTATCGACCTCTTATCAACCATCGACCGTTTTTACCTGTAGCTCTGTCCAGATTGAACATGTGATGATTTTCTAGGGCTGCTCTTCAAGGATCGTTTTGTGTTTAATCTTTTTAGAACATTTTGTACACAAATAAGAATAACAACAAATAAGAACACCAACAATTAACATTACATTATGTCATGGAATGAAATTGCTAAACATGGAAAAAATAAAGCATGTCACACAGTCTAATATCTTGTATCCCTAATAGGTTAGGAAGTCACCAGTATAGGCCTGTCTAAGTATGTACACAATATATACAAAAGTATGTGGACACCCCTTCAAATGAGTGGATTCTTCTATTTCAGCCACACCGGTTGCTGACAGGTGTATAAAATCGAGCACACCGCCATGCAATCTCCATAGACAAACGCTGGCAGTAGAATGGCCTTACTGAAGAGCTCAGTGACTTTCAATGTGGCACCGTCATAGGATGCCACCTTTCCAACAAGTCAGTTCGTCAAATATCTGCCCTGCTAGAGCTGCCCCGGTCAACTGTAAGTGCTGTTATTGTGAAGTGGAAACGTCTAGGAGCAACAACGGCTCTGCCACAAAGTGGAAGGCCACACAAGCTCACTGAATGGGACCACCGAGTGCTGAAGCGTGTAGCGCGTAAAATCCTCTGTCCTCTGTTGCAACACCCACTATCGAGTTCCAAACTTCCTCTGGAAGCAACGTCAGCACAATAAATGTTTGTCGGGAGCTTCATGAAATGGGTTTCCATGGCCGAGCAGCCGCACACAAGCCTAAGATCATTATGCGCAATGCCAATCATCGGCTGGAGTGCGGTAAAGCTCGCGCCATTGGACTCTGAAGCAGTGGAAACACATTCTCTGGAGTGATGAATCACGCTTCACCATCTGGCTGTCCAGTGGACGAATTTGGGTTTGGTGGAGAGAACGCTACCTGCTTGAATGCATAGTGCCAACTGTAAAGTTTGGTGGAAGAGGAATAATGGTCTGGGGCTGTTTTTCATGGTTCGGGCTAGGCCACTTAGTTCCAAGAAAGGGAAGTCAACGCTACAGCATACAATGACATTCTAGACAATTCTATGCTTCCAACTTTTTGACAACAGTTTGGGGAAGGCCCTTTCCTGTTTCAACATGACAATGTCCCCATGCACAAAGCGAGGTCCATACAGAAATGGTTTGTCGAGATTGGTGTGGAAGAACTTGACTGGCCTGCACAGAGCCCTGACCTCAACCCCATTGAACACCTTTGGGATGAATTGGAACACCGACTGCAAGCCAGGCCTAATCGCCCAACATCAGTGCCGACCTCACTAATGCTTTTGTGGCTGAATGAAAACAAGTCCCCACAGCAATGTTTCAAAATCTAGTCGAAAGCCTTCCCAGAAGAGTGGAGGCTGTTGTTGCAGCAAAGGGGGGACCAACTCCATATTAATTCCCATGATTTTGGAATGAGATTTTCGATGAGCAGGTGTCCACATACTTTTGGTCATGTAGTGTATGTCAAAGGTGGGCAAACTTTTGCGCGCCTCTGTGCGGCCCTCCATTGAATTTCGAAATCCCCATGTGGCTCTCGAGCCAAAAGGTTTGCCCAACCCTGATGTATGCTGTATGCTGTTGATGTATAACCCTGACTGTGTGTCCTATGTCTCTCCTCTCCAATAGAAAATGAGTTCAGAGGGCAGCTGCTGAACCAGAGGTGGACGCGAGGAGACAGAATAAGCAGATTCTGTGAGACCAAGAGGAGCCTTCGAATCAAAGTCAGAAGCTGTGTGTGTGTGTGTGTGTGTGTGTGTGTGTGTGTGTGTGTGTGTGTGTGTGTGTGTGTGTGTGTGTGTGTGTGTGTGTGTGTGTGTGTGTGTGTGTGTGTGTGTGTGTGTGTGTGTGTGTGTGTGGTGTGTGTGTGTGTGTGTGAAAAAGAGAAAGAGAGACAGATAGTAAGTGCAGTGTCATGACACTCTGTGTGTTTCAGATGAGTCAGGACACAGCAGAAACGAGAACCCGGACCCGCTCAAAAGGCATCAGAGGTGAGCTGGGGCCAAACACACATGCACGTACAGTAGACACGCACGCAGCCACCGCACGCAGCCACACATTCACACACACTAATTGAAACGGCTTCATTTGTAGTGTATTTAGGATAAGTGTGTGTCTTATGATGTTCTCTCTCTGTCTTTTTATTCCCCAGTACCCGTTGAACTCGTGGGAGCAGAGTTAAGGTGAGAGAATACTTTTGTTTTCTGCTACTGTATTGAATCCAGCCACACAGTTGTCCTATTTCTGTATACATGTAGTCCACTCCTGATAAATGCAATATGGCTTTAGACTGGTCGGGTGCACTAAAACCAGAGCATGCAGATATTCAGAGCAAATAAACTAGGCTGGTGATGAACTGAAAAGCACATACAGAGTTTGAACGTATTCATTGTGCAAAATGAATAAAACAAATGTTTGTTTTCTGTTTGTACCACTAAGTAGCTGCCCCACCCCCGGGTGCGATGGTTCAGGCCATGTCATAGGGAGATATTCACGACACAGAAGGTATGATATACTAACTACACTAACCACCACCAACTCTTAGCGCTCCTCTGTTAACACCGGTTTTTAAATACAAATACTATTCAATTGAGAAAAAGCTCCATTAAAAATACCACATATAGTGGTATTAAGGGTAATTCAATAGTCTCTTAAAGACATTCTCCAGCGATTGTTTTACTTTACCTGTTGAAAAACAATATCCCATGTATAAATACAGTAAAGTGCATACACTAAAGGGTAAAAAAATGTGTTTTGAGCAAAATAGTGTTTTTTGGACAACTGCAAACTTCAAGGAGTAGGGCATTGGTCTGATGGTGACTTTGTGATGTCATCGGCCACCCTCCTTGCTCAAGGAACAGTAGAGAACAAAAGAGGAAAGGCTCCTCCCCCCACTTGTGCCATGTCATGAGGATACCTGGACCACCTATTGAGATGTGCCTTTTGTTAAGTAAATCAGGTGTTAAAAGAGATGAAAAGGAGACTGGAGTAAGACTTTAACACCCATCTCCTCACCTTGCACCCATAGCATTCTTGGATGCCCAATAGTGAAGAAGAGGAAACTTGTGGAGGCGGAGGCAGAAGAGAATCAACCTTCCCCCAAGAAAAAGACCCTGGCCCTGAAGTTGGCCATGGACGAGGGCTTCAACACAGCAGACAGTGATGCCACCAGTGAGGCAGAGCATAAGGAGGGGGAGGAGTCAGAGGAGGAGGAGCAGAAAGAGAAGGAAAATAACAAAATGCCAAACCCAGCCATGTCCATGAAAGGTGAGTCAAGAGAAGACCAGAATCCAAGGAATATATCACATTTATCATGGATTGCTATTGGCCATTGCAGTGGTACAGATTGATAATGATACTAAAGTAAGTATTGATGGAAAGACAAATACAGGGAGCACTCATTATTTAGCAATAATCTATCAACTCTGCACTGTACACAGCCGATTGCTCACAGGTGGTACCCGAAGACACCGAAAAAGAGACGTCTTTCGAGTCCGACACCATAGCTGTACCTGAAGCAGGTACTTCGCAGAAGGACACAGCCACCATAACCCAACAGCAAGCTTCCACAGAGGCAGAAGCAGAGGCAGAGGCAGACAGACACAAAGAGGAGGTGCAAGTAGTGGCAGCGATACAGGCCGCTGAGGAGGAGAAGGAGGAGGAAGATGAGGATACAGTTGATGTACACAGAACAATAGAGCAGAACAAGGGTGACAATGAAACAGGGAGAGCAGAGAGTGAGGAGAAGCAAAAGGAGGAGGTAGGAGAGGAGGAGGAGGGAGGAGGGGAGGAAGAGAAAGAAGAGGAGAGGCAATTTGTGAGTCAGGAGATCTCAGATCACCAGTATTCCAGTGGTGACTATAGCAGGCATCAGGCAAAAGAGGAGGGAGATGAGGAAGAAGAGAAGAAGGGAGAGGAAAAGGAGGAGGAGGAGGAAGAGAAGGAGGAGGTGGAAGAGGAGGAAGAGGAGGTAGAAGAAGAAAAGGAGGAAGAGGAAGATGAGGTGGTCTACATGGAGCCTGCCATCCCTTTTGCCCCTAGTACTCCTGCTCAGGAATGTGAGGATACAGAACTGGCAGCGGGGGAGGTAAAGATTGGTTCCCCGTTGACTGAAGACGAGGAAGAGGAGGAGGAAGAAAAGGAGGAAACAGAAGCAGGGGAGGTAGAAGAAGAGGACCACAACTCTCACAAAGCCCCACCTACCACAGTGGTCATTGAGATACGATCTGAGGAGGAGGAAGAGGAGGAGGAAGATGAGGAGGAAGATGACTGTCTCTCACAGGGTTCTGGTGTGACAGATGACTCAGAGACCTGGGATATGACCCGGGGGAACTTGGGACTGCTGGAGCAAGCCATCGCCCTGAAGGCCGAGCAGGTGAGAGGGCCGCACGTCGACCAACAGTCTCCAGAGCACCAGCACTACCACAGCCCCGACGACAGGGCCAGCAAAGCCATGGACCAAGCCATGCGACACAGAGGACACCACAGCAAAGGTAGGACAGTTTATGCTTTATCAGGATATCTTTTAACACGCCATAGAATCAGAATCATGTTCCAATTGTTAGGGATTTTGCTCACTCAACATCCCTCCCCTTCCCATCCAGAAAAGAAGGAGGTGAAATGCCCTACCCCTGGGTGTGATGGGACGGGTCATGTGACTGGGCTGTACCCCCACCACCGCAGCCTCTCTGGGTGCCCTCACAAAGACAGGATCCCACCTGAGAGTGAGTACTAGCAGAGCACTAACACGCTAATACCAAAGTTCTAACAGCGAAACATTACACCTACTCGTTTGAACAATTTGCATATCTGACCCACATTCTTATATCTCTCTGTCTATCTCTCCCTAGTACTGGCCATGCATGAGAATGTGCTGAAGTGTCCAACTCCAGGATGCATAGGCCAGGGTCACGTAAACAGCAATCGCAACACACACCGCAGGTATTATACTATCCAACGATTACAACCTGACATTGACCTTGTATTTCTGGTGGAATTCTATGAGAAAATGTATACATTTTCACTATCTCTCTTTGTCCCTCTCAGTCTGTCCGGTTGTCCCATAGCAGCTGCAGAGAAACTCTCCAAGGGGGGCCATGTCACCCCCAGTCACCCCCAGCTTTCAGTCAGCGAGCCCTCAACTGGGAGCCCCCATTCAGACAGAGTTCTCAGGTGAGCCCTCTCTGGTCCTCCCTTTCTCCATATCTCCACTTACTACAATAGCTGTCCATCTGATGCATTTTACTAATCTTTTACCCCTTCTCTTATACAAAATGTTCTGACTGTTTCACCACCTCTGTCTTACCTTTCACCTCTCTCTCTCTCTCTCTCTCTCTCCTACAGACCTATGTGTTTTGTGAAGCAGCTGGAGATCCCTCAGTACGGCTACAGACCCAACATGGTGCCTGCCACACCCCGCGCCAACCTGGCCAAAGAGCTGGAGAAATACTCCAAGGTCTCCTTCGACTATGCAAGTTTCGACGTCCAGGTGTTTGGGAAGCCTTTGCTGGTTCCAAAGATACCCGCCACCAGTCAAACCTCACCCAAAGCCTTCAAATGTAAGATGATCTTGGCATTTGTTGAATTTCTGTTGGAAACCAAAAGGACATCGTTTTTTTGCCCTGTAAGCATTCTATGGACAAGGTATCACAGCAATTCATGCTCTGGTTTGTTTCCCTGGCACTGTTTCCACATGCTAACTTTTTAGCATTTGTGGCACAAATCTTATTCAAGTCATGAGACCGATATTAGCATTTTTCGCGCATCATGTCCAAATCATCCAAAAGCATTTAAATTTTTTTTCATTTTTTCATTTTTAAAAGTCTATATATAGCATGTGCAAATGAGGTAGGATAAGGGAGGTAAGGCAATAAATAGGCCATGGTGGCGAAGTGATTACAATATAGCAATTAAACACTGGAATGGTAGATGTGCAGAAGATGAATGTGCAAGTAGAGATACTGGGGTGCAAAGGAGCAAGATGAATAAATAAATACAATATGGGGGTGAGGTAGTTGGATGGGCTATTTACAGATGGGCTATGTAGAGGTGCAGTGATCTGTGAGCTGCTCTGACAGCTGGTGCTTAAAGCTAGTGAGGGAGATATGATTCTCCAGCTTCAGAGATTTTTGCAGTTCATTCCAGTCATTGGCAGCAGAGAACTGGAAGGAGAGGCGGCCAAAGGAAGAATTGGCTTTTGGGGGTGACCAGTGAGATATACCTGCTGGAGCGTGTGCTACGGGTGGATGCTGCTATGGTGATCAGTGAGCTGAGATAAGGAGGGGTTTTACCTAGCAGAGACTTGTAAATGACTTGGAGCCAGTGGGTTTGGCGACGAATATGAAGCGAGGGCCAGCCAACGAGATCGTACAGGTCGCAGTGGTGGGTAGTATATGGGACTTTGGTGACAAAACGGATGGCACTGTGATAGACTGTATCCAATTTGTTCAGTAGAGTGTTGGAGGCTATTTTGTAAATGACATCGCCGAAGTCGAGGATCGGTAGGATGGTCAGTTTTATGAGGGTATGTTTGGCAGCATGAGTGAAGGATGCTTTGTTGCGAAATAGGAAGCCGATTCTAGATTTAATTTTGGATTGGAGATGTTTAATGTGAGTCTGGAAGGAGAGTTTGCAGTCTAACCAGACACCTACGTATTTGTAGTTGTCCACATATTCTAAGTCAGAACTGTCCAGAGTAGTGATGCTGGATGGGCGGGTGGGTGCAGGCAGCGATCGGTTGAAGAGCATGCATTTAGTTTTACTTGGAATTAAGAGCAGTTGGAAGCCACGGAAGGAGAGTTGTATGGCATTGAAGCTCGTCTGGAGGTTAGTTAACACAGTGTCCAAAGAAGGGCCAGAGGTATACAGAATGGTGTCGTCTGCGTAGAGGTGGATCAGAGAATCACCAGCAGCAAGAGCGACATCATTGATGTATACAAAGAAGAGAGTCGGCCCGAGAATTGAACCCTGTGTCACCCCATAGAGACTGCCAGAGGTCCGGACAACAGGCCCTCCGAATTGACACACTGAACTCTATCAGAGAAGTAGTTGGTGAACCAGGCGAGGCAATCATTTGAGAAACCAAGGCTGTTGAGTCTGCCAATAAGAATGTTGTGATCGACAGAGTCGAAAGCCTTAGCCAGGTCGATGAATACGGCTGCATAGTAATGTCTCTTATCGATGGCGGTTATGATATCGTTTAGGACCTTGAGCGTGGCTGAGGTGCACCCATGACCAGCTCTGAAACCAGATTGCATAGCGGAGAAGGTACGGTGGGATTCAAAATGATCGGTAATCTGTTTGTTAACTTGGCTTTCGAAGACCTTAGAAAGGCAGGGTAGGATAGAAATAGGTCTGTAGCAGTTTGGGTCTAGAGTGTCTCACCCAATTGATTTTGAAGCTCAACAAAGTCACTTATAAATGATTTGAACATGATGCATGAAAAATGCAAATATAAGTCCCATGACTTCCTAAAACGTTAGCATGTGAAAACAATGCCAGGGAAACTAAACTAAGGCATGTATTGCTGTCATACCTTGCCCATAGACCGCTTACAGGGTAAGGAAACGTATGTCATTTTGTAATTTGGGTGAACTGTCCCTTTAACTAACAAAACATAACTTTTTCGTTTCACGTCAGTATTCATGAGAGAAATTGGTTGGTAGTCTACGATCATGACCCTGCTGGTTATAGGGGAACTGTAATGGCGGCTTGGTGCGTGTTATACTGTGAAGGTAAATTCCAATTAGCACACACCCACCCTCTCTCTCTTCTACAGCTAAACCATTCCCTAAGGCCACGTCCCCGGGCCATAGCTTCTCGGGAGGATATGCAAAGAGCAGCTCCTCCTCGTCCTCCAGTGGCTATGATTACACCCATGATGCTGAGGCTGCTCACATGGCTGCCACTGCCATTTTGAACCTGTCCACACGCTGCTGGGAGAGTCCAGAGAACCTTAGCACCAAACAACAGGATCCAGCTGGCAAGGTAGGCCTCTCTGCTACCCAGCTCAGCCCAGCGTAGCCTGTTGGTGGTTGACTTTATAAAGAATATATTTTTCCCTCCTCATTACTACCCACACACACACACACACACACACACACGCACCCACACGCACACACACACACACACACACGAACACACACACACACACACACACACACACACACACACACACACACACACACACACACACACACACACACACACACACACACACACACACACACACACACGCGCTAACATAGTCCTTGTACCTTCAGGACATAGATATTGAAGTTGATGAGAATGGGACACTGGACCTGAGCATGAAGAAGCCCATCAAGATGGAAGGGATGCAATCACCAGACCCCTGTTCTTCCTCCTCCTCGCAGCACCCGGGAGACGTTCCCTCGTCCCAGGGCCACCTACAAGAGGAGTTGGAGGGGCCTCTGGACTTCACTAAGCCAAACTGTCCCAAAGAGAAGGAGGAGCAGGATGAGGTAACTGCCTTATGCCAAGCCTGCGACTAACACCAAACCATTGGAATGATGATAATGTAATAGTCTTGAGAGAGGTTAGTGTGTGTTCCAATCTCAGCTTCCAGTGATACACCAGAATTGGAAATATGGCAAGGTGAGACTTGTGTGATTATGTTCTGATTGCATGATTTTTTATACTGGAGCTGTCATCTTTGCCAGATCTTCTTTGTAAAATAGCTTTTTTTTTTCTCAATGGGACAACCTGGTTTGAATAAAGGGTGGATTACAAGATAAACTATAATCTCCACCCTTACCTGTGTTTGTTTGACCTTCTGCCAGATGGACTATGTGGCCCACTCCTACACCTCCTCTGACGCAGAAGATGATGACATCACCCAGGAGAGCATGGAGGACAGGAAGTACCCAGGCGAGGTCACCACGTCCAGCTTCAAGGTCCAGTTCTCACCCAAAGACTGCAAAAAAGAGGTTCTACTGTAAGAATACTCTAAAATAACTTCAATCCAGCATTCATAACAATGTTATAAGTAAAAAAGAACCTACATTTTAATTATCTATGTCTCTCTACCTAGTACTCTAATATCAAGGCTGACACATCACCATTATAAAGAATTCAGTTCAAAGTAGTACTGCCATCCACCCTCATGTTTTTGAATGAATTCATGAATGAATTTCTAATCATTCCCAATTATCTCCAGATGTCCCACCCCAGGTTGTGATGGCAGTGGGCACATCACTGGAAACTACGCTTCACATCGGAGGTATGACACAGCCCTACTCCCCTGCATTACAACCAATGCAGTCGGTAGCGCTGTTTCACATTGTACGTCTTACAGCTGCATTTATAGTGTTTTTCAGGCACTGACACTGAATGTCAACTAATCTACACATCTGTATAAAAAATCCTGAACTTTCAATAATTACTATACTCTATTGCTCTTATGAGTCCTGTAAACAGTATTCATTGTTATGATTGTGATTGAGATCTTTCCTTAATTCTGCCCTTATTAAATGACTACACAATATACTCTGTCTATGTATATATTTTCCATATCTTCTAGTCTGTCAGGCTGTCCTCTTGCTGATAAGTCTCTTCGGACCCTCATGGCTGCCCACTCTGCTGAACTGAAGTATGTCTGTGCTTGTATTACCTCTTCCTTCCTTCCTTCCTTCCTTCCTTCCTTCCTTCCTTCCTTCCTTCCTTCCTTCCTTCCTTCCTTCCTTCCTTCCTTCCTTCCTTCCTTCCTTCCTTCCTTCCTTCCTTCCTTCCTTCCTTCCTTGTTTCTAACCCAGGCATGTGTGCAGGCATTGGTTCCAGTTCAGCTCCAACACACCTAAAAACCTAATTGTTGTCTGACTTCAAGGATTTTAATTAGGTGTTAGTGCTGGGCTGGAACAAAAACCTTCACACACTGCGGCCCTCCTTGACCAGAGTTTCCTATCCCTGTTCTAACCCTACTTTATACTGACATGACTGAACCCTTTGTATTGTCACTACAATGCGCGGGGATGTGTTTTCCCTCTGCTGCGAACTCCTGTATCAAACAAATTCTATCCCATAGAGAAAGTGTTAGCTACTTTTATGACAAAGCGCTTTCATATGATCTCTACATTTGCAACAAATATGAATATCTCATGCAGTGCTATGCTGACCTGACTTTTCTCTGGTTGACTCCCAGGTGTCCGACCCCTGAATGCGATGGATCAGGTCACATCACTGGAAACTACGCCTCCCATAGAAGGTATGCACAGATCATTTATTGCTTTTGTTTTAAAAACAAAAGTAATCCTAGAAAATCCAACTGGAGGATAATCTAAAAAGGACTTTATTCAAATTTCTCTCTACGTCTCTGTCAGTTTGTCTGGATGCCCCCGTGCTAAGAAAGGTGCCGTCAAGACAACACCCACCAAGGATGACAAGGAAGACTCTGAGCTTTTAAGGTCGGTCCACGACAAACCATTCCTTTTCTTTACCATCCACACAACAGACCGCCCTTTATTCGGCCCTCTAGTTTTCAAACTATTACTGATTGCTTCCTCTGTCTCTCTCTTTCTATCCTTTCCCCTCTCATTCCCTGTTGTCCCTGGCTTTCCCCACTCCATTAGTAGATGCCCGGTGCCCGGCTGTGACAGCCTGGGCCACATCAGTGGGAAGTATGCCACCCATCGTAGTGCCTACGGGTGCCCGCTGGCAGCGCGGCGTCAGAAGGAGGGGCTCCTCAACGGTTCTCCTTTCTCCTGGAAGGCCTTTAAGACGGAGGGCCCCACCTGTCCCACCCCCGGCTGTGATGGATCAGGACACGCCAACGGCAGCTTCCTCACACACCGCAGGTATTACACTCAATCAAATTCAATCGTTTTTTGGCGGGGTTCGTGCAAACACTTTACAAAAAGCTGGGCCTAAACCTGAAATATTATTAACCTATTATAGGTTATTATTGAGTTTGTTTATTTTATGATTTCATTTCATAGATTTCTACATCTAGTCAGGTTTTTAAAGCCCAGCAAAACATATTGTATAAAGACAAAAAACTGATTGGCATATTAAAATGAACTAAACTAACTGTCCGTATTCTAGCAGTGCTCCATCACCAGCCTCATCTCTCTTTTCCTCTTCTGTTGTTCCAAGTCTCTCTGGTTGTCCCAAAGCCTCCGCTAATAAGAAGAGAACTAGGTTCCCTGGAGACGAGTACATTACAGCAAAGTTCAAGGCCAGCGATGGTAAGTCTGGGGATATACAGTAACTGAAATGTTTAATCTGACAGTTTCTGCATAATAGGGAAAATCGTAATTTCCACTTAACTCAAATTTTCACTTAGTCATGCATTGATTTCAGTGGAAGTTAGGATTTGTCCCAACATTATGAGTGTGTCAAGTCAACAATACATCAGCAAAACTGGTGTTTGACTGTTTCTAGTTGATTTATTGGTTGTTACTGGTTGCTTAATTTCCCCAGTTCTGGATAATGATGAAGATATCAAGCAGCTGAACAAAGAGATCGGGGAACTGAGTGAGTCCAACTCAGAGATGGAGGATGATATGATGAACCTGCACACACAGGTGAGTCTGATACTTGTTAACAATACCCACTAAATACTGTCCCGACCGTACATTCCTAATTCAATTCAAAATCAAAAACAGATTGTATAAAGGGTGTTTCTGACTGGTTTGTGGCTGACTGAAGAACTGTGGTTGATTGATTGGTGGTTCTCTGCTCCAGATTTCATCCATGGAGAAGAACCTGAAGAGTATGGAGGAGGAAAACAAGCAGATCGAGGAGAGGAATGATGCCCTGTACATGGAGCTGTCTGGCCTGAGCCAAGCTCTGATCCGCAGCCTGTCCAACATCCGGCTGCCACACATGGTGAGTTACACATAGGGATGGATCACTCAGAGCATGCATGAACTCACGCACACCCACATACTCTCCAGAAATGCAACGCACTCGCTTACAAATTAACGCATACAACTTGTCTTTAAAGCGTTACTTGTGTTTACTTCAGCAGGAACCTATGTCGGACCAGAACTTCGATAATTACGTGGACACCTTGACCCATATGTTCTCCAATAAAGATTGCTACCAAAACCCGGAGAACCGCGCTCTGTTGGAGTCCATCAACCAAGCAGTAAAAGGCATTGAAGTGTAGTCTCTAAAAGTGTGGTGAGACATAATGGAACATAAGAAAGAGAGGTAGAAGAGGAGAGAGGAGGCAAGGTGACATGGTGTCTGGGTATACAAAACCCAACAACCATAAATAATCATCCCTTGTTTTTGGAATATATACTTGGTTTTTCTCTGATTTGTTTTGGAGAAAATATGTTGTCCATTTCATGTTGCTCCCCTCCCTGTTTGCATGAAGGTTAACAGGATCAATGGACACACGAGTGTTTTTGTGCGCATTGGAGTAAACTGTGTTGGTGTGGGTGTTTGGGAACCTTTTGAGGGGTATAATAAAAAAAAGACATCCACTTTAATTGTACAGAACAGACTAAGAATGCAGTATACTGGCTCCAATACCCCATCATAACATACGCTCCAAAATAGTGTACTTGTGTTCCAACCCTATTGCGTAATGTTGATAGTATTTATGGGCATAGATATTGCACTTCCAGGAATAGTTTGTGGTTTCATTATTATTGTTGTGTATGAATTTGAGTCTGTTTAATATATTATTTATTCATGTTGTGTTAATTTTGCTTATTTATTCAGCATTTATTTATTGACCTATTTATTTATTTTTACAAAAAAAAGACACTGAAGACATTTTTAAACGGCGACTGAGAGGACTTGTTTATCCTCTGCATTGTTGAGAAAGAGGAAATATTTTAAAATATCAACTATAAATTGTTTTATATATCTTATTTATTTGAAATACTGGGATCTTTTTTAAGTGCAAATATTTTGTAACCGACAAGTTTTGATAATTTTTTAAAGAGTTCGATTTTTGTTTATATCATTTCTTTTCTTTCCATAAAGTATTTTGAGACCTTTGCAATGAACTAGGAAAAATGTGATGAACGTATTTCATATTTATTTGATAATTAAGAACAAAGTGAATGGAGATGTTGGTGTATATTTATTTTGTATTGTCTATGTCACGTGTTAGTGATGATGGCTGTGTATGGATTAGTCTTTGCCCATATGTTGATTTTGAAATAAAGGAAAACCTGTGCTAAGATAACTAAGCATCATGGAATATTTCATGATTAATTATAATTATGCGTAATTATTGTGAAAGTGTATGAATATTGTTTATGGCTACAGATATTTTGTTGACGTCCCTTCAGAACCTAGAAATGGCAGTGGATGTCAGCAAACAACCTATCGGGGCCAGGATGGAAAAGCTTGTCATAGTGTTTGATGAGGCGAGTGATTGCGTTCTTCGGATCCCGCACTCCTGGGTGCACCAATTCTGGTTCGAGAGTCTCAGCTCTCCAGAGCATGCTCCCAACTCGAATGAGACCTGTAGACTTGTCCAATTCAGGAGTGAGGTTTTGGAGGCTGCTTTTCAAAGGGACTACTTCACAACTTTCCAGCGTATGGAGGTCTTCTGGGAAGGAATTTCTCTGGGAGTGCTGGAGGAGCAGGATCTCACATTGAGAACCGCCAGTAGCTGGAGAACCAGGGTTTTGAGAGGGAGTTTGGTTGATGGACTGGTAAGTGACTTCAATCAGTTTATTCCAGGTATTGAAGTGAGTGGCGTCTGGCAGCGGAGTCACAGTGGTTTTCTCAACTCTGATAGTTACTCCTGTGGTGCTACAGAGGGAGTCTTTGGCCACTGATTCGGGGGTAGGTGAAGGAATGGAGGGCCATGATTCAACCTGTGTGGAGCCGACAACTCAGCCACTCTTTCCTCTGGGGATGTCATCTGCTGGGTTGATCTGTGTGTCAACATACCTCCAGTTCTGAGGTGATGTGTGGTCCAGGATTTTAGTTACACGGTTGGCAACAAAGACTTTGTATCGAAAAGAGTGATTTCTGAGTTAAGTGTGGAGCAATTGAAGTTGAAAATTCCTGGTGTTTGTGATGCCCACCATTTGGTGCGACGCAGACCCGGTGGGGAGCATGGTGAGATAGTGTCATTGTCAGTCCTTTTGAGTCAGAGTCTCTACCAGACAAAGTCATGTTAGGATACATCAATTATCCTGTTAGAGCTTTTGTCCAGAATCCACTGCGCTGTTTCAGGTGCAACGTTTATGGTCATGTTGCAGCAGTGTGTATGGGGGAGATTCCAAGATGTGGGAAGTGTGGAGGCAACCATGGGACAGAGGATTGTGGAGGTTCGGAGGATAAAGTTGTGTGTGTTTCAATCGTAGGGGTGCTCATGTTGCTGGGGATCGGAAGTGTCAGCTGCGAGAGAGGCAGATAGAAGTGGCCAGAGTCAGAGTAGTGCAGAGGGTGTCATATGCTGAGGCAGTGAAGAAAATGGAGGAGGATGGGTCAAAGGTGAAGGATCCTGATAGGATTCCAGTCAGTCGTAGATTTGAGCCAGTACAGAGGGATAGGGTAACGCGTGAGTTATTTTTCAGTAAGGTTGACATCTTAGCGTTCATAGTAATGGTTATCAACTGTACCGCAGAAATGGAAAGTAAATCACTGAAAATAGATGTTGCGGTGGCAGCTGCAGAGAAGTATTTGGGTAGATGAGATTTATCTTCAGAAGCATTACAGCAGGGGTGGGCAATTCTAGTCCTCGA
The DNA here is from genome assembly GCF_965601325.2 of Salmo salar. Lineage (NCBI taxonomy): Eukaryota > Metazoa > Chordata > Actinopteri > Salmoniformes > Salmonidae > Salmo > Salmo salar. The sequence goes on along the minus strand of NC_138303.1, from coordinate 30,899,080 downwards.
GGGCCTGATTAGTGTCCCAGTTTTGCCCCAGCCCCAGCTAACACACCTGACTCCAATAATCACCTAATCATGATCTTCAGTTTAGAGTGCAATTTGATTAATCAGCTGTGTTTGCTAGGGATGGAGAAGAAGTGTGACACCAATCAGGCCCTCGAGGACTGGAGTTGCACACCCCTGGTTTACAGGGTGAGTTGAAGTGTGGTGTATTTTTATTTTTATTCATTATGGATCCTAATTAGCTGCTTCCAAGGCAGCAGCTATCTTTCCTGGGGTCCAGCAAAATGAAGGCAGTTAATTCAATTTTAAAAACATTACAATACATTCACAGATTTCACAACACACTGTGTGCCCTCAGGCCCCTACTCCACCACTACCACATATCTACAATACAAGATCCATGTATACGTGTGTGTATGCATGTGTCTGTGCCTATGTTTGTGTTGCTTCACAGTCCCCACTGTTCCATAAGGTGTATTTTTATGTTTTTAAATCTAATTTTACTGCTTGCATCAGTTACTTGATGTGGAATAGAGTTCCATGTAGTCACTAAGTAAAAACAAGCAGGTTCTCATAACAATGAAAGAACTGTGCACCTCCCATAGTCTGTTCTGTACTTGGGGACTGTATAGAGACCCCTTGCGGCATGTCCCGTGTGGCTCACTTGGTAGAGCATGGTGTTTGCAACGCCAGGGTTGTGGGTTTGATTCCCACGGGGGACCAGTACGGGGAAAAAATTATGAAATGTATGTAAGTTGCTCTGGATAAGAGTGTCTACTAAAATGTAAAATGGGTATGCATGGGTGTCCGAGCTGTGCGCCAGTAGTTCAAACAGACAGCTCGGTGCATTCAGCATATCAATACCTCTCATAAATACAAGTAGTGATGAAGTCAATCTCTCTTCCACTTTGAGCCAGGAGAGATTGACATGCATATTATTCATATTTGCTCTCTGTGTACATCCAAGGGCCAGCTGTGCTGCCCTGTTCTGAACCAATTGCAATTTTCCTAAGTCCCTTCTTGTGGCACCTGACCACGACTGAACAGTAGTCCATGTGCAACAAAACTAGGACCTGTAGGACCGGCCTTGTTGATAGCACTGTTAAAAAGGCAGAGTAGCGCTTTATTATGGACAGACTTCTCCCCATCTTAGCTACTGTTGCATCAATATGTTTTGACCATGACAGTCAACTTGCTCTATTTACACATCATTTATTACAAGATTTAGTTGAGGTTTAGGGTTTAGTGAATGCTTTTAGTTTTAGAAATATTTAGGACTAACATTCCTTGCCTGTAAAGGTCTGGGTGTAGCTGGTGCAGAGGAGTCAGGTGCAGGACAGCAGAGATGAGTAATAAAAGTAATTTTACTCAAAATTACCAAGTACATGTAGAAATACCAAGCCCACACAAACGGACCAAAATACAATACACAAACACGCACAAAAACCATGGGGAAAACAGAGGGTTACCTGTAGCAAACCTCATTCAGTCTCCTCAGGACTTTGAATGGCCCCACAAACCGCGGGCCCAGCTTCCGGCAGGGCAGGCGGAGGGGCAGGTTTTGGGTCGAGAGCCAGACCCGGTCCACCTCACTGCGGTGGCGATCGGTGCTCACCTTCTGACGCCTCACAGCCCATTGCAGGTGCACATGAGCAGTGTCCCAGGTCTCCTCCGAGCGCTTAAACCATCCACCGCAGGAGCCTCGATCTGGCTCTGATGCCAAGGTGCCAGAACCGGCTGATACCCCAGTACGCACTGGAGGGGAGAGAGGTTAGTGGAGGAGTGGTGGAGCGAGTTTTGGGCCATTTCTGCCCAGGGGATGAACGCTGCCCACTCCCCCGGCCGGTCCTGGCAATAAGACCACAGAAACCTACCCACATCCTGGTTAACTCTCTCCACCTGCCTGTTACTCTAGGGGTGAAAGCCCAAGGTAAGGCTAACCGAGACCCCCAGACATTCCATGAACGACCTCCAGACCCTTGACGTGAACTGGGGACCTCGATCAGACACTATATCCTCAGGCACCCCAGAGTGCCGGAAGACGTGTGTAAACAGGGCCTCCGCAGTCTGTAGGGCCGTAGGGAGACCGGGCAAAGGAAGGAGACGGCAGGACTTAGAGAACCGATCCACAACGACCAGGATCGTGGTGTTACCCTGTGAGGGAGGAAGATCCGTGAGGAAATCCACCGATAGGTGCGACCACGGCCGTTGTGGAACGGGTAAGGACTGTAACTTCCCTCTGGGCAAGTGCCGAATGGCCTTGCACTGGGCGCACACCGAGCAGGAGGAAACATAAACCCTCACGTCCTTGGCCAAGGTGGACCACCAGTACTTCCCACTAAGACAGCGCACTGTCCGACCGATGCCCGGATGACCAGAGGAGGGTGACGTGTGGGCCCAATAGATCAAACGGTCGCGGACAGCAGACGTACTGACGCCCAGCTGGACACTGGGGAGGAGTGGGCTCTGTAGTAACGCCCGCTCGATGTCCGCGTCCAGCTCCCACACCACCGGTGCCACCAGGCAAGAGGCCGGAAGTATGGGAGTGTGATCCATGGACCGCTCCTCTGTGTCATACATCCGGGACAGTGCGTCTGCCTTAGCGTTCTGGGAACCTGGTCTGTAGGACAGGGTGAAAACAAAACGGGTAAAGAACATGGCCCACCTTGCCTGGCGAGGGTTCAGTCTCCTCGTCGCCCGGATGTACTCCAGATTGCGGTGGTCAGTCCAGATGAGAAAAGGGTGTTTAGCCCCCTCAAGCCAATGTCTCTACGCCTTCAGAGCCTTGACAACAGCCAACAGCTCCCGGTCCCCCACATCATAGTTTCGCTCCGCTGGGCTGAGCTTCCTCGAAAAGAAAGCACAGGGACGGAGCTTTGGTGGCGTACCCTAGCGCTGAGAGAGCACGGCTCCTATCGCAGCCTCGGACGCGTCCACCTCCACTATGAACACCAAAGAGGGATCCGGATGAGCCAGCATGGGAGCCGAGGTAAACAGAGCCTTCAGGTGACCAAAAGCCCTATCCGACTCAGCCGACCACTGCAGTCGCACCGGTCCCCCCTTCAGCAGTGAGGTAATGGGAGCCGCTACCTGACCAAAACCCCGGATAAACCTCCGGTAGTACTTGGCAAACCCTAGAAACCGCTGCACTTCCTTTACCGTGGTGGGAGTCGACCAATTACCCACGGCTGCAATGCAGTCACTCTCCATCTCCACCCCTGAAGTGGAAATGCGGTACCCTAGGAAGGAGACAGACTGTTGGAAGAACAGACATTTCTCAGCCTTGACGTACAGGTCATGCTCCAACAACAGTCGACCAAGCACCTTGCGCACCAGGGACACATGCTCGGCGCGTGTAGCGGAGTATATCAGAATGTCATCGATATACACCACTACACCCTGCCCGTGCAAGTGCCGGAAAATCTCGTCTACAAATGCCTGGAAGACTGATGAAGTATTCATCAACCCGTACGGCATGCCGAGGTATTCATAGTGCCGTGAGGTGGTACTAAATACCGTCTTCCACTCGTCCCCCTCCCGGATACGCACCAGGTTGTAAGCGCTCCTGAGATTCAATTTTGTGAAGAAGCGCGCCCCATGAATTGACGCTATCGCACTGGCTATGAGAAGCAGCGAGTAGCTGTATCTCACAGTGATTTGGTTGATACCTCGATAGTCAATGCACGGGCGTAAACTTCCATCCTTCTTCTTCACAAAAAAGAAACTCAAAGAGGCAGGGGAAGTGGAGGGCCGAATGTTCCGCTGCCCCAGGGATAACCGCAGTCTCCTCCTGTGACAGGAGATACATGTGACTCCTGGGAAGTGCTGCGTCTACCAGGAGATTTATAGCACAATCCCCCCATCGATGGGGTGGTAATTGAGTCGCCTTCTTCTTACAGAAGGCAAGAGCCAAATCGGCATATTCAGAGGGGATGCGCACGGTGGAGACCTGGTCTGGACTTTTCACCGTAGTAGCACCGACGGAAACCCCTAAACACCTCCCCAAGCACCTTCGTGACCACCCCTTGAGAGCCCTCTGTTGCCACGAAATAGTGGGGTCATGACAGGCCAACCAGGGTATGCCAAGCACCACGGGAAACGCAGGAGAATCAATAAGGAAAAAACGAATTCTCTCCTTGTGACCCTCCTGCTTAACCATGCCCAGTGGAGTGGTGGCCTCCCTAATTAGCCCTGACCCTAATGGTCAACTATCTAGGGCGTGTTTCTGTAAAGGTCTGGGTGTAGCTGGTGCAGAGGAGTCAGGCGCAGGACAGCAGAGATAAGTAATAAAAGTAACTTTACTCAAAATTACCAAGTACATGTAGAAATACCAAGCCCACACAAACGGACCAAAATACAATAAACAAACACGCACAAAAACCATGGGGAAAACAGAGGGTAAAAAAATGAACATCTAATTGGGGAATTGAAACCAGGTGTGTAAAACAAAGACAAAACAAATGGAAAATGAAAAGTGGATCGGCGATGGCTAGAAGGCAGGTGACGTCGACCGCTGAACGCTGCCCGAACAAGGAGAGGGACCGATTTCGGCGGAAGTCGTGACATTGCCACCCATTCTGAAATGAAATGAAGCTCTTTGTTAAGTGTTGCAGTCGCTGAAGTAGCTGACATGTATAGTGTTGAGTCAACCGCACACATAGACACACTGGCTTTACTCAAAGTTAATCAGTACATTTAGTAAAGATTGAAAAAAGTAAGGGGCTTATGCAGCTGCCCTGGGGAATTGCTGATCCTACCTGGAATATTTTGAAGATCCATTAAAGAACACCCTCCGTGTTCTGTTAGACAGCTAACTCTTTATCCACAATATAGCAGGGTGTGTAAAGCCATAACGCATACATTTTTCCAGCAGAAGACTATGATCGATAATGTCAAAAGCCACACTGAAGTTTAACAAAACAGCCTCCAAAATGTTTTTATCATCAATTTCTCTCAGCCAATCATCAGTTATTTGTGTCCCATCCTCCCAGGCTGTTGGCAGGGGCAGATATGGTCAAAGTAGTGGAATGGGGTAGTGGGTTTTTATTGAGTGTAGATGCCAACTGCAGAGAAGTACCTGGTTCAATGATATTTTACTGGAGAAGAGTTAATGGGGTGGTGATTTATATTTTTATGAAATAGTGGTGTATATAGGTGTAGGGTTAGTTGGTGTTGCACTTTTTATTTTATTTTTAGGAAGAGGAATAATTAAGATAATTGAATGTAGGTACGCCGTGACTGGCCTCACTTTAGCATAGTAGGTGGCAGTGTATGCACCTTTAAGTTGGATGTGATCCGCCAACCTAATCCCAAAGAAGAAGAAGAATCAGTGTGGCAGACCTTACTATTTCAGTTTCAGTGTTCTGTTACAAGACACCTTTTCTCTTGTAATATTGTGTATTTTGGATGCGTTTATGACCAAGTAAGTTTGTTCTCATTTCTTAATTTATACTATAATTTTATTGAGAACATTTACTTTTTGATAAATTTGTTTGCTTTATGCATGTATGTTTTTATATCCTTGTTAACCATCACATCCTTAAATCTCATCTTCAATTCAACTGAAATAATAAACCGGGCAACAGCCCATTGAACCGCAAACCACCATCTGTGTTTTAATGGACACACCACCACGATAGCCCTCTGTAACTCAAACCAACAGTTACAGCAAGATAGTTTTCACAGGTTGTGAAATGCAACCATTGAAATGGTGAGAACAGACATATATATCTGTTGCGGGAAAAAGTCTGGTTATTACCACACAAATACCTGCTTGTTAACAAGGTCAAAGAGGTCTCTTTCAGAATGATCCATAAGTATTACCCTGCCAATCATGAAGAAACTCAAAATACATTAACATTAACCATACTTTTTGTGTTGAGAATCCAGAAAAAGTTTTGCATTGATTTTGGCATTGTCTACATGTAAAGAAATGATGGAAAGATATTAATAGTTTAATAATTGTTAATATTCTTGATGATTTTAGTTTTTTTATGGGAGAATGTGCTGCTCGGTTTCCTTAACTATAAAAAGGATAAAGAAAAACAATTTGACCTCAAATCAAATTGTGCTAATGGAAAAATGTCATATTCATGAATGTAAATTCACTAATAAAAAAAACACTCTTCTGTGTTTTCTATAAGGAATTTGAGCAGTACATTAAGACCATTCTACATTATTGTAATAAGAAAGCTGTTAAAACAATCAATATGTGTTTATCTTTTAAGGTCGTTGTATAATCTGTAATTTGTTGTACCCCCTAGCATATGTTATCATTGTCTGTTTGTATACTTGTATGTATACTATTTTTTCTGCAATATTTTTTTTGGTATATTATATATATATATATATATATATATATATATATATATATATATATATATATATATATATATATATATATATATAACAACAACAAAAAACAAATATAATTTTTTTTTAAAGGAGAACAGGAATATATACTGCTCAAAAAAATAAAGGGAACACTTAAACAACACATCCTAGATCTGAATGAAAGAAATAATCTTATTAAATACTTTTTTCTTTACATAGTTGAATGTGCTGACAACAAAATCACACAAAAATAATCAATGGAAATCCAATTTACCAACCCATGGAGGTCTGGATTTGGAGTCACACTCAAAATTAAAGTGGAAAACCACACTACAGGCTGATCTAACTTTGATGTAATGTCCTTAAAACAAGTCAAAATGAGGCTCAGTAGTGTGTGTGGCCTCCACGTGCCTGTATGACCTCCCTACAATGCCTGGGCATGCTCCTGATGAGGTGGCGGATGGTCTCCTGAGGGATCTCCTCCCAGACCTGGACTAAAGCATCCGCCAACTCCTGGACAGTCTGTGGTGCAACGTGGCGTTGGTGGATGGAGCGAGACATGATGTCCCAGATGTGCTCAATTGGATTCAGGTCTGGGGAACGGGCGGGCCAGTTCATACCATCAATGCCTTCCTCTTGCAGGAACTGCTGACACACTCCAGCCACATGAGGTCTAGCATTGTCTTGCATTAGGAGGAACCCAGGGCCAACCGCACCAGCATATGGTCTCACAAGGGGTCTGATGATCTCATCTCGGTACCTAATGGCAGTCAGGCTACCTCTGGCGAGCACATGGAGGGCTGTGCGGCCCCCCAAAGAAATGCCACCCCACACCATGACTGACCCACCGCCAAACCGGTCATGCTGGAGGATGTTGCAGGCAGCAGAACGTTCTCCACGGCGTCTCCAGACTCTGTCACGTCTGTCACTTGCTCAGTGTGAACCTGCTTTCATCTGTGAAGAGCACAGGGCGCCAGTGGCGAATTTGCCAATCTTGGTGTTCTCTGGCAAATGCCAAACGTCCTGCACGGTGTTGGGCTGTAAGCACAACCCCCACCTGTGGACGTCGGGCCCTCATACCACCCTCATGGAGTCTGTTTCTGACTGTTTGAGCAGACACATGCACATTTGTGGCCTGCTGGAGGTCATTTTGCAGGGCTCTGGCAGTGCTCCTCCTGCTCCTCCTTGCACAAAGGTGGAGGTAGCGGTCCTGCTGCTGGGTTGTTGCCCTCCTACGACCTCCTCCACATCTCCTGATGTACTGGCCTGTCTCCTGGTAGCGCCTCCATGCTCTGGACACTACGCTGACAGACACAGCAAACCTTCTTGCCACAGCTCGCATTGATGTGCCATCCTGGATGAGCTGCATTACCTGAGCCACTTGTGTGGGTTGTAGACTCCGTCTCATGCTACCACTAGAGTGAAAGCACCGCCAGCATTCAAAAGTGACCAAAACATCACCCAGGAAGCATAGGAACTGAGAAGTGGTCTGTGGTCCCCACCTGCAGAACCACTCCTTTATTGGGGGTGTCTTGCTAATTGCCTATAATTTCCACCTGTTGTCTATTCCATTTGCACAACAGCATGTGAAATTTATTGTCAATCAGTGTTGCTTCCTAAGTGGACAGTTTGATTTCACAGAAGTGTGATTGACTTGGAGTTACATTGTGTTGTTTAAGTGTTCCCTTTATTTTTTTGAGCAGTGTATTACATGGTGGTTTATAACCTATGGCTAAGCTCTGATGACATCTGTCGGCCAGTTCAGGAAATGCTAATATCACAAAGCATATCTACAATTGTTCAATGAAATTAAAACCACTTAGTTTTGTTTACCATCAAAGAGTGGGTCCCACCAGCCATAATGTAAACGGTGGATAAATATTCCAGTGCATTCCATGACAATGTCACATGCAAATAGCAATTGATTTCCATGAGAGATCGATCGATCTACACACACACACACACACACACATATATATATATTTAGTTCCTATAGAAAATCCACACACCCTTGAACTTTTTTTCACATTTTGCCAGTGCCTTAGTTTCATGCATTCATAAGGATTTTTCCCACTTATCTACACACACCATACTCCACACTTAAGGGGATTTGTGTGGAAAAAAATGTTTATATATTAAAAATACAAAACTGATATCATAACTGCATATCTCCAGAGTTAATACTTTGTGGAAACACCTTTGGCAGCAATTACAGCTGTGAGTCAGGTAGGTCTACCAACTTTGCACACGTAGATTTGGCCAGTTCAGACCATTCTTCTTTACAAAACTGTTCAAGCTCTGTTAAGTTCCTTGCGGAGCGTTGGACATTAATCTTCAAGTCATGCCACAAATGTTCAATTGGATTTATGCGGGGTTTTCCTCAAGGACTTTTCTGTACATTGCTCCATTAATTTCCCCTTCTATCTGGATAAGACCTTAACGATGAGAAACATCCCCATAACATGATGCTGCCACCACCATGCTTCACAGTAAGGATGGTATTCATTAGGTGATGTGCCGTGTTAGGTTTGCACCAAACCTAATGCTTTGCATTTAGGCCAAGAAATTCAATTTTGTCAGACCACAACTTGTTTCACATGGATACAGAGTTAGTATTTGTTTGCATACTTAAAAACAGGATTCAAGGTGGGCTTTCTTGAGTAATGGCATCCTTCTTGCCACTGTACCATACATGCCAAATTTGTGGAGTGCTTTGGGATATTGTCACATGCACACTTTGACTAGTCTCTGCCATAAAAGCTTGTAGCTCTTTCAAAGTTGCCGTTGGCTTATTTGCAGACCGCTGTAATACCATAAAATAAGAAAGTTACCATTGGACTCTTGGTAGCCCCTCTGATCAGTCTCCTACTTGCTCGGTCATCTAGTTTGGAGGGACGGCTTGGTCTAGGTAGTGCCATACACATTCTACTTCTTAATAATTGTCTTGACAGTGCTCCAAGGGATATTCAAGGCCTTTTTGTATACCAATCCCCTGATCTGTGCCTTTCCACAACTTTGTCCCAGAGTTCTTTTGAAAACTCCTTGGTGTTCATGGTTGCATGTTTGCTTTGCAATTCACTACCCAGCAGAGGCACCTACAGGAACTGCTGAATTTATCCTGGAATCATGTGAATCACTACAATTTAACACAGATGGAAGCCAATTAACTTGGCGTGTCATTTTGAAGGTGATTGGTTACACCTGAGCTAATTTAGGATTGCTATTACAAGGAGAGTGGAACAGTTATCCAACACTATTTCATTTTGTAATTTTTATAGATAAATCAATTTTTTACATTTATTTTTTACAAATTTCACCCCGAAGTTCAAATCAAATCAAATCAATTTATAAAGCCCTTCTTACATCAGCTGATATCTGAAAGTGCTGTACAGAAACCCAGCCTAAAACCCCAAACTGCAAGCAATGCAGATGCAGAAGCACGGTGGCAAGGAAAAACTCCCTAGAAAGGCCAGAACCTAGGAAGAAACCTAGAGAGGACCAGGCTATGAGGGGTGGCCAGTCCTCTTCTAGCTGTGCCGGGTGGAGATTATAACAGAACATGGCCAAGATGTTCAAATGTTCATAGATGACCAGCAGGGTCAAATAATAATAATCACAGTGGTTGTAGGGTGCAACAGGTCAGCACCTCAGGAGTAAATGTCAGTTGGCTTTTCATAGCCGATCATTCAGAGTATCTCTACCGCTCCTGCTGTCTCTAGAGAGTTGAAAACAGCAGGTCTGGGACGGGTAGTACGTCCGGTGAACAGGTCAGGATTCCATAGCCGCAGGCAGAACAGTTGAAACTGGAGCAGCAGCACGGCCAGATAGTCCTGAGGCATGGTCCTAGGGTTCAGGTCCTCCGAGAGAGAGAAAGAAAGAAAGAAAGAGAGAATTAGAGAGAGCATACTTAAATTCACACAGGACACCGGATAAGACAGGAGAAATACTCCAGATATAACAGACTGACCCTAGCCCCCTGACACAAACTACTGCAGCATAAATACTGGAGGCTGAGACAAGAGGGGTCGGGAGACACTGTGGACACTGTGGTTGTGGGGTAGGATGTGTAGATAAATGTGAAAAACAACTATTTTAATGCATTTTAATTCCAGGCTATAAGGCAACAAAATATTAACATTTTGACAGGGGTGTAGACTGTCTATAGATAGGCACTGTATCCATATAGGCTTACAATTGTCTTATGCCGCGTTCATATTCTGGTCGGAACTAAGAAACTCGAAAATGTCCGAATTGCTGATTGGTTGAACTCGACACGTTTATAATTACTATCAGCATGTTGGAAATGTCAGAGTTTCCTAGTTCCGACTAGAACATGAACGTGGCAATATTATAGGCATAGATCCCACCCCACATACTGCTTTATGTTTCATGGCAAACAAGGTAAATAACTTTAAATGGATATTACGAAATCGCATTTAAAGCCTCATTTCTATTGGACAAAAATTGCCACTTTACATCTCGGCGGATGCAAGACGAATATTCAATCGAAGATAACTGACTTGCCTAGAAGGTTACATTAAAAAATATGTTTTTTTTTTCTCACAATGGCGCGTTCCTCTGCCCAGGTGTTGCTGGCGCCTGTCAGATCTTTTAATATTACTCCACCGGGGGTGCTGAGCGCACATTTGGGTGTTACTGCGTGTGACGTTAAGTGTCAGCTGGTCAATGTTTACATCCATAATAGTGGTGAAATCTATTGAATGTGTATGGGGGAAACGAGAAGGTAACAACATATACCATTTCAACATAATTTTCAGAAGTACAGTTGACACTATAAAGCAGCGTCGATTAAACGTCACTTCCATAAGGTAAAGACAGCTGCTTCGTATTTGTTAGCTCCAACCAGACCATAATTTCTCTTCTCTGCTGAGCAGCTCTTCATAGACGACATCAACAGAGACAAAGGTGATACTGTTTTTATGTAGCTCACATTGCGGCTGCAGTTTGTGCACGTCTTGGTTGGTTGTTGATAACAAAGCCTTACCAACTATTTGAAATAAGGCATAACAAAACACTATGACGAATGCGTATGAAATGCTGACCTAAATGTTGGTTGCAGTAGTTTTGGTGGCAATGAGAATATATTTATGTAATACAGACTCTTTTGTTATTCAGTGGCGCAGCTGTATTTTGTGTGTTCGTTGATTGGTGGGAAATATGCCTCTCTACCATCGTCACCAGGATTCTCGTGTACTGTGGCAGTGCCACCGCCCGGCTACTGGTGAAAACACAGGGAAAGGGCTTATTTGACTTGTTTATGATATAAGAACTTCATGAAAGACTTGAAGAAAGTGGTTATAAAACAGGCCTGTATTTTACACACACCTTCAAGACCCTAAAAGACAAATTATTTTCTCCAGCTACCGCTTGGCTCTGTTGAATGCAGATGGAAAATAACAATTTTTATTTTTTATAATGTCCCAAGTCAGTGGTTAATCCAAATATAGCAATAGAAAGTTATTATCTGGAGCCTGAGGTCAGCATTGCAGAAAATACAGAAGCTGGTACGGATCATTGGGGAGAGAGGGGGATGATGAATCAATTGATCAATATTGGACACCTTTTGTCTGACTCTATCCTAGTTAAACCAGCGTGATCTCTCTCTCTCTCTCTCTCTCTCTCTCTGTGAGACCGTGAAGATGGGAGGAGCAGTGAGTGCGGGGGAGGACAATGACGAGTTGATTGACAACCTGAAGGAGGCCCAGTACATCCGTTCGGACCTAGTGGAGCAGGCCTTCAGGGCAATCGACCGGGCCGACTACTATCTGGAAGAGTTCCGGGACAGCGCCTACAAGGACCTGGCCTGGAGGCACGGCAACATCCACCTCTCAGCCCCCTGCATCTACTCAGAGGTGATGGAGGCCCTGGACCTCCAGCCTGGCCTTTCCTTCCTCAACCTGGGCAGTGGCACGGGCTACCTCAGCACCATGGTGGGACTCATACTGGGTGAGTCAGGACAACACAAACCTCACCTGGCCAGGTAAAATCTAGGCTGTGTGAAAAGGGATAGACTTGCTCCAGATTCACTAGATATTCTCAAAACTTTGGTGACTTAAATTAGATAAGTGCATTGCAATGGAGCAAGAGAGGCTGAGCACAGTTCTTGCCATTGAGACTCTCAGCCACTTGTGGTCTCCACTGCTATACACAAGCCTGTGGATGTGCCCTGTTAAGGGAAAGAAAATGGAGAAGTGTAAATTATTGATGGACTCTCATTGTTGATGGACTGACTCCTTTTCTCATCCTTTACTGTAGGTCCATTTGGAGTGAACCATGGTGTGGAGCTGCACCAAGATGTCATTGAGTATGCGTACCAGAAACTGGAGTTCTTCATTAAGACCAGCGACAGCTTCGACAGGTAGGAGGGTTTCATGATGAGAGAGCTTGAGAGAAGGTGATAGAAACAGAAAGGAGGTCAACAGAGCAGAAGCTCCCATAACTCTGGTATAATGCCATCAGGCACAACCAGTTAAATGTAATTACTCTGTAACAAGCTAGTACGATAACAGTTATTGAGAGTAGGCTACTCACCACACAGAGTAAGTCTGTGTCTTTGGTGTACAGGTTACATTTATTCTGGGTTAAGTGTCGTTGATAAGATTGTCGAGAAAACTGTTTCGGGAGGGCTAAAGGTATCCAAGAAACATCAGACTGGAATGGGGGAAACGTGTGTTTCTGTCTGTGTGTGTGTAGGTTTGAGTTCTGCGAGCCCTGTTTCGTGATAGGGAACTGTCTGGAGATAGCCCCAGAGAGTGGTCAGTATGATCGGGTGTATTGTGGAGCTGGGGTGCAGCGGGAGCAGGAAGACTACATGAAGAACCTGCTCAAAGTAGGAGGAATCCTAGTGCTGCCATTGGAGGAAAAGGTCAGCATGTGTGCACACCCACAAACTATACAGTTCATTCGGAAAGTATTCAGACCCCTTGATTTTTTGCACAGTTTGTTACGTTACAGCCTTATTCTAAAATTGATGAAATATTTTTCTCCCCTCAATCTACACACAATACCCCATAATGACAAAGCAAAAACTGGTTTTATGATTTTTTTTCCCCCAATGTATATAAAAAACACATGTACCTAAGTATTTAGACCATTTTTTTGTGTGTGTGGGGGGGGCATAATATACTGTAAAACCACCAGGAAATCAGCCCCAAGTGATTTTAATAAAATAAATCTGTTCCCAAGTATTCCCACAAATAATAGAGAGACACGTGATCATATACAAATCTAAGCAAGGTTTGAAATGATTCTGTCTTAGTCAAACGTTATCTGTTTGGGCTACTTGCGGTCAATTTGCAGTCTCCAAATGATTTGTAATTATGTTCCCGGCCCCCCGACCATCCGCTCAAGAAAGAAATCGGCCCGCGGCTGAATCTAGTTGATGATCCCTGAACTAGAATAAACTAATCTCTTCACCCAGTGCTATTTTTAGAACTTGAATCTATTCTGGTGTCTTGTGGTTTCATCTCCCCTGTCCCTTGCATTCTCTGTTGTAGAGTTTGTGTTGTCTCATCTTTCTTGGTCCTGCTCCTAGAAATGTTTTTTATACCATCGACACATTTTGACACTTGTTTCCTTTGTGTGTAGCTAATGCTCTGTGCTCCATTTGTGACTTGGGTTTAGAGAAGGGCTCCATATAAATGCACTTTATTTCCCAGAAAGTATTCAGATCCCTTGACTTTTTCCACATTTTGTTACATTTTAGCCTTATTCTAAAATAGATAAAATAGTTTCCCCCTTCTCAATCTACACACAACACCCCATAATGACAAAGCAAAAACAGGTTGTTAGAAATGTTTACAAATTTATTAAAAATTTACTGAAATATCAGATTTACGTAAGTATTCAGACCCTTTACTCAGTACTTTGTTGAAGCACCTTTGGCAGCGATTACAGCCTTGAGTCTTCTTGGGTATGACGCTACAAGCTTGGCACACCTGTAATTGGGGAGTTTCTCCCATTCTTCTCTGCAGAACCTCTCAACCTCTGTCAGCTTGGATGGGGAGCATCGCTGCACAGCTATTTTCAGGTCTCTCCAGAGATGTTTGATCAGGTTCAAGTCCGGGCTCTGGCTAGGCCACTCAAGGACATTCAGAGACTTGTCCCGAAGCCACTCCTGTGTTGTCTTGGCTGTGTGCTTAGGGCCGTTGTCCTGTTGGAAGGTGAACCTTCACCCCCAGTCGGAGGTCCTGAGTGCTCTGGAGCAGGTTTTCATCAATTATCTCTTTGCTCCATTCATCTTTCCCTCAATCAAAATGTGGAAAAAGGGAAGGGTTGTGAATACTTTCCCAAATGCACTGTAGATGTATTTATTAACCCTGCTTAATACAAACACATTTCCAGTACACATAAACACATCATTGTCCTTCCTCTCCTTAGTTGACCAAGATTACTCGAACAGGCTACAACAGCTGGGAGACCAAAAAGATCATTGCTGTGTCATTTGCCCCACTGGTGTTGCCCAAACACAGAGACAACAGTAAACCTAAAGCAGTGCCTTTACGTAAGTACTGTACTAGCATATCTGTCATATAATTGTCTTTGTAGCAGAGGTAGTTTTCTAAGTGAGCCTTTTGTGTGATGAGTAGCCATGTTGGAGTTCTGGACCCCTATTCGCAAAGCGTCTGAGTAGTGGTGTGCTGATCTAGGATAAAACATTTTATTTTAGATTATAAAGAATACAACAGGGGGAACTGATGGGGAGGCAGAAGCAAGGCACTTAACCCTAATTTCTCCAGGGTCGCCGTTGATAATGGGTGAACCCTAGCCATGAACCCACTCTCCAAGGGTGTCTTGGGGGAGTTAGGATTTGCAAAAACTATAATAAGAAATATAGGCACCCTCTAAATGATTATCATTCTAGCTCAGCACTCCTACTCTGAGAGGCTTTGTGAATACAGGCCCTGGAGACTCAAGAGACTGGGGAAGGAGGCAGGAGGTGAAAGCAGCTGAACACTGTTGTCTCAAATGCATGTTGGAATAGTTAGAAAATGAGAATGCAGAACTTCCATCACTTACTATGTGGGGAGGGTGAAATGGTCTCATCCTGTGGTGTGTGTGCGCCTCCTCAGCGACCATGTTTGAGGTGCGGACTCTGCAGGACTTGGCTCGCATTTCTATCCGCCTGACATTGAAGAAGACAGTGGCGGGGCCAGGGCCGTTGCCCAGGAGGAGGTTGGCCCACAGCGGGGAGCGGTTCCGACGGAGGCGGGTCCAACACCGTGGCTCCACCCTGCTCTCCAACCGCTACGTATTCATGAGCCGCCTCATCCCCGGGCCGATGGACAACAACAACAACCGCTCTGGAACCGACACCGAAGAAGAGCAGGAGGACGAGGAGGTGGAAGAAGAGGGGAACTGCAGGGTTCTAGGAGATCCTGAGGAGCAGGAGGAAGAGGAGAGGAGGGAGGGTGGTGCCCTTCTACATGAGGCTCCAGTGAACCTGCTAAGAGAGAGGATCCTGGGTCTGCCGCTCCCTGAGCTTCTGAAGATGTACCTGCTTCACTACAGAGAGAAGTAGGGAGGGACAGGAGACGTGAAGCTGTGCAGCCATTCTTTAACTTGTTCCCATCCCTATGCCCTTGTTGACTCCCCTTTCTGGATTCAGAAGTAAGAAATAGTCTGATAACTCCAGCAGAATGGCTAAAATGAGTTCCCACTATTTTTTTTATACAGCCTACCTAATAAGTTGCAAGTCAACAACTGGTGAATTTGAAATGAACCCCTAAAAACTTCATGTTGAAGTGAATATCTAGAAGAATTGGATAAGTAGAAGCAATATGGTAATGGATCTCCCCCTCCCCTGATAGCCCAGGTACGCCTATCCAGAGGTGACTAGGAGGTAACGGTTGAGTTGGAAAAACAAGGATGGCGAGTTAGGGATTGGAAGCTTACTTAGTCAGCCCCAGAGACGTCACCACCACCAGCCTCCTAGGACTATCCCAACAACTCCTCTGAACACTGAATTCTCATCATCTCACTCAATGCCCTACCTGTGAACTCCATCTACCCATCTTTTGAGGTATCTTCTGTCTTGTGCCTGACCGTGGCACCCTGTCTCCAAGTCCTTCTTTATTCCCTTTGAATTTTGTAAATGTGATTGTTTGGAAAATTATGCTTTTGACTGTGACCGAACAATTCAGTGAAGCTTTTGAGATGGACTTACAAGTACTGAAAGCCCCAAATGTTGTGGAAATATTTGCTCATTCTGTGTTCATATCTTACTGCATTGAATGTAGCTGGTGAAAGCAGGGAATTTGTTGAAGAGGCCATTTCTGTTCAGGCAAATGTCGAGGGCTCCAGGCATTAAGGTATAGTAACACATTTTTGCACACAGAGAAATGAAAGGACCACATTGTCAATCAGTATTACCCAAATTCACTCTTTTCGTGAATTCTTTTCAAATAATGGGAGACTGTAGAACACCCCTGGATTAGGGGTAAAAAGTGAATGAGTGTGGGATAGCAATTTACCATCAGTTCTTACTGCAGAACTGTAATCAAAGTAGTGAAGAATGTATGTGTATCCACCTGTGAAGGAATTTAAGTACTAATTGGAACTTCAGTGTAATGCTCTTTGATGGTGTTTATTGGTTGTTTATAAAATGTTTTGTCTGATGTTCTCAGTGCCAAACTTCTCTAGCACTGGCCAGCTCCAAATGTTTCTTGCGGTTCCGTTCTACAATGTGTCAAGTTGTTCAGCGGAAGTAAAAATTATGTATTTAGAATAAATATCTACGTGTGACAAGATGTTTGGAAAAGGACTGTAGCGTGACGATCATTAAAATAAGTTAAACTATACTGCAAGCAAATTAAAAAGTTGTATTGCTTGATTAGTTTTGAATATTGTGCTTGGCTGCAGAGTATAGTCTTGACTTTGTGCGGGAAAAATTGAAAGAAAGCAATTACAAAAAAAGGAACGTAATTTATGCTTGCTTTAATGATTTAAAAAAATATTTATTTGCAAGAAAGAGACTAGAACAAATTCCCCAGAGGGGAAAACAAAAACAATAACAAACGGCCACCATTTTCACACTGAACTGATGACAGGTGTCAAGATGAGGTAAATGTTTTTTTGAGAAAAGAAAAAAGGCACAATTTACAAATCAACCGTGCCAAGTAAATTCACATTAATTATAATACAAAATAATAATCATAAAGGCATTAGAAAAAATAAGCAACAAAATACAGACCGATTGTATAATACAAGGCATCATCCTGCCCGTGTTCCACCCTCGGAACATGTCGAAGCCTTAAGTCCCACACCCTTGTTTCTCTCACAAGTCCTGGGTGTGTTGTTAGTTAACAGTTTATACATGGAGCAGGTATGCTGAAGGTAGCACACCAAACCACCAACACTGTAGCAACGTCAGAGAAAGCGCCTATCTGACCACCAAGCAGGATACACACAGTTTGGAGGGACCGATGCAGTCGTCGTGGCAGAAGGCCCCGCAGCCCTGGCACATGATCATGGCCTTGAGGCGGCAGGAGCACTTGAGGGCCACCTCCTCAGCGGCGCTGTCTGCGAACGCCTGGATGCTGAGCGTGGCGCTCTGGCTGGCACTGTGGCGCTGACGCAGCTGTAGGACGCCATCGGCGATGCTCCTCGAGAAGCCGCTGCCGTCCACCACAGACACGTTGGCCGTGTAGCTGAAGCCGGGCGCCGACACACCGCTGCCCCCGCCCTGCTTGGGCAGCTTACCGTAGAGCTGGAAAGGGAGGGAGGAGATCGAAGAGGAGGATGAAGATGAAGAGGGGGAGGTGGAAGAGTATTGAGCTTTGCTTTGCGCCTCCTTCTTAGCCATGCGGGCTAAGGACATCTCCATGTTCAGCAGTCCCTCCATAGCCCCACCTCCTCCTCCTGTCAGGTAACCGTCCATAGAGTTCACTGCCTCCTTTTTGGTGACCACCACACCTGGTCCACCACCGACCATGGGGCCAGAGGGGGAGGTTTTGGCAAGAGCTTGACAAGAGGGCCGGGAGGTGACCTCGTTCTTCACGCTGGGTGCAGGCGAGAGCTGCTGTTTGGAAGTGTGCCAGTTTATCTTGACAGTGGGGACCACCTCAGAGGGGCAGAGGTCAGGGGTGGCCCGGGGCTGAGCAAGGTTGTTGTGGTGCCTCTCCGGAGACTCTCTGATGACGGCCGACTCTTGGGAGTTCCGTCTGGAGGAAGAGGATGAAGAAGAGAGGGATGTAATGACGGGCACGGCCCCGAGGGGCACAGCACCACCTGGCTGCTGGGACAGGTACTGCTGCATGGCCGTGGCCCGAGAGGAGGCCTCCTCCAGCAGGCAGGCCATGCGGGAGGGCACTGTGCCCGGGGGAGAGGACCCGAAGCTCCGGCTTGCTCCAGGGGAGCCTCCTCGGCCAACAGGGGACTTCTGCTGGTTCTGAGAGGACAACTCAGGGACTAGGGACTCCCCCGTATGGGCCTCTGTGGGGCCCCTGAAGCGAAGGCCCGGATTCCTGGTCTGTTGCTGCCGGCTGAGCTGGGACTGGGGGGCTGGCTGGGGCCCCCCTGGCAGGCGGTTGATCTCTAGCTTGCTAGACGAGTGCGTCTGCGGCAGGACTTTCTCCATCGGGAGGCTGCCTTGAAGCAGCTGGGTGACCAGAGGATTGTTGGCCTCCACTGTGGACACAGGCCGGGCCGAACTAGGGAGCCTCTTGGAGCCAGCGGTGGGGTGGATGGGAGAAGGCTTCAGCCCCAGCCTACAGTCCTCCTCAGCCGAGCCCCGGCTGGACGCTTTGTAGTCATCCATTGGGTCCGTTTTGTGCCCCCTCTGGGTTTGGGAGTGTGGCGCAGCGAGAGTCTGTTGGTCTGGGTGGGGAGTGGATTCAGGCTGCGGGTGTTTTTGGCCTGGCTGTATGAGACTCTGGCTGGGCAGGCCGTTGGGGAAGCAGGGCTGGATGACCGTTTGGCTGTGGCCGTGGTGGTTTGACACGTGAGCCTGGATGACCGGCTGCTGGATCTGCTGTAGAGGGGGGCTGCAGATCACAGGCTGTCCGTGGGCCTGCTGAGACAACCTTTGGAGGTGCTGGATGTTGCCGTTGCGCTGAGCAGGCAGGTGGTGGCTCCACATGCTCAGGTGGGGCTCCTCCTCCTGGCTCTCGTTCTCGCAGTCGGAGGCCGTCTCCGTGGAATCGCTGTGATGCCCTGCTTTGTCCTCTCTGACTGAAGGTGGGAGACGAGGGAGGGAGGCTGTATCTCTCCCCCTCTCTGGGGGCTGCGACTGCTTTTCGCCCTGGCTGTGGCCCTCTCTGGCCGGGGTAGGGGGGTTCTCTTGTGTCCCCACGTGGTGGGAACCATGTTGGATGACACCCCCTCCTCCCCCAGCCAGGGACCTGATCACATCCACTCCCTGGGCCCCAAACCTGGGCAGAGAATCTGGGATGGAGGTGGGCGCCAGGGGACCATTTTTGGCCGTTGTCCTGTCACAGTCGTCCCCCTCGCCCCGCCCTCTGAGGTGGCTGGACACAGACTCAGGCTCCAGCAGCGCTGCCTTGTCCGCGAGTCCGTTGGAGGTGCCTTTGACTGGTGGTGGTGGTGTCCCCTCTTCCCCACTCAGCTCCCCTGGTCGCTCCTCCTGGGTGGTTGGGGATGGAGTGGGGGTCTGCGGGGGCTCGGAGAAGGACAGGGAGGGGTTGGAGGAGGTAGACAGAGAGGGGGACGAGGCAGCTGTGTTGGGGGTGGGGGTAGAGGGCTCTAATTTGGACTGCTGTAGTTGTGTTCCAGGCGGATGAGAGCCCGCAGGCGATCCCTGCTCCTCCACATCTCCTGCTCCTCCGGGCTCGACGGGTCCTGGGTGCTCTCGAGTTCGTCTTCCACTGCTGCGATCCTGTAGCCCAGCACCAGCCCTGCCCCCGCCCGGCCCTGGTCCGTCCCCAGTGGCTGCAACAGCAGCAGCGGCCTCGCGCTGGGCCCGGGCCTGCTGGGCGCGGGCTTTGATGTCCGCCAGGGTGCGCGCCCCCGTCCCAGGGCGCCTCGAGCCCTCGCCGGGGGGCACGATGCGGGGACAGATCTGGTAGGTTGGCGGCCCTTTGACCCAGGGCGGTTTGATTCTGGAGAGTTGAATCTGGAGGGATACAGAGGAGAGCATATCAAACATGGATTTTACTAAGGCCATAACAGACATTCGCATCCATTGCTTGACTAAGAATCCCACACCGAAACCCAGTCAATCATCACTAATGACATTTTTGGTGGAGACAAATCACAATAATCAAACTTACTTTACAGGTTGTGGATTCCAGGTCGTAGGAAATTGAGTGCCTGCTACTGCACCACTACAGCCACAATAAAGGGTTACAATTACAAATGGTGACCTCATACCCGGATAGGTGGGACCTTGGGCTCCTCTGCTGTCGGCTGCGGCTTTTCCGTGTGAACACCGTCAATTGTGGTACGAAAGGACTGACGATCTTCCATTCGCGGCCTCTTTTCGGGGAAGCTGGAGAAGGCCTGGGGCTCGTCTGGCCTCCTCTTCTGCTCCTTGGCGGCGGCGATGATGGGGGCGGGGCTGGCTGCAGGGCTGCTCTCCCGGCTACTGGTGGTTGTGCCCCCCGTGACCGAGGTGACCATGGAGGCCCCGTCGTCCAGTGGATCAGCGGTGGCAGCGGCCGTGGAGGAAGAAGAGGACGAGGAGGAAGAATCCAAGCCGGCGGTGAACCCCCCCTGTCTCTCTGAGTTGGAGGAGGGAGATGAGGAAGGGGAGGAGGACGAGGAGGAGGAGGAGGAAGACGAGGAGGAGGGAGAGGAGGTTGAGGCGACGGCAGGTGCAGGCTCTTCGGGGAGCAGGCGGGCGGTGACTTCAGGCTCATCGGAGGCGCTGATGGATACAGGGCTGGGACTGGGGGTCGGGGTGGGCACAGGCATGGTCACAGACGGGAACGCAGGCACAGGGGAAGGGCAGGGCACGGGCTCTAGGGAGGCACACTGGGCTGGGACCTCCAGTTCACAGTCGGCCTGCAACACGACCTCTCCTCCCGGCACTGTGGTGGCCTCTGGGACGGGCAAGGGGACAGAGGCAACAGAAGCTGCATCTAAAGTGAGCGTGCCTTCCAGCTGCTTGGAGGACTGCAGGGTAGGGGAGTTGGTCTTACAGAGGGTGCGTTGCGCCCTGCGTCTCAAGTCTGCCCGCGTTCGCCGTCTCATCCTGCCATCGCGCCTCCGCCTGCCCACATTGCGGCGCTTGGGCGTTCCCGCCGCCACCAAGGCCACCTTGCTGTCCAGAACACTGGTGGCAGCATCGGCCGCTTCGCTCATCGTCAACTTCAGAGACTCTTCTCGGGTCAGGCCAGACCTGCAGCAATAGAACAACATTAGTATAAAGAGTATATACACTTTTATAAAAGACACTGTTATACAGTTGAAATAATCAAGTAAATTTGCAAATGGTCCATGGAATAACAGGGAGCTTAAAGAAATAACAGCCGATGTTGTGGCTGTGGATGTTCAGAAGACTTACTTTTGACCGTGGTACTCCTCAAAGAACTTCTCCTTCCATGCCTCCACTTTCTTCTCTTTCTCCATCTCCTGGCGGAATCGCACCTGCATCTCATGGGTGAACTCCCCTGAGCAGGTCAAACAATATTGGATTAACCTACAGATAACTGGCTATAGCGTTTTATATAATACCTTCATGTATTGACTGATTTCTGTTTCCCCTGATATTCGCATGGTATTTAGTAGAAAGCTATGTGACAGCATCAATGGGTACTTTCTGGTACTGAATACCCAAGAGACAGTAATTCATGGGATATTATTGTACACCATGTTATTTCTAGAAAAATACCTGCCAATTTCTGTAGAGTAAAATAAATTGCTAGTGAATTAACTCCTGAACGGAAAGAGTTCCCCACCTGTGTAGCCAGTCACTAACCCCTAGTCACGTGATATCAGTGGGGCTTTATACCAACCATAGTATATAATTAAGTAAGTACTTTATAATAAAGTACTAACCCTCAGCAAGCCTTTCCTTCCAGCTCTGGGAGGCGTGTGTGAAGAATTCATTGTTGAGAGCCGAGTTACTGAGGCGAGCCAGACCATCAGGTCCAACCTGGAGAAGAAGGAAGAGTGGGTTACATTCACAGACAGAGCTGTACGAGAAATCCAAAAAACAATATGGCACTGAGAAATTATGAGACATTATGGGTTGGACTAAAAAGGCACACTCCAATGGAGAATCTCCATTGAAAAATCTTTAGTCCAGGGAAAGGTTTAACCTGGGTCCGGGAAACTGTCCTTGAGTTATACAGTTGAAGTCAGAAGTTTACATACACTTAGGTTGGAGTCATTAAAACTCGTTTTTCAACAACTCCACAAATTTCTTGTTAACAAACTATAGTTTTGGCAAGTCGGTCAGGACATCTACTCTGTGCATGACAAGTAATTTTTCCAACAATCGTTTCCAGACAGATTATTTCACTGTATCACAATTCCAGTGGGTCAGAAGTTTACATACACTAAGTTGACTGTGCCTTTAAAGAGCTTGGAAAATTCCAGAAAATGATGTCATGGCTTTAGAAGCTTCTGATAGGCTAATTTGAGTAAATTGGAGGTGTACCTGTGGATGTATTTCAAGGCCTACCTTCAAACTCAGTGCCTCTTTGCTTGACATCATGGGAAAAGCAAAAGAAAATCAGCCAAGTCCTCAGAAAAAAAATTGTAGACCACAAGTCTGGTTCATCCTTGGGAGCAATTTCCAAACGCCTGAAGGTACCACGTTCATCTGTACAAACAATAGTACGCAAGTATAAACACCATGGGACCACGCAGCCGTCATACTGCTCAGGAAGGAGACGCGTTCTGTCTCCTAGAGATGAACGTACTTTGGTGCGAAAAGTGTAAATCAATCCCAGAACAACAGCAATGGACCTTGAAGATGCTGGAGGAAACAGGTACCAAAGTGTCTATAGCCACAGTGTAACGAGTCCTATATCGATATAACCTGAAAGGCCGCTCAGCAAGGAAGAAGCCACTGCTCCAAAACCGCTATAAAAAAGCCAGACTACGGTTTGCAACTGCACATGGGGACAAAGATCATACTTTTTGGAGAAATGTCCTCTGGTCTGATGAAACAAAAATATAACTGTTTGGTCATAATGACCATTTATGTTTAGTGGAAAAAGGGGGATGCTTGCAAGCCGAAGAACACCATCCCATCCATGAAGCACAGGAGTGGCAGCATCATGTTGTGGGTGCTTTGTTGCAGGTGGGACTGATGCACTTCACAAAATAGATGGCTTCATGAGGGAGGAAAATAATGTGGATATATTGAAGCAATATCTCAAGACGTCAGTCAGGAAGTTAGAGCTTGGTTGCAAATGAGCCTTCCAAATAGACAATGAACCCAAGCATACTTCCAAAGTTGTGGCAAAATGGCTTAAGGACAACAAAGTCAAGGTATTGTCAAGGTAGTGGCCCTGACCGCAATCCTATAGAAAATTTGTGGGCAGAACTGAAAAAGCGTGTGCGAGCAAGGAGGCCTACAAACCTGACTCAGTTACACCAGGAATGGGCCAGAATTCACCCAACTTATTGTGGGAAGCTTGTGGAAGGCTACCCGAAACGTTTGACCCAAGTTAAACAATTTAAAGGTAATACACTCAATTAGTATTTGATTGCATGTAAACTTCTGACCCACTGGGACTGTGATGAAAGAAATAAAATATTCTCTACAATTATTCTGACATTTCACATTCTTAAAATAAAGTGGTGATTCTAACTGACCTAAGACAGGATTAAATGTCAGGAATTGTGAAAAACTGAGTTTAAATGTATTTGGCTAAGGTGTATGAAAAACTTCTGACTTCAACTGTAAATGATGACTAGGATTCTAAATGATGAGCATGCTCCCTCACCTGGCGGTCGACCTCGGGGAGGAGCTGCAGGAGTTGCTGTTGGGAGTGGGCTGGGAAGGCAGAGAAGGTGCGCATGTTGATGAGAGCCCTGATATTGGTGTTGACCAGGATAGAGCCGGGCGTCTCAAAGTCCACCTCCACCCCGCCTCGGCTCCTCTTCATGGGCCCTGCAGACAAACACAACCACAGGCCCGCAAGTGGCTAATGCTATCCAATGGATATGGGTTTAAAACTCATTCATTCAACTAACAGCAAGCACAGCATGGCCGTTCCATTGCAAGCCAACAACTCCAGTTAAGAGCCAGCAGCACAGTCATTCAGGCGTTTAGTTTAGCAGCCAACACAATCACAACAGCTATCAGTCAGTGAGCGGTTAAGTATGTCCTGGCCGGATAGCCAGTGTTGGGATAGCTAGCCGACACTGGCATTCAGTTAGCAACCTGCAATGCACTGCTGTTCAGTTAGCATTAGTGACCAATGCATCCCTGACAATGTTAGGGACCAGTGTACTATTGGTTAGCTACCAAATCACCCTGTCAGTCTGGGATTGACCCAAAGTCCAGGTTTGACACTTATTCGTAGGCCTGTGTAGAAACTGAGACATACATCTAATAGTTCTACAGATTGTGTTCTATGTCCAGATTATGTTGTTTGACCTCTTCATTTGTGACAGCTAAATTCATAAGATATACAGATTTGTCAAGTTGTTTACAGTTCAGGTTCCGTCAGGCATATCTCTTTGCCAAAGGTGTCCTGAACAATGATGAAAGGAAAATAAACTGGGTTACAACTGGGAGAGGGAGAGGTTGGTGTTTTAGGGTTTACTGGAGTGAGGTTGGTTGGGTTGGTGGGCTTTATTATACCCGGGTCTAACCCCTGTACCTGAGTGGTAGCCACGCAAGCTCTTGAAGTGCTGGGGGCGTTTCCAGCTAGCCAGCTCAGGGCGGGCACGGAGCGTGGGGCCTGGACCCCCCCTAGAGTCTTCCCTGCGCCTCCCCGCTGCTCCTGGGGGGGAGAGGTGGGGGGAGGGGGAGCCTGGTGAGACACTCCGGTCACGTGTGTGAGGGGGGACTTACGAGCGGGAAGGTGGGGGTGGGCAGGTCAGGCAGACAAGCCAAAAAGGGAGGCAGCAGAGCCCATAGCACAGGGTGGGGGGGATTGGGACAGGTGAGCAATACAGACAAAGCAAAGGGAGCAGTTACCCAGTCCCACATTAACACAGAGAGAGGAGGGTGGGGGGTAGGGTGGAGCAGAAATCTCAGAAAGAGCTCCCCCACCTCATAGATAGCAATTGGGTTTACTGGGCAGCTAAATGTGAGGCAGGAGGGAAGGACTGATATGAGACTGGAATTTCCAGGTGCACACAAAAAGAAGCAGGGAGGACAGAAGTTGCACTCAGACAATGAGTGGCTAGGAGGGTTATTCTGCACGTAGAGACTGACAGACAATCAGCCACAAGAGGGGAGGGTTTCAGGGGATCCTCAGAATGAGAGAAAGACGGTGTGCACGAGGAGCAAGGTCAAAACTGCACACAGGTCACATTTCAGTCAACACGACACCTGCAGGAACACTAGCCATTCCTACACTTTCTTCCCATAGATAGCACTAAAACAGTTTAAAGGCCATTCACAGACTGTGTTTTTGTTACCCAGAGCTTACTGAGAAACTTGAAGAGGTTACAGTCTAAGAATGCTGCTGCAAAAGTAAATAGGCAACACATAAATAAAAAGACTGGCAAAGCAGTAGAGGCCCATGCTGGGTGAGAAATGGTTCAAGACCACTGTAGAAATATGACTCAGAGGTGTCTGTGTAATGCTACAAATTCTGCAACATTTTTATGCCCAGGAAGAGGTTGTGTGTGTGTGTGGGCACAGCGAGATGGGGTTAGGGTAGCAAAAGGGCTAGCAGAGAGAAGTGCTCACCTGATGGGACGTGTTCACCATTAACCTTGAGTGGAGTGAGGACCACTCGCGGCATCATCACAGCCTTCTTCCTCTGTCTGCTTGACTGCAGCGAAGGAGAGAAACGGACATGGTGAGAGGTAATAGAACGCTGAGGTTGTCACTAAGCCAGACAAAGGGGATATGCAATCATTTCCTATGCATGTAGTACTCATCTAAAAACCTCTTTAGACTCTATGCACTCTATGCACAACCACCTATAATATCTCTATTGAGCAACAGTACACATACAGACAGCCCAGGTTGAGGGGGTAAAGCGTACCTGTCTGGATCGACTTAGTCGGGTCTGTGCCTGGGCCTCAGAGCGCACCTGTCCAGAGACTCCAGATCTACTCAGCCTGGTCTGGGGCTCTGTGGAGCAGGAGGCACTGGAAGAGCTCTCATCTATGGACGCTGTGAGGGGTAGAGGGGGCTTTGGTCAGATACCAAATTGTTCTCTCTTTACTGGGTTCCAAATGGTTAAGTTGATGATAAATGGTCCATGGACCACAAACACTGACAATGAGGTTTTTCACACTGCACATGTTTTGGTTTCCGTTATCACAATTGGTGGTCTTTATCATCTAGCACTTTTCAGCCATGTACTCAGATAAACAGGAGCTCTCACCCAAATAAAATGTTTCTCTTAAATAAAATTTTTTTAAAAAAAGATCTAAGCCACGGTTGGCAGTTTCATGTGCACCCGTAACCACAGCAACAATCACATCCTAAAAATAAGAAAATTGTCTCTGGTTTGCAGTTGTTTAAAAACACTTCAATTTATTCTATCATAGGCATGCTCTTTCCGCCTTCATCACGACACATATTCCTATGTTGTTTTTAAAGTGCCTTTGAACAGGGCAGTCAGGGAAATTTAATAGTGATGTGTTAGATGTGTGTGCTTAATAAAGACCAGTGATGTAGTGGTATAAACAAATGGTGGATAAACTGTAAAAGGGCGGTTGATAAGATGGGCGCTGAGTAATGTAAACTTCAACAATGTTAATTTACAGTGGAAGTAAACACCAAATAAAAAGGGCATTTACTCTCCACTAAATGATCACTGATAAAGGCATGTGGTGATCCCAACCATACACACCATCGTTCTCTCCACTGGCTGCAACTGTTTCCATGGAGTCACAGCTCTCTTGCTCCGCACCATCCGTTAGCCCTGCTGTTGCTGTGTTAGCAGTAGCCGGTGTGCTGGCTTCGGCTGTCTCCGCCTCCGTCGAACTCTTGGTCCACTGCAGAGCGTTCTTCTGCAGAGGGACAGTCAGAAGAGAGATTGCTATCACAAACATGCATGCGTGTGTATTCCAGATATGGGTTTGTATGAGGTTTATTAGGAGTAGGGATAAGAGGTACGTGCGTGTTTGAGATATGGGTGTGTGGATTGGGCTGGTTCCATACCTTCAAGGTAAATAGACTCATCCTGCCAGGAAGCTTAAAGAAGATGCTGTTTTTTACTCTGTCCCCCCTCACCTGGGAGTGCAGCATGGTCACCAGACAGGCCAGAGGGGCTGTGCCACTGGTGGACAGAGAGAGAGAGACAGGGTGGGGTGATGGAGAAAGAGTGGGGAGAAGATGAGTGTGAGAAACAGAACAATACCTATGGTATGCAAAGAGACAGCTAAACATAAAATGGAAATATTGTCCCTTTGTTCTTGTGCCATCTTACCTTCTGATTTTGTTGAGCATATTGTGGATCAGGCCAGGTAGAGATCATGGAAGAATTGTGAAAAATGTGAGTTAAAGTTGAAACATTCCTTTCTCATGGATATTCTCATAACATATTGACTTATCTTTCATAAAACATGAGCGATTCTATTCTTGGTTTTGTTGCTGGTATACATTACCATAAAGATGGGCTTTAAAAGTATAATGTGAGATTCTGGCATTTAAGCCCTTGTTCTACAGTTGAAGTCAGAAGTTTACATACACTTTAGCCAAATACATTTAAACTCAGTTTCACAATTCCTGACATTTAATCCTAGTAAAAATTCCCTGTCTTAGGTCAGTTAGGATCAACACTTTATTTTAAGAATGTGAAATGTCAAAATAATAGTAGAGAGAATCTTTTATTCCAGCTTTTATTTCTTTCATCACATTCCCAGTGGGTCAGAAGTTCACATACACTCAATTAGTATTTAGTAGCATTGCCTTTAAATTATTTAACTTGGGTCAAACATTTCGGGTAGCCTTCCACAAGCTTCCCACAATAAGTTGGGTGAATTTTGGCCCATTTCTCCTGACAGAGCTGGTGTAACTGAGTCAGGTTCGTAGGCCTCCTTGCTCGCACACGCTTTTTCAGTTCTGCCCACAAATTTACTATGGGATTGAGGTCAGGGCTTTGTGATGGCCGCTCCAATACCTCGACTTTGTTGTCCTTAGACCATTTTGCCACAACTTTGGAAGTATGCTTGGGTTCATTGTCCATTCGGAAGACCCATTTGGAAGACCCAAGCTTTAACTTCCCGACTGATGTCTTGAGGTGTTGCTTCAATATATCCACATAATTTTCCTCCCTCATGATGCCATCTATTTTGTTAAGTGCACCAGTCCCTCCTGCAGCAAAGCACCCCCACAACATGATGCTGCCACCCCCGTGCTTCACGGTTGAGATGGTGTTCTTCACCTTGCAAGCATCCCCCTTTTTCCTCCAAACATAACGATGATCATTATGGCCAAACAGTTCTATTTTTGTTTCATCAGACCAGAGGACATTTCTCCAAAAAGTACAATCTTTGTCCCCATGTGCAGTTGCAAACCGTAGTCTGGCTTTTTTATGGCGGTTTTGGAGCAGTGGCTTCTTCCTTGCTGAGCGGCCTTTCAGGTTATGTCGATATAGGACTCGTTTTACTGTGGATATAGATACTTTTGTACCTGTTTCCTCCAGCATCTTCACAAGGTCCGTTGCTGTTTTTCTGGGATTGATTTACACTTTTCGCACCAACGTGCGTTTATCTTGAGGAGACAGAACACATCTCCTTCCTGAGCGGTGTGACGGCTGCGTGGTCCCATGGTGTTTATACTTCCGTACTATTGTTTGTACAGATTAATATGGTACCTTCAGGCATTTGGAATGAACTAGTCTTGTGGAGGTCTTGGCTGATTTCTTTTGATTTTCCAATGATGTCAAGCAAAGAGACACTGAGTTTGAAGGTAGGCTTTGAAATTCATCCACAGGTACACCTCCAATTGACTCAAATGATGTCAATAAGCCTATCAGAAGCTTCTAAAGCCATGACATCATTTTCTAGAATGATGTGGTTGAACAGCTTAAATGCCAGAATCTCGCATTAAAGGTGTGTGTGGTGGTGGTTTACCTCATTTCCTTGAGCCCCTTGGTCTGTATAACATGCAGGATCTGCTTGGGCGTCATGGGGGCATCAGAGAAGTTCTCTAGAACCTGGAAAAATTACAGTCAGTCACGAACATGTTATAGCCCATACAGATACAATTTAAGATGTACCTCCAACTATACCATACATCCAGTAAGTGAATACAGCAGCTTCAGAAATATCTGGTGAAAAAAGGCAACAAAATGTGAACTCCATACCTTATGAATGGAAGATTCACAAAAGGCAGTGTATAAAACTAGCGTCCATTTATTAAAATGTTTCAAAACGCCTGAGTTAACCACTCAAGCTTTGTCAGCAGAAAGCATGTGGCTTTAATATCCACTAAGACAGTGAAATAGCACAACAGACAATACACCCACAACTCGGCCTATCCCTCTAGGAGAACCAATTCATATAAACATACTATAACAATTTAGATAAGTGATATCGTGATAAAAAATAAAAGTGGGTAAATGCTATGGTGAAAAAAGTGACGCTCATTATACTTTCAATGCATTTTTACGCAAACGGTGGGTAAACAATCACGCAAAATAAAAAGGTGCATAAACAATGTTTATCCTCCACTACACCACTAATTCTAATAAAGTGACATCACTACATAGCCTAGCAGCATTTGTGGTTTTAAGTGCCACCTCCACTCCCTTAAAAATACAGTGAATTATTGATTCATTTCCATTAATAAGACCAGAGATAGGTGCTTGAGGTTGTGCCATCAATCCAGCGCCTCTCAGTGTGTCATGACAGGATGCATGAGAAGGAACAATACATAATTAACCCAAGGACACACGTGCAGGAAATTGGACGAAGAGGAAAAAGTATTTCGGTCAGGGAGACCAGCAGACAAAGCCAACTCCACGCACACAACACACACACACACACTGACAACACAGGCACACACTAAAGATGCACATCACAATAGAGCAACAGTATGCACCATGATTCAGTGAGGCGTTGATTACAGAATACCAAGACATGTGGCATTCAATGTAACAATTATGTTGTCCTTGTCCCTGCAGAAAAAGGAAACTGAAAACAGTCTCTGAGGAACTCAAGGGGGCAGATGGTGGATAAGTTAGACCTATCAGGGTTCTCTGCAATCTGTGGAGAAAAGAACCTGCCCAGTCATGCATGGAGAAAACCCATCACACACCACTACCAAACTCTTGATTAATGCCATGGGAGATTATTTTTGACTTACTACAGATAGGCCTATATGAAACTGATAAACTAGCCTACACAGACTGTGCTTATGGTTGTCTAGGCAACATAACATTGTTGGTAATAGTATGAAAAGTGTCTTGAAGGTTCTCCTTTTTTGTATGTGGTGTTATGCAACCCTAAATGGATTTGTTCCATATGGTGATGTGGGTGCAGTCGAAGCGTGTTCCTCTATCTCGTTGAAGATACAATTTCACACCGGCCCATCCCCATTTATCTGAATGTGTGAGCGTGCAAGCTAGGTATTTGTGTGTTTCACTAGCGGTTCTCAAACCACGCTTGAAAGTCTGTATTTGTTTTTATCTCTTATCACTAAATCGGTCTGTTATTCCTGTATGCCTCAGAGAATAATGAGAAGCTAGCATGGCCTAGCACAAGTTTCGGAACACACTGGACTCACCTCAGCCTATGAATATTGTTTAGGCTCCCCAAAAGCTAGCCTAGCCATAACATTCGCACCACAAGGATCTGCAGTGACATATGGGCTTGGGTTATAAATACATGCATTCCCCACACAGTGAAAACCAAAAATGGCACTGAGCTATGTAGCGCTGCCGTGGCGTGCAAGGATGCTGATAGGCAGGGAACAGAAAAGTAGGGTCTGGCAACGGAATAGAGCCCCACCCTAAAATTTAAGTAACTTCCACACCCATATTAGAAAGGAGAAATTAGCCGAAGTTGAGCTATAATGCATCTACAGTATGCATGCACAATGTAAAATATGGTAGGCTTTATAGCTATAAGAACTGAATAAAATGTCATTAACTGCATCCAGGTCAAAATCCTCAAGAAACACCAATGATACTGCTATGCAACACAGCCTCATCTGGCAGTGGAGTCGCAGAAGAGGGGTCTGCCTACCATTTAAATGAATAGACTGTTGCCAAATGCAGACCGTTTACAGCAGTAAATGGGCACTGTGTGTTAGGGCTCTGCATAACTACACAATGTTGGTACCTGACTACCCTACTCTGCATCAAGACACAGCTCTGAGTGGCAACCTCATGACATTCCCAATCGTATATCCTTTTTACATACAATTTTAATCCAAGTACTCTCTGATACAATATAAATAAATGTAATCTACCTCATATAGTAGGCCTGTATATTTAGACCACTCTACAAAGAATAGAGAATAGGGTGTCTTGTTGCGGAAAAAAACATAATGGAAAATTGAATTACAATAAAATGTTACAATGGTCATTGAAGAAAGCCACAAGAACACAGACATGATTTGTATACCATTGGGTTGTAACGTTAGCTGGAAGCCTACAAGCAACTTCTTAGCTGTCTTCTTTATCAATATGGCTAAATAAAAACTTTACATTCATACACCAGCTTAGCTATCCAATAACCATGATGATAGCTACATAAAGACAACTGTATCCATCTTTGAATGGTTGTAGCTAGTTACCACCAAGATTACATTAACTATAGCTTGGGGTGGTACTCCCCTGACCCCTGCTCTGACCATAACCAGAGGGACCTGTCTAAATGTGTTAAAATAAGAGCAGACAGTGTAATTAACGTTAGCTTGGGTGGATAACTCTGAAATAGTTATTTGTTTACATTTTCAATGAATGGTGGTACCACTGGTAGTCTGGCTAATTTACCAATACAGTGGGTTATGCTAACTCGCTAGCTAGCAAACAAAGGGTCAAACTGGAAGGCAGACGTACCCGTATGTTAGCTATGCTCCTGTCAACAATGAGCGTTAGCTTAGATACAACCAGAGCCATCTAATGATAACTCTGGCTACAACCAAACGTGGAATGACTAACGTTAATCATATGAATAATAAAAGTATTTCGTTATCAGGAGCTCAATGCATTTACTAATTTCACTGTTAACATGCTGGCGATTTAGCTAAATTAATTTGAGATTATCCGAGCACTCCTTGCTAGCTAACGTGCAGCCCAGGCTCCGACTAATATTTGTTTGGTTGCTGAGTGTTCGTCTTCCCTGTCAGTACATTAGCTAGCTACTATATTAATACTAAAGACAGTATTACCATGCGAGCCGCCTCAGCCCACGTGCGTTCCTTCTTTCTCTTCTGTTTGTCCTTCATTTCCTCCCCTCTAGTAGCTTGCTAGTTATCGGTTGCGTCTCCAGCAGCAGCTAGCTTCCTAGCAAGCTAAATACGGTCGGTGGATCAAGAAAGCCCGAACTAGCAAGCTAACGTTAACTGAACTGTTTCTCTCCGTTTCGCTAGCCTTCCCACCACGTAGTTGCTCGTCTGGTGCTCGGTAGGCACGCCTCTTGTTGAGCTAATTCATTTAGCTATATAAACTATTATTGTTCTACGCTAGTGCACGGTAACGCGCCTAAAGGCTAGTAAGAAGCTAGCTAGCTAATAAACACATACGGGGGGCGCAGTAACGAGCGAGCGCCTGTCGTCTTGAAGCTACTACCACAGAGTTTCTAAACCTAGAGGGCCCAACATCGCGATACTTCCCAAGACTCTACCTATAGCTCAGTGGACTCAACAGAAGAGACTGGGGTTTGGGAAGTCAAAGAGAGAAGTGGACAATTCTTCCTTAAATTGTTCGTTTTCTCGATTTCTGAAGGCACATTAGATTCGAGCCAATGTCTTAAGTAGCTGATTGTGTTATAACTCCAACCTCAAACTGACACGTTTTCATTTTCGTCAAAAACGACTTTATATCGATGGACCGTTAGACCTGATGACTTGTTTCTGCGCATGAGCTTAGCTAGCTAACGTCGCATACTAAACCATATTGTTGTATTAATAGGGGTTCACAGCGAAGCTAACCTATTGCTTATCTCTCCTGTATTCTTTATTATATTTCTTGACATGGTGAAATAACTGAAGCATAAATGTGTAACTTTTTTCTAAATTGGCACAGAGTAACTTGGTAAAAAATAATGTCACATATTGGCCTATAGGTGGCGCTGTTATAAGCAGTCTCACTTAACACACTCCAGCACAGTAGGTGGCGGCATGAAGATTAAACATTTGTTTGCTGACCGACATATTGTATGAAGAAGTCTCACTGAAACCGAAGATAGACCAATGAGCCAGATGTTTCACTGGATGTATAAATCTGAAGCATCCAGTTGGCGTTTCCACTCACCACCAACCATGGTGATGAGAGGAAGCCCAGTGGCCTGCATTGGAGAAGATGGCGCGAGATGGATTTTGGCCGACATTCTGCAAATGTTCTCATCGATGAAACATTTTATCTCAATACAGTTTTCTATTCCCAAAACTAGAATATGCTACGAACAGAGTGGACTACGTTTTGTAGACTTTACCCTTTGCCGATTTTTTTTTTTTTTTTGGCATTGTCTAGAAGGAGTGCACGAGCGAATTGAGTTATTTCACATGAGCACTTCAATATGTAAATACATGCTAGAACGCGCAAATAGGATCTCACTTTAACCGGTTTTAATAGTTGCAACCGACAGTATTTTTCAATGACATCACGTTTGGGGTGTCTCCCGTCTGTTTTCCGTAAACAAGCGCTGTATCATGGAAATATGGCCATGTGGAAACCTTAACTAAGTTGGAGAAAAGCAAAGGGATTGGTTAAGAGATGGCGGAGTCATCAGGAAATCAGATTTTACGTGTCCATTTAAATCCTTTCTAAATCCACTCCACAATGGCTTATCTACTTGACACGTTCTAAGGTCATCAAAGCCATTATCATGATGAACCATGTTAAGTTTGGCATTGATGTCTTAAAAAATAAGGAAACTATTAACAATTCAGTTTTTTGACTATGTAATGCTAATACTTAAAATAATCATAAAAAATAATCATAAATAATATTCTTCTCATGGACTAAATGTCAGATTCACTCCAAATCTGGTTTTTGGACTACAATAGTCCCTAAAGAGTTTGAGAAAACAACATTGACGCATTCAAAGATGGCCACACTATACACTATACCAGTTGATGCATATTAGCACATATGCTAAAATGTGCAAAATATACATAAAAAAATCGAATAAAAACCAAATTTGGAATTTACTAATGAAGGGATCGATCACAAGATGGCTGAGTTATTGACAAATCAGGTTTTACGTTTTCATTTAAAACACTGTAAATCCACTCCTCAGTGGTCTTTCAACTTGAAACTTGTCATCACCCTCATGGACATCCCTAAGATTGACCACACTGAATTTGGTATTGATATATATAAAAAAAAACAAGGAAACTATTAACAACTTAATTTTTGCATATGTAATGCTAATGCTCAAAATCATCTGCAATCCTGTTCTCCTTGAATGGTTTTGAGAAAAAAAATAGGTGCTGCATTCAAATATCTCCACACTGTACCTATAGATGCATGTTAGCACATATGCTAATGCTAAAAATACTGGGCACAGACGTCAGTTCAACGTCTAGTTTTGATTTACATTTGGTTGAGCTTTCAACATAGGTGAATTCAAGCAACGTGAAATGTCATTGGCTGTACTGTGTGGGGGGGGGGGGGGGGGGGGGGGGTTGAAATGACGTGTTAACAATGTTGATTCAACCAATTTTTGCCCAGTGAGTCACTTTGGAATGCAAGGCGGACAGAACACAACAATGAGGTCAAGGGTCAAAACACTGCAGGAATGAAACACAAAACAACTCTCCCTACCCCCTCTCTCTCTCTAGTCACTCTACAAACCAACGCTAGTGGGAGAGAATTGACAGAGATCAAGCCATTGTGGCTCCGCTATCTGCAAAATTTGCCACAATCAGTGCTACACTTGGACTGAAATAGATGCTGGTACTCATTTGGGGTGTCGGTACTGTTTATATTTAGGTGCAGGAGCTCCACAATACTTTTGAGCTAATATTCTCTAAGAGGAACAGGAGCTCAAGCAGTAGAACATTTGAGGTGCCGGTACTCAGCTCCGGTGAGCTCCTGCCCAAGTCAAGCACTGGTCACAATGGCATCAACATGTAACCTGCCTATAGCCGAACCTGGCAGAGATCAACCTGAAGGAAAACATGGAGAGGAAAAATCTGAGACCACCCCTGTGGGCACAGATGTCAATTCAATGTCTATTCCACGTTGGTTCAATGTTATTTTATTGAAATGACATGGAAACAACGTTGATTCAACCAGCGTGTGCCCAGTGGGACATTCTGTTTTGAGATTTAAAAAAATCCAAGAATAAATAAGATTTTTCTAGGCTACTATTTAATTACATAAAGACATAAGGGAACATAATTATATTTACTACAGCATTAAGATAAAATCCTAGGGCTAGCCATATTTTTCATTGATGTTCCAGAAGTCTAGTTTGCTTAGGGTGTGCAGTGCTGTTCAAATGACAGTGGAAAAGGCATGTGTCTGTGTCAGCCTTAACTGCCTATTTATTAGCACACACTAAAATTGGGGTAAGGGGCGAATAAAATAATTTTGGTTATTATCAAACAAAAACGGATTATAGTCTGTAAAAAAATAGAGTACTTGTCATTATGATTGCCCATACCCCCAAATCAAGTCACACAGAGAACATCCACATTAATAAAATAGGTACAATCTGTCATTTCAACAGCCTGATCCTGCCACATTGTTTGGTGAACTGAGGGATGGGGCTGGGGGAATGTAAAAACACATTTTGCAGCTGGAGCTATGAACGCGAACCTGGACAGACAGTCTGTGAGATTGACATTATATAGTTTGAAGCTATTGGTATAAGACAAATGACAAAAGCAGTAGGCTATGCAACCTTACTCCACAATCAATGCAACCTAAATCCATGTTGCAAACAGTTCCTCCATGGATTAAGGTTATATTAGGATTTTTGGTCATCCTAAAACCTGACCAGAACCAGAACCAGATTATGACCAGAAAATCTGATGGAAAAGACGATGAGGATCTTCTCCTCATACCCGTCTTAAGTGAGTCCGCTACCTCCATCATCCTCTCTTCTTATATAGTGTTAAGATGTGGAGTCCATATGACCATCCTCTTGTTTTTTGAGCGTACAACACCTTCAATTCAACAGTTTTACTTTCCTACAGAAAAAATGAGTATATGCAATGATGTTATGGAAGTTTATTTTCCAAGTTTTAAAATATTGTGAATTTCTTAAGGTTTAATATGAAGTATTGCATACTAGGTCGCACAGTGTTGGTGAACCTTATTTAGTTAGCAACCCCTACAAAAGTTTGTCAAAAAAGTGGTGTGTCTGACGTCACACTCCCATAATGCAAGCGCTCTGCAACTCCAGCGCCGCCGAGGAAAAACCCAGGCCCCGAAAATAATAAAACTTTAAAAATTTGGAAAAATTGTTTTACAAAACATCTGAGAGAAAAGGACCAAGAACCGAATCGCGAAAGTTTTAAAGGTACGTTTACGCCAATTTTCAACGGAAACGTCCCAAATATACGCCTGCCAGGCTGATAGTAAAAATCGACTCATACCGATCAAATTCGGTGACATGAACTTGCTAAATTTCTTTAGCACTTTTCAAATAGTTGTGCAATATGTATATTTATTTTCATTACTTTATGTAATTAAGAAAAACATAACTGTTTTGTTAGCGCTCATCACATTTTCAGAATACAAACGTTTAAAAAAAAGGTTTTTGAATGTTATCTTCACGTCCTTATTTTCGTATTACGTTTCCCCATTCATTATTTTTCAATCATTGCTCACGAATTACACGAGTCCATTTATTGAATTAAGTTAATTTACTTTGTGTTTTTAAGTTACTACGTGAATACGTTTTTGTGTGTTTTTGACTTCATATACATGCTGATCAGCGCGAGTTGATGATGAACCATATGTTCGTTGTATATAGACTCTTGATTCGTTTCCAAGTGAAAGTTGCATAGCTTGCTTTACATTGTTCAGATCAGAGTGTCTTTTGTACAGATGTAAAAAGGATCATTTTCTAATATAGAATACAAGGCTCATATCATTCCACCCCAGGTTTCACTTGATGACACTATCTGTTCCCTGAATATTGATCTGCAGCACTTGCACAATTAGCCTAACCATAGTAAATCTTCAACTTAAAAAGCCAAGTAATATTTTTTTCTATTACAGTATTAATAAAGTTTTCCTTATTTCACATGTGTAATCACAAAAACAGCTCAACTCCATTACTTTACAAAGTAATGACTAAAGGTTTATGTAATAAAAGTGTTACTACCAATGATGTATAGCTATGGTTATTACACAGGTATAGGGTAAAATAATGTAAAGTGCATCGCTTTGGATGGGTGCTATACATGGGGTGTGTCCGGCATCAGCTTGACCCTGGTAATTTCATCACACAACAACTGTAGGCTGATCTTAACCTTGTGCTTCTTTTTAGGACTGTGGTCATGCAAAATTGCCACTCACGTTCAACCGGTCCTCTGGCTCGTGTGGCTGGATGAGACAGGGAGAAGAAGCACACAACTTTGGGCCTTACCCAAGAATTACCCTGCGGAGACACGCACACATACACACACAAGAACATAAAACTCACACAAGCTCAGGGATGCTTGCCCATATTTAGTCCGAGCCTTAGCAGCTGAGTGAGTGACTCTGCTCTCTTTGCTCAGGCCCTATTGGGTTGCTATGGCAGCTGCTGCCGCAGAACCCCCCCATCTGATAGAAGCTCGTACTGGAAAGGGAGACAGGCGGACAGACCCTCACCTGGAGAGAATACGAAACACTCCACTAGCAGCATTCAGCAGCATTCAACACCTTACTCTCCATTAACGGTGCAGCCAATGGTGTCAAGTTTGAAGGTCCTCTCTTAAAATACCCCATGAGTGTTTGGTCCGTCTGCTCATGCTTATGGCCCGTCGCCCTCTGCAGAAGACCCAGCGCCGTTCCCTCTGCT
The DNA here is from genome assembly GCF_965601325.2 of Salmo salar. Taxonomy (NCBI): domain Eukaryota; kingdom Metazoa; phylum Chordata; class Actinopteri; order Salmoniformes; family Salmonidae; genus Salmo; species Salmo salar. The sequence goes on along the minus strand of NC_138303.1, from coordinate 30,860,545 downwards.
AGAGAATGTTCCAACAGAAGGAGCACCTAAAGAGCCACCTGCAGGCCCACGACGCCAACAGGCAGGTGTTCCACTGCCAGGAGTGTGGCAAACAGTACAGCACTCAGTTGGGCTACCGGCGCCACCTGCTGGCCGCCCACGCCCCTGCCTCCAGCGCCACCATTCCTGGGGAGCTCCATTGCCAAGAGGGGGCACCTGCCCTGCTGGAGCAGCTAGGGAGCCACACCGACAGCCTTCCGCCACTGGAGGTCACCGCCACCGTCAGGGAGAGGAAGTATTCGTGCGAGCGCTGCGACCGGCGCTTCTACACTCGCAAGGATGTACGGCGTCACGCGGTGGTGCACACGGGCCGCCGCGACTTTCTGTGCCCGCGCTGCGCCCAGCGATTTGGTCGCAGGGACCATCTGACACGCCACCTGAAGAAGAGCCACGTCCAGGAGCCCACAACCACCACCCCCACACCAGCCCCCACCACACCTGGGCCCGTAAAGGAGGAGCCAAGTCCGGTGCAATGCGGCATGGGACCCTCCTCCAAGGAGCATGTAGAGGCCTTCCCCATTGACATGTACAGCAGTTACCCCCTGCAGACCATGTCCAATCCAGGCATGGGCCACCAACACCACTCTCTCATGCAAGGCTCCCTGTCCACGGCCATGGGGGTGGGCCTCCACATGCCAGGCCCTTCTCCCCATCCCCACCACCACCTCCCCCAGCAGCAACAGCAGCCTTATGGCCACATGGCCAGGTATCAGCATGGATCTACCTCATATCCCCGCACTGACATGGAGAGCTTCCTAATGGACCTGCAGAGCGGGCTGCCCCCACACCTGACCACAACCTCCTCCTCTACCTCCTCCTCCGCCTCCCCTCAGAGGGAAGTGCTTTCAGAAACCCAGGGGGGCCCAGTGGCTGGGGACCCCCACCTTCTGTCCAGGAGCCCCGCTCTCTCCTCAGCTGAGCTGTCGTGCGCTGCTAACATGGACCTGGGTCCTCTTCTGGGCTTCTTGCCGTTCAGCCTGCCTCCCTACAGTGCTCATATGAGTATGGGAGGTCTGGTGATGGGCTACCCGTCTACCTCCACCTCCACTGTGCCACCCTCTTCCTCCAGCCCCCTACCCTATCAGGCCCCAGGAGGTCTCACCTTCCTGCAGCCCCCACAACTTCACGCACCCCAGGGCCCCGGAGCCCACAACCACAACAACAACCAGCTACCTCAGGGGTTCAGCAATCCTGGAATGAGCACTTCCACCTCCCTACCTCGCTACTACCAGACCTTTCAACAGTGAGCAGCCTGATACCATGTGACCCCAGCACCAGGCCAAGGGACACTCCAAATATTCTTGAATAAAGCCTCCCATAAAGGACGAGTGTCTAGAAAGTGTTGAATATACGAGTGATACATATAGGCATCCAATGTGCTTGCATTTATTTTTTTTATGGAAAAAATATGGGAATTGTATTTTTTTAATGATGCTAATTAAGCTTTCAGTAGCAATAGTTTTTGTTATGATGATGTTGAACACAAAGAACCACTTCATCAGTATTACCTCATCCGATAATAAGAAACTTGAGCAGAAGGAGAATAGAAAGTGTGTTTTAGCAACCAAAATGTTGTTTTATTGAAACCTGTTAGAAATAGGCCAAATGGTTGCACTTTGTTCAGAAAAGACCGCATAAGGTCTATACAATGTGGACATAAGTGCTACATGACATCTGCCACTCATCTTGTTTTCCAATAATGTTAGTCACTTGTATGACAATGGTCATGTTAGATATTTAACAGCAGTTTGCATAAAAGTGTACTTGTGTTATCATGTTCTGCTTATTTATACAAAAACTAGAGATGTTTGATTTTTAAGTTCCTTTAAAGCAGTTTCCCAAACCTCTATCCAGGACCCCCATTCCAATTATTTGGTCTGTTCCAGACAGTATTAGCACACCTGATTCAAGTAATCAAGAGCTTGATTATTAGTTGACCAGTTCAATCAACTGTGCTTGTTCTGGAATATACCAAATAAGTGGAATGGCAGGGGGTACTCGAGGAGAGGTTTGTCAAACACTGCTTTAGAGAGTGTTACTGAAATGGGTTTCATATTACTGCATATCATTGACTGTATCCTTTATTCAGTGAAATGTTGCACCGATGTCTTAAAAAAATGCTACTGTTGTTTTTCTTGGGTGTCTACTCTATTGACTGGGTTTAAGCACTTAAGACATTATGAAAGGATAGAATTGATGTCTTATGAAATGTTTTGTTCCTTTTACCTCAACAACATGCTCTCCTAGATGAACAGATTAATACACAACTCTGTCCTTTGGGGTTAGGGTATATCATTTGAATCTCTTTCCTAGTTACTTTGGCTCTAACTTGTGCCATTAGATCTAAAGTGAAAATGTAGGTTTTATTAATCAAATTGCTTGTTTTGTTTAGATACAACAGACAGTGACATTGATTGACCCATAAAATCTCTACCTCTATCTTATCCTATTACAGTACCCGTTTCTTTCTTGGCGTGGAGGTAACTGTTACGTTAAAATGAACAATCAGTACGGAATAACATCTTTCCTCCTTGAACATTGTTCTCTTTTACCAGTACTTATGTATTGAATCCTTTCCTGATAAGTAGAGATCAGTTCCTCCACGCCCATGATGATTGTATCCTTGTTGGCAGCGTTTTAGACAGACTACATTGCAGACGCCTGCCAAATCTCACAACACCTGGATAGGTGTTTTAACATATCACCTAACCACATCATATGATATAGCAATCTGAGGCCCGACTGCGCAGTCAATTAAGTAGCACGCAACCATTGGTTGATGCAATGCAACTGTCTGAAATGTAGTCAGCCTGGAACGCGTCCTTTGACTACCTCAGAAAAGAGCAACTTGTAATTGCAGAGAAAACATTTGTGTAGAGTTTATTTTTGTCAGTTCAACGAACGCACACTTTATAGTAATAGATTTGTATTGAGGTTAGCTGAGCATATTGACGAAAGGATGTTATGCCCAATAGTTAAGTTCCCATCATATTGTATTGAATGAGGATTCCATTTAATTCAATTGCATTGTTGCCTGCAGTAAAATTAGCTGGAAGCGTTACTAGTATGCAGGCATCACATTCTCGTTAGCTCTTAGGACAAGGCTCTAGCTGTTTGTTCCATCACCCTATAGAAGAAGATACAAAACAAGAATTGCTGAACTGCTCTTATCATATTATCTTTGAAGCATTTTCTTATTGTATGAATGTAAACAATAAAGTACCTATTAGATTGGATTGGTTTCTCGTTATTTCGTTATTAGTGCTCTTGAGTGGCGCAGCGGTCTAAGGCACTGCATCTCAGTGCTTGAGGCGTCACTATAGACACCCTGGTTCGAATCCAGGCTGTATCACATCCGGCTGTGAATGGGAGTCCCATAGGGACACAATTGGCCCAGCATCGCCCGGGTTTGGCTGAGGTAGGCCGTCATTGTAAATAAGAATTTGTTCTTAACTGACTGGCCTAGTTAAATAAAGGTTACGTTAAAATAAAAAAACACTTTCACTATTTCCTTTATAGATGTAGTGTCATATCTTTTGGCATGAATCCGCTTCCATACATTTCCACACAAGAAAATAAAAATATTAAAGTACAAAATTGCTGTTCATTTTATGAGTGAAATTATGTTGTGTAGCCACTATTTATTCACACACTGTGTCCAGTTTTGTTTACACAGACAGACCATGACAAGCGTACCTTCTCTGACAGATTATGTGGGAGGTCTTTACAAGTATGCAGTTTGTCCAGCGTAGGTCAGTACAGATTTCACAGGGTGTGACATTGTAAGGTGGCAGTGCAGGTACTGTATTAATGGGTGACATTGTTACGTTGCTATAGGTACTGTATCCGTCTCCGTATCCAGAGAGGTCAGTTCCCCACCGCTGCTGATCTTCTTGAATCTGTTGGCTGCTGCTATCGCAATGTAGTTTTTCTGTCAACAAGCACAGAAGCACATTTACAACAAAGTGAGCAGGGCAGGAAGGTTGGATGCGTCTCATCAACAATGGTTGGCCGGAAACAATTGACATGAAACAGCTGATTGCAGTGCAAAGAGGATAAAACTACCATAATGTGAACAATGTGTCTTCCAACTACAAAACCAACTAAATGAACCACACTGTGTGGTGGAGGAAATCTGTTGGACTGACCTTCCATAGTTTCTTGGCCAGGTATTTCTTCAGCAGGACCTGGGACTTCAGTACTATATTGCTGCCCTTGGCCTTCTCTGCAATGTTGTTGAGCCACGGATGTCTTAGACACTGTAAAGCACTCATTCGCCCTCTGGCCAAACAGGGAACAGGGTAGAAGTATAACTAATAAACTGTAATAATCATCACAATCATGAGTGTTATGATTATTATTTCAGCTTTGGCCCTCACCCCCTCTCCTTGACCAGAAGGTGGGAGATAAAGTCCTTGGCCTCAGCTGAGATGTGCTCAAAGGCCTCGTCCTCAAAAGAACAGTTGGCAGAGAGGACGTTGTTGAGGGTCTGGCTCTCATCATCACCCAGGAAGGGTGAAAGGCCACTTAGACTGCGGAGGATGAGAGGAAGGAAGTGCCGCATGCACATACACAGGGAAACAGGTCAGAATGAAAGAGCATGCATGGTAGGGACATGGGGGGGGGGGGGGGGGCCTAACTTCCACTTAAGTCACATTTGTACTTAGTCATGCATTGATGTCAATGGGACACTAAGTAAAAATGTTATTTACGTGGAAGTAAATTTGCCCCATACAACTTACGGTTTAACTTAGATGTTAGGGAATATGAGACTGATATTTTAGACTCACAGCATATAAGTGACGACCCCTAAGGTCCACATGTCTGTGGGAAAGGACACAAAATCAAAGTTGACCACCTCTGGGGCCAGAAATTCAGGGGTTCCAAAATTGACTCTGAGCTTCTCCCGAGGCCTGTATCTGATTCCGAGGAAGAAAGAAAATTAATCTTCAAGGTTCTTTTTGAGAGAGCTGCTACCAATGCTCACAATAAATCCCCCAAAGTCACACCCACAGCTGAAGAGAGGCATTACCTTCTTGCTAACCCAAAGTCGATAATCTTCACCTGATGGCCAGTTCGATTCACACAAAGGATATTCTCCGGCTGTAAACATCAGATTAACCATTGATTACTTTTCTTACAACAACACACATATGGATGCCTCTGAGTTATGGTGGGACTGACCACGCTGTGCTTCAAGTGGTTATTAAAATGCCTGGCATTTGTGACGGTGGTAAGCCTTGAAATCTAGAATGCACATCCAGTCCACCATACTCACTTTCAGGTCGAGGTGGAGGACGTACATCTGATGCATGTAGCTGACCCCTTCACAGATCTGCTTGACAAACACCATGGCGTCCACCTCGGTCAACGGTGCGCTCTCATCCACAATCCTGTCAAACAGCTCCCCGCCCTCAACACTGCCACACACAGACATCAGGTTGAGCAACTCCACTGCTCCTTTCTCCCCTTTCCATTGTGTACTATTGATTGAGGTATACTGTATGTAATGCACTTTGTCTTTGTTTTAATAATGTATCCATATTTGTGGTGATTCAGTGTTCCGTATCTATGTCTCTGAGTGTCTGTACTTTGTACTTTAGTGTCTGCTGCCAGCAAACCAAATCCCCCCTCAGGAGATCATTAAAGTATATTAATTAATTGTTAATTTATTGATCCCTGTAAAATGATTTGTAGAATGTTTGGAAGCATCACAGTGTAATGGAGATCTTGCTAACCAATGACACTGCATAGCAAAGTGGAATATGAAGGAATAGTAGCCACTTACTATTCCAGAATTAACACCAGCTGGTGCTTGGCCTCAAAGGCCTCGTAGAGCTGGAGGATGTTGGGATGACTCAGCTGGTTCATTGCCTGCACCTCGTTATTTGCCCTTTCCTGAGAGAACAACACAGGCAAATGTGTATGTGAACATACAAATGTGTACCTCACTCACTCACTCACTCACTCACTCACTCACTCACTCACTCACTCACTCACTCACTCACTCACTCACTCACTCACTCACTCACTCACTCACTCACTCACTCACTCACTCACCTTCTCTTTAGCAGTTCGTGTGTTGATTATCTTAGCTGCGAGCTTTAGTCCAGAGGATTTTTCAGTGCATTTGTGCACCTTGCCAAAGCGTCCGCTGAGGGAAAAATATGTTTTCTTAACTCATTAACACACAAACCCAATAGCTAGTAGATAACATCTGGGAGATTACTAGTTCTACCACTATTCCAGACCAGTAGGCTACAGATGTCAGTTTACCTCCCCAGCACCTCTCTGGTGTGGATGATGAAGGTGTCAGATGGGGGGTTGGATCGCAACGACACACAGCGGTGAAGGAAAGGAGCTGGCTGGGGGGGAACGTCATCTGAGAGAAAGAGAGAGAGTGAGAGGGAGAGATTGGGAGGGCAACACTCATTAGCGCAACGTCAGTACACGTCTCTGTATAATAGCATACTAATCCCCAAATTCTCAAACACACTAAGGCCTTTTGTGCACGGAAGTCAATATTCACCTATGACCTTATGGCAAGTTTTGGTAGGGGACTTGGGCCGGGTCCTTTCTGCTGTAGTAGGGACTACTATGATCTGTATTCCACTGGCTGCAACTGGACTATCCCTTGCCAACACACTGCAGGTCTTCCCAACAGCAGGTCCACGGGCAGGGCAGACAGACTGGGGCCTGGGCCTTGAGCTCTGGAGCCTGGACCAGAAAGAAGGCCAGCACAATCAGACCTGAGTAGCATTTATAATTTGTTTGGTGGAAAGCAATGTGATTCAAATTGGTGGTGGATGTGTTGAGTTTTTCACATATAGATATGATATCGAATAATTTATCATTTTTATTAGTATGTATTTTAGGTGATGAGTAAGTGCCTTTACCTCTGCAAGGACTCTGGACAGCTGTGCACTTGTCTGAGGGGGGAGCTCTCCACGGTTGGCATAAGGACAGCCAACCCAGACTGCTTTTTTGGGGCGGGGGCGGGACTTGATGGAGCAGCTGCTTGGTTCTCCGTCACTGCGGTCCTCGTCTCAGTCTTTGGAGTGTCCGCCATTGATGGTACAACCGCTACAGCTGGAACCTCTCTCATCCCACCCCTTTTAGTTTCACTCTGTCTGTGGGAATCTGCTGCCATTGGTTGACTTCTGACCCCCTGCTGGTTCTCTCCAATCCACCGCTCTCCAACACAGTCTCTTTGCTCTGCTCCCATACCAGCAGACACCCCTTAATTAATATACAGTTATAGTCGGAAGTTTACATACACTTAGGTTGGAGTCATTAAAACTCATTTTTCAACCACTCCACATTTTCTTGTTAACAAACTATAGTTTTGGCAAGTCGGTTAGGCCATCTACTTTGTGCATGACACAATTAATTTTTCCAACAATTGTTTCCAGACTGATTATTTCACTTATAATTCACTGTATCACAATTCCAGTGGGTCAGAAGTTTACATACAGTAAGTTGACTGTGCCTTTAAACAGCTTGGAAAATTCTAGAAAATGATGTCATGGCTTTAGAAGTTTCTGATAGACTAATTGACATCATTTGAGTCAATTGGAGGTGTACCTGTGGATGTATTTCAAGGCCTACCTTCAAACTCAGTGCCTCCTTGCTTGACATCATGGGAAAATCAAAAGAAGTCAGCCAAGAACTCAGAAAATTAATTGTAGACCTCCACAAGTCTGGTTCATCCTTGGGAGCAATTTCCAAACGCCTGAAGGTACCACGTTCATCTGTACAAACAAAATTACGCAAGTATAAACACCATGGGACCACGCAGCTGTCATACCACTCAGGAAGGAGACGTGTTCTGTCTCCTCGAGATGAACGTACTTTGGTGCGAAAAGTGCAAATCAATCCCAGAACAACAGCAAAGGACCTTGTGAAGATGCTGGAGGAAACAGGTACAAAAAGTATCTATATCCACAGTAAAATGAGTCCTATATCGACATAACCTGAAAGGCTGCTCAGCAAGGAAGAAGCCACTGCTCCAAAACCACCATAAAAAAAGCCAGACCAGATCATACTTTTTGGAGAAATGTTTTCTGGTCTGATGAAACAAAAATAGAACAATTTGGCCATAATCACCATTGTTATGTTTGGAGAAAAAAGGGGGAGGCTTGCAAGCTGAAGAACACCCTCCCAACCGTGAACCACGGAGGTGGCAGCATCATGTTGTGTGGGTGCTTTGCTGCAGGAGGGACTGGGGCACTTCACAAAATAGATGGCATTATGAGGGAGGAAAATGATGTGGATATATTGAAGCAACACCTCAAGACATCAGTCAGGAAGTTAAAGCTTGGTCGCAAATGAGTCTTCCAAATAGACAATGACCCCAAGCATACTTCCAAAGTTGTGGCAAAATGGCTTAAGGACAACAAAGTCAAGGTATTGGAGTGGCCATCACAAAGCCCTGACCTCAATCCCATAGAAAATATGTGGGCAGAACTGAAAAAGTGTGTGCGAGCAAGGAGGCCTACAAACCTGACTCAGTTACACCAGCTCTGTCAGGAGGAATGGGCCAAAATTCACCCAACTTATTGTGGGAAGCTTGTGGAAGGCTACCCGAAATGTTTGACCCAAGTTAAACAATTTAATGGCAATGCTACCAAATACTAATTGAGTGTATGTAAACTTCTGACCCACTGGGAATGTGATGAAAGAAATAAAAGCTGAAATAAATAATTCTCTCTACTATTATTCTGACATTTCACATTCTTAAAATAAAGTGGTGATCCTAACTGACCTTAGACAGGGACTTTTTACTAGGATTAAATGTCAGGAATTGTGAAAAACTGAGTTTAAATGTATTTGGCTAAGGTGTATGAAAACTTCCGACTTCAACTGTATGTCTATCCATTCATATGGTTTCATTCAATTCAATGCTTTCTCTGTGTTCCTATCTATCATATAACACATAAACACCCATCGAATTCATGAATGTTGGTCAGCTCAATCTAGCCAAATGTAGTTCTTGAGTATGACATGACTATAGGCATACCACTAAAATGGAAGTGAGTTACCATTCTTTGCAGGAGCGATAGGAGTCTGTTGTTTTGTTTCCTGGTGTCTGTTCATCTCAAACTGATTCTGGGTCTCAGCCTGAGCATGAGAGAAACAGAGGCAGCTTGAGCATCTCACCAGGTGTGCCACTGACCAATCATCAACTAAAAGGCTTGTTTTATGTTTTGCCAATTAGAGATATGAAGTAGACACATATCCATGCAATGTATACACAAACCCATTCACACAATGAAGAAACATATTATAAGAGTACCTTTTCAGTGCTTAATGAATCACTGACGGGCAGAGATGCTGTCCTAAGTGACGCCTCGATGGATTTCACCGCTTGGTTCTTCGTCACTGTGGTCCTTGTCTGAGTCAAAATCTTTTGAGTGTGCGCCATTGATGGGAAAACTGCTACTGCCAGCCGTGTCAATGTTTTCTTTGCATCTGTCTCTATCAAATAATACACCAATTGAATCCACCCTGGATTATAGTCACCTACATTTGGTCTAGAGCTCATTTGAGTATGAATAGTTACCTTTCTTTGCTGGGGTGGTAGGAGTGTGTTGTGTCTTATCCTGCTGTCTGTTTGTCTCCAACTGATCCGGGATCTCATCCTGACCATGAGAGAACATAGCACCAGACAGACTAAAACAGTTGCTTTATGTTTTGTCATTTAGATATACATGTTTACCATGTTGACATGTATCAACAAGGAAAAAAACAATGCAGTGTATACACAACCATTCACACAATGAGGAAACAGACTGAAAGTACCTTAGAAGTGACTAGTGAGGTCCTGGCTGGCAGATATACTGTCCTAGGTGATGGCTCAATGGGTGGGGCTGGGGAAGCTTCCTGGCAGGTATGGGGGTTCCTTTGCTCCAGACCTCATTTACAAGACAAAACAGAATTATCCTCAAAGGAAATTGGACACAATTCTTACAAGCCTCTGTCATCTTCACAGTAGCATGGACGTTGTTGTAACATCAACATTGTGTGAGCAAAATCATTGTAATTCATGTCCACTTCACAGTTATTTATCTCCTTTGAAATGCAGTTTGAAACTTTAATGCAGATACACGGTATTGGTTGAGACATTGAAATACTAAACCATGGGTCAATCCTGTAGTGAGCTCAGTCAAACTTAACTTGTCAATAACAATACAATACTTCCATGTGTCATTTCAGATCGATTGAACGTTACCTTTGGCCAGGGCCTCTAAGGTCCTCTGCATCTCACCGATCTTCCTCTCAAAGTTCTCTAGCAGCCTGGACTGGGCCACAAGCTGCCTTTCTGTTGCATCTGTCTGGCCGCTGTGCAGACTGCAGGTGGAGCAGATGGAGCAGGAACCTATTTGTCTGGAGAGGAGCTCATCCAACTTGTGAGTCAAGTTATCTACTTTGGCCTCTAGGACAGGTAGGTTTGTGGGGAGTGGGACAGGTGGCGTACACCGCACGGAACCCATAATGAACAGTGGTCCTCAATAGGCCTCCGCAAAACACAAGCCTCTAGAATAGAAGACATAGGCAGAGTTATCCTCAAGAAATGAAAAGGCGGGTTACAGATTATAAAAAAAGTCAGGACAGTTGGTTACAACTCCCTCCAAAAATATAAAGGTTGTCACTCTTCAGGCCTCCTCTCAGAGCTCTTAAAATTGTACCTACCTCTTAGATCAATGAAAGCTGTAGAAGGCAGAGTAGGAAGAATGTCATATCAGGTAACCAAGCAGAAAGACCAGTATTGGTGAGAGTCAGACAGTAGGGGTTGGTCCTGTCCAGAGAGCAGAATGCCGCAGTGAGCTGGTTTGCTCCGTTATCTCTTCCAGCGACAGCCTCATGGTCCAGAAATAGGCAAGCGAGGGCAAGGGCGCCGAGGGTTGGGAAACAATAGCAGATAACGAAGGTATGCATGTCAGGCCAGACAGACGTCAAGAGGACATACGCAGTTCCTCTGATGAAGGAGAGCATGTGCACACAATTCTTTTTTTATTTGGGCATAGAAGGCAGTGATCCAAATGTCTGGGTCTTGGCTAATCAAATTACAACCAATCCTTTCCAGGCTTGGACCAGACCCCTCATTTGCATATTTATTGGTGTGTTAATAGTCTCACTAAACTATCAGATACTGTTCCCCCATAATACTATTCCCAATGAGCTGATTACTAAAATGACACAGTTTGGCCTCCATCCAACCTTACCCACTAGCTCAGTGTCTCAAGCTCTGGTCCCCAAGATGGTTAGTCTACACCAGTGGTTCCCAAACTTTTTATAGTCCTGTACCCCTTCAAACATTCAACCTCCAGCTGCGTACCCCCTCTAGCACCAGGGTCAGCACACTCTCAAATGTTGTTTTTTGCCATCATTGTAAGCCTGCCACACACACACACTATACAATACATTTATTAAACATAAGAATGAGTGTGAGTTTTTGTCACAACCGGGCTTGTGGGAAGTGACAGAGCTCTTATTGGACCAGGGCACAAATAATAATATAATAGTAATAAAAAATGTTGCTCTTTATTTAGGCATCTTACATATAAAACCTTATTTGTTCATAAAAAATGGTGGGTGTGCTTGAAATGATGCACATAAATCATTTTCCACACACAGTCTGTGCCTGTATTTAGTTTTCATGCTAGTGAGGGCCGAGAATCCACTCTCACATAGGTACGTGGTTGCAAAGGGCATCAGTGTCTTTTCCAAGGCAAGAAACTCTGAGCTCAGCCCTATCCAGAAATAATTCAACTAAATTTTCACAGAACCGCTTGTTGCAATTTCGATGAGGCTCTCTTGTTCAGATATCGGTAAGTGGACTGGAGGCAGGGCATGAAAGGGATAAGGAATCCAGTTGTTTGTGTTGTCCGTTTTGGGAAAGTACCTGTGTAATTGAGCACCCAGCTCACTCAGGTGCTTCGCTATATTACATTTGACATTGGCCGTAAGCTTAAGTTAATTTGCACAAAAAAAATCATACAATGATGGAAAGACCTGTGTGTTGTCCTTGTTAATACAGACAGAAAAGAGCTCCAACTTCTTAATCATAGCCTCAATTTTGTCCCGTACATTGAATATAGTTGCGGAGAGTCCCTGTAATCCAAGATTCAGATCATTCAGGCAAGTAAAAACATCGCCCAGATAGGCCAGTCATGTGAGAAACTCGTCATCATGCAAGCGGTCAGACAAGTGAAAATTATGGTCAGTAAAAACTCTAAGCTCGTCTCTCAATTTAAAAAAACGTGTCATACTTTGCCCCTTGATTACCAGTGTGTTACATGGTTGCTGCCCATATCATTGCATAATGCAGAAAATACAGAGAGTTCAGGGGCCTTGCTTTAACAAAGTTAACCATTTTCACTGTAGTGTCCAAAACGTCTTTCAAGCTGTCAGGCATTCCCTTGGCAGCAAGAGCCTCTCGGAGGATGCTGCAGTGAACCCAAGTGGCATCGGGAGCAACTGCTTGCACGCGTCTCCCTGTCATGGCTTTTGTGCCATCAGTACAGATACCAACAGATCTTGACCACCACAGTCCATTTGATGTCACAAAGCTGTCCTGTACTTAAAGAATTTCCTCTCAGGTTGTCCTGGTTTCCAGTGGTTTGCAGAAGAGGAAGTCTTCCTTAACCCTTGTGTTGTCTTAAGGGTAAAAAATGATCCGCCACTATGTTTAACAGCAGAAAAAAAAACTAAATTATATTGTTTCAACTTGAAATGTGATTACTTTTCCTAGAGTGACCCCAACATTAGAAAAAGTGAAACATCGCCTTTGTTCATATTTTCATGAAAGCTGTGCACCACCAGGGTACAAAGATTGTCTTAGGGTCATTTTTGACCCGGCAGTTATAAAATAATTTACACACCACAAAAAACACAAAGACACACACGCACAATGAAAAATGTTGATTATGTGCGCTACTGATTGAACTCAGACAAAACTACAACTTTCTTGTGCATGTGCAGCATCTCCCCTCCACGACCCCACACATGACTCAAGTTCACAGACAAAATAAACAACATTTCAGCCAAAAGAAATATTTCTTGAAAGCATTGTTTACTAATGGGGAATGCAGTCAGAGGCTATAAAGGTGCTACAGATGACAGTCCCCCCAGTTCTCTCTTTGCTGAAGCCATGAGTGCACGTTTCAGTGCCCAATGGGATGTAGATCAGATTTTTTTTGTCCAGGAGGAACAAGAGAACAATGATTTAGAAGAGGAGGAGGTCTCTGAAGAAGAAGATGGGGAAGAATACAACCCAGGGCACAATGCAACATCTTCAGATGAAATCCCCCAAGCTGAGAGACATTTTTGTCAAAGAACAGCAAAATAAAATGGTCCTTGTCACCATATGACAACCAGGGCAGGATGGCAGCACAAAATGTCATAAGGATGACCCCAGGGCCCACAAGACATGCAGTTGCCCATGCCCAGGACATCGCCTCAACATTCTACATTTTCATCACACCAGCCATCAAAAAAATCATCCTGGAGATGACAGATTTGGAGGGTTTCTGTAAATATGGAGACAACTGGAAAAGGATGGATGAGATTGACCTGCGTGCCCACATAGGGCTGCTAATCTTAGCGGGTGTGTATAGGTCCCGAGGCGAGGCTACATGTAGTCTCTGGGATGCAGAGAGTGGAAGGGCGATTTTCTGTGCCACGATTCCACTGAAAGTCTTTCACACTTTCTCAAGAATGCTATGATTTTATAACCGTGAGACAAGACCTGCAAGACGTGTGAGAGATAAACTGGCGGCCATAAGAGAGGTCTGAGAGAAGTGGGTGGAGCGTCTGCCATACCTCTACAACCCTGGGCCTGAAGTAACAGTGGATGAGCAACTGGTTCCATTCAGAGGTACATGTTTATATCTGTAGTGTAAGTGATTTTCACTCTTAATTGTATTATGTATTCCTGTAATATTATTGATTTATGTGATTGTTTTCTGTGACACTGATACTAATTACTGATAGTAATCTCTTTTGTCAAAAGGTCGCTGTCCTTTCCAGCAGTATATGCCCAGCAAGCCAGCAAAGTATGGCATCAAGATATGGGTGGCCTGTGACACGCAATCCAGCTACCCTTGGAAGATGCAAGTCTACACAGGGAAGCCGACCAGTGGAGGCCCGGAGAAGAACCAGTGGATGCAGGTTGTGCTTGATGTGACAGATGGACTGAGGGGACACAATGTCACGTGTGACAATTTCTTCACCTCTTATGAACTCAGCCAGCAGCTCCTGAAGAGGAAGATCACCATGGTTGGTACAGTTAGAAAGAACAAGCCTGAGCTCCCCCCTTCACTCTTCATAACAAGGGGGAAAGATCTTCTCATCAAAGTTTGCCTTCACCCCCACCGCTCTAGTTTCTTACCTCCCAAAGAGGAACAAGAATGTGGTCCTCCTGAGCACACTGCACAAAACAGCTGAGATCAGTGATCGTGAGGACATGAAGCCAGCCATCATCCTGGACTACAACCACAATAAAGGAGGCGTGGACAACCTGGACAAGGTGATTGGAACTTACAGCTGCAGGAGGATGACTGTCCACTGGCCCCTGGTCATCTTCCATAACATCATTGATGTGTCCTCATACAATGCCTTCGTGATATGGAACACGACCAACCCTACCTGGATGCCTGATAAGCGGAACAAGAGGGTGTTCCTGGAGCAGCTGGGAAAGGCACTTGTAACCCCACACATTCAAAGAAGGGAGCGCCTCCCCCGCACAGCTGCCTCTGCAGCACTTGTGAAAACGGTTCATGGGGCTGAATCTTGTCCTGGTCCACCTGAGGCTGCAGCTGGGGCAGGCAAGAGGAGACGCCAATTCTGCCCCCCAAAGGACTGTAAAACAAATACTAGGTGCTGCAGAAATACATCTGTAAAGTCCATGCACACACACTTACACACTGTCCTACATGTGCTAATTAGAGTTGAATGAATTCGGTTCTTCACATTTCTGTTTTGTATATTTTACCTTATTTTATTCTTATTGTTCATACAGCTTGTGGGTGGGGGCAATGGTAAGAAAAATGGAAGACTAGTATTTTGTAGTTGAATTCCTCATTGTACAGTATATAAGAATATATCACTATGTTGGCAAAAAAGTTCAAGACTGTTGTTCCCCTTCAATAAAATGCTTTCAAAACGACTTTCTGCACATCTGCTACTTTCTTAGGCTATACAAGTGCTATCTCTTACAAAACAATGTTTACACCTATGCAGTACCTTTAGCAATAATAATAATTCCCTACTTTAGTAAAGAAATGACAGGTGTGTTGTAATAAAAACGAGTGGTGTCCACTGATTAAACCCAGATATTCACAAAGTTTGATGAATGACAGGTTGTTTCATGCAAATTAGATTCGGGGTTTAAAATTCAATTAAGCGGCTTTATTTTAGGGGTTTAGTGAAGGCAGGTCATTTTTGACCCTTTAGACAATGTTTAGACTATACAAGGGTTAATTGACCCCCCATAAACATGAGATATACCAGGGGCTGTGCCAGGCCGGCCACGTCCGTTCACTCATCCAGCTGTAACGCATATAATTCACTGGCTTGTATGCGAAGCAGTAATCATTTCAAAGCATCTCCTGCCATGTCACTGAAGCAGTTTGATGAAGGCACTGTGTAGTTTTTGGCCTTTCCCCCAGCCACATCCGGAGCGGCAGGAAGAATGAAGTCCTCCACAATAGTATGGAGCTTGCCTGTCCTAGTCACTCGGTAACTCACCCTGTAAGATGCTTCTAGCCCCTTATTAATGGCATCTGTTGTTTATGACATGTCTGCAGCTGCCACAATTCCAGACATCTCCTTTTGTAAGAATAGAAATTGGCATACTGACTGCAGGAATAGACACCAGATCCACTGCCAATTGAATGATCATTTCTCTTCCATAAGTCACCGTCGTTTTAGAGAAGTTGGCTGTACGTCCAACCGGCCTCAACCGCATATCACGTCTATGGCATCATGTGGGCAAGCGGTTTGCTGACGTTATCCTTGGGGACAGTGCCCCGGTGGGGCTATGGCATGGGCAAGCATAAGCTACGGCCACAATTGTAATATCGATGGCAAAATCAACGCACAAGAATACCGGGACAAGATCCTGAGGCCCATTTCTTTTAATGCACTGTACATCTGTGACCAGATGCATATCTGAATTCCCAGTCATGTGAAATCCATAGATTAGGGCCTAGTGAATACATTTCACCTGACTGAGTTGCTCATGAACTGTAACTCAGTTAAAAAAAAAAATGAAATTTTTGCTTTAAAAAAAACAAAAAAACCTTGTTCAGTATGCAGATATTACTTCAAAAGATAGTAATGATGTCAATTCTGGTGTATGAACTAAATCTTTACTACATTAAAAGTGAAAGCTTTATTATACATAATTGAAATCAGACAGTAAATCAGAACAAACAAAAAGTACAGGTCATTTACAATTAAGATGGGAATGAGAAGTTAAAATATTTCATAGGATTAGAAGTAGTTACTTATGTTTGTGAACTGTCCCATAATAGCGTTACACTTTGGCTAGTAGAAAGGGGTCAGAAGCAAATTTTCCAACTAACCTGTTCTTTACGATACAATACTTTTGTGCTCAACTCAGAAGTAATGCATGTTCATTTGCAGGTGGTTCTCCAAAAGCAAGCGAATAATGAAGATTACAACGCATGTATTTTACATCGCGCAAGAAATGCCTCGTGTAGAGTTACGTGGCCACGTCGCATAGAAATGTGTAGTTTAGGTTGGGAAATGCATGTCTGGCAACTAAAATGGCAAGGGATATATACACAAACACACAAAACCTTTCCCTCAGCCATCACATGCGGAAACGGTCAGAAAAATTTGGGGACTGGGGCACAGTGAGTGTGACGTCGCTCTTCTTCAGCTCCAGCTGTTTGTAGCGTCTGATGGGCTGGGCTTTGTGGACCTGAGGGACAGAGAGGGGACATTAAGACGCAGTTCAAACACCCATGCACCTGTTTACACCAAGGTCCAAGCAGGGCTTCTGTTCCAACATTAACACCTAATTCAACTAAAATCAAAGGGCCTAAAGGGCAAGTAATTAGTAGTATCAGGTGTGTTGGTGGTGGAGCAGACACGTCTTAATTAGGGTAAACATTTAGTAACAGAAATATTTCATGAAGAAGTTCAGGTAGTCCCTCCTAGATTATACCCAAGGAATAATACCCAGTAGTGTGTGTGCTGGAACAAAAGCCAGCACCTCATGTAGAGAAAATGGTTCATAATGGTCTATGGACACTAAGTGCTACCACACTGCAACAATTTTCCCCTTCTGTTTGGATTCACATTAGCCATTATATTGTAAGTTGGACTAGTAACATCACATCCCCGAACTGACAAGGTAAAAATCTGTCATTCTGCCCCTGAACAAGGCAGTTAACCCACTGTTCCTAGGCCGTCATTGAAAATAAGAATGTTCTTAACGGACTTGCCTAATTAAATTAAAAGGTTTAAGGTCTAAGGTTTGCGTAGTTACCTGCTCTTGGCGTAGCCTGGCCATTTTCTCCTTCTCGCACTCCTCCAGCTCCATCCGCTGCGCCTCCTCCACGCGAGCCCTCAGCGCCTCCTTTTCACTCACCGCCCGCTCAAACTCCAGCCGCTCCTTGGCACGGCGCTCTGTGGATAGCTGGAAGACCTCTGGAACTACGGAATTATTAATGTCTTCTAAAAAAGTGCCAAGGAAAAGGGGTTGGAAGAGAAGGAAGAGGGTGGGGGTGAAGAGGGTTTGGGTGGTGAGGTGTTTAAAGGTGGGAGCAAAATTGGAAAGTAAAATGTGGGAAGCAAAAAGGGTTAGGGGTGCAGAAGCCAAGCTCAGTGTTTCCCAAACAAAGCCCATGTAAAGGAGTAGGCAACCTTATCCAGAAATTAGAGACTTAAGAAAAACAAGACAGTCAGTCGTAGTGGGGGAATAAATATGCTCCAGTTCAACTGATACATCCTTCCCCTGGAGATGGGTAATGATCCAACAGTACTGCTGTGTGACAAAATGTTGGAATCCCTTATATAAAAATGGTGGAAACATTTCAGGAGTTGAATAAAGAAGTCTAACAGGTTCAGGGTTGTCCATGGCCACCAGTGCAGAAAGCAGAGGTAAGCGAGGCAGTTGTGGTCATACGTACCCAGGACTGAGCGGTTCTCTTTCTTGGGCATGAACGGCTCTTTGTGAATTGCCGTGTTTGGTCGAGCTTTGAAGGTGGCTGCCTCCGCCTGGTGCTTCTGTTCCTCCTTCATCTGAGAACAAAACGGAGGAAATACTGTATGGGGCAGGGAATATGATTGTACCATTTGTTGTAAACATGCATGAAGACTGACACTCTGGTGCCAGAATCAAACAATTAGTTATTCCTTGTACTGTATATGGTCAAAGTATGAAAGCAACAGCATGACATTGGACAGAAGGGCATGAATTGAATAAAGGTTTCTTACCATCTGCTCCCAGCGGTCATTCTTGGCGGCTCCCCGCTCGTCAAGGAGGAGCTTGAAGGGCTCAGGCTTTGTGGGCTCAGCCACCTTCTTCTCTGGCAGGACTACTGCATGGAAGTCTGGCAGTGGCTGGGCCTTGAACGTTGGCACCTGAGGGGTTAAGAACATTAAATAATTAACAGACAACTATTTAGGCTATATTGTCAGACCAACACTTAGTTCTACAGCAAAAGGCTATCATTCTTTATCCCCCCCAAAAATGTTGATTCATAAGTCTTACAAAGCATCCAAAAATAAAACCTCTCGCCGCCATCGAATGACAGGCAACTGCATCTGTAATGCCATTAGTGGCATCATTCATCAGGTCTACCCATATTGATAGAATGTAAGGCAAATGATACGAGGAGAAAACTATTTTAAGGCAGTTAATGGGGCTACCTCTTCATGCCTCAGCTCCTCCAGCCTCTTCTCTTTCAGCACCTGCCTCTCACGCTCCCGCTCTTCAAAGGAGAAGGGGCACACCTCCACCTGGGTCTTGTCCTGGAGCTTAGGCAGAAAGGGCAGGCCAAAGTGGGGCACAGCGTGGGCCTTGAGCGGGGCTGGGGGTTTCACCTCCTCCACTTTTCTGTCCATGCGCATCCTCTTCAGGGCCCATGCAGGGGACTCTGGAACAGTGGGACACTGCACCTTCTTTTCAGGGACACCCTGTGAACCAAAAGGTATTGGTAGACCATTAACAGAGCCATCACACCATAGAGTCAGTGTTATACCAGTGCTAGAATGCTTTGAATAGAAGGTATGGTGGTAAAAAAAATCTGAAAGCCGCATACTACTAGCCTGGGTGCCCATCTTCGGTTATCTTTTGCTTATGGAGCAGACGTGAAAAACTGTATAACCAATCCGATGTAAAAATTCATGACAATCCAGTAAAAACAAGTTGGTCGTGTAGCACTCACCACCACCTCCTCCAGGATCCTAACAGGCAGCGGTCGGGAGTGGAAGGTGTGCTGCTCCTCAGGCTCATCTGGCTTCTTGCTGGCTTGCCGCTCCGCAAGTCTCCTGTCCATATGCATATGGAATACCTCTGGGTGTGTGGACTCCTTCACAGTGGGCTTCTTGGGGTTCAGTGCCCCCTCCAGGATCTTCCTGTTTAGCTCCAGGGCCTTGAACTTAAACCTGGAATATACAGGACAGGGGTGGATTAATTTATTGAACGTGTTCATTGCAAATAGCAATAGAATAAGTAGAGACAATTCCCTAGTCGAACAATCATATCGGTTCTACACAATGTATTACTATCTGAAAGTTCTGTCCTTCTGAACAGGCCTCAAGGCTGAAGGTTGTTGGACTATGGATGAGCTGGAGCAACAGTAAACATTTTGGCTTTGTTCAAGTCTCATTGGGAGTACACAGGTAAAAGTAACCCAGTCTAATAACTACTATGCAGAGGGTAGAAGGCTAGATCGTGAAGAAGCCATAAGTGTGGATTTACTGTTGGAGTTTCTGGAGCTCCTCGGCCTCCAGCTCAGCGCTACTCTTGACCACCGTGGGACGGCTCCTCTGTCGGGTCATCAGCTGAGGGGTGTGAGGGTGGGTGATCTTAAGCTGCTCACTCTTCACAGGTGACGGGCCTGAAGGAATGATATGGTAATTTGCTGCCACCCCCCTCCAACGTCACACTTCCCATGAATCCCAGCCATGCATACAGTGAGCACATCCCAGGGTATGCTATGTGACTGCCAGCCATCATCTGTAATGTACAACAGAGCCAAAGCTAACATACGCACCCCTCTCCTGGCTCTGTCGACTACGAAGGTGGTAGCGGGTCGGAGTCCGTTTCTGGAAGAGCTCGATCTGTTGGGCCATGGGCATGAAAGGGACAGGGTCCGCCACCTTCCTCTTGCTGCCAGTGGACAGGTTGAAGGGCTTGGGAACAGTGGCACCCTTTGGCACCTTGGTCTGAGAAGGAAATAATTCAGGAGCTTAATTAAAAGAAAAACAAAGATATGTCTGGTGAATTGACAATGTAGGTAAGTGGAAAATCATTTGTGTGAACTATCCTTTTAACTGCCATAGCAGGGATGTGGCCAAACAGAAAGCTAGCAACTTACGGGGGAGGACGGGTGCTTGCGGAGCTGAGCAGTGAAGTCCACCTCCCTGTGGGTTGATGCAGTGCCCGCCTTGACGCGTCCATCTGTGCTGAAGTTAAACTCTTTGGGTACGGTGGTGGCCAGAGCCAGCTTCTTAGGGAGCTGACCTGAGTGACAAGATGAAATCCCTCTTAAGCCATGATGACTTGCAACGCTTCACTCGTAGGAAGATAGGAGGGGGTACTTACTGCCTGCCAAGGCAGCCCTGTAGCTGGCCTCGTTCCTCTTCAGCTTATCAGCCACCTCCTTCTGAAGAGTCTTGATGTGCACCATCTCCTGCTGCTCAGAGCTCTTATGCCTGGGTGAAGACACAATCTAAGGATATTAACCTTCAAAGGCAGTGTTCTACAATCCTGGTCCTAGAGAACCACTGGTTGTGGGGCTTTTGTCCTAGCCATGTGCAAACACTTGGTTAGTTGCATAAGGTGTTACTGCTAGGGCTATAACACTGTTAGATGTGTCTAGGGAAATGTAAAAACTCAAATTCCTTAACGTAGCCATGAACGAAAGGACTGACAGGCTTGTCGGCACCAATCAGGTCATGATGCCTCCTTGACCAATTGCCGAATCCATTAGTGATTGAATCCCTTACTGTGTGGTGCTCGCGGCTGCTGCAGCAGGCCGGGCCTGGTTGGCTGCTCTGAGGTTGAGTTGCACACTACCACTGCGTCTGGGGGGTAGTGATAAGCTCCTGGGAAACAGACAAACCAAGACAGTCTGGTTACTTTTCTCCACAAGACAATTGGTCAAGGTTAATTATTAAACATCAGTCCTTACACTAAAAGCGTATGCCATGCAACGGTGACAAAAATATATATACGCATGTGAAATAGTAATGCATTGGCACAGTCACTATTGACCAACAGCCAATGTTTGTTTATAATTCCAATCCCAAAAATGTAGATTTTGACCATGCTAAAATAGCCCCCTCTAAACATTTTCACCATGGTGGGAAGGGGGAAGACCCTCCAGTTGTTTACCTTCGACGTGGGCGAAAGGTTCTTACAGCAGTTGGGTTTGAGCTGTAAACAGTTAAACTGATGACTACCATGATTACGTCCAGGGCTGGATTTAATCATCCCAGGCACAAAGCTGCTCATGATAACAATAGACAGGTGGCAGGATAGTGCAAATGTTTACAGACCTCCTCAGCTTCTTAGCAGGTGGTGTGGCTTCAGGGGCTGTGTGCAGTCCTTCCTCATTGCTGGCTGCATCTTTGCGTTTTGACACCCTTCAGTGAAGAAACAGGATTGCCACTTGGAAGCATACAGTTGGTTGGTCTAATGCTGACTAGTTAGGTCAAATACAACTGGAACTTCATTTACTCCTGGACTGGTCTACAGCTAAACAGGCAGAAACTTGTTTTGGAACAGAGACAATACTTTAGAGTAAACCTTTTTAATCCTTGTGATCTTTCCTTTTAACCTTCACAATAAACAAAATATTATGAACACCCATGAATGTAGCAGGACGAAAGCTGCAATAAATGATCTGTGGGTTTGTGAAAACGCAACTTGACCAATGTAGAGCCTCACAGAACTCTCAAACAAGATGTTAGCCGAGTGTTCTAGAAACAAAATACCTGCGTGGTCGGGCAGACGGTCCCTTCTTTGGCGGGGCAGCTACCGGTGCTGGCCTATTTCCCCAGGATGTGACAATGTTGGAGGACGTGCTCGGGGCATCTGGTCTGGTGGGTACTGAGGATGTGCTTGGGGCTTCTATTGTGGAAACATGAATAATTAGCACATTACACAATGGTCAGTCAAACTTGTGTGATTTATCTAGGCCAGATAGTCACAACTGTCTAAAGTACCAACCCGAGTCGGAGTTCTCTTTCACCCTGGGAGATACAATCGCCCTGGGCAAGTGTGCTTTGGGGGTCGCACCAAATGGTATGTTGTTTCTGTTTGGGGTGGCAAGATGGCCAAACAGTCTCTCATCCTGGCCAGCACATTGGTCTGCAGAGCATCAAACGATTCAGGAATACATTGTGGGAATTCAAGAACTTGGCAAGTTAGCTGCCACTTCAAAAGCATGTAGTCAGGCCCCCATTGGAGCATGCTGACAAACATTGAAATACATGCATTCATCCTAAGAAGCACTATTCTTACTAGCCTGGAGACCTGAAGTTGAATTGCATTTAGTCAGCTAAAGTTACCTGTCAAGACCTCTAAAAGCCAGTATGTTGGATAAAATGGTTTTAACTTAATTGACCAAAGTCCTTGCAGTTGGTCCTTCTGCAGGTAGGATTGTGAGACCATATTTCCACCAGAAAGTGTAATTACATAAACTTTTCAAAGCCTGGCAGGGCATTAAGACTTCTATCACCTGAAGCATGTGCAGGAACTCTACACCTATGAATGAGTCTCCTGCATGCATTTTCATCTTGTGCACATGCTTCAAGTGCGTTCAGATTTCTGGCACTTGAAAAGTTGATGTAATTATATTTTCCTGTAGATGGATATTGTCTCATTCCTACCTGCAAAAGGACCAAACACACGGAAAACTGGTAAAGTTATAATATAACTTCATAAAACATTGACTTGAAGTCGTTAGTTTGGATCAGGAACGTTTCTTCTATCATTTATGCCCTTACGTGAGCCTCACACAGAATTCAATGACATTCAAAATATTGTTCACAAGCACGCAAACATAGTTAGCAACCCATCTTACCAAACCAAATATCTGCGTTGTCCTCCGTATCCAATGCTTGGAAATCAATGACATGTGACGGTGCATCGAATTCGTAGTGACTAGCGGATTCACCCTGCGCCATCTCAGCATCCATCGCCGCAACTATTGTCTCCCCCTAAACAAGCAGATTAGATACATGATGAGTTGTTGAAATGGGGCTAGCAGAGTTAGTTAGTTAAGGTTATTCATTCACAACACATTTAACTGCGTTGCAACAAAATATGCGTTATTACAGCAAACACGCGAGAGCTATATAAAATCCAAATTAATACCAGAAATTGTGTATTGAAGTTAACTACGCAACAAGTTCGTGAAAAAACAAGCAACGTTAGGTAGCATTAGTCGACCAGGTAACGTTAGCTAACTATTGTAAGTTTACTGTTGATCAAAATTCTCTGGGTAAATTATATACAGAAGAGATGTCCATTAAAATACAAAATACTATAATGTACCTCTTAAACACAACCAACACGTAATAGAAATCGCGTGAGCCGTCAGCTGAACTGCAGTGTTGCGAGCGCAAAATAACAAAGGAGGTTTGGCGAAACCGTTTAAAGTTTCTCGCCATTTGAACCAGCCAATCAACAGCCTCGTCCAGATCAATCGGTTTTCCATTGGCTCCCGATTGTCTACGTTACGGAATACTCAAGTTACATTTCCTGTCACGTGAGGAGTTTCTGTAACTTTTTTAAATTTATTTTACCTTTATTTAACTAGGAAAGTCAGTTAATTAAGAACAAATTCTTATTTTCAATGACGGCCTAGGAACGGTGGGTAAACTGCCTTGTTCAAGGGCAGAACGACAGATGTTTACCTTGTCAGCTCGGGGATTCGATCTTGCAAACTTTCGGTTGCCACTAGGCTACCTGCCACCCCAAACTTTAAAACCAACAATCTCTGCCCACATTCTGTTATTTTTCATTTAGTTATATTTTGCTCATTTAGTAGACGCTCTTATCCAGAGAGTGACCAGAGTTGGGGAATAACCTCTACATCTGATTTAAAAAAATACTGTAATGTTAGCACAAATATTGTAATCAGATTACAGATACTTTTGAAAAAGTAGATTATTACTTATTGGATAACTTTTAAATTCAGAAAGGATGTTTGTAAAAAAGAAGAAAAACATTATGACACCTTTGTGTTTTACATTTACATTTACATTTAAGTCATTTAGCAGATGCTCTTATCCAGAGCGACTTACAAATTGGTGCATTCACCTTATGATATCCAGTGGAACAACCACTTTACAATAGTGCATCTAAATCTTTTAAGGGGGGGGGGGGGGGGGGGGGTAGAAGGATTACTTTATCCTATTCCTTAAAGAGGTGGTGTTTCAGGTGTCTATGACATTCAATTCAGCACTGAAAATAGGCTCAAGTAAATATGTTCCACCTGAGCATGTCTGACCACAAGTCAGAGACCACTATGATCACACACCAAATGCATTTGATGGATTATTTTTGTCTTTTTCTAATTCCTCATGGGAAATGTAATCCAAATGTAACTGAAAATAATAGGATTATGTTACTGAGTTTTGATAAACCAAAAATTACATTACTGTTGACAATTTTGGACAGGTAACTATAAGGGATTACACTTAGAAAGTAACCTACCCAAACCTGAGAGCGATTTACAGTCAACTAATGTAGGCATCACAACCACATATCACAGTCATTGCCCTAAAAAAGCAGCTATCAGCAAAAATGTACAGTAACTATAGAAAGTTTTCACATTTTGGGTTACAGCCTGAATTTAAAATGGATTACATTTTGATTTTTCTTTTGTCACTTGCCTACACACAATAACCTATAATGTCAAAGTGGAATTATTATTATTTTATTTTTTTTACTAATTAATTAAAGATTCACTATGTAGAAATCCCTCTGCCATTTCCTGATTGCTAAAATTAGTATAGGTTGCCTAATTTCAGTTTATGTGACAAAACAAGCAAGTATAGTGTAGAGAATCACTGTCTAAACCCCTGTGAAATATCTTTTCCATAACCAAAAATATTGTATTTTCAAACTGTTTGAAGCTAGTGTACAAAACTCGAAAGTAAAAGATGCAAAAATGAAACTTAAAACAGGCAAGCATAGAAATTGTGCGCATAGAACAAATCTACCATTCCTTAGACTTGCTTTCAATGAGAATGACATATCTATAAATCACATTTCTATGTGAATTTTGTCAGGTCTCCCAAAAAGTTACATATTGGAGGTTTAAAAATGAGTATTCAACCCCTTTGTTATTGCAAGCCTAATTAAGTTCTGGAGTAAAAATGTGATTGACAAGTCACATAATAAGCATGCCCACATTCTCATCGACGGGGCTGCAGTGGAGCAGGTTGAGAGCTTCAAGTTCCTTGGTGTCCACATCACCAACAAACTAACATGGTCCAAGCACACCAAGACAGTCGTGAAGCGGGCACAACAAAACCTATTCCCCCTCAGGAGACTGGAAATATTTGGCATGGGTCCTCAGATCCTCAAAAGGTTCTACTGCTGCACCATCGAGAGCATCCTGACTGGTTGCATCACTGCCTGGTATGGCAACTGCTCAGCCTCCGACTGCAAGGCCCTACAGAGGGTAGTGCGAACTGCCCAGTACATCACTGGGGCCAAGCTTCCTGCCATCCAAGACCTCTATACCAGGAGGTGTCAGAGGAAGGCCCTAAAAATTGTCAAAGACTCCAACCACCCTAGTCACAGCCTGTTCTCTCTGCTACCGCATGGCAAGTGATACCAGAGCGCCGAGTCTAGGTCCAAGAGGCTTCTAAACAGCTTCTACCCACAAGCCATAAGACTCCTGAACATCTAGTCAAATGGCTACCCAGACTAGTTGCATTGCCCCCCCCCCCCCCCCCCCCCCCCCCCCCCACACCACTGCCATTCTCTGTTGTCATCTATGCATAGTCACTTTAATAACTCTACCTACATGTACATACTACCTCAACTAACCGGTACCCTCACACATTTACTCTGTACCGGCACCACCCTGTATATATTGTTATTTTTTACTGATGCTCTTTAATTAGTTGTTACTTTTATCTCATTCTTATCCATATTTTGTGAAACTGCACTGTTGGTTAGGGGCTTGTAAGTAAGCATTTCACTGTAAGGTCAACACCTGTTGTATTCGGCGCATGTGACTAATAACATTTGATTTGATTTGACTAACTCTGTGTGCAATAATAGTGTTCAACATGGTTTTTGAATGACTACCTTATCTTTCTACCCCACACATACAATGATCTGTAAGGTCCCCCAGTCGAGCACTGTATTTCAAACACAGATTTAACCACAAAGACCAGGGAGGTTTTCCAATGCCTCGCAAAGGGCACCTATTGGTAGATGGGTCAAATAAAAAAAAATCTAACATTGAATATTCCTTTAAGCATGGTGAAGTTAATAATTACACTTTGAATGGTGTATCAATTCACACAGTCATTACAAAGATACAGGCGTCCTTACTAACTCAGTTGCCGGAGAGGAAGGAAACCGCTCAGGGATTTCTCCATGAGGCCAATGGTGACTTTAAAACAGTTACAGAGTTTAATGGCTGTGATATAAGAAAACTGAGGATGG
This sequence comes from Salmo salar, assembly GCF_965601325.2. Classification (NCBI taxonomy): domain Eukaryota; kingdom Metazoa; phylum Chordata; class Actinopteri; order Salmoniformes; family Salmonidae; genus Salmo; species Salmo salar. The sequence continues at coordinate 30,833,607 of NC_138303.1, read as the reverse complement.
ATCAACCACATTGTAGTTACTCAACAATACTAACCTAATTGACAGAGTGAAAAGAAGGAAGCCTGTACAGAATACAAATATTCCAAAACAGACACTAAACTAATACTGCAAAAGAAATGCGGCAAAGCAATTCACTTTTTGTTCTGAACACAAAGTGGAATGTTTGAGGCAAATCCAATAAAACTCATTACTGAGTACCTCTCCATATTATCAAGCATTGTGGTGGCTTCATCATGTCATGGTTATGCTTGTAATTGTTAAGGACTGGGGAGTTTTTCAGGATAAAAAATAAACGGAATGGAGCTACGCAAAGGCTAAATCCTAGAGGAAAATGCACTTTTCAGCAGGACAATAACATACAACACAAGGCCAAATCTACACTGGAGTTGCTTACCAAGAAGACAGTAAATGTTCCTGAGTGGCTGAGTTACAGTTTTGACTTAAATCTACTTGAAAATCTATGTCAAGACCTGAAAATGGTGGTCTAACAATGATCAACAACCAATTTGACAGTGCTTGAAGAATTAAAAAAAATAATAACAGGCAAGTGTTTCCCAATCAAGGTGTGGAAAGCTCTTAGAGACTGACCCCAGAAAAGACTCACGGCTGTAATCGCTGCCAAAGTATTGACTCAGGGGTGTGAATACTTATGTAAGTATGATATTCATATTTCTGTATTTCATTTTCAATAAATTAGCAACGATTTCTAAAAACACGTCTTCATTTTGTTATTATTCAATCCAGGATTCAATCAACTGCAGATAATACATGTGCATTTGCACAGAAGCATGCCCTGTATGCCTAATATTCATGAAGTGGGAAACAAGTATCTATTTTTGCAAGTTAGGCCTACTTATTTAGGCCGATATAACAAATTATATGGATACAAAGGCAAAATAGACTTGGGTCTTTAATAAACACTCAGTGCAAATAATATTTTTCAGATATAAAGACAAAATAATATGATTCATGTGCAATGCTTGTGACAATACTAAATTCATTAATCATAATAAACAATAATACAGTAGAAAGAAATTAGATGAAAACAAATATGATATGTACAGTTGAAGTCGGAAGTTTATATACACTTAGGTTGGAGTCATTAAAACTCGTTTTACAACCACTCCACAAATGTCTTGTTATTAACAAACTATAGTTTTGGCAAGTCGGTTAGGACATCTACTTCGCGCATGACACAAGTCATTTTTCCAACAATTGTTTACAGACAGATTATTTCACTTATAATTCACTGTATCACAATTCCAGTGGATCAGAAGTTTACATACACTAAGTTGACTGTGCCTTTAAACAGCTTGGAAAAGTCCAGGAATGATGTCATGGCTTTAGAAGCTTCTGATAGGCTAATTGACATAATTTGAGTCAATTGGAGGTGTACCTGTGGATGTATTTCAAGGCCTACCTTCAAACTCAGTGCCTCTTTGCTTGACATCATGGGAAAATCAAAAGAAATCAGCCAAGACCTCAGAAAACAAATTGTAGACCTCCACAAGTCTGGTTCATCCTTGGGAGCAATTTCCAAACGCCTGAAGGTACCTTCGTTCATCTGTACAAACAATAGTACGCAAGTATTGACACCATGGTACCACGCAGCCGTCATACAGCTCAGGAAGGAGACGCGTTCTGTCTCCTAGAGATGAACGTACTCTGGTGCGAAAAGTACAAATCAATTCTTGAACAACAGCAAAGGACCTTGTGAAGATGCTGGAGGAAACAGGTACAAAAGTGTCTATATCCACAGTAAAACGAGTCCTATATCGACATAACCTGAAAGGCTGCTCAGCAAGGAAGAAGCCACTGCACCAAAACCGCCATAAAAAAGCCAGACTATGGTTTGCAACTGCACATGGGGACAAACATCGTACTTTTTAGAGAAATGTCCTCTGGTCTGACGAAACAAAAATAGGACTGTTTGGCCATAATGACCGTTGTTATGTTTGGAGGAAAAAGGGGGAGGCTTTCAAGCCGAAGAACACCATCCCAACCGTGAAGCACGGGGGTGGCAGCATCATGTTGTGGGGGTGCTTTGCTGCAGCAGGGACTGGTGCACTTCACAAAATAGATGGCATCATGAGGGAGGAAAATTGGGTGGATATATTGAAGCAACATCTCAAGTCATCAGTCAGGAAGTTAAAGTTTGGTCGCAAATGGGTCTTCCAAATGGACAATGACCCCAAGCATACTTCCAAAGTTGTGGCAAAATGGCTTAAGGACAACAAAGTCAAGGTATTGGAGTGGCCATCACAAAGCCCTGACCTAAATCCTATAGAAAATTTGTGGGCAGAACTGAAAAAGCGTGTGCGAGCAAGGAAGCCTACAGGCCTGACTCAGTTACACCAGCTCTGTCAGGAGGAATGGGCCACAATTCACCCTACTTATTGTGGGAAGCTTGTGGAAGGCTACCCAAAACGTTTGACCCAAGTTAAACAATTTAAAGGCAATGCTACCAAATACTAATTGAGTGTATGTAAACTTCTGACCCACTGGGAATGTGATGAAATTAATAAAAGCTGAAATAAATCATTCTCTCTACTATTATTCTGACATTTCACATACTTAAAATGAAGTGGTGATCCTAACGGACTTTTAACAGGGATTTTTTTTACTAGGATTAAATGTCAGGAATTGTGAAAAACTGAGTTTAAATGTAGTTGGCTAAGGTGTATGGTAACTTTGGACTTCAACTGTATGTCACAATGCTAATGTCTGCATGCAGGATATTTCAAGCGTTTGTTCAATTAAAAAAAGACAATAAAACAGAGATGGGTGTGGTTGGAGTGAATACACCTTCCTCCGGAGAATGCTACATTTTCTGGATCATGACCTGAAATGTACCTGTGGATAAATGAATAATGTGTCAGAAGAACATAAGTACTGTTCATCTCAAGATCATCTTGATCAATCATCACATACCAACTTCACACACAAAAGTTCTGCAGCTGCAGAGAGCATCTTGACTGGCTGCATCACCGCTTGGTACAACAACTGCAAGGCACCTGATCACAAGGCACAACAGAGGGTGGTGAGTACAGTACAGCCCAGTACATCTCTAGGGCTGAGCTCCCTGCCATCCAGGACCTCTATAACAGGTGGTGTCAGAGGAAGGCCCTAAAAATTGTCAGACTCCAGCCATCCAAGCCATAGACTGTTCTCTCTGCATGGCAAGCGGTACCAGTGCACCAAGTCTGGAACCAACAGCACCCTGAAAAGCTTCTACCTCCAAGCCATAAGACTGCTAAACAGCTAATCAAATGGCTACCTGGACTACCTTCATTTACCCTTTTTTTGCACTAATTCTCTTGCACTGGCTCTATGCACACACACTGGACTCTGCACACACACACACACTCACTTACACCACAACCCACACAATACAAATCAAATTGTATTTGTCACATGTGCCGAAAACATCAGGTGTAGACCTTACAGTTAAATGATTACTTACAAGCCCTTAAAACCTCTTTGGGATAGGGGGTAGCATTGGGAAGTTTGGATGAAAAGTGTGCCCAGAGTAAACTGCCTGTTACTCAGGCCCAGAAGCTGGAATATGCATATAATTAGTAGATTTGGATCGAAAAAACTCTAAAGTTTCCAAAACTGTTAAAATAATGTCTGTGAGTATAACAGAACTCATATGGCAGGCGAAAACCTGAGAAAAATCCAACCAGAAAGTGGGAATTCTGAGGTTTGTAGTTTTCAAGTGAATGCCTATCGAATATCCAGTCTCTGTGGGGTCAGATTGCACTTCCTAAGGCTTCCAGTAGATGTCAACAGTTTGTAGAAGTTGTTTCAGGCTTCTATTGTGAAAGGGGAGAGAATAAGAGCACTCAGAGTAAGTGGCTCAGCTGAAAGCCATGAGTTGTTTATCGCGCATGGCCGTGAGCACAACGTTCGTTCCCTTTCCTTTCTAATGAAAACGGTATTGTCCGGTTGAAACATTATTGAATATTTATGATAAAAACACCCCAAGGATTGACTAGAAACATCATTTGACATGTTTCTACAAACTTTAATGGAACGTTTTAGACTTTTCGTCTGGATGTTGTGCCCGCGCTTTGTGTGCATATGGATTACTGAACTAAACGCGCGAACAAAAAGGAGGTTTTTGGACATAAAGATTAACTTTATCGAACAAAACAAACATTTATTGTGTAACATGGAGTCCTGGGAGTGCCACCAGATGAATATCATCAAAGGTTAGTGATGAATTTTAACGCTATTTCTGACTTTTGTGACACCTCTCCTTGGCTGGAAAATGTCTGTATGGTTTTTTGTGGCTAGGTGCTGTCCTAACATAATCGCATGGTGTGCTTTCGCCGTAAAGCCTTTTTGAAATCGGACACTGTGGTTGGATTAACAAGAAGTTTCTCTTTAAAATGGTGTATAATACTTGTATGTTTGAGGAATTTTAATTATGAGATTTCTGTTGTTTGAATTTGGCGCCCTGCAATTTCACTGGCTGTAGGCCAGGTGTTCCGCTAGCGGAACCCCCTTCCCAGAAAGGTTAACCAACAATGTAGTTATAATAAAAAATAGACATATTATATATAATTAAGGAGCAACAATACAATAATTTATGTCAATTCAATTTATGATATCTACCAGTGAAAATCAGAAAAATCTACAGGAAAACTCATAAAAAAAACATAGGATTTTTCACACAGGGTGCCTTTCCTTCGCTGGGTGGAACGTTTGGGAACTTTAGAGTATAGCCACTTCTCCAGGCACCTCTACACCACTGCATTGGGCCCGATGGAAAGACAGCAGTCACACACAGCATCATGTTAAAGGATAAGCTGTCCATAAACTTGGATATAATAAGCAAGTAGGTCCAAATCATAACAATACAAAAAAACATTAGGCATTTCCCAATCGAAATGTACAACTATTAGTTCCCATTGCAAAAACATTTCATGTTTAGCACACAAAGTAACCGGTGACCTAAAGTTTTAAGTGGAACTGACAGCGTTTTAACCACTTTGCAGATATGAAACAAACAGACAATCATAATATCAGTCAAACATATCAAATTCCCAGTTGATTCTATAAAACCAACTTCATAAGAAGTTTTAAAAATAGGTTCTATTTGACTCAATGTTCCACAACGTATACTAAGGCATTGTTGGCAGAATAGATGGATGAAGTTCAATGCTTGATTAATATAATTCACCAAAACATTTCTTGGTAGACCAAAAAATATTGCTATCAGGTTGTAAATCACAGGTGGCATGGCACATTGTTTGCTGCCTCCATTGGGGGTGATCTGTTTCAGTTTCAATGACTCAATATTCTCGACAAAAACGGACGAGTGTAACTAAGGCTGGGAATGTCAATACAATCAAACTAGCAAGGGCATTTGTCACAAGTCAGTCATAATGTCGCTAATAGGCTAGCATATCTATTTATGTAGCAAGCTAAAAACACAGAGCTTAACGTTAGTTAGATAGCTAACTAGCTAGCTGTAAGAAGGATGTCATGGCATTGGAGGACTGGGTGAGTGAATGACTTTTCCCCCTCATATTGTTTTTCTTTGGCTATACACATCTAGAGATGCAGGTGTCATTTGGTTAGCTACTAAGAACTTGAACGATTGTTATCCAGTTAGCATATCTCTTGTATTCGCAAATTCACTCTGGCTATCTACTCCGATTTCAGAGCACTCTCATCTGAGTGTGCCAGAGCGCAGAACTACTGATGATTTTATGAACGTGCAACACCCGCTGAATATGATCAGTGTCAGTAAACGTAGGCAAAAAAAGTTATAGTTAGTCAAGAACTCTCTAGATAACATGTAAACAGCCTAACCAGCTCTGCTATGGCGAGTAAAATGGTCAGTGAGGTGTTCGCTCATTTGTGTCTGGAAGTAGCTAGCTAGCGAGCTAGTCAACTTTAGCCAGTTAGCATGAAAATAACAAATGATGGTACCACTAAGCCCAAACCAGATGGGATGGCGTATTGCTGCAGAATGCTGTGGTAGCCATGCTGTTTAAGTGTGCCTTGAATTCTAAATAAATCACAGACAGTGTCACCAGCAAAGCACCCCCACACATCACACCTCCTCCTCCATGCTTCACGGTGGGAACCACACATGCGGAGGTCATCCGTTCACCTACTCTGCGTCTCACAAAGACACGGCGGTTGGAACCAAAAATCTCAATTTTGGACTAATCAGACCAAAGGACAGATTTCCACCGGTCTAATGTCCATTGCTCGTGTTTCTTGAACCAGGCAAGTCTCTTCTTATTGGTGTCCTTTAGTAGGGGTGTCTTTGCAGCAATTCGACCATGAAGGCCTGATTCACAAAGTCTCCCCTGAACAGTTGATTTTGAGATGTGTCTGTTACTTGAACTCTGTGAAGCATTTGTTTGGGCTGTTAACTCTAATGAACTTATCATCTGCAGCAGAGGTAACTCTGGGTCTTCCATTCCTTTGGCAGTCCTCATGAGAGCCAGTTTCATCATAGCGCTTGATGGTTTTTGCGACTGCACTTGAAGAAACTTTCAAAGTTCTTGAAATTTTCCGTATTGATTAACCTTCATGTCTTAAAGTAATGATGGACTGTTGTTTCTCTTTGCTTATTTGAGCTGTTCTTGCCATAATATGGACATGGTATATTTTACCAAATAGGGCTATCTTCTGTATACCACCCCTACCTTGTCACAACACAACTGATTGGCTCAAACGCATTAAGGAAAGAAATGACACAAATTTACTTTTAACAAGGCACACCTGTTAATTGAAATGCATTCCTGGTGACTACCTAATGAAGCTGGTTGAGAGAATGCCATAGTGTGCAAAGCTGTCATCTAGGCAAAGGGCTATTTGAAGATGGCTATTTGAAGATTCTCAAATATATTTAGATTTGTTTAACACTTTTTTGGTTACTACATGATTCCATATGTGTTATTTCACAGTTTTGATGTCTTCTACAATGTAGAGAATAGTAAAACTAAAGAAAAACCCTTGAATAAGTAGCTGCTCTAAAACGTTTGACCGGTAGTGTACGTAATTACCAAACATTCTAAGAATTTATGAAAATGACCATATCTGAGTGGTCACTTGTCATAAAATATATACATATTCTTCCTGGGGGTGTATATGACAGATTTGAATAAGATTTCATGTTGCTAAAATGCTATTAGTTCCACTTTAAATGCACAAGGTTTCACACACAAGTTATTTTCAAAGAGATGACTAACAGCAAGCATGCGCAATAAAAATAACACAGTTCCACTCACCAGATGATGATAATTTGAAACTTAACTTCTTGTTGAGAGTTATTCTTTAAAAGGGAGAAGCTAACAAATTAGCAACCACATCCTCTTTGATAACACCTGCTGCAGCAGCCGCAAACTAGCCGACAACAAAAGCTAGCTAGCTAGACCGTGGGAAAACCACTGCTCACTATTGCTCAGTGACCTGTTGGCCTTGTAAGGATCGACACTGGTAGACGAGATGCAAGTACAGGGAGTGAACATTTAATTAGCAACGGACATGGAAGAGGACAGGACAGTGTCTGGACATGAACACATAACGACAATAATGCAGACATAGGGAACAAACGGGGGAGCAGACAGTTATAGACGGGGCAATCAACAAAGGGAAGGAGTCCAGGTGAGTCCAATGAGCGCTTCTGCGCGTAATGATGATGACAGGTGTGCGTAATGAAGGGCAGCCTGGTGCCCTCGAGGACAAGAGAGGGGGAGCGGGCGCAGGCGTGACAGTACCCCCCCCCCCCCCCCCCGGCGTCCCACCTGGGCGAGCTTGACTGGCCGTCCGAGGCATGGGTGCTGGACAAGCCGGCTGGGGCGTAGAAATCTGACGAACCGGCAGAGGCGTGGGAGCCCGACGATCCAACTGAGGCGTGAAAGCCCGACGATTCCACTGAGGCATGGGAGCCCGACGATCCCACCGAGGCAAGAAGATCTCGAGCCGCCAGCTAAGGCGTGGAAGCCCGGTGAGCTAGCTGATGCACCCCCGGTTCCCTCGTTGATGGCACCCGGACCCGACGTCACCAACCAAAACAAAAAACAAAACTCCCTGATGCTTCTTTTAGTGGTGTCAGCATTCTGTAAGGCTTGACGCTGGTAGACGAGAAGTAAGTACAGGGAGTGAACATTTAATTAACAACGGACATGGAACAGGACAGCGTCTGGACATGAACACAGAACGACATTAATGCAGACACAGGGAACAAATGGGGGAGCAGAAAGTTATAGACGAGGCAATCAACAAAGGGAAGGAGTCCAGGTGAGTCCAATGAGCGGCTGCTGCGCGTAATGATGGTGACAGGTGTGCGTAGTGAAGGGCAGCCTGGCGCTCTCGAGGGAGAGCGGGAGCAGGCGTGTCAGGCCTTCATGAAGGCAGAAGTTTCTATAAGTTTATGAAAAAATGGTCTCACCCATTAAGTCAAAATGTGATTGGTGGAGTCTACTGTCACTCCAAAATGAGTGACAGTAGAATTATCTAGCTTCTGATGTCCTAGGCAATGGCTGAGTTAGCTAGCTAGATTTATCTCCCCAGAGACCAGCAAAGAAAAATCCTGATTGGATCTTTTTTCTCTTCAGTATTAACCCTTTCCTTTCCAACAAAAACTGAAGAGGTGAAATCAGAATATCATTGAAAGTAATAATATAATTATAATCATTATTATATTATTATAACAGTTCTTTTTTTAATCCTTAGCCCTTCTCTGAAGGCGTAGAAGGCCCATTGTTCCCCACTGTGTTTGGGTTAGTAATAATTTGTAGAGCGGCTCTATCTTCCCTCAGCATGCATTTATTCACTATTCTGAATGTCTAAAGAATCCATATGTTGATCTGAAATATGAACACAGAAATACTGGACATTTTGAACTCTTATTATGGTGATGATTGGTCTTGACTTGGTGAACCCCTTATCCCCCTCCAGGTCTCGGTCTTGACTCAGACTCCATTTGCTCCGGTCTTGGTCTTGAATCGGTCTCGCTTTAGGTAGTCTCGAACTCAACATTGCATATAATTGTATATTCTCAATATATATTATCAATATTGAGATGTGAGACCAAATATTGGTATAATAACGGTGAGACATGAAAATAAACAGAGGTCCTTTCGCACCAGCAAGCGGTTGGCCAAAATAATGCCTGAATAGGAAGCGTTAAAGACAGAAAGAAATAATGAATTATGAAAATCAGATTATTATATTTCTTATTATTTACTCATTGATATGTTTATTAAATGTGGTTCCATCTGGTGGCTATATCCGAATAGTTTTAATATGGATCCTCTTACTCACCATAGGCAAGGAGTTGAGAATGAAACAAAGCAAATATAATTCAGAATCAGTTGTGTAGTATCTTAGGATGCTACTTAGATCGATGACTCTGGACACGTAAGTACGTTTTAGTATTTAATTGTAACTTAGAGTAACATTACATGAATGCACCTGGCGTAAGCTACCTGAGACTTCCCTTGAGCACAGTTATATGGCAGACATTTAAAGGGCTACGCATAGTGGAAAGCAAACTCCATATTGAGTCCTTGCTATATATATATATATATATATATATATATATATATATATATATATATATATATATATATATACAATTTTATATATATATATTTATATGTATATATATATATATACAGTGGGGAGAACAAGTATTTGATACACTGCCGATTTTGCAGGTTTTCCTACTTACAAAGCATGTAGAGGTCTGTAATTTTTATCATAGGTACACTTCAACTGTGAGAGACGGAATCTACAACAAAAATCCAGAAAATCACATTGTATGATTTTTAAGTAATTCATTTGCATTTTATTGCATGACATAAGTATTTGATCACCTACCAACCAGTAAGAATTCCGGCTCTCACAGACCTGTTCGTTTTTCTTTAAGAAGCCCTCCTGTTCTCCACTCATTACTTGTATTAACTGCACCTGTTTGAACTCGTTACCTGTATAAAAGACACCTGTCCACACACTCAATCAAACAGACTCCAACCTCTCCACAATGGCCAAGACCAGAGAGCTGTGTAAGGACATCAGGGATAAAATTGTAGACCTGCACGAGGCTGGGATGGGCTACAGGACAATAGGCAAGCAGCTTGGTGAGAAGGCAACAACTGTTGGCGCAATTATTAGAAAATGGAAGAAGTTCAAGATGAAGGTCAATCACCCTCGGTCTGGTGCTCCATGCAAGATCTCACCTCGTGGGGCATCAATGATCATGAGGAAGGTGAGGGATCAGCCCAGAACTACACGGCAGGACCTGGTCAATGACCTGAAGAGAGCTGGGACCACAGTCTCAAAGAAAACCATTAGTAACACACTACGCCGTCATGGATTAAAATCCTGCAACGCACGCAAGGTCCCCCTGCTCAAGCCAGTGCATGTCCAGGCCCGTCTGAAGTTTGCCAATGACCATCTGGATGATCCAGAGGAGGAATGGGAGAAGGTCATGTGGTCTGATGAGACAAAAACAGAGCTTTTTGGTCTAAACTCCACTCGCCGTGTTTGGAGGAAGAAGAAGGATGAGTACAACCCCAAGAACACCATCCCAACCGTGAAGTATGGAGGTGGAAACATTATTCTTTGGGGATGCTTTTCTGCAAAGGGGACCGTATTGAGGGGAGGATGGGGCCATGTATCGCGAGATCTTGGCCAACAACCTCCTTCACTCAGTAAGAGCATTGAAGATGGGTCGTGGCTGGGTCTTCCAGCATGACAATGACCTGAAACACACAGCCAGGGCAACTAAGGAGTGGCACCGTAAGAAGCATCTCAAGGTCCTGGAGTGGCCTAGCCAGTCTCCAGACCTGAACCCAATAGAAAATCTTTGGAGGGAGCTGAAAGTCCGTATTGCCCAGCGACAGCCCCGAAACCTGAAGGATCTGGAGAAGGTCTGTATGGAGGAGTGGGCCAAAATCCCTGCTGCAGTGTGTGCAAACCTGGTCAAGAACTACAGGAAACGTATGATCTCTGTAATTGCAAACAAAGGTTTCTGTACCAATTATTCTGTTTTTCTGATGTATCAAATACTTATGTCGTGCAATAAAATGCAAATTAATTACTTAAAAATCATACAATGTGATTTTCTGGATTTTTGTTTTAGATTCCATCTCTCACAGTGGAAGTGTACCTATGATAAAAATTACAGACCACTACATGCTCTGTAAGTAGGAAAACCTGCAAAATCGGCAGTGTATCAAATACTTGTTCTCCCCACTGTATATATATATATATATAGCAATGTCCACAATTCAATATCCCTTTTTTATAAAGTCTTTTGAGAAGATCAGAGTGGACTACCCTCACTTCCTTGACCTCTAATAACATGATCTCCCTTAGGATCTGAAATTGTCTGGTAGACATCTCTCTCTAATAGAGCATCTCAGAGGTGGTGTAGCTGGTGTCACCAGCACTTCACCACTTGCTGATGTAACAAAGTCATTTTGTGGAGACTTCAAAGGAAGTGGTTGTCCCGGACTGGTGGTCTCAGGAAGTTGAGTCTTGTTGGTCTCAGGTTGTTTGTCCAACTGCATCTCTGGGGAATGTTCCAATGTCTTGTCCTGCTCGTTTAAACATTGATCCAAGTCCATGGATAGAACTGAAATTGGAGCTCGGAACTGATCCACGTCTCCTTAGTCTTTGTCCACTTCCATTGATCACATTATATGATACTGGTCCTGAGCAATCCTCGATTGTAGCTGGAATTCATTTGGGACCAAACCCATAGTTTCTTGTGTAGACATCGTCTCCAGGTGAGACACTTCTGAGTTTGGCTCTGTTGTCATGATTTCGTTTTTGATTCCATTGTTTTTGTTGTATTTTCACTTTCAAGTAAAAAGTGATCCTGATGAGATCCAAGGTTGACCTTAACCTCCTTGGAATCAGCATTTTTGCAGATGAGAACCCAGTTGTAGCTTGAGGAGTGATCCTGTAGATAAACAAGAATCTTGACGCCTTTGTTTCAATGCTGTCCCCTTGCATCTTCCTCATCCCCTCCTTCAAGTTCTGAACCGCACGTTCTGCTAATCCATTTGAAGATGGGTGAAAAGGGGCTGACGTTACATGCTGAATTCCATTTTGCTTCATGAAACTTGTGTGCTTGTGAAACAAGTAGCATTGTCGCTAACCAACATTTGAGGCAATCCCATGACACTGAAGCTTTATCTCAACTTCTCAATCATAGCGTGTGATGGTGATGTGCTCATGGGGTAACATTCATCCACTTTGAATGAGAATTGATCAGCACAAGGAATATTTTTCCTAGGAAGGATCCAGCCCACATGTGTTCATGGTTTTCCTGGCCATTTCCATGGATGTAATGGCACGGTGGGGGGTGACTTCCTATTACTCTGACAATCTGTACACAGGCTGACCTCATTTTCCACGTCTTTGTCCATCTTTGGCCACCTCGCTTAGTCTTTCATTCTCGACGTACCTGGATGCGACCGGTGCAACAACTACAGTAGCATACCCCGCCCTTGTGGTGGGATAACTACTCTTGAACCCCATAGTACGTACACACCCATCTCGAACACTCAAGGCCAAGTGGTGAGCGTAGTAAGGCATTATCTGAGGCTCTGTCACTGTAGGCCATCCTTTCAGGATAAATTCATGCACTTGTGATAGCGTTACATCCTTTAAAGTCCATTGCCTGATATGTTCTGTGTTCACCGATGCATCATCCAACACATCGATCGTCAAGACTTGCTAATTTACTCCTTCCTGAGTGATGATTTCTGGAACGGGCAGTCTACTCAGAGCATCAGTGTTCCCATGGTATCTACCTGGCTTGTAGATTATTCTGTACTCGTAGGCCCTGAGCCACACAGCCCAACGATGAACTCTTGGAGATACCATTGTGGTACTGGCTTTTGTTCATGGAACATAGAGCTCAGAGGCTTATGGTCGGTCACAATAGTGAATGTTCTGCTCCATTCTCCATCTGGTGTGATAGAACCGCCCCCACACCATACGATGAGGCGTCACACGATAAGATGAGGTCTGTCTGCTGAGTTGTGCCCCAGTACTTCTGCTGTTTTCAGACGTAGCAAAAGCTTCTTCCTGTATTTCTGACCATTTCCAGGCCACACCCTTCCTTAACAGTTGATGCAGTGGAGCTAAGAGGGTAGAGAGGTTAGGGAGGAAGCGATAGGATTTCAGCTCTGTAATGCTTGTCAAATCAAATCAAATCAAATATTATTTGTCACTTGCGCCGAATACAACAGGTGTAGACCTTACAGTGAAATGCTTACTTACAAGCCCTTAACCAACAATGCCATTTTAAGAAAAATAAGTGTTAAGTAAAAAATAGATAAGTAAAAAAAAATAAAAAAAATTGTTAAAGAGCAGCAGTAAAATAAGTGTAGCGAGGCTATATACAGAGGGTACCGGTACAGAGTCAATGTGCGGGGGCACAGGTTAGTCGAGGTAATTGAGGTAATATGTACATGTAGGTAGAGTTAAAGTGACTATGCACAGATAATAACCAGAGAGTGGGGGGGGGGGGGGGGGGGGACGATGACAATGCAAATAGTCTGGGTAACCATTTGATTAGCTGTTCAGGAGTTTTATGGCTTGGGGGTAGAAGCTGTTAAAAAGCCTTTTGGGCCTAGACTTGGCGCTCCGGTACCGCTTGCCGTGCGGTAGCAGAGAGAACAGTCTATGACTAGGTGGCTGGAGTCTTTGACAATTTTTAGGGCCTTCCTCTGACACCGCGTGGTATAGAGGTCCTGGATGGCAGGAAGCTTGTCTCCGGTGATGTACTGGGCCGTCGGAGGCCGAGCAGTTGCCATACCAGGCAGTGATGCAACCAGTCAGGATGCTCTCGATGGTGCAGTTGTAGAACTTTTTTAGGATCTTAGGACTCTTGCCAAATCTTTTCTTTCTCCTGAGGGGGAATATACTTTGTCGTGCCCTCTTCACGACTGTCTTGATGTGTTTGGACCATAAAAGTTTGTTGGTGATGTGGACACCAAGGAACTTGAAGCTCTCAACCTGTTCCACTACAACCCCGTCGATGAGAATGGGGGCGTGCTCGGTCCTCCTTTTCCTGTAGTCCACAATCATCTCCTTTGTCTTGATCATATTGAGGGAGAGGTTGTTATCCTGGCACCACACGGCCAGGTCTCTGACCTTCTCCCTATAGGCTGTCTCATCGTTGTCTGTGATCAGGCCTACCACTGTTGTGTCGTCGGCAAATGTAATGATGGTGTTGGAGTTGTGCTTGGCTATGCAGTGATGAGTGAACAGGGAGTGCAGGAGGGGACTGAGCACGGACCCCTGAGGGGCCCCCGTGTTGAGGATCAGTGTGGCAGATGTGTTGTTACCTACCCTTACCACCTGGGGGTGGCCCGTCAGGAAGTCTAGGATCCAGTTGCAGAGGGAGGAGTTTAGTCCCAGGGTCCTTAGCTTAGTGATGAGCTTTGAGGGCACTTTGGTGTTGAACGCTGAGCTGTAGTCAATGAGTAGCATTCTCACGTAGGTGTTCCTTTTGTCTAGTTGGGAAAGGGCAGTGTGGAGTGCAATAGAGATTGCATCATCTGTGGATCTGTTGGGGCGGTATGCAAATTGGAGTGCGTCTAGGGTTTCTGGGATAAAGATGTTGATGTGAGTCATGACCAGCCTTTCAAAGCACTTCCTGGATACAGACTTGAGTGCTATGGGTCGGTAGTCATTTAGACAGGTTACCTTAGTGTTCTTGGGCACAGGGACTATGGTGGTCTGCTTGAAACATGTTGGTATTGCAGACTCAGCCAGGGACAGGTTGAAAATGTCAGTGAAGACACCTGCCTGTTGATCAGCGCCTGCTCGGAGTACACGTCCTGGTAATCTGTCTGGCCCTGCGGCCTTGTGAATGTTGACCTTTTTAAAGGCCTTACTCACATCGGCTACGGAGAGCGTGATCACACAATCGTCCGGAGCATCTGATGCTCTCATGCATGCTTCAGTGTTGCTTGCCTCGAAGCGAGCATAGAAGTAATTTAGCTTGTTTTGGTAGGCTCATGTCACTGGGCAGCTCGCCGCTGTGCTTCCCTTTGTGGTCTGTAATAGTTTGCAAGCCCTGCCATATCCGACGAGCGTCGGAGGACGGATGAGTTTTACGCACTATGCTCTTCTTGATCTTGTGTGGACTACTACTTGGTGGCTGAGCCGTTGTTGCTCCTAGACGTTTCCACGTCACAATAACAGCACTTACAGTTGACCGGGGCAGCTCTAGCATGGCAGAAATTTGATGAACTGACTTGTTGGAAGGTGGAAATAGCCGAATCCACTAATTTGAAGGGGTGTCCACATACTTTTGTAGCGTATATTAGTATCAATGTAGCGTGTATTAGTATCTTAGGATGCTTCTTAGATCGATGACTTCGGACACATAAGTACCTTTTAGTATTTAATTGTAACTTAAAAATAACATTGCAAGAATGCACCTGGCATAAGCTACCTGAGGCTTCTCTTGAGCACAATTATATGGCAGACATTTTAAGGGCTAGAGATAGCGGAAAGCAAACTCCATATTGAGGTGATACTGCAATCTATTTATAAACATAATACTTAAAATAAATATACCAGGTTACTACAAGTTGTCACGCCCTGACCTGAGAGAGCCTTATTTATGTCTCTATGTAGGTTGGTCAGGGTGTGATTTGGGTGGGCATTCTATGTCCTTTTTTCTATGCTTTGTATTTCTTTGTTTTGGCCTGGTATGGCTCTCAATCAGGGACAGCTGTACATTGTTGTCGCTGATTGGGAGTCATACTTAGGCAGCCTGTTTTCCTTTGGGGTTTGTGGGTAGTTAATTTCTGTTTAGTGTTTTGCACCTAACAGAACTGTTTGGCTGTCGGTTTCTTGTTTTTTTGTTTAAAGTGTTCTATCTTTAATAAATTCATGATGAGCACTAACCACGCTGCGCCTTGGTCTACTCTCTTCAACGACGGCCGTTACAGAACTACCCACCAACAGAAGACCAAGCAGCGTGGTTTGGAGCATCGGGGGGAAGGATGGACATGGGAGTTGGAACGTCAACTCTGGGAGGACAAGCGAAGGGAGCTATGGGAACCTGAGAGGCCGCCCCAAAACATTTTTTTTGGGGGGGGCACACGGTTAGTTTGGCAGGGCCAGGGTTGAGCCCTAAGTCAACTCCCCGTGCTTACCAGAGGCAGCGTGGTACTGGTCAGGCCCCGTGCTATGGGGTGATGCCCACGGCGTCGAGGCCGAGTATCCACAGGCCGGTGTGCTCGGTGCCAGCGTCCTGGATTTGCCGTGGGGAAGTGTGCACCCAGCCAGTACGGGCGGTGCCAGTCCTGCTCCTGCTCCTGCACTAGCCCAGTGGTGCGTGTCCCTAGTCTGGCGCTTCCTAAGCCAGCCCCACGCATCAGGCCTTCAGTGCGCAGTCCCCGTCCAGGGTGTCCGGCAACAGTGCCTCGTCCAGAGTGTCCGGCAACAGTGCCTCGTCCAGAGTGTCCGGCAACAGTGCCTCGTCCAGAGTGTCCGGCAACAGTGCCTCGTCCAGAGTGTCCGGCGACAGTGCCCCGTGCAGAGCTTCCGGCGACAGTGCCCCGTAGAGAGACGGCCCACAGTCCGGAGCTCCCAGAGTCGCCCTACAGTCCGGAGCTCCCAGAGTCTCCCTACAGTCCGGAGCTCCCAGAGTCGCCCTACAGTCCGGCGCAGCCAGAGTCGCCCGCCTGTCCTCCGGCGCAGCCAGAGTCGCCCGCCTGTCCTCCGGCGCAGCCAGAGTCGCCCGCCTGTCCTCCGGCGCAGCCAGAGTCGCCCTCCAGTCCGGGGCCCGCGGCGAGGGACCCCGCTCTAGAGGCGCCACCAAAGTGGGGTGAGCCAGTGGTGGAGCGGGGTCTGCGTCCCGCTCCAGAGCCGCCACCGCAGAGAAATGCCCACCCAGACCCTCCCCTATAGGTTCAGGTTTTGCGGCCGGAGTCCGCACCTTTGGGGGGGGGGGGGGGGGGGGGGGGTACTGTCACGCCCTGACCTGAGAGAGCCTTTTTTATGTCTCTATTTAGGTTGGTCAGGGTGTGATTTGGGTGGGCATTCTATATCCTTTTTTCTATCCTTTGTATTTCTTTGTTTTGGCCTGGTATGGCTTTCAATCAGGGACAGCTGTACATCGTTGTTGCTGATTGGGAGTCATACTTAGGCAGCCTGTTTTCCTTTGGGGTTTGTGGGTAGTTAATTTCTGTTTAGTGTTTTGCACCTGACAGAACTGTTTGGCTGTCGGTTTCTTGTTTTTTTGTTTAAAGTGTTCTATCTTTAATAAATTCATGATGAGCACTAACCACGCTGCGCCTTGGTCTACTCTCTTCAACGACGGCCGTTACACAAGTTGGATCGTCCTTAATCTATGCTTCGCGTTCTTAGGAAACTATGCAGTATTTAGTTTTTTTATGTATTATTTCTTACACTGTTACAATGAACAATGGATCGGATCCCAGCAGGCGACTCAAAACAACGGCGCCGCAGAAGGGGCAGACAGAGCGGTCTTCTGGTCAGGTTCCGTAGACGGGCACATCGCCCACCGCTCCCGAGTATACTACTCGCCAATGTCCAGTCTCTTGACAACAAGGAAGACAAAAACCGACCAAGGGTTGCCTTCCAGAGATACATCAGAGATTGTAACATTCTCTGTTTCACAGAAACATGGCTCACTCGGGATACGTTATCAGAGTCGTTACAGCCACCCAGTTGCTTCACGCATCGAGCCGACAGAAACAAACATCTCTCTGGTAAGAAGAAGGGCGGGGGTGTATACCTTATGATTAACGAGTCGCGGTGTGATCATAACAACATACAGGAACTCAAGTCCTTTTGTTCACCTGACCTAGAATTCCTTACAATCAAATGCCCACCACATTATCTACCAAGAAAATTATCTTCGATTATATTCACAGTTTTGTATTCCCCCCCCCCCCCCCCCCCCCCAAGCAGACACCTCGACGTCCCTGAAAGAACTTCAGTGGACTCTATGTAAACTGGAAACCACATATCCTGAGGCTGCATTTATTGTTGCTGGGGATTTTAACAAGGCTAATCTGAAAACAAGGCTCCCTAAATTCTATCAGCATATTGAATGCTGATAGAATTCTGGACCATTGTTACTCTAACTTCCGCGACGCATACAAAGCCCTCCCTCACCCTCCTTTCGGCAAATTTGACCACGACTTCTTTTTTTTGCTCCCAGCCTATCGACAGAAACTAAAACAGGAAATGCCCGTGCTCAGGTCTGTTCAATGCTGGTCCGACCAATCTGATTCCACGTGTCAAGATTGTTTCGATCACGTGGACTGGGATATGTTCCGGATAGCGTCGAACAACAACATTGATGTATACGCTGATTCGGTGAGCGAGTTTATTAGCAAGTGCATCGATGATGTTGTACCCACCGCGACCATTAAAACCTTCCCCAACCAGAAGCCGTGGGTTGATGGCAGCATTCGCGCAAAACTGAAAGCGCGAACCACTGTTTTAATCAGGGCAAGGTGACCGGAAACATGACCAAATACAAACAGTGTAGCTATTCCCTCCGCAAGGCAATCAAACAAGCTAAGCGTCAGTATAGAGACAAAGTAGAATGGCAATTCAACGGCTCAGACACGAGACGTATGTGGCAGGGTCTACAGGCAATCACGGACGACAAAAAGAGAGACTAGTCAAGGACCATATCACCTCCACCATACCTGACACCCTAGACCCACTCCAACTTGCGTACCGCCCCAATAGGTCCACAGATGACGCAATCGCAATCACACTGCACACTGCACACTGCCCTAACCCATCTGGACAAGAGGAATACCTATGTAAGAATACTGTTCATTGACTACAGCTCAGCATTTAACACCATAGTACCCTCCAAACTCGTCATTAAGCTGGAGGCCCTGGGTCTCAACCCCTCCCTGTGCAACTGGGTCCTGGACTTTCTGATGGGCAGCCCCAAGGTGGTGAGGGTAGGAAACAACATCTCCACCCCGCTGATCCTCAACACTGGGGCCCCACAAGGGTGCGTTCTCAGCCCTCTCCTGTACTCCCTGTTCACCCATGACTGCGTGGTCATGCACGTCTCCAACTCAATCATCAAGTTTGCAGACGACACTACAGTGGTAGGCTTGATTACCAACAACATCGAGACGGTCTACAGGGAGGAGGTGAGGGCCCTCAGAGTGTGGTGTCAGGAAAATAACCTCACACTCAACGTCAACAAAACAAAGGAGATGATCGTGGACTTCAGGAAACAGCAGAGGGAGCACCCCCCTATCCACATCGACGGGACAGTAGTGGAGAAGGTGGAAAGTTTTAAGTTCGTCGGCGTACACATCATGGACAAACTGAAATGGTCCACCCACACAGACAGTGTGGTGAAGAAGGCGCAACAGCGCCTCTTCAACCTCAGGAGGCTGAAGAAATTTGTCTTGTCACCAAAATCACTCACAAACTTTTACAGATGCACAATCGAGAGCATCCTGTCGGGCTGTATCACCGCCTGGTATGGCAACTGCTCCGCCCACAACCGTAAGGCTCTCCAGAGGGTAGTGAGGTCTGCACAACGCATCACCGGGGGCAAACTACCTGCCCTCCAGGACACCTACACTGCCAAAAAGATCATCAAGGACAACAACCACCCAAGCCACTGCCTGTTCACCCCACTATCATCCAGAAGGCGAGGTCAATACAGGTGCATCAAAGCTGGGACCGAGACTAAAAAACAGCTTCTATCTCAAGGCCATCAGATTGTTAAACAGCCATCACTAACATTGAGTGGCTGCTGCCAACATACTGACTCAAATCTCTAGCCACTTTAATAATTACAAATTGGATGTAATAAATGTATCACTAGTCACTTTAAACAATGCCACTTTATATAATGTTTACATACCCTATATTACTCATCTCATATGTATATACTGTACTCTATACAAAAAAAAACAAGCAACAAACAAAGAAGATAGGCTTTTGAAAAATAACTATTATCTTAGCTAGCTGAATTGTTTACCAGTTGCTAAGCAGTTGCTAGGGACTCTTTTTGAAGAAGCTAGCTAGCTAACGAAGAACAACAAAGAATATCTAGTTAACAGAAGAAAAGAAAGAGAAAATCAGGACAGAAGAAAAAGGATATCAAAGTGAAACAGTTCTCTAAAGACACAAGAGACAATAATACAAGAAACAACACTTCTGTAGCTTGTCAACTATGTGTCTGTCTATCCCTGTTCTCTCCTCGCACAGGCCATACAAACGCTTCACACCGCGTGGCCGCTGCCACTCTAACCTGGTGGTCCCAGCGCGCACGACTCACGTGGAGTTCCAGGTCTCCGGCAGCCTCTGGAACTGCCGGTCTGCAGCCAACAAGGCTGAGTTCATCTCTGCCTATGCTACCCTCCAGTCCCTAGACTTCCTGGCGCTGACGGAAACATGGATTACCACAGATAACACTGCTACTCCTACTGCTCTCTCTTCGTCTGCCCACGTGTTCTCGCATACCCCTAGAGCATCGAGCCAGCGGGGTGGTGGCACTGGAATCCTCATCTCTCCCAAGTGGACATTCTCTCTTTCTCCCCTGACCCATCTGTCTATCTCCTCATTTGAATTCCATGCTGTCACAGTTACCAGCCCTTTCAAGCTTAACATCCTTATCATTTATCGCCCTCCAGGTTCCCTTGGAGAGTTCATCAATGAGCTTGACGCCTTGATAAGTTCCTTTCCTGAGGATGGCTCACCTCTCACAGTTCTGGGTGACTTTAACCTCCCCACGTCTACCTTTGACTCATTCCTCTCTGCCTCCTTCTTTCCACTCCTCTCCTCTTTTGACCTCACCCTCTCACCTTCCCCCCCCTACTCACAAGGCAGGCAATACGCTTGACCTCATCTTTACTAGATGCTGTTCTTCCACTAATCTCATTGCAACTCCCCTCCAAATCTCCGACCACTACCTTGTATCCTTTTCCCTCTCGCTCTCCTCCAACACTACTCACTCTGCCCCTACTCGGATGGTATTGCGCCGTCCCAACCTTCGCTCTCTCTCTCCCGCTACTCTCTCCTCTTCCATCCTATCATCTCTTCCCTCTGCTCAAACCTTCTCCAACCTATCTCCTGATTCTGCCTCCTCAACCCTCCTCTCCTCCCTTTCTGCATCCTTTGATTTTCTCTGTCCCCTATCCTCCAGGCCGGCTCGGTCCTCCCCTCCTGCTCCGTGGCTCGACGACTCACTACGAGCTCACAGAACAGGGCTCCGGGCAGCCGAGCGGAAATGGAGGAAAACTCGCCTCCCTGCGGACCTGGCATCCTTTCACTCCCTCCTCTCTACATTCTCCTCTTCTGTCTCTGCTGCTAAAGCCACTTTCTACCACTCTAAATTCCAAGCATCTGCCTCTAACCCTAGGAAGCTCTTTGCTACCTTCTCCTCCCTCCTGAATCCTCCTCCACCTCCCCCCCCCCCTCTTCCCTCTCTGCGGATGACTTCGTCAACCATTTTGAAAAGAAGGTTGACGATATCCGATCCTCGTTTGCTAAGTCAAACGACACCGCTGGTCCTGCTCACACTGCCCTACCCTGTGCTTTGACCTCTTTCTCCCCTCTCTCTCCAGATGAAATCTCGCGTCTTGTGACGGCCGGCCGCCCAACAACCTGCCCACTTGACCCTATCCCCTCCTCTCTTCTCCAGACCATTTCCGGAGACCTTCTCCCCTTCCTCACCTCGCTCATCAACTCATCCTTGACCGCTGGCTACGTCCCTTCCGTCTTCAAGAGAGCGAGAGTTGCACCCCTTCTGAAAAAACCTACACTCGATCCCTCCGATGTCAACAACTACAGACCAGTATCCCTTCTTTCTTTTCTCTCCAAAACTCTTGAACGTGCCGTCCTTGGCCAGCTCTCCTGCTATCTCTCTCAGAATGACCTTCTTGATCCTAATCAGTCAGGTTTCAAGACTGGGCATTCAACTGAGACTGCTCTTCTCTGTGTCACGGAGGCTCTCCGCACTGCTAAAGCTAACTCTCTCTCCTCTGCTCTCATACTTCTAGACCTATCTGCTGCCTTTGATACTGTGAACCATCAGATCCTACTCTCCACCCTCTCCGAGTTGGGCATCTCCGGCGCGGCCCACGCTTGGATTGCGTCCTACCTGACAGGTCGCTCCTACCAGGTGGCGTGGCGAGAATCTGTCTCCGCACCATGCGCTCTCATCACTGGTGTCCCCCAGGGCTCTGTTCTAGGCCCTCTCCTATTCTCGCTATACACCAAGTCACTTGGCTCTGTCATATCCTCACATGGTCTCTCCTATCATTGCTATGCAGACGACACACAATTAATCTTCTCCTTTCCCCCTTCTGATAACCAGGCAGCGAATCGCATCTCTGCATGTCTGTCAGACATATCAGTGTGGATGACGGATCACCAGCTCAAGCTGAACCTCGGCAAGACGGAGCTGCTCTTCCTCCCGGGGAAGGACTGCCCGTTCCATGATCTCGCCATCACGGTTGACAACTCCCTTGTGTCCTCCTCCCAGAGTGCTAAGAACCTTGGCGTGATCCTGGACAACACCCTGTCGTTCTCCACTAACATCAAGGCGGTGACCCGATCCTGTAGGTTCATGCTCTACAACATTCGCAGAGTACGACCCTGCCTCACACAGGAAGCGGCGCAGGTCCTAATCCAGGCACTTGTCATCTCCCGTCTGGATTACTGCAACTCGCTGTTGGCTGGGCTCCCTGCCTGTGCCATTAAACCCCTACAACTCATCCAGAATGCCGCAGCCCGTCTGGTGTTCAACCTTCCCAAGTTCTCTCATGTCACCCCGCTCCTCCGCTCTCTCCACTGGCTTCCAGTTGAAGCTCGCATCCGCTACAAGACCATGGTGATTGCCTACGGAGCTGTGAAGGGAACGGCACCTCCATACCTTCAGGCTCTGATCAGGCCCTACACCCAAACAAGGGCACTGCGTTCATCCACCTCTGGCCTGCTGGCCCCCCTACCTCTGAGGAAGCACAGTTCCCACTCAGCCCAGTCAAAACTGTTCGCTGCTCTGGCACCCCAATGGTGGAACAAGCTCCCTCACGACGCCAGGACAGCGGAGTCAATCACCACCTTCCGGAGACACCTGAAACCCCACCTCTTTAAGGAATACCTAGGATAGGATAAAGTAATCCTTCTAACCCCCCCCCCCCCCTTAAAAGATTTAGATGCACTATTGTAAAGTGGTTGTTCCACTGGATATCATAAGGTGAATGCACCAATTTGTAAGTCGCTCTGGATAAGAGCGTCTGCTAAATGACTTAAATGTAAATGTATACCATCTACTGCATCTTGCCTATGCTGTTCGGCCATCGCTCATCCATATATGTATGTGTACTGTGGGCAGACCAGGGGGTTGGGTCAAAACGTTTACACAGATCAGAGACGGACAGAGTAAGATTAGCTCAGTTTCAAAGGTGTTTATTAAAAATAATAGTTCAAAAAGAAAAGGTCTCCCCCATGAGACCCTCTCCGAGATACCATCTTCTGGGCTCCGGGTCTTGCTGTATCCTGTGGTGATCAAAAACTGACCTCACTCCTGTTACCTCTGTAACTGTCCCCAACTATACAGGAGTCCTTTCTTCCCTCAGTCTTCCCCCAGCTTTATGGGACTTGTACAGCTGGTGAGCAATCAGCCCTTGATTACTCACAAACTCCCAATCAGCCCCAATTAGTCCTGGCCGGAGAGCCCGTCGAGACCTGGCACGTCCAACAGATGGAGCCATCGCCTCGACGTATACTCCGTCTGTCACCAGGCCTCGAGGAGTCTCCCCCTGGTTGCTGACCTGCTGTACGCCACAGTACATATTGTTATTAATTCCTTTACACTTGTGTGTAAAAGGTAGTTGTGAAATTGTTAGACTACTTGTTAGATATTACTGCATGGTCGGAACTAGAAGCACAAGCATTTCGCTACACTCGCATTAACATCTGCTAACCATGTGTGTGACCAATAAAATTTGATTTGATGTGGTAAAGATATGGCAAAATTGTACAGCAAAAATACAGTTCTATATGATATTATTTGGAAAACCTTCAACTCTGTTTAAATGTGTTGAACAGAAAAAATAACAGAAAAGACAACCATGAACATGGTTCCCTGGGTGCAGCTGGTTTTTATTGAGACAAATATCCAGCTACGATACAATATCTCATAAAAAGGGGAAGAACCGTGAACATAGCAGTCTTGGCACATTGTTTTTACATAAAAAAGAAAGCTAAAAATCTACACCCCCACCCCCTAGGCACAACACACAGATTTTATTTTTATTATACAATACATTTGTACAGCTCACTAATAAATTATTTGTTTTAGAAAATTATTTATGTCCCCACTCTGTAATTGACAAGTTAGAGCTTACATGGGATTTTCTTTTGTTCTGGTTATACAACTACAATTATTTATATTTTATGTTATTTACAGCAAGTGTTCAATACTAAAGAAAAGTCACTATACATAGCCTAGTGACTTGTGGTGTGTACACGGACACACACAAGAGAAAGAGAGAGAGAGGGACACAATTGCATGCATGCACGGACACACACACACACACACACACACACACACACACACACACACACACACACACACACAGCTTGAAACAAGTAGGGAAATTATTATACATTGTATTGATCAAAGACAAGGATAAAATCAGTTAATTCCAAAATGTTTTGCCTCAGATGATTGAAAGACTACAGTAGCTATACTTCTAAAAATCAGAGAACACACTACAAATCCCCATTTGTTGTCACAAAGCAGTCACCCTCTAAAATACATAGGTTCAAGTGGATTGTATGTAACATTTGCTAGTAAAAGTATATATTCACATTTGCTGATATCTTTGTCCTACTTATTAATGTTGAAACTTAGTCTTCGGTGTATAGATTATAGAAAATACCATAAAAGGTTTCATTGCTCAATATTTCATTTGAAAAGGTTACCCTGTGAACACCCCATTGTATTATTATAAACTCAGCAAAAAAAGAAACGTCCCTTTTTCAGAACCCTGTCTTTCAAAGATAATTTGTAAAAATCCAAATAACTTCACAGATCTTCATTGTAAAGGGTTTAAACACTGTTTCCCATGCTTGTTCAATGAACCATAAACAATTAATGAACATGCACCAGGGAACGGTCATTAAGACACTAACATCGGTAGGCAATTAAGGGCACAGTTATGAAAACTTAGGACACTGAAGAGGCCTTTCTACTGACTCTGAAAAACAGCAAAAGAAAGATGCCCAGGGTCCCTGCTCATCTGCGTGAACGTGGTTAGGCATGCTGCAAGGAGGCGTGAGGACTGCAGTTGTGGCCAGGGCAATAAATGTCCGTACTGTGAGACGCCTAAGACAGCGCTACAGGGAGACAGGACGGATAGCTGGTCGTCCTCGCAGTGGCAGACCACGTGTAACAACACCTGCACAGGATCTGTACATCCAAACATCACACCAACGGGACAAGTACAGGATGGCAACAACAACTGTCCGAGTTACACCAGGAACGCACAATCCCTCAATCAGTGCTCAGACTGTCCGCAATAGGCTGAGAGAGGCTGGACTGAGGGCATGTAGGCCTGTTGTAAGGCAGGTCCTCACCAGACATCACCGGCAACAACGTCGCCTATGGTCGCTGGACCAGACAGGACTGGTCTTCACTGACGTGTTGCGGTTTTGTCTCACCAGGGGTGATGGTCGGATTCGCGTTTATCGTCGAAGGAATGAGCGCTACACCGAGGCCTGTACTCTGGATTGGGATCGATTTGGAGGTGGAGGGTCCGTCATGGTCTGGGGCGGTGTGTCACAGCATCATCGGACTGAGCTTGTTGTCATTGCAGGCAATCTCAATGTTACAGGGAAGACCTCCTCCCTCATGTGGTACCCTTCCTGTAGGCTCATCCTGACATGACCCTCCAGCATGACAATGCCACCAGCCATACTGCTCGTTCTGTGCGTGATTTCCTGCAAGACAGGAATGTCAGTGTTCTGCCATGGCCAGCGAAGAGCCCGGATCTCAATCCCATTGAGCACGTCTGGGACCTGTTGGATCGGAGGGTGAGGGCTTGGGCCATTCCCCCAGAAATGTCTGGGAACTTGCAGGTGCCTTGGTGGAAGAGTGGGGTAACATCTCACGGCAAAAACTGGCAAATCTGGTGCAGTCCATGAGGAGGAGATGCACTGCAGTACTTAACGCAGCTGGTGGCCACAACAGATACTGACTGGTACTTTTGATTTTGACACCCCCCCCCCTTTGTTCAGGGACACATTCCATTTCTGTCAGTCACATGTCTGTGGAACTTGTTCAGTTTATGTCTCAGTTGTTGAATCTTGTTATGTTCATACAAATATTTACACAAGTTAAGTTTTCTGAAAATAAACGCAGTTGACAGTGAGAGGACGTTTCTCTTTTTGCTGAGTTTATATTGTGGTGGTGAACACATTTAAATGCATATTCCAAAAGCAACGTTGAGGATCAACAACAGCTACAATTTGCTAAACAGATCAAAGGGCAGATACAGAAATATTATAAATATAGTTCAATAATACACTTGATAGGCCTGGTTAGTTGACATTATCTAATTATGCAATATAATTTTAAAGTTTCTGTTTTTTTTGGTTTTATATAAATCAATTGTGTTGAGAGAAAAAAACGGATTAAATAATTATAAAATGTGATCTAGTTCAACAATTTGAAAAGACCATGGTAAACTGTTGGGCAAAAAATGCTGGGTAAACTGTGTTTACTTGCGTTTACCCTCCACTACACCACTGTTGCTAGTATAGTTTGACATTTCATTTTCAACCAAATGTGCAGTATCATTATGCCAATAGACAGTGGTTGAGGAAATGTAAGGTTATTTTCAG
Source organism: Salmo salar (assembly GCF_965601325.2). Lineage (NCBI taxonomy): Eukaryota > Metazoa > Chordata > Actinopteri > Salmoniformes > Salmonidae > Salmo > Salmo salar. Next base: position 30,806,727 of record NC_138303.1, on the reverse strand, counting down.
GGAATGGTGTGCTGAAACTACTAAGTCCCACTTAGTCACAGTAAGGTTTTATGCAAAGATCAAGGCTATTGTAAAACTTTAATTAAATTAATTCATTAAATAAAGGGATGAAAAAGACATTATTACTGTTGGTATTCCATTACATACAAGCATTAGGTCCTACCAGAGTCATATATTAAGATACAATATAACACTTCACCTAATAAAGAAAATAATTGAGGGATATATAATCACAAACTTCCATGAATAGAGTTGGCTTCATAATTCATTCATTTCTAATGGCGTAAATAGAACGTTTTAGCAAAGATTGTTCATATTGCTCCTCAGTAACAGAAGAGCCAAGACACAAATAAGTCAAATATTGACATACATTTTACAATATCTCGGCTAGGTCAGGGATATGGTGCCTTGTTATAACCTTTTGTCAATAAGATTGGTCGGGGGTTTTTGTTTTTATTGTCAGAGATTGCTGAAGTAAATTGTGGATGAACAGTTGGAATTGAGAATGTGTCTCACTAACTGCATAGTTTGTGGTGATATTAAGTATTGGATAAGTGGAATGGAAAGCATCTTTAAGCATGTTTAATTCAATGTTTCACTTTGTTATCTTAATAGCAACCTAGTCAGCCCTTTTAAGCTGCAGGAAGAGACCAAAAGAGGATAAGGAGCTATTTTCCCTTTCAGGCTGATGAGGATTTAAACCAACAAGATAATGAAGATGTCTCATAAATGCCCTTTTATAACAGCTGGCTCTGGTCTACTTATTCCCCTCTCCCCCTCTTGCACCACCCGAATGGACATGACATTTTTTTGCCTGTGAGATGTCTCGCTTTCTCTTCCGTCTCTGATATGGATATCTGCCAATATTACCCAAGGGTTCACAAGGAGAGCCTCTACTTCCTGTGAATACTATAGAGATGTATAGAGATCGCTACTTGGAAATAACCAATTTTTGCATGGACATTGCCATTGAGGTCTTCCACCATTTTAAAGTAGTCAGCTGGGTGGGGATCAGCCAATGGGAGAATCTCAATTGCATACTCCTCGCGTTCTCTCTCCTCTCTTCCTTCTCAAAACCCATTGGATGAGAAAGCCAGAGGTCCCTCGCCTCTGACCTCTTCCAATAGATTTGGAAAAGGAGACAAGAGGAGTATGCAATTGAGATTCTCCCAATGATCAGAGCATTGTCTTCTTCAAATTGTTTTGCCTAGTTTGTAAAGGGCTTTTAAGCTATATCACAGCCATCTAGTGGACACAATAAATTAACCAGATTTGGTTCAAGACTACAGCACTGCAGGTGGTGGTAAATCACAATAGCTTTACACTTTTTTCAAACATCAAAAGAAAAAGAAAATGTACTACTTTAAAATGGCGATAGCCTCAATGGTGCTGCCCATGCTGTCACAGACGCCATAATGAAACATACAACGTTGCGATCTCTACACATCTCTATTGTGAATTCGCAGTCTCTCATCGCCCCCTCCTGGAACCCCATGCATACTGCAGTCATCAGTTTACCACAGAGAGCAGGAGAGGTGGGACTCTGAAGGCCTATAGGAGTTACACTCGTCCCTAAACTAGAAATGCCCAGGCGTATGTTGCCCACCCAGTCTATCAGTAGTATTGAAGGTGGTTGGGGGTGTTGTCGGAGAGCTTAGAGTTGAGAGTCGGCTCCCCCAAGGCTGTTCATCTCATCAGCAGTGTACTTTTCCCCTGACTGTCCGGCCTCATGGCGGAAGCCGGCGGAGATCTCGTCAAACGACCGTCCCTTGGTTTCAGGCACCTTGAAATAAGTGAAGATGAAGAAGCCCAGCAGTAGCACAGTGAAGATGATGAAGACGTAGGGGCCACACAGTTGCTACAGAGAAGACAGAAAAGTAACATTATTTTCACATTCTTCCATTCATAAATTGAATTTCAACTTCAATTTCAAATTGAAAATGGAAGTCATCAGGTCTATTATAAAACTACAGGTATATAATAATATATTTAATTATATATAATGTACTATCAATGTACATTGAGTATACCAAACATTAGGAACCCCTTCCTAATATTGAGTTGCACCCCACCCCCTTTTGCCCTCAGAACAGCCTCAATTCGACAGGACATGGACTCTAAAAAGTGTTGAAAGCCTTCCACAGGGATGCTGGCTCATGTTGACTGCAATGTTTCCCACAGTTGTGTCAAGTTGACTGGATGTCTTTTAGGTGGTGGACCATTCTTGACACACACAGGAAACTGTTGAGCGTGAAAAATCCAGAAGCGTTGCAGTTCTTGACACAGACAGATGTGACTGGCAACTACTACCATACCCCGTTCAAAGGCACTTACATTTTTTGTCTTTCCCATTCACCCTCTGAATGGCACACATACAATCAATGTCACAATTGTCTCAAGGCTTAAAAATCCTTATTTAACCCGTCTCCTCCCCTTCATCTGCAATGATTTAAGTGGATTTAACAAGTGACATCAATAAAGGATCATAGCTTTTACCTGGATTCACCTGGTCTGTCTATGTCATGGAAAAGCAGGTGTTCTTAATCTTTTGTATACTCTGTGTTTAACCTGTTAGGGCTAGGGGGCAGTATTGACACGGCCGGATAAAAAACGTACCCGATTTAATCTGCTTACTACTCCTGCCCAGTAACTAGAATATGCATGTAATTATTGGCTTTGGATAGAAAACACCCTAAAGTTTCTAAAACTGTTTGAATGGTGTCTGTGTGTAACAGAACTCATATGGCAGGCAAAAACCTGAGAAGATTCCAAACAGGAAGCACCCTCTCTGACAAGTTGTTGTTCATCTTGGCTCTTTTTATTGAAGACTGAGGATCTTTGCCGTAACGTGACATTTCCTACGGCTCCCATAGGCTCTCAGAACCCGGGAAAAAGCTGAATGATATCGAGGCAGCCTCTGGCTGAAACACATTATCGCGTTTGGATAGTGGCTGGTCAGAGTACTCTGAGACTCACGCTCGTGCACGAGGGCACGAGATGTATTTATTTTCTCTCTCTTTGTACGTATACAGGCTTTCCCGGTCGGAATAGTATCGCTTTTTTACGAGAAAAATGGCATAAAAATTGATTTTAAACAGCGGTTGACATGCTTCGAAGTACGGTAATGGAATATTTAGAATTTTTTTGTCACGAAATGCGCCATGCTCGCCACCCTTATTTACCCTTTCGGATAGTGTCTTGAACGCACGAACAAAACGCCGCTGTTTGGATATAACAATGGATTATTTGGGACCAAACCAACATTTGTTATTGAAGTAGCAGTCCTGGGAGTGCATTCTGACGAAGAACACCAAAGGTAATCAAACTTTTCTAATAGTAAATCGGAGTTTGGTGAAGGCTAAACTTGCTGGGTGTCTAAATAGCTAGCCCTGTGATGCCGGGCTATCTACTGAGAATATTGCAAAATGTGCTTTCACCGAAAAGCTATTTTAAAATCGGACAAATCGAGTGCATAGAGGAGTTCTGTATCTATAATTCTTAAAATAATTGTTATGTTTTTTGTGAACGTTTATCGTGAGTAATTTAGTAAATTCACAGGCAGTGTTCGGTGGGAATGCTAGTCACATGCTAGTCACATGCTAATGTAAAAAGCTGGTTTTTGATATAAATATGAACTTGATTGAACAAAACATGCATGTATTGTATAACATAATGTCCTAGGGTTGTCCTGATGAAGATCATCAAAGGGTAGTGCTGCATTTAGCTGTGGTTTGGGTTTATGTGACATTATATGCTAGCTTGAAAAATGGGTGTCTGATTATTTCTGGCTGGGTACTCTGCTGACATAATCTAATGTTTTGCTTTCGTTGTAAAGCCTTTTTGAAATCGGACAGTGTGGTTAGATTAACGAGAGTCTTGTCTTTAAAATGGTGTAAAATAGTCATATGTTTGAAAAATTGAAGTTTTTGCATTTTTGAGGTATTTTAATAACGCGCCACGGGATTACACTGGCTGTTGAGTAGGTGGGACGCTTGTGTCCCACCTAGCCCATAGAGGATATTTAAGAAAAAAGGCCAGAGGGGGTGTGGTATATTTAAGCAATAAGGCACGAGGGGGTGTGGTATATGGCCAATATACCACGGCTAAGAGCTGTTCTTAGGCACAACCTAATGTCATATACCACAAACACCGAGGTGCCTTATTTCTATTATAAACTGGTTACCAACATAAATAGAATAGGAAACAACTATTTTTGTGTCATAACTGTGGTATATTGTTGGATATAGACACGGCTGAAATGCTGTTTCAGCCAATCAGCACCCAGGACCCAAACTACACGGTTTGTAATAATTGATATACATATGTAATAGAGCCATCAAGGCAATAACCCAGAAATCTGAGTTTTTTCTGTCTCCTTACCTCAACGTATTGGAAGGTCATGCCCACTATGAAGTTAGCCGACCAGTTGGAGAATCCAGCAACGGCAAAGGCAGAGGGCCGAGGACCTTGGCTGAAGAGCTCAGCCACGATGAACCAGGGGATGGGGCCCGGGCCAATCTCAAAGAAGGCCACAAAGCTAAAGATGGCTACGATGCTGACGTAGGACATCCATGGCAGCTGGTCCTGAGGAAAAACATGGGGAACATCAGTGGAGGAGGCTAGCTGAGGTAATCGTCTACATAAAATATGATATATGCAAATCCAGTGATGTTTTTTATTGCGCCATTATACATACCAGTAGCGCCATAGCGATTGTCATCAGGACAGCTGAGAATGCCATCCCCAGTAACCCAGTGAGGTGAAGGGATCTTCGCCCAGCACGCTCCACAACGAACAGCTAAATAAAGAGAGAGAGAAAGAGGAGAAGAATGGTGGTGTTAGTGGGGGTTGGGAAGTGGATTCATTTCCAAGACACATTTCTGTTGTTACAGTCAGATGGACAATACATTTATCTCCTAATCTATTATAATGGAAACAATAATCCTATTTGATCAATTCCATTCCCACCCAAATATCTTAATACTCATTGTTGAGATGCTCATATGATCACTGGGACTGGGCTCCTGTTTATGGATGTTGTACAGTGTTTATCAGACTTACAGACACAACAGTGAAGGCTGTATTGACCACTCCGGCACCAATCGTAGCGTAGACTGGCTGAGAGACTCCCGCCTTCTCAAAGATCCTGGTGGAGTAGTAGAAAACCTGCACAAAAATGTAATAATTGAGTGGACCATATAGTTTGAAGTGCGTGTGTGTGTGTGTTTGTGCATGAGTTAGCATGTGTGTATTTGCAAGTCAGTGTGTGTCTCCCAGAGTGTCCCACACTCACAGCGTTGATGCCAGACAGCTGCTGGGAGAGCTGGAGCATGACGGCGATGAAGATGGGCTGGCGGTAGAGTGGCGAGCGGAACAGCTCCAGGATGGTCACCTTCTTCTCCCTCATCATCTGCCTGGCCTCCTCCTTCATCTCCTGCATGTCGGCGCCCACCTCCTCAGTGCCTCGCAGCTTCTCCAGCACTGCAGGGAAATACACATCTCAGCTCCATTCCCTCCTGGAGAGCTACTCGAGGTTAAGCCCTTTGTTCCAGTCTTACTCTAACACACCAGATTCTATTAATAAGCTTCTGGTCAGGACCTTGATAAGTTCAATGGTGTGTTAGAGCAGGGCTGGAACAAAAGCCAGCACACCCAAGAGCTCTCCTACTTTTCGTGGGAATAGGGGTGTAGGACAGGGGTACTCAACTGTTTCCCTACGAGGTCTGGAGCCTGCTGGTGTTCTGTTCTACCTGATAATTAATTACACACACCTGGTGTCCCAGGTCTAAATCTGTCCCTGATTAGAGGGGAACAATGAAAAAATGCAGTGGAACTGGCTTTGATGTCCAGAGTTGAGTTTGAGGGGTGTAGGGTGTAGCAGTAGCTGGTCAGAGGCTTACCTTCTCTGGCCTTGAGCTCCTCGTTGCGGTTGATTAGGAGGAAGCGGGGGCTCTCGGGGCAGAAGGGTAACAGGATACACTGCAGCATTGCTGGGATGAATGTGAAGCCCAGCAGGAAGGGCCACAGAGTGGAGTTCCCCATAATCGACTCGATCCCAAACACCTGTAAGAAACAATATTTAACTACACTGTAATTATGCTGTCAATGAAAGATAAACTACCATGGAAATACACTGTGGTAAGGTTGTGAGGTTACTTGAGTACTTACTTGAGTACTGGTTGGTGAGAAGCCCATATTTGTCCAGATGATTGTGCTGTATCACTAGCTTAAAAAATAAAGTCACCCGACGGACAGTGCCTACCTGTGCCATGAGGATGCCAAGGACGATGCCCAGCTGGTGCAGAGTGCCCAGCGCCCCGCGGAGCGAGGTGGGCGCAATCTCCCCCACGTACATGGGCACGAAGCCAGTGGACAGGCCGGAGTAGAGCCCCACAACGAAGCGCCCGATAATCAGCATCTCCCACGACGCCGCCAGCTTGGAGAAGCCCATGAACCCAGCGGCGATGAACGCCAGCACGTTGGCAATGAGCATCGAGTTTCTCCTGCAAATCATTCACAGAGGTCTTCTTCACTTCCTAAAGGCACAAAAATGCTATACTGTTGTTGAGGTGCACAGAACAGCACAACAAACCGAGATGACCCATGATTACCACCAGTGGCGACACGTCATTCAGGGCAGGTGGGAACCCCACCTGTTTAGCTAAAGAAATATGTATATATATATATTTTTTTGTTGTTGTTGCCTGTTTAGCATGTTATTATTTTGCCATTAATACGTGTCACATATCAGTTTGCGAACAATGTAAAAAAAAGAATAATAACTGAGTTAATAAAGCTGCATAGAAACATGGTCTCTTTTTTGCAGGTGTTTCAGCCTAGCTCAGTGCTTTCTGTGGTGGTGAGACAGCCAGTTCTCTAGTTGTGCCGTGATTGGCTCAGTGTTCTGTCACTCATGGGGACACTACTCACCGCAAAAGCTATGGGGAGAGCTAGAAAATTCAAGCCCCCTGGGTGCTGCCAGAGACTTACATTAGAAGTGCCAATCCAAGAAGTCTCAAGATCATTGGCCACAGTTAAAATGACATCAAATCACATTATATCTACAGTAGCCTTGATTGGACTGATCATGTCAACATCATACTTTAAAAATCTTAGCTAGCAAGCTAGCATTCATCATCATGAATCAAGTCGACAATCTACTGGCAAATCCTTTTCAATCCTTGTCATATGAAGAGAAATTATAGATAAAGCGTATCGGTGCTCATCGGCCATTGGACATAAACATTACACAACAAGTTGGAAATCGCAAATTCACCAATAAGTGCTAAGGCGCCACTGCAGCCCGGGGTTCGATCCCAGGCTATGTCACAGCCGGCAGTGACCGTTGGCCCAGCGTCATCTGGGTTAGGGAAGGGTTTTGCAGGCCGGGATGTCTTTGTCTCATCGTGCTCTAGCGACTCCTTGTGGCGAGCCGAGCTACTGCAAGCTGTCGTCAGGTCAAATGTTTCCTCCGACACATTGGTGTGGCTGGCTTCCGGGTTAAGCGAGCAGTGTGTCAAGAAGCAGTGCGGCTTGGCTCTTGACCTTCGCCAAGTCGGTAGGGGAGTTGCAGCGATGAGACAAGATTGTAACTACCAATTGGATATCACGAATATCACGAATAAAGGAGTAACGCCATGGGCAGAAAGGTTTGAAAACATTTGCCATGGTGTCAATTCAGCATCAGTTCTGCCGCATTCAAATCAACTGGAAACTCAGAATTGGGAAATCTCAGACTTCAGTTCAAGACAACTGGGAACCAGCTCCGACTGGGAAAATACCTAAAATAACGGTTAACCAACTCGGAATTCCAAGTCGGGATTTTGGACCTCTTTCCAGAGCCCACAAGAAGGACCGCCGCGCCACCTTCCTGTTCAAGTGAGCACAGCACAAAAAAGTGAGTCCAAAAATGTATTGTATGCTGCTGGATGAATGATGTAATATGCCAGGGAGATATGTATACTGTAGCCAAGAAAGTAATACTAAGTGTATGTTGTGTAGTAAGCTGTTAGCCCATGTGCCTCACCGTAATAATTTGGTCCATTTCCTCCCTCATAACAGCCTACTGTTCTGACTTGATGGTGCACATGTAGCCTATAGCCTGTTTTAGAGAAATGTAAGAGCTTTCATTGTCTGCTTAAATGCCTCCTTTATTTATCCTACGGTTCTGACTTGTACAGGGACAATACTGTAAGAACGGCCCATGTTCTGGATTTTGTCGCTGTACATTTCAAAATGCTGAACAAATAGTTATATTGAATACGTCCGTCCTAGCTCGCTCATTAATGTCTTAATCGAAAATACGGATTGCCTCTTATCCGCTCGTCATCGCCTTATGCCATAGTTTGTACTTTTCAATTGTCATTAGAAACCACATTTGTTTAAGCAAGTCAGACATGTCAGCTATGTTTTTTTAAAAGGCAGTAAATGAGGCTGAACGAACTGTTTCGCTGCCAGAGAAGGCTCCGCTGATAGCCAGGTGTAGCAGTGGTAAGGTGTTGGGACTGCTGTTGGGACTCTGCTGTTGGGGCAGCTTTATGGCCCTAAAAGTTTGTGGGCACCGTTTGTCACCGTTATTGTGCAATTCATGTACTGTTTAGTGTTGTGTTGTGGGCTTTGCTGGCATGCATCACATTTTTTGTTGTTGTTGAGTTTGCCACACCAAGACTTACATGCTAAAATCGCCACTGATTACCACACCCTTTTAATGTGAATACCAGCCTAAAATACATGAACACTGCAGTTTTACCTGCCCAGGCGGTTGACAAAGAGGCCCACGGAGAAGGAGCCAAAAATGCCCCCGACAGAGAAGATGGCCACGGAGATGGACCACAGGGTGGTCAGGGATGTGGTAGGGATGGGCTCAGAGTACCTGCTGTTCCACGTGTCATTCAGGAAGCCTTCGATGATCTACGGTACAATACAACATAACACATGAAGAATATACATAAACTATAGTCATCATTGAAGGTTGATGGAGACGTTAAATAATATAATTATCATACATACACAGTCACAGTTCACTTCATAGTAAATTACCAACCATACAGTGAAATTATAGATATTGCCCAGAACTAAAATCTTGCATAATTGAGTCAGATGCTTGTTTAAATTCTAGAGAAAGATGTGTTATAAAAGATACTAGAACGAGGAGCAGAAGTAGGGCGGTAGCTCCACCCCCCTCTCTTTGCAAGTTACGGGCAAGTATGTGCCAAATGTCCCATCCCCTTCCGAAATTGGAACAATGCGATCATCTGCGAAATTGTGATTTGTCCAAATGATCGTGACAAAACATTGGAGCATGTTTTAACAAAAAAAGTTAATGTGATGACGTTGAATCAACGTGGAAAACTGATTTGAATTTGAGAAAGTCATCAAGGTAAGTGAATTTCATATTTTTTACACCCAACTTTGAACCTAAATCCAATGACATGGTAAAATTTTTCGTTAAGTGGGTTAAAATGTTCCTAGAAGTGACACGGATGGACATGTCAAAATGCTGAATGAGATTTATAGAAGGGCACTTCATTTAATATAACAGGCTTTTAAAATGCTATATTGGTGCACAATGTCCACTTCAAAAATCAGAGGGATGCAAAAAACACTCGTTTCATTGGACAACTCAGTTACACTCCTCTAGCCTCCCCTTAAATCCTGTGAATTTGACAATAATCCTTGTTATCTCTGCCAGGTGTAATGGACACACCACAAGTGAATTGATCACAATGGTAAACCTTTCCCAAACTTCCCAGTTGGAGGCTTCCTGGAATAAGATGGAAATCGGTGAATCCTCCAACTGGGATTTCAGGAAAACCTGGGCATTTTGGGAAAGTTACTAGAATTTGCTATAATAGATGGTGACTTTCCACCCTAGACCATGGAGGCAATTACACGCCTTGCATAACAAAGTATCAAAGAGGCTTGGATCCTAGTAGCTACCTCACTGGCCTACACACCTTCAGACTGATGTAATCTTTAATCTCCGCTACTATTTACAGTGCTTATGTGCTCAGGTGTCCTGAAGAGGCTCCAGGATTCACCGTTCGCCTTACACCTCCCAAATCACACACATGGGACATACGTACGCCCGCACACACACACACACAAATGTAAGTGCATGCACTCACACATTCTTATTTACAGAGCAGGCATCAGTGAAACCTCAAGTAACTTTCTTAAGAAGCTGCTGGAGTGAAGTACATACAGTACCAGAGTCTCTCCAGTATATCTGCCAGACTGTCACTTAGCCAAGTGTTAAATTCAGTAGAAGGACTGCATCTCACCAGCGAGTCTCACCACGTCAGTCAAAGATCCTACATGTATGTGATGTATCACCTTTGATTGACCTGGCAGGGCTCCTGCTGGAGAGATGAGATGCAATCTGTCGGGACATGCATTACGGCACCTTTGGGTAGGAGATCTATGAGCGCCATGCATCACTGAGGAACATCTTAACCTGCTGAGCTAGTCAAGGGTGTCAAGAAAGAATCGGAAGAATACTGTCTTCACATTCAATGGATTTGGACAGGCTTCTAAGGGTCACAAACATAGAATATGCATACAAAATGTAACTTTATTCTCTATACAGGGCCTCTATGGCTCTGTCCAAAAATAGTGCACCATATAGGGATTAGGGTGCCATTTGAAACTGTCCCTTTCTCACTCACCTTTTGGGGAGCATTGATGACCCCTGTGTTGTAGCCAAACTGCAGCGAGCCAATCACAGCTGTCCCCACTGCCATCATCAGCTGGAGCGTCACCCCCTGTGGGCACAGAGGAAAAACAAACATCTCTTCAGTTTAACAAAGAATAGCTAAAAGTGCTCTATCCGCTTCAGAACACATGCATTAAAGCATTAGCCTACAAGTAATTGTTGTTGTTTTTTTACTATCTTTGAGAGAGGGTATATTTAGCCTAATCTGATTTTTATTTAAGAAGTCTCGGACTTGGATGAGAGGACAGGTGAATTGGGACTAAGACTTAATAAATGTGCACAAGAAATTGAGACCTGACTTGGACTCTTCTGTGTTAACAAGTGATAGTGACTCTACGGTAACACTTGGCTGACACAGGTGGTCCATTCAGTGTAATCCCCTTAGGGACTGAGGAACATCAGTAATGTTCTGTTACAGTAATATGCTAAAGTTGTCCTTGTTTTAGTTGTTTATGCTTGAAATGCGGTGCACATTTCTTTTTCATGGGTGTCTCTAATGTGAGGCCTGTTATAACTGTTATTTTGAAGAAGGACATTTCTGTAGTGAGAGTAGTGTGTTCTGGAGGGAACAGTTGATGACAAATGTTCTAGCTATGTCTGATGTTGGAACAACACGTCTGAAGTCTGTAAACTGTTCACAACAAAGAGTATCCGCTTTATTAAAAGTATTCATTGATCTGGACACCTGTCATATCCTTGAGCTTCGCAGGTGCACCACCATTGTGACACTATGGTAGCACTGGCTGAGTGAGACTGGTGGTCCATTCAGTATAATCCACTTAAGGAATGAGGAACATCAGAACCAGGGCACGCAAACAGGACAGCTTGCTTACACAGGCCACACTGAGCCAAGCCACACGCAAACACTTAAACTTACGTAACAAACACACCTAAGTGCGTAGGCTCTTAGTGAGTGACACCCCCTCCAAGATGTGAAATAGTTGCAGTCACACTCATGTCTATAGAAGTTTCCCTCTTACTCACATCGACATGAATCTCTCAGTCTAAGCATTTCGCCTTTTGTAATTCAGAAAATATACAAACCATCATAGACTCTGCTTTAGGTATCAGGATCCAGTTGAGACTTTGGTCCCACAGACAAATTTAACCATCCAGTTCAACCCTAACGCAACAGCAATATACACTGAGTGTACAACGCATTACGAACAACTGCTTTTTCCATGACAGACTGACCAAGTGAATCCAGGGGAAAACTATGATCCATTATTGATGTCACTTGTTAAACTCATTCAGTGTAGATTTTATTTTTATTTATTTATTTCACCTTTATTTAACCAGCTAGGCAAGTTGAGAACAAGTTCTCATTTACAATTGCGACCTGGCCAAGATAAAGCAAGCCGTTTGACACATACAACAACACAGTTACACATGGAGTAAAACAAACATACAGTCAATAATATAGTAGAAAAATAAGTCTATATACAAAGTGAGCAAATGAGGTGAGATAAGGGAGGTAAAGGCAAAAAAGGCCATAGTGGCGAAGTAAATACAATATAGCAAGTAAAACACTGGAATGGTAGATTTGCAGTGGAAGAAAGTGCAAAGTAGAAATAGAAATAATGGGGTGCAAAGGAGCAAAATAAATAAATAAATAAATACAGTAGGGGAGAGGTAGTTGTTTTGGCTAAATTATAGATGGGCTATGTACAGGTGCAGTGATCTGTGAGCTGCTCTGACAGCTGCTGTTAAAAGCTAGTGAGGGAGATAAGTGTTTCCAGTTTTAGAGATTTTTGTAGTTCGTTCCAGTCATTGGCAGCAGAGAACTGGAAAGATCGGCCAAAGGAGGAATTGGCTTTGGGGGTGGCCAGTGAAATATACCTGCTGGAGCGCGTGCTACAGGTGGGTGCTGCTATGGTGACCAGCGAGCTGAGATAAGGGGGAACTTTACCTAGCAGGGTCTTGTAGATGACCTGGAGCCAGTGGGTTTGCCAACAAGTATGAAGCGAGGGCCAGCCAACGAGAGCGTACAGGTCACAGTGGTGGGTAGTATATGGAGCTTTGGTGACAAAACGGATGGCACTGTGATAGACTGCATCCAATTTATTGAGTAGGGTATTGGAGGCTATTTTGTAAATGACATCGCCGAAGTCAAGGATCGGTAGGATGGTCAGTTTACGATGGTATGTTTGGCAGCATGAGTGAAAGATGCTTTGTTGCGAAATAGGAAGCCAGTTCTAGATTTTACTTTGGATTGGAGATGTTTGATGTGAGTCTGAAAGGAGAGTTTACAGTCTAACCAGACACCTAGGTATTTGTAGTTGTCCACATATTCTAAGTCAGAACCGTCCAGAGTAGTGATGCTGGACGGGTGGGCAAGTGCAGGCAGCGATCGGTTGAAGAGCATGCATTTAGTTTTACTTGTATTTAAGAACAGTTGGAGGCCATGGAAGGAGAGTTGTATGGCATTGAAGCTCGTCTGGAGGGTAGTTAACACAGTGTCCAAAGAAGGGCAAGAAGTATACAGAATGGTGTCGTCTGCGTAGAGGTGGATCAGAGACTCACCAGCAGCAAGAGCGACATCATTGATGCATACAGAGAAAAGAGTCGGCCCAGGGATTGAACCCTGTGGCACCCCCATAGAGACTGCCAGAGGCCCGGACAACAGGCCCTCCGATTTGACACACTGAACTCTATCGGAGAAGTAGTTGGTAAACCAGGCAAGACAATCATTTGAGAAACCAAGGCTATTGAGTCTGCCGATGAGGATGTGGTGATTGACAGAGTCGAAAGCCTTGGCCAGGTCAATGAATACGGCAGCACAGTATTGTTTCTTATCGATGGCGGTTAAGATATCGTTTAGGACCTTGAGATGAAGGGGAGTAGACAGGTTAAAGAAGGATTTTTAAGCCTTGCCAGGCTCACCGGTTTGAATATGTCAAGAACTGCAACACTGCTGGGTTTTTCACACTCAACAGTTTCCTGTGTATATCAAGAATGGTCCACCACCCAAAGGGCATCCAGCCAACTTGACACAACTGTGGGAAGCGTTGTAGTCAACATTGCCCAGCACTCTTGTGGAATGCTTTCGACACCTTATAGAGTCCATGCCCAGACGAATTGAGGGTGTTCTGATGGCAAAAGGGGGTGCAACTCAGTATTAGGAAGATGTTCCTAATGTTTTTTACACTCAGTGTATATTGTCAAAGTTTTACATCACAAACATCCTTTGTGTCAGGTCGTCTTAGTGAGCGACACCATCTCCAAGATCTAGCCACACATGTTGGGATCACATCAACAGGAAGCTAGCTATTCAACCCCATGTGAAATAGTTGCAGTCACAATAACATCCATAGAAGTTTCACCCTTACTCAAATCGACAGGAATCTCTCAGCCATTTCACCTTCTAGGATCTGCATTGAGAATCTATTATGTCAAAAGAGAGACGCACTAAGAGTAGCTTTACTCCTACTTCTACAAATCTTCTTAGTGAAATTATTTTTGGACCTTATGCAGCATGCACTACACCAATACATACCATAACTTCTTCTAAAACTGGGTATCAACAAAAACATATGTCCTGCCCATGCTTAAACAGCAAAACAATATCCATCTTATCTGTTCAGGCTTGAACATGTTACGTCAGTGGACTTTTAATAGTTTAGTAATCTGGCTCCTATCTTGTGTCTGACAGTGCTCCTGTGTGGAGGTTATATGCAGGGAAGCGGAGTCGACCAGCGTGCAGCTTTGTGAGAGATCAGCTGCTGCTGTGTCATGCTCACTCCACCTTCTTCACCGTGGCCATGGACATGTATCGGATGCCCATTAGCTTCCTGGCCGCCCAATGAGGGAAGACTCTCCCCTGTGAAGGACGAGCCCAGCGAGGGAAGACTCTCCCCTGTGAAGGACGAGCCCAGCGAGGGAAGACTCTCCCCTGTGAAGGACGAGCCCAGCGAGGGAAGACTCTCCCCTGTGAAGGACGAGCCCAGCGAGGGAAGACTCTCCCCTGTGAAGGACGAGCCCAGCGAGGGAAGACTCTCCCCTTTGAAGGACGAGCCCAGCGAGGGAAGACTCTCCCCTGTGAAGGACGAGCCCAGCGAGGGAAGACTCTCCCCTGTGAAGAACGAGCCCAGCGAGGGAAGTCTCTCCCCTGTGAAGGACGAGCCCAGCGGGGGAAGACTGTCCCCTGTGAAGGAAAAGCCGAGGAGTCTGAATGGAAAGTGTATGTGTGTGTGTGTGTGTGTGTGTGTGTGGGTGGGGGGCTTTGCCGAAAGGTAAACATCAGTAAATGAGAGAGCAAACTAGCTTTTGGGGTCAATGAGTACATTCTTTAAACACCAACAAAACAGGATGTAAACCAAACCACACACATGCATGTGTAACCGATGAGAAATGGCTAGTTAGTTAGCGGTGGTGTGCGCGAATAGCGATTCAATCGGGTGACGTCACTCGCTCTGCGACCTTAAGTAGTTGTTCCCCTTGCGCTGCAATGGCCGTGGCTTTTGTGGCGCGATGGGTAACGATGCTTCGTGGGTGTCAGTTGTTGATGTGTGCAGAGGGTCCCTGGTTCGAGCCCAGGTTGGGGCGAGGAGAGGGACGGAAGCTATACTGTTACATTGATGCTGTTGACCCGGATCATTGGTTGCTGCGAAAAGGGGGGTGAGTATAACTGATATGAAATGGCTAGTTAGTTAGCAGTGGTGCGTGCTAATAGCGATTCAATCGGGTGACGTCACTCGCTCTGCGACCTTAAGTAGTTGTTCCCCTTGCGCTGCAAGGGCCGTGGCTTTTGTGGCGCGATGGGTAACGATGCTTCGTGGGTGTCAGTTGTTGATGTGTGCAGAGGGTCCCTGGTTCGAGCCCAGGTTGGGGCGAGGAGAGGGACGGAAGCTATACTGTTACATTGATGCTGTTGACCCGGATCATTGGTTGCTGCGAAAAGGGGGGTGAGTATAACTGATATGAAATGGCTAGTTAGTTAGAAGTGGTGCGTGCTAATAGCGATTCAATCGGGTGAGGTCACTCGCTCTGCGACCTTAAGTAGTTGTTCCCCTTGCACTGCAAGGGCCGTGGCTTTTGTGGCGCGATGGGTAACGATGCTTCGTGGGTGTCAGTTGTTGATGTGTGCAGAGGGTCCCTGGTTCGAGCCCAGGTTGGGGCGAGGAGAGGGACGGAAGCTATACTGTTACATTGATGCTGTTGACCCGGATCATTGGTTGCTGCGAAAAGGGGGGTGAGTATAACTGATATGAAATGGCTAGTTAGTTAGCAGTGGTGCGTGCTAATAGCGATTCAATCGGGTGACGTCACTCGCTCTGCGACCTTAAGTAGTTGTTCCCCTTGCGCTGCAAGGGCCGTGGCTTTTGTGGCGCGATGGGTAACGATGCTTCGTGGGTGTCAGTTGTTGATGTGTGCAGAGGGTCCCTGGTTCGAGCCCAGGTTGGGGCGAGGAGAGGGACGGAAGCTATACTGTTACATTGATGCTGTTGACCCGGATCATTGGTTGCTGCGAAAAGGGGGGTGAGTATAACTGATATGAAATGGCTAGTTAGTTAGAAGTGGTGCGTGCTAATAGCGATTCAATCGGGTGAGGTCACTCGCTCTGCGACCTTAAGTAGTTGTTCCCCTTGCACTGCAAGGGCCGTGGCTTTTGTGGCGCGATGGGTGACGATGCTTCGTGGGTGTCAGTTGTTGATGTGTGCAGAGGGTCCCTGGTTCGAGCCCAGGTTGGGGCGAGGAGAGGGACGGAAGCTATACTGTTACATTGATGCTGTTGACCCGGATCATTGGTTGCTGCGAAAAGGGGGGTGAGTATAACTGATATGAAATGGCTAGTTAGTTAGAAGTGGTGCGTGCTAATAGCGATTCAATCAGGTGAGGTCACTCGCTCTGCGACCTTAAGTAGTTGTTCCCCTTGCACTGCAAGGGCCGTGGCTTTTGTGGCGGGATGGGTAACGATGCTTCGTGGGGTGTCAGTTGTTGATGTGCGCAGAGGGTCCCTGGTTTGAGCCCAGGTTGGGGCGAGGAGAGGGACGGTGTCACATCCTGACCAGCAGAGGGAGTAATTGTATTAGTTTTGGTCAGGATGTGGCAGAGGGTTTGTGTTTTTGTATGTATTTCTACGTTCTGTCTAGTTTTTCTATGTTTAGGTTTGGGTGTTGGACTCTCAATTGGAGGCAGGTGTTTCTAGTTGCCTCTGATTGAGAGTCCTATAATTAGGTGTGTGTTTGGTTTGGGTTTTGTGGGTAGTTGTTTTTGCATTGCTTTTAGTATAGCCTGCAAGACTGTTGTACTGTCGTGTTTCTTTGTTTTTTTCGTGTTCACTAATAAATAACATTGATGAGCAGGCAACCCGCTGCGCCTTGGTCCATTCCTGACGACAGATGTGACAGCACTACCCACCATACCAGGACCAAGCAGCGGAGGAATTCTGGCGAGGACTGGGGAACATGGCGGGTATGGGAGCCCGAGGGCACAAGGGCTGTTTGACGGGGCGAGGTTGGAGACCCAGGCCAGCTCCCCGTACCCTTGTTGGATAGAAACAGACTGGACAAGTCCCGTGCTTTGGGGTAGGTGCTGTGGTGAGGCCTGGTATTTTCAGGCCGATATGCGCAGTACCAGCGCCCCGCATGTGCCAGGGGAGAGTGGGCATCGAGCCTGAAGGGGTGATGCCAACCCTGCGCTCGAGACCGCCAGTGCGCCTCTACGGTCCAGTGTTCCCCACTACACGCACTAGCCTTGAGGTGCGTGTCTCCAGGCTGGCACGGCCTGTACCAGCCCAACGCATCAGGCATCTAGTGCGTCAGCCCAGCCTCGCCAGTCAGGAGCCGCCAGAGCTGCCCGCCAGTCAGGAGCCGCCAGAGCGGCCCGCCTGTCCTCCGGCCCAGCCAGAGCGGCCCGCCTGTCCTCCGGCCCAGCCAGAGCGGCCCGCCTGTCCTCCGGCCCAGCCAGAGCGGCCCGCCTGTCCTCCGGCCCAGCCTTTTAGTATAGCCTGCAAGACTGTTGTACTGTCGTGTTTCTTTGTTTTTTTCGTGTTCACTAATAAATAACAATGATGAGCACGCAACCCGCTGCGCCTTGGTCCATTCCTGACGACCGATGTGACAGACTGAAGCTATACTGTTACACACGCACGACAGATGAACCAAGGCAACCTCTGTTTTATACAACTAGCCAGCCACACAATTCAGAGACAGTGAATGTTTGCCTCCTCCTAAGGCACATATAATTACAGTGCATTCTGAAAATACACAGACGCCTTCCCTTTTTCCACATTTTGTTACGTTACCGCCTTATTCTAAAATGGATTAAATAACAACCTTTCATCAATCTACACACAATACCCCATAGTGACAAAGCGAAAAAAGGTTTAGACATTTTTGCAAATGTATTAAAAGTAAAAAACAGAAATACCTTATTTACATAAGTATTCAGACCCTTTGCTATGAGACTCGAAATTGAGCACATGTGCATCCTGTTTTCATTGATCATCCTTGAGATCTTTCTACAACTTGATTGGAGTCCACCTGTGGTATATTCAATTGATTGGGCATGATTTGGAAAGGCACACACCTATAAAGGTGCCACAGTTTACAGTGAATGTCAGAGCAAAAACCAAGCCATGAGGTCGAAGGAATTGTCCGTAGAGCTCCGAGACAGGATTGTGTCGAGGCACAGATCTGGGGAAGGGTACAAAACAATTTCTGCAGCATTGAAGGTCCCCAAGAACATAGTGCCCTCCATCATTCTTAAATGGAAGAAGACTCTACCTAGAGCTGGCTGCCCGGTCAAACTAAGGAAAACTCACACCATCCCTACGGTGAAGCATTGTGGCAGCATCATGGTATGGGGATGTTTTTCAGTGGCAGGGACTGGGAGACTAGTCAGGATCGAGGGAAAGATGAATAGAGAAAAATACTGAGAGATCCTTGAAGAAAACCTGCTCCAGAGGCCTCAGGACCTCAGACTGGGGCAACGACCCTAAGCACACAGCCAAGACAACACAGGAGTGGCTTCGGGACAAGTCTCTGAATGTCCTTGAGTGGCCCAGCCAGAGCCCGGACTTGAACATCTCTGGAGAGACCTGAAAATAGCTGTGCAGCGACAATCCCCATCCAACCTGACAGAGCTTGAGAGGATCTGCAGAGAAGAATGGGAGAAACTCCCCAAAAACAGGTGTGCCAAGCTTGTAGCGTCATACCTAAGACTCAAGGCTGTAATCTTTGCCAAAGGTGCTGAAACAAAGTACTGAGTAAAGGGTCTGAAAAGTTATGTAAATGTGATATTTTCATTTTTATTTTTAATACATTTGCAAAAATGTCTAAAACTTTTTTTCTTTTTCATTATGGGGTATTGAGTTTTTATTCATTTTTAATCCATTTTAGAATAAGGCTGTAACGTAACAAAATGTGGATAAAGTCAAGGGGTCTGAATACTTTCCGAATGTACTGTATAAGGATGCTGAAAAGTGGCTTAATATGTGTAGGAATATTACCATGTGTTTACTGCCATACGGGGACACGGTTCCCCAAAAGGCATTAATTAATCTGGTGATTATAACATATAAGGCGTTTATCTAACTAGGATTCTGCCTATAATTTTTCAGGCTGAGCAATAAGTAATAAAATAACATGATTCGTTTCAAATGTTGTCAGTCAGGAGAGATGCATGCACCATTGACATAGGACGGCAACACGCACACGCACACACACATACAGTTGAAGTCGGAAGGTTACATACACCTTAGCCAAATACATTTAAACTCAGTTTTTCACAATTCCTGACATTTAATCCAAGTAAAATTTCCCTGTTTTAGGCCAGTTAGGATCACCACTTTATTTTAAGAATGTGAAATGTCAGAATAATTCATTTGGGTCAAACGTTTCGGGTAGCCTTCCACAAGCTTCCCACAATAAGTTGGGTGAATTTTGGCCCATTCCTCCTGACAGAGCTGGTGTAACTGAGTCAGGTTTGTAGGCCTCCTTGCTTGCACACGCTTTTTCAGTTCTGCCCACAAATGTTCTATAGGATTGAGGTCAGGGCTTTGTGATTGCCACTCCAATACCTTGACTTTGTTGTCCTTAAGCCATTTTGCCACAACTTTGGAAGTATGCTTGGGGTCATTGTCCATTTGGAAGACCCATTTGCGACCAAGCTTTAACTTCATGACTGATGTCTTGAGATGTTGCTTCAATATATCCACATAATTTTCCTACCTCATGATGCCATCTATTTTGTGAAGTGCACCAGTCCCTCCTGCAGCAAAGCACCCCCACAACATGATGCTGCCACCCCGTGCTTCACGGTTGGGAAGGTGTTCTTCAGCTTGCAAGCATCCCCCTTTTTCCCCCAAACATTACAATGGTAATTATGGCCAAACAGTCCTATTTTTGTTTCATCAGACCAGAGGACATTTCTCCAAAAAGTACGATCTTTGTCCCCATGTGCAGTTGCAAACCGCAGTCTGGCTTTTTTATGGCGGTTTTGGAGCAGTGGCTTCTTCCTTGCTGAGCGACCTTTCAGGTTATGTCAATATAGGACTCGTTTTACTGTGGATATAGACACTTTTGTACCCGTTTCCTCCAGCATCTTCACAAGGTCCTTTGCTGATGTTCTGGGATTGATTTGCACTTTTCGCACCAAAGTACGTTCATTCAGTACAAAAAGAAAAATGCATGAAATGAAATGTATGCATTCACTACTTTAAGTCGCTCTGGATAAGAGCGTCTGCTAAATGACTAAAATGTAAATGTAAATCTCTAGATCTCCTTCCTGAGCGGTATGACGGCTGCGTGGTCCCATGGTGTTTATACTTGCATACTATTGTATGCACCGATGAACGTGGCACCTTCAGGCGTTTGGAAATTGCTCCCAAGGATAAACCAGACTTGTGGAGGTCTACAATTTATTTTCTTGTCTTGGCTGATTTCTTTTGATTTTCCAATGATGTCAAGCAAAGAGACACTGAGTTTGAAGGTGGGCCTTGAATTACATCCACAGGTACACCTCCAATTGACTCAAATGATGTCAATTAGCCTATCAGAAGCTTCTAAAGCCATGACATAATTTTTTGGAATTTTCCAAGCTGTTTAAAGGCACAGTCAACTTAGTGTATGTAAACTTCTGACCCACTGTTATTGTGATACAGGGAATGATAAGTGAAATAATCTGTCTGTAAACAATTGTTGGAAAAATTACTTGTGTCATGCACAAAGTAGATGTCCTAACCGACTTGCCAAAACTATAGTTTGTTAACAAGATATTTGTGGAGTGGTTGAAAAACGAGTTGTAACGACTCCAACCTAAGTGTATGTAAACTTCTGACTTCAACTGTAGATGTTTTGACACTTGGTCTAGCTCAAATAAAGTAAAGAATTGTAAGCATTTCGTTGTATGTAATTTACAAAATAAACAATCCATCATGGACTCTGCTTTAAGTATAAGGATCCAGTCTAGACTGATATGCCAGTTTGAGACTTTGGTCCCACAAACAAATTGAACCATCCCGTTGAACCCTAACCCAACAACACTAGACATTGTCAAAGGTTTACATTACAAACATCCTTTGTGTCGGGTCGTTTCATGGCATGTGCCCAAGTGCAGCCCAGGCTATTCCATATACTCTGCAAAAAAGTTAACATTAGTAGACTATCCATAAGTCATGCAGACAAACCAAACTGTACATGCTAACAAGACTATCTTTGCCCATCACGATACTTTGGCTACTCGGCTAATTTCACCAGTTTTGGGGTATCTCTTTGTCATTACCTTTCCTTCGCCTTCCATAGTGATTGATCAGTGAAGTATCGATGGTTGTCGGGATACCTCGCAGAAGACAGGACACAATTATGCAGAAGAGTCTTCTAGGATCCTTTTATCTCCAGTGAAGAAACTAAAATCCACAGCGCTTACTACACCGTCGTTAGCCTTTGTAAATACTGATATTAAAGTTTTTAAAAAACATTTAAAATCCACAATTCATTATTACATTTTCATTATGCGGTCTTTACTTATTATTTTATGATACGCAAGTATACCTACCGTTCGTTATAGGCTCCCATTGATACGTTCTTACTGGACATAAGCCGGTTAATATTATTCAATCAGCTTTCAATGTTATTGGCTGTCGGCAGCTTCGGAGCGAGCGATTCCGAGGAGTGGGAGAGAGCCTGTTTGTAAAATATGATTCTAATTGGCTGTGGATAGCTCGGCAGATGACGTAGCTCATTGCGTACGACTGTAGAAGAAAGTTCTCTGATGGACAGAGCTATTTTCCACTTCAGTCCATATTTATGTTGCATGTGCTACTTAGATACTAGAATTATTTTTTCTAAGGCAAGAGTACTTGTTAATAGATTAGCAATTCAATTTTCCATTAGTTACTGTACCGTATTGCTGTAATATTATGTATTGTTAGGATACTTTAAAAGGTAAAGCCTTCAATGTGTGCAGAAGGTATTTTAAATTAACGGAGGCATATTCATGAGGTGAAATAAAGGCGTTATAAAGCCTACCTTCATCAAATGTCTTTCATGAAATTGTTATGAAGTTCTACAGCTGCACCATCGAGAGCATCCTGACTGGTTGCGCCACTGCCTGGCATGGCAACTGCTCGGCCTCCGACCGCATGGCACTACAGAGGGTAGTGCGTACAGTGCAGTACATCACTGGGGCAAAGCTTCCTGCCATCCAGGACCTCTACACCGGGTGGTGTCAGAGGAAGGCCCTAAAAATTGTCAAAGACTCCAGCCACCCTAGTCATGGACTGTTCTCTCTGCTACAGCACGGCGAGCGGTACAGGAGCGCCAAGTCTAGGTCCAAAAGGCTTCTTAACAGCTTCTACTCCCAAGCCATAAGACTCCTGAACAGCTAATCAAAGGGCTACCCAGACCCCTCTTTACGCTGCTGCTACTCTCTGTTTATTATCTATGCATAGTCACTTTAACTCTACCTACATGTACATATTACCTCAATTACCTCGACTAACCGATGCCCCCGCACATTGACTCTGTACCGGTACCCCCTGTATATAGCCTCGTTATGTTATTTTACTGCTGCTGTTTAATTATTTGTTAGTTTTATTTTCTATTTTTTTTACCCATCTATTTTTTACTTAACACTTTTTTTTCTTAACTTCTTAAAACTGCATTGTTGGTTAAGGGCTTGTAAGAAAGCAAAGACAAAGACAAGATGTTTAGATGTAGGGCTGGTCTGAAAGTAACTGAGTGGCATGTGCTCTGGTGGAAGTGCATACTAGCCCAGCGTTGATTTAGGAACATGGCCATTGTTGAGTTACATGGGGATTAGATTCATTAAATGTTCAAGCAGTGAGGACATTTATAAATCAGACCATATCTTGGGGTGACTAAGCATAATACTTGTTCAGTTTGTGATAAAAGCACCAAATTTGGCACAGATTATATAAAAAGATTTAGATATCGTGCCAATCGCAGGTCTGGCTCCATGGCAGATATCTTCCAAAATAGGCGATGGAGCTTTTAATTAATATACAAACTCCCACAATAATTATTCTGGATTTTTCTAGATGTCAGATTGTTCTGATAAGACAAACACTAGGGTGTTTATGTGTGTTTACCAATCACTATACCACTGATCAGAACATTCCCTCCATTGTTTTGGGCCAGCATAATACAGGTTGACTGACTAAAATAAATAAATAAACAAATCCTTGAACGAGCAGCTTGGCATGAACGTTGATGCAGGAGTAAACAGCACACGACTGACAGGAACGATGACTTGACCCAGGAGTCGTACTGGCAGCAATGATTTGAGCAGTGCCGTTTCTAGACATAAGCGACAACCATCCGCTAGGGGACCACCAAAACAAAAATAAATAAATGAAAAAGCAGCAGTTACTCTCTTGTATCAGTTACTGACAGTCACTTAATTAGGCCATGTCAGCTAACATTTTATAGATAGCTGGCTAGACTCACCTAGTTATCTAAACCTTGTAGTGGCCGAATTACTGACTGAGTACCTGTGACCAGGGGCCCTGACATCCAGTGGGCCCCCATTGATTTTGTTTGTCACTCTCATTCAGATATCATATGAATATTGCATAACTCATGGCAAAATGTGTGGAATGGCAGGACATTTGCTTTAAAACTGCACAATTTCCTCTCCACCCCTTGGACAAAAAGTGTAGAATTGCAAGAAATTATCATTTTGAAAAAACGGCTACATTTCCATAGAAGTTGTTCCTGTCAGTCATATGCTGTTTACTCCTGTATCGTGGTAATGCTAAGCTGCTCTTTCCTGGATGTGTTTATATATTTTTTATTACATTTTTTATTCAACCTTTACTTTGTAAGATGGGTGCCACAGCCCTCAGGTGCCAGATCTGTGATGGCATGATATCAAAATATTTTCAGAACACATAAATCTACCTCTTTGCCAAATTAGCCACACCACTAATACAAGATTGACATTGTAAATAGTTTGAGAAGTGAACCTGTTGAACATCAGGAGGAGAAATTGTCCCTCACATGAACATTACATGTTTCATATAGACTCTTAAAATCTGTTTGTGTAGGCTATGGCCTCATGTTACTGTCAGTGGCCTGGTAATGTCCACTTTTAAAACAAATAATGAACATTATGGAAATAACTATGTGAGTATGGAGCCTGAGGTGACTGTAAATTCTGTCTTGAAAACGCCTGAAAATGAATGACACTCTTTTGTAGCTTTGGCAACTATGTGTATGTGTGTTCTATACCTGTTTGCTCTTCTCCCTGTAGGCTTTACAGACGCTCCACACACCTTGGCTGCAACCCTTCTAATTTAGTGTACCCTGCACACACAATCCATGTGGAATTCTGGGTCTCTGGCAGCATTTGGAACTGCTGATCTGTGGTCAAGAACGTTGAGTTCATCTCAGCCTATGCTGCCCCTCGGTCCCTTGAATTTTTGGCCCTGACAGAGACATGGATCACCCCAGAGAACACTGCCAATCCAGCTGCTCTTTCTTCATCTGACTACGTTTTCTCTCATAATCCAAGTGCATCTGGTCACCGCAGTGGTGGCACAGGGCTACTCATTTCTCCTAAGTGAAGATGTTTTATTTTCTTCTTCTCTCACCTGTCCATCTCCTCATTTGAATTCAATGCTGTCACTGTCACTTGTCCACTAAAGCTTAACATTGTTGTCTTCTATCACCCAATAGGTGCCCTTAGAGAGTTCCTCAATGAGCTTGACACCTTGAAAAGCAAATTTCCTGACAATGGCATATCACTATTTGTACTTGGCGACTTCAACCTCTTGACGTCTGCCTTCGATTAATTCTCTTTCCACTCCTTGCCTCTTTTGACCTCACCCTTTGTCAATCCCCTCCAACTCACAAGGCAAGCAATACGCTCACAAGGCAAGCAATACTAGAGGCTGTTCACCTAGTATTCTCACTGCAACCCCCCTGATCCCTATTTTGTTTCCTTTTCTCTCTCCCTTTCCACCAACCATAGCCACTCAGCCCCTACCCAGATGGTCATGAGCCGTCGCAATCTCTCCCACCACTCCATCGTCTTCTATCCTATCATCTCTCCCTTCTGCTAAATCCTTCTCCCATTCCTCCCTCATCAACTCATCCCTGACCACTGATTGCGTCCCCTCTGACTTCAAAATGTCCCGAGTTGCTCCCCTCCTCAAGAAACCAACACTCGACTCATCTGAGGTCAAAAACTATAGACCTTTATCCCTTCTTTATGTACTTTCCAAAACACTTGAGCATGCTGTTGTAGTGGAAATATAAAGAGAGTGAACAAATGTGAACGATGATGAAGGCCAGTGATGAAGATGCGCCTAGTGAATTGCTGGCGCCGAGTATTGGTAGAATGACACCATCTGTGGGCTATCACAGGGGTCAAACAACTTATCTGTGGCAATCTCAAGGAAGAGACATTCCCACTGTCACGTCCTGACCCTTGGAAGAGGTAATTTTCCATAGTAGAGTGGTCAGGGCATGAGAGGTGGTTGTTTTGGGTGGTTTTGGGTTTTCTGTTTATATGTGGGCTTTTCTAGATTTCTATGTTTTGTTTTCTATGTTTTGGCAG
Organism: Salmo salar; assembly: GCF_965601325.2. Classification (NCBI taxonomy): domain Eukaryota; kingdom Metazoa; phylum Chordata; class Actinopteri; order Salmoniformes; family Salmonidae; genus Salmo; species Salmo salar. Next base: position 30,780,989 of record NC_138303.1, on the reverse strand, counting down.
GGTATGGTTTCCAATCAGAGGCAGGTGTCTATCGTTGTCTCTGATTGGAAGCCATACTTAGGCAGCCTGTTTTTCCTTTGGGTTTTGTGGGTAGTTGTTTTCCGTTTTGTCAGTGTACCTCACGGAACTGTTGGCTGTCATTTTTGTTATTTTGGTTTAAGTGTTTTCATTAATAAAGGAAATATGAGCACTTTACACGCTGCGCCTTGGTCTACCTTTAACGACGAGTTGTGATGACTAGATCCAAGAATGTGTGTGTTGTTTTCATGTCTTTGTTTTAATGTTTTGGGCCATACAAAGTGATGTTAATTAGACTGGAGATACCAGGATTTGGCGCTCTTGGAATAATAACAAAAACTGGGTTTAAACATTACTCATGGAGTCTTAGGAAAACTGATCTCCTTATGCACATTTGTATGTCGTAGCGGTGAATTTTCTATGCTGCTAAGACTTCTTATTTTTATCGTGAAGGTTTCTGATATGTACCATTTGTTAATTGTATTCTTATTGCATAACTGTAATAAATCGGATTATTTTTAAATGGATACGAACCGTAGTCCTCACATTTCTGAGTAATATTACTTATTATTATTTGGTGAAGTGTCTAACAGTAAATGTTGTTAGCAATATACATAGCATGTATGCTCGGTCTCTAACTGTGCTTCTCTGAGCTAAGGTTAACTAAATCATTTAATGCTAGGACATTGAGAAGGACATTGCAAGATATTAGCTCTTTGTTCCTTAGCCTCTTAATAATTGCATAACGTTTAACCTAGGCACGTGCATCTTATATATTCTCTTGACCTTGGCTATAACAACTGGATACGATAATGGGCCTATAGCCTTAAAAAAATAATAGCTAGTACATCTTATTAGGGTCAAATTCTCTGTATTTCTCAGACAAAGTGAATTTTCACTATGATCAACTCTCTCGTTATCTCTCTCAGAACGATCTTCTTGACCCTAACCAGTCAGGCTTCAAGACGGGTCACTCAACTGAGACTGCACTTCTCTGTGTCACAGAGGCTCTCTGCACTGTCGAAGCTGACTCTCTCTCTCTTCTGTTCTTATCCTCCTAGATCTAGCCGCCGCCTTCGACACGTGAAACATCAGATCCTCCTCTCCACGCTCTCAGGGCTGGTCGTCTCAGGCTCTGCACACTCTTTGATTGCATCCTACCTGGCAGACTGCTCCTACCATGTGACGTGGAGAGGATACTCTCACTATTGGTCTCCCCCAGGGCTCGGTTCTAGGCCCTCTCCTCTTCCCTCTATACACCAAGTCACTCGGCTTTGTCATATCCTCACATGGTCTCTCCTATCATTGCTATGTGGATGACACTCAACTACTTTTCTCCTTCCCCCCTTCTGACACCCAGGAGGCGACTCGCATCTCTGCATGCCTGGCAGATATCTCAGCTTGGATGTCGGCCCACCACCTCAAGCTCAACAAGACAGAGCTGCTCTTCCTCCAGCGGAAGACCTGCCTGCTCAAAGACTTCTCCATCCCGGTTGACAACTCCACAGTGTCGCCCTCCCAGAGTGCAAAGAACCTTGTCGTGACCCTGGACAACACCCTGTCATTCTCTGCAAACATCAAAGCAGTAACTCACTCCTGCAGGTTAATGCTCTACAACATCCGTAGAGTACAACCCTACCTCACACAGGAAGCGGCGCAGGTCCTAATCCAGGCAGTTGTCATCTCCCATCTGGACTACTGCAACTCGCTGTTGGCAGGGCTCCCCCTTATGCCAGCAAACCCCTGCAACTTATCCAGAACGCTGCAGCCAGTCTGGTTTTCAACCTTCCCAAGTTCTCCCATGCCACCCAGCTCCTCCGCACACTCCACTGGCTTCCAGTCGAAGCTCGCATCCACTACAAGACCATGGTGCTTGCCTACGGAGCAGCAAGAGGAACTGTCCCTCCCTACCACTATACCCAAACCCTACACCCCAACCCGAGCACTCCGTTCTGCCACCTCAGGTCTCTTGGCCCTCCCACCCCTACGAGAAGCCAGCTCCCGCTCAGCCCAGTCCAAGCTCTTCTCTGTCCTGGCACTCCAATGGTGGAACCTGAAGCTAGGACAGCAGAGTCCTTGCCCATCTTCCGAAAGCACCTGAAACCATACCTCTTCAAAGATTATCTGAAATAAACCCTCACCTCAACCACCCCCTCCCCAAAAAGATATTTAACCAACACTTGAAGCCCCCTCTTTGCTCTGACTTTGCTGATAGCTACTTTATTGAGGAAAAGTTTACTTACTACTGTATGCCTGTGATATGTGGTTGTCCCACCTAGCCACCTTAAGATGAATGCACTAACTGTAAGCTGCTCTGGATAAGAGTGTCTGCTAAGTGACTCAAATTTAAAATGTAAATGTAACAATGGTCAGTGCTTGTATTAAAAAGAAAACAGGCCAATTCCATAAATGGGTACAAGACACACTTTAAAAGACATGCACCGGAATAATACTGGATTGGAGCTTTGCAAGTGGAGGGATGGGACATTTAGCAGATCTGGTTTACAGCTCAAAGCCACCAGAGGAACAATAACTATAGGACAAATATCAATAGGTTTGGTCTTACTACTAATACAAAATGGGACTGAAGTACACTACTTTTCCACAGAAATTGTAAATGTGTTGTTGAGATCATTGGCTGTATTGACGCCAACCTTTGTTCCTGACAGTAGGGAGCTGTCCGGTCATCTGAATGCCAAAATCAAAAAAATATCTTTCACGAGGTGCAGGAAAGACCTACGTGCAAAGACTACTGCTCCAAGAACAAATGAATGCAAACTTGGGTCCAAATTATTTAATCAATACTCTTTGAAAGTGAACATAAACAATAATGTTAAAAGAAAGAATGGGGGGAGATTTGGTAGGATCACTATTGTTTAATATATCAAAAGAGAATACTTGAATACAAGCCATTGTGAACACCTTGTGTCAAAAGCCATGCAACATGATCAAAAACATCCAGGTTTGGAAAATAAATTAATACAAAACAGTACAGATGATAGTTTAATACCAAGCAAACTATTACAGTATATGATGAAAGACAGAATCAGGGCAGAATAGACAGGTAATGAATGAGTCATTTAGCAGGAACAAGAATCCCATTCTTCCACCTACCAGACTGGTTGTTATTGAATGGGTTTCTGCTTTGGTTGTGCTGAAACCAGAGCAGAGTCCAATATAGAGTCCTCCTCTGTCATGATAATAGGCCTAAGGGATTCGCAAGGGTCACCTTAGTTAGTTAGCCAACCATTGACTGACTGACTGATGGACCACCAATGATAAACACAACACATTGTGAACATAGCAACAGTTCAGGATAAGAAAAGACAATAAACAGACCACATCCACAACAGTATGGCCTAGAAGTCAGAGAAATAAAATGACTGCCTTATTGCTTGTTTACATGTTAGTTGGTGAACTACTACTGCACCTACGTACATAATAAGCTAAGCAATGTCTAGTTTGGTCATTTTGTCCTGTAAACAAATTCCCAAAATAACATTTGATTTATTACTGCAGCTATATTTTTTCTGAGATAAATATTTTGTGTATTGTGTCATTACACCCACTACGGGCCACAATGCTAGAATGGAAACAGTAGGGTTGAGAGCACAATGGGCATTTGCAATCCAATACCTGCATGGCGTCATCTACCACTGAAAGGACTTCCACTACACAGAGGCTACAGTTATAGAGAGAGCCCATTATGTTTTTACCAAGTTGTGTGCTAGCCAAACAAACAGCTTTTTTATGATGAGACAAAACTTCTAAAAAGTTTTATTTGGAATGAACGAGCCTGTCTCTTTCACCGGGATAGCAGAACAAGCTAGGGCAGCCAACTGATGTTCACAAGGAAGAACAAGGTCTGCACTTTCATAATAATGACATTGATCATTTGTTCCAGGATCATTTGATAATATATTATGTCTGTCCCTCCCTCTCACCTGTCCTGGCAGTGTCGCATTGTTTCTCTCATGTAAGTACAGGTGAGAGAGTGCTTATCTGGACAGTTCCTAGTGCTGACTGTAATCCCCCTGGGTACAGTTGCTATTTTAAGAAAATGCTTTACAATGGTTTGATACTAGCACCTCTGACACTGGGATGATGCTGTGGTAGGATGTAACATTAGGACCAGATTTACTAAGCATTTGCACTTGTGAAAAGTTACCACCTATCATTTTCAGAAGGGAATCATTTCTTAAAGCTAAACAATAATATTGTTTTCATTTAAACTCAAATCCTAACTTTTATTTTACCTTTGTGTTTCATTTTATTCCCTCTGAAAAAACAGAACTGCAAACCTTTCACTAGTGCAATTTCTTTTTTGAACATCTTGCATGTGAGACCAATGCGAGTTTGAAACACACACCTTTGTCTTGCAATTGTTGTTGGTGAGGGCTGAGGGCTGTGGCTGAGGGCTGTGGCTGGGTGTGAACTGGCCGATGGCCACCTCGACTTCCCTTGAGAGAGGATGAGCTCGGGTAAAAACATGATACCTAATCCAGGCAGTCATGTGACCTCCATAGTGCTGCTGGCTCATGGGAATACTCCCTGCCTCCAGGATGACTCAACTTCACATGACGGGAACCTGATCCCCTCCCCACCTGCCTGCTCTGACACCTGAGGCCCACCTGCTCCCGCTGCCTAATCCAGCATCCTGCTTCCATCCTGCCTCCAACCTCCAATCCCAGCCTAGCACAGGAGATGGACATCTAAACTGGCCAATCCAGAGTACAGAGAAAAGACACATGGTATAAGTGCTTTGAGAGACATTATGCACAATTAATAAATCATGAAAGTAGGCCTAGTAAATACACACAAGGCCATGGGTAGAACAGTCAAGGAAGATGTATAGGTGGCATGGCAGAGCACAAATATTGAGGAAGGCTGGCGCAAGGACATTTTCCCTCAAAACAACTACTGGTATTCACTCTTTTAAACCAGTGCCTAGCAAGCATATTGTACAGTAGTGGCAATTTTAACTTTTTACTGTGTAGCTTTGCCTGTCATCATTTCTCTGACATTCTCTCTCTGTCCTGGACCTACTGTAAAGTTCAATGGGATGGGATCTGCCAGTTCACTGAGTTCAAACAGGAAGATCAAGACCTGATCCGGAGGTGGATGGTGGCAAAAGACTGTGACCAGTGTACCCAAAACAAGTAGCCCCACATTCACTTTCTCTCCTGCCCTTGTCCCTGTCATCAAGGGTACCATTTTGTAATAGAGGTTGACACTGTCGAAAGGCTCGTTGCACAGCATGAAAGCGGGGTGTCAAATGGAACTCATCACTCCAACAAAGATGGTGACATGACATCAGCACACTGCATGCAGTTCCAAGCCACAATTATGTGGCAAGAGTACTCTGTTTGCTCTGTTGGCGAAATACTGTAGGGCCATTATACCCTTTCCCTTTGCCCAATTAGGACAACTTTGCCTCTTTGTTTCCTGCCACTGGGACAAATAGGAAAATAGGCTGTCACCCTGAATTTGACCAGTCATTCAGTGCAATGATGAGTCATAGCTAGGGACAAGCTGGTAAATGTGCTGACCAATCTATGTAATGAATTGGAGAATCTGCTTCATCAGCATGAGAATTTTAATGACTGACACCAGCAACTGGAAATCTACATGTGACAGAGACAGTAAAATAACTTGTTCCAGCCTTGAAGGATCTCTCGAAAGTTATCGAACATTTTCTGGGAGATAAAATCCCATCCAGGAGAGTGAAAGTTCAGAACAATCCTTAAAAATGTTCTTCAAATGGTTCCTAGATGAAAAGATCGAAAACGTTGGTCAAGCCCCTATAAAACAACAACAGGAAGTTGCTCTAAAGGGGATGTGAAAAGAAAGGTGGTAAGTTTTGCATATCAGCAAATGGGACGTTTGCATATCTCTTTGAAGTCATTGTGTTTGAGGGATGTAGATGAAAATAGATGTTTAACAAAGCATTGTCGGAAGACAGCAAGTGATACTTTGCTTTCAATGTGAGAAAATGTTTGGCCTTTAAGAGTTTGAACACAGGCCCCTTATGTAGCACCCCAGCAACCTTCCATAGACTTATGCAGAGCTATTAGGAAAACCTGGTAGCAGGGTCCTCTTGGCAGTACTGTATGCTGCTGCCATCTTGTGGAGAATTGCACCCATAACTTTGAGCACAGGAAAGCAGGACCAAATACTGGCCCAACAGAACACCATAGAATAGAACAAAAAGCCATTGTAGAGAATACGTCTTGCACATACATAAAATATTGCCACATACACTGGCAATTTAATACAGAAAATAAGAATATATTAACATTGAGCTATTCAAACAATATTGGAAAACTACAACAACCCATTATGGTGAAATCACAACAATTAATTTGACTGTATAAATACAGTCATGCACCTATATCTATAGCCAACCCTTCCAAAAATACATTTGTTGATGCAAACTTCACGCAAGTGTGTGGCAAATTTGCAGCAAAATAAAACGTGTGCAAAAAATGTTGCCAGAAGTTTGCAAATGTTTGCCACTAGTGGTGAATCTGCGGCAAACCTTTGGCAACAATAATATTTATTGCCACTAGTGGCAAACAGTTCACCTGAGTTTTTTTTGTGGCAGACAATTCTCTCAAGATTCTATTTGAATCTGTGGCAAACCTGTGGCAGCAACATTTATTGCCACTAGCGGCAAACAGTTTACCAGAAGCTAATCCTTATTGTGGGTAGCTTCATACAGGTCAGGGACACGAAAGAACTGGTGGAGATTCCGTGAGCTGTTAAGGGGAAAGGGCGGCGAGTAGTGCGGAATGGAGGAAATTGAGAAAAAGGTCGGTGAAGCAACAGCTGTACTGGAATGTGAACAATATGGGTGTCAGTTCTGATGGTATGGAGCAGGAGGATGATGGTCAAGGACCGGAATGGTCGGTAGTGGAAAGACATAGGAAGAAGAGAGATCATGATACAGAAAGAGAGATCATGATACAGAAAGCAGTGGAGTGTCTAGTAAAGAAAGCATAAAGAGGGCCAAGGTAGGAAACAAGAGTAATAATGTGTTGGAGTGGAAAGTGGTGATGGTGTTTGATGAGACCACAGAGGCTCATTTACACCCTATCCAACTAATGCAGTCGAGAAAGAGGTAGGTGAAGTCAAGTTAGCTCGGTTTATTGGAAATGGTAGATTATTAAAATATGTGAACGCCAGGCTCAGCAAAAGAAGATTCTGAAAATGGAAAAGCTTAATGGGAATAAGATTGTGCCACTAGAGATCCTGGTTCGAGTCCAGGCTCTGTCGCAGCCGGCTGCGATCAGGAGACCCATGGGGTGGCGCACAATTGGCCCAGCGTCTTGCAGGTTAGGGGAGGGTTTGGCCGGCCGGGATGTCTTTGTCCCATCATGCTCTAGCGACTCCTGTGGCAGGCCCAGGCGCATGCACGCTGACACGGTAGCCAGGTGTACGGTGTTTCCTCCGACACATTGGTGCGGCTGGCTTCCGGGTTAAGCGAGCATTGTGTCAAGAAGCAGTGCGGCTTGGCTGGGTTGTGTTTCGGAGGATGCGCGGCTCTCGACCTTCGCATCTCCAGAGTCCGTACGGGAGTTGCAGCGACGGGACAAGACTGTAACTACCAATTGGATACCATGAAATTGGGAAGAAAAAGGGGTAACAAAAAAAAAATACAAAATAAAAAGCCATGTCATTGGTGCTTATGCTAGATTGAAGGGAGTCATTACTGGGGTCCCAATATCTATGTCCATAGATTATATTATAGAACATTTGAAGGGAGGAAGAGTGATTGAGGCCATGTGGGTCAAAGAAGTGAAAGCCTATCAGTGCTGCTGAGGTTTGAGAAGGTTATGCCTGGGAAAGTACAGATAGGATTCCTTAGTTTCAATGTCAGAGATTGCGGTGTTTAAATGCGAAAGAATGGGTAATGTAGCTGTTCAATGTAAAGGAAGGAAAAGATGTGCCAAGTGTGGAGGGGAACATGATTACAGTGAATGTGGGAGAAATGTGAAGGTTAAGTGTTGTAATTGTGGGGGGTGGGGGACATAGTGCAGCATTTGGTGGAGGCCAGGTGCAGAGAGAGGCTAGGGAGGTGGTAGAAGTTAGTAGGGATTTATTTGGTTTTATTTTTATGGTAGTACAGAATTGGGAAGATCATGATTGATCATACATTCCAGCACAGTAGGTGCACTTAAATGATTGTTTGTGGACCGCCATGATATCAGAGGAAGAAGAAGTTTACCAGAAGCTGTTTCTGGTGAATGCATGAGTTCCAAGATCAGTAACCGTTGATAATCAATCAAGAGGATTAGAAACATCTGTTGGAAACCAAACTAGCTATCTAGCTAGCTACAGAACCTACCAAAGTTGTCCGGTGAGTGTCTAACTTCTTAATAAACTTTAACATTTTTTAGCTAAATAAAGCCTAACTTTAGTTAGCAAAGACATGTTTCATGGGATACAATGAAACACATTTTGTTGATACCAATTTCAATCTGTCAGTGCCACTGACTGACTGGCTAGTGCTTAGCAAGCTAGCTAACGTTAGCTATCATATTTTTGCTCAATTCATGTGATAGGTAGCTAGTTAACTAATGATTTGCCTAGACACATTTTTAGGTAGATACGTTACTGACTTAATACCAATATGCATGTCAATATGCTAGTGTCATGGTTCAGTAGCATAAGCTAGCACAACAGCTAAGGTAGCTAGCTAGCAACAATATGATATGATTTGACATCAAAGCAAACCTTCATTTTGACAGATGGATACCTTTCCCTTCCCGGTGTGTTGGAAGAGGCTTGGGAGGGGGATGCATCAACACCCTGGAAATATGTTTGTGGTGCACTCACTCATAACACTTATTTTGAGTGATAAATGAGTGTATCGTCTTCAAGATTTATAAGGTAAGTCAAAGGCTTCTTGCATGCATGGCTTTGAGATGTAAGGGTTGTTTGGATGACCCAGTTGCTGTGTTGCAGGCATTGGGTCAATTGTTGGGGAGTTTTCTGTAAATACAACAAGGTTTGGTTGTTGGTGCTGGGTTATTAAGGTTAGGCTATGGATATTTGACCCAGCCAGTGGGTTAATCTTCCCGCCACCAGCACGTGAAGTTCACCAGAATACTTGTAAGTATTCTAGTTCTAGTGTGACTGAGTGACTGACGAGTGGAAAACGGATAACGTTATTCTGACCAAGGGTGTTTTGGCTGACTGAACAAACACTACGAATTACTAACACTACGAATTATGAATGTGATGGTCGTTCAGGTTCAATAGTTTGTCCTATCATAATTAGGTAGCTAGCAAATGTTAGCTTGAGCGTTAGCTAGCCAACGACCGTTAAGCTACTGTAGTTAGCCATTTTCAGTGCTAATATCTTTGGCAGTGGTAAAGTTAACTACAGTAATATCATTGGCTGTGGTAAAGTTAGCTACATATGTGTTATTTCATAGTAACAAAGCACACTGGTTAATTGAAATGCATTCCAGGTGACTACCTCATGAAGCTGGTTTAGAGAATGCCAAGTGTGTGCAATGTTGTCATCAAGGCAAAGGGTGGCTACTTTGAAGGATCTCAAAATATATATTTTGATTTGTTTAACACTTTTGGTTACTACATGATTCCATGTGTTATTTCATAGTTTTGATGTCTTCACTATTATTCTACAATGTAGAAAATATTGCAAATAAAGAAAAACCCTTGAATGAATAGGTGTGTCCAAACTTGACTGGTACTGTATATTTAGACTTTCTATTTTTGATATTGCTACTACGCAAATATGCAAGTAACCATTTCACTGTACCGTTTACACCTTCTATATCCTGTGCATGTGACAAACTTTGATTTGATTTAGTTTCTCCTTATTGTAGGCTGTTACTTTTACCAGTTTTAGTCTTGAAATCTTTTGTTGTTTACTACCCTACTCACTCTGTTTAGCACAAGGCATCACGTGAATCCTAAAAGAAATGGGTGGGGCCATTTTCTCAAAAGTGGGGTTACATGTTTAAACTTTCAAAGCAGAATTACTTTCCCATGGTTCCACAACTGAAGTATACCATTTTGTAGCTCTGAGTCTCTACTTCTATCCAATGTAAAACACCATTTCAAATTTTGCTACATACTATAAGACCGAATCGAGGTAGTCAGTCACATTTTCATTAACCCTATGTAAAATAGCATCTACTTCTTCCACATTGTCATCGATAACCAATAGTACAACCTTAATGGAAACTTGAAAGACTTAACGTCACCAGAGCTTCTTAGAACCATGTAGACAATTTGGGACTAGATACATTACATGCACAGATACCATAGTCAGTCTGGCCTTAATTTTACCATACTTGCTTTATTGGTCATTTGCACTGAAATTGTCATAGTGACCAACTTGACACACACACAGAGGCTGGGCGAAGCTCATGGGCACTTAGGGTTAAAGTGCATTGCTCAAGGGCACAATAGCAGTATGTAGTATACAGAGATATTGTAGCTGGTAACACTCTGGCTGATAGATCACTCCTTTTGAAGTTCTTCAAAATTTCAGAATTGACTGACCTAACTGTCTTAAAGTAATGATGGACTGTCATTTCTCTTTGCTTATTTCAGCTGTTCTTGTCATAATATGGACTTGGTATTTTACAAAATAGGGCTGTCTTCTGTATACCACCCCTACCTTGTCACAACACAACTGATTGGCTCAAATGCATTAAGAAGGAAAGAAATTCCACAAATGAACTTTTAACAAGGCATAGGTGTCTGGTTAGACTGTAAACTCTCCTTCCAGACTCACATTAAGCATCTCCAATCCAAAATTAAATCTAGAATCGGCTTCCTATTTCACAACAAAGCATCCTTCACTCATGCTGCTAAACATACCCTTGTGAAACTGACTATCCTACCGATCCTTGACTTCGGCAATGTCATTTACAAAATAGGCCCCAACACTCTACTCAGCAAATTGGATGCAGTCTATCACAGTGCCATCCGTTTTGTCACCAAAGCCCCATATACTACCCACCACTGCCACCTGTATGCTCTCGTTGGCTGGCCCTGGCTTCATATCCGTCGCCAAACCCACTGGCTCCAGGTCATCTATAAGTCATTGCTAGGTAAAGCTCTGCCTTATCTCAGCTCACTGGTCACCATAGCAGCACCCACCCGCAGCACGCGCTTCAGCAGGTATATTTCACTGGTCACCCGCAAAGCCACTTTCTCCTTCGGTCGCCTTTTCTTCCAGTTCTCTGCTGCCAATGACTGGAACGAACTGCAAAAATCACTGAAGCTGGAGACTCATATCTCCCTCACTAGCTTTAAGCACCAGCTGTCAGAGCAGCTCACAGATCACTGCACCTGTACATAGCCAATCTGTAAATAGCCCATCCAACTACCTCATCCCCATATTATTTTATTTATTTTGCTCCTTTGCACCCCAGTACCGCTACTTGCACACTCTTCTTCTGCACATCTATCACCCGTGTTTAATTTGCCATACTGTAATAATTTCGCCACTATGGCCTATTTATTGCCTCACCCCCCCTTATCCTACCTCATTTGTACACACTGTATATAGACTTTCTCCATTGTATTATTGACTGTATGTTTGTTTACTCCATGTGTAACTCTGTGTTGCTCTGGTTTGCTTTATCTTGGCCAGGTCGCAGTTGTAAATGAGAACTTGTTCTCAACTAGCCTACCTGGTTAAATAAAGGTTAAATAAATACAAATAAAGGTTCACTGAGATGGGCGTGAATCAGACAGGCATCTCCTGTGCCATTAAAAAAAAAAAAAAATATTGTTTTGTCGATAGGCTGTTGGTCAACCAAGACCGACAGCCTATCGACAAAACAATTGACCAGTCGACTAACTGGGGTCAACCATACTCCAGATACACAAGGTGACATCGCTTTAAGACTTCTGCCAGTGGTCCTCCCAACACCAGTCTACAAGATAGGCAGGAAGACATTCCGGCCCAGCTTCAATGAGACGAGAAAGGTTGACAAGCTGCTTGTACATTTAATAGTGGATAGACATAGATTGATGGGGAAATTAGATGTTGGCATTTTGTAAACCTTGAATGAAAGGAACAGCATTCCAAAATTGGTAAGGCATAGCTGCGCACTCCAAAACATTAGGAAGGTTTCCATCCAATATGTGACAGATTTTCATGTGTATATCTTAAAGTCTGCAGAAAACAATATGTGCATTTTCTCACCGGAGATGTTTCAAGTAAACATACTTTTAGCGGATAAAAGGATGTGAGTGATGATGTAGTGCACATAAAAATAACCTTTGCCATTAAATAACGAATGCATTTTAAAAAATGCGTTTCCATCGCATTTTCATCTCTGATGGTTTTGTCACAAACTGTTGCGTTATGTAGCAAATGTGCCCACTCTGGGCTTGTCACATGCACTCTAGCCAACAGCTCTCACATACAGTGGGGGTAGGCTATCTACATTGTGAGATTATTATGGATAAGAACAACAGTATTTGTCAAACGGCAGCCAAGTGTCGCCCATCATGTCACCAGAATAAACCCTCAATGTTTATTGGAAAAGAGCATCCACCATCCTGTGAAGTTCATCAAAATGTATTTAATCTGTAGCCTAATAAACTGCATGCTTTCCCGAGTCGTAGAGGGAGGACCAGACAACATATCATTGTGAGACTCCAAGTTTACTTTTGAGGACAATGAGGTTGAGCTACCAGTGTTGACAACTAATTTTCAGGGGAAGTTGTTAGAGGTAGGTTGATTTGTTGCTAAAAGTTGCTAAATGACATTGTGATGTCATTGCGTGATGACGTCATTACATAGAATACACAATAACGTTACTCAAATTGACTGGCCATCTCGGTGAGAAATATCATTTGACATTTTAGTTTAGATTTGTTTGTTTATTATCACATTTTTATTTGTAAAAGTAAGACAACACATTTTATAGGATCAGATATTTTTATTTTATTTAACAATTACACATTATTAAACAATTACGTTTAATCTATTTTAACTAGTAAACCTACACATTCTGAACAATTATAGTTTTACGCAGTGTTTTGGTAGTTAGTGAACATGCTACCTAACTGATCAACAATTACAGGTACAAGCTAATAACAAGGTATATATGCCATCTTATTGAACAAGCAACTTAACCCAAATAATGATGTGTGCGCAAGGCATCTCTCTCCAGGTTGTTGTGCTGCTTGGGTGGCTAGCTAGCTGCTCAATGGTTTCCTTCAGATGTTGCCACTGTTCTCGCACACACTGCAGTACACACTGCCACCATCAGCTGTGTGTCTCCGCCAGTTCCAGAAAGTCCACTCCTTGCATATGTACTGTAAATATGATGAATCATAGATTGACAAGGAAAACCTCATCTTCACTGTCCAACTGCATTGTCACGGAGCTGGAACCAGCAGAAGAGGATGGAGTGGCCTTAAAGCTGTATGCTGCTGTGGTGCCAAACTGCTGCAGAACTTCACTTGGTAGTTTATACTGGTAACAGGTATCACCAGCCAGCTTCAGTCCGTACCACACCAGGAGTATGGAGTTGAGAGTCTGCAGTGACATTCTATTTCTTAACTTAGACTTGACTACACTCATTTGACTGAACAGCCGTTCAACCTCTGCATTTGAGTGTGGCAAGGAGAGGGCAGCGAGTGCAGCTTTGCACAGTTCTTCATAAGGATTTGATCCGGAAGAGTCTGTGTAGTTATTCACTTAAACAGATGGATCTTTCTCCATTGGGAAACAATTGTATCATTGTTTGGGGCTGGTACCCCAGTAGCTCAGCTACTTTAGTAATTTCAGTGGTGCCTTTATTGTGCTTTAGCGTCTCCATAACACTGAACAAGGCCATGTTTCGCAAGGTTGTCTGGGAGCCTTGCTTGGAGCTCCTTGCTTAAAGCAACAATGTAGTTGATGCACTGTCTCCAAATGACCTTTTTGTCCTCTGGCGCAAGACTGAGTTGGTACACCGTGCTCGCTAAAAGGTACCGAAGGTATGGTGATGGACTGAGATGTCCAATAATGGCATCCTTCAGAACATCAATTTTGCCATAGGGTTGACTACTCTGCTGCAAATTGATGTTAAGAGGTGTACCAGATGGTCCAAAAGCTTGACAGGATCTGGTTTGCTCTCCCTCAAATGACTTCACTGCAACTTGTACGTCAGACAGGATTGATTTCAAGAATGTCAGGTAGACATAGTTGGTCTTGTCCATGTACATGGCGTGGTGCACATCCGCCATGAAGCAATGCTCACTGGCCTTGGTCACCTCAAGTGGAGTTTCAGTTCTTCCCACTGGCTCAATATACGAGTTACCGCAGGCTCAATCGATAGCCAATGTGTGGCACACACTTTAGTGATCTGGAGGGGTTTCTGGCCACAATTAATGGTGGTATACACTGCTTTGTACGCCTCGCACCGTTTTGGGGAAATGGAAAACCAGTTGTAGGTTTCCCTGATTAAGTACTCAACACTCCTAGGGATGGTTTCTTTGGATGCTGTGCTGACAGCCAATTGTAAAGAATGGCACACACAGCGGATGAGTACCAAATTGGGCAATGCACATTCTTCCATTAAAATCTTGTGCACCCCGTTGTGCATCCCAGTCATCACGGATGCATTATCAGTGCCAATACCCTGAAGATTCTCTTTTTTAAGGTTACACTTCTCAAGAAACTCAACTACCACCTTTACTATTGATCTGGCATCGCCCCCCACATATTCAACCAGCCCCAGAAATGAGTACACAATGGTTATTTTTTTAACATGGTTAATTGTTGTAAATTCTATTCAAGATCAAACATTCGTGACCAACTATATTCATTGGGTTTGTCTCGTCGAATGCTGCAGTCAGCCAACAATGATTTGCAATTTGCTGAAATTGCTGCTGGCCTGCTGCTGATGTCACTCACAATGCACTTTTGCAGTCAGGCCCGTGTGTTGTGACTGAGTGTGTGCCAGAGAAAATAGTTTGTGTCATTTAGAGGGAAAATGCTTGCATTTTAGCATTTGAGTCACTTTTCAAAAGTTGCTAAAAGTTCAAAAGACATTTTTTAAAGTAACTACATTTGTTGCTAGGTGCTGTTTGAAAAAAAACTTACCAGGGTAGTCTGAAAAGTTGCTAAATCTAGCAACAAAATTGCTAAATTGGCATCACTGTGAGCTACAGGGATATACATATACAAGGCACCAAGATGTTGTACATGGCCGAATGTTCCTGGACGCGCTCCTCGACTCCTCTAATCGGGGTACCTGCTCCTGCTGACTCCATTGGCAGTGTGTAATTCTGTCAACGGGTGTATTAGAGGCGAAGTCAGGTGCAGGAGAGTAGAGTGATGTAAACAGGCGCACTTTATTTTAGTTCCAAAAACCTGAGCACTACATAAATAAAACACGCTCAAAACACGGAACATCATGAAAGTAAAGGGCGTAAATAAAACACCATAATAACAGGAAACACTTACACACAAAACATGATGGGAAACAGAGGGTTAAATACAAGTAGATTGATTGGGGAAATGAAAACCAGGTGTGTATGGAAACAAGACAAGACAAATGGATATATGAAAAATGGAGCGGCGATGGCTAGAAAGCCGGTGACTTCGATCGCCGCCCGAACAAGGAGAGGAGCCGACTTCGGCGGAAGTCGTGACATCTGCTTGGCAATTTTAATACAAATGTGGAGTTATCACCCAAGAAAAGTACACTAGTAAATGCCCTGTATAACTTCAATCAGTTATTTGGACTAAAACAACTGATTGGACAACCTTTCCAATCTACTATGCTTAATGTGCATATTGTAAACGTTTCTATTAGTTGAACCATGTCTCCCTTGGAAAAGAGATGTTATGTCATGGAGAAAAAACGGTATAAATGAAGGTTAAAAAAAAGGATCTCAAAACAGCCGGGGTGGTTACACTTCACAAGAAGAGCAGTAAAACAAATGTAGGAATCTACAGGCCTGTGTCAATCCTCAGCACCTTATCCAAAGTTGTTGAGAGATTTGTTTTTAATCAACTTGAGGGATACCTTCTTGAGCACAAACTTCTTTATGAACTACAATCTGGCTTTAGAACAGCTCACTCCACTGATACTTGCCTGATATGTTTCACCTGTCCTTATGTTGTCTCCACCCCCTCCAGGTGTCGCCCATCTTCCCCACTTACAGTTGAAGTCGGAAGTTTGCATACGCTTAGGTTGGAGTGATTAAAACTCTTTGTTCAACCACTCCACAAATTTCTTGTTAACAAACTATAGTTTTGGCAAGTCAGTTAGGACATCTACTTTGTGCATGACACAAGTCATTTTCCCAATTGTTTACAGACAGATTATTTCACTTATAATTCACTGTATCACAATAACAGTGGGTCAGAAGTTTACATACACTAAGTTGACTGTGCCTTTAAACAGCTTGAAAAATTCCAGAAAATGATGTCATGGCTTTAGAAGCTTCTGATAGGCTAATTGACAAAATTTGAGTCAACTGGAGGTGTACCTGTGGCTGTATTTCAAGGCCTACCTTCAAACTCAGTGCCTCTTTGCTTGACATCATGGGGAAATCAAAAGAAATCAGCTAAGACCTCAGAAAAAAAACTGTAGACCTCCACAAGTCTGGTTCATCCTTGGGAGCAATTTACAAACGCCTGAAGGTACCACGTTCATCTGTACAAACAATAGTACGCAAGTATTAACACCATGAGACCACGCAGCCGTCATACCACTCACGAAGGAGACGCGTTTTGTCTCCTAGAGATGAACGTACTTTGGTGCGAAAAGAGCAAATCAATCCCAGAACAACAGCAAATGACCTTGTGAAGATGCTGGAGGTACAAGCAAGTACAAAAGTATCTATATCCACTGTAAAACGAGTCTTATATCGACATAACCTGAAAGGCCGCTCAGCAAGTAAGAGGCCACTGCTCCAAAACCGGCATAAAAAAGCCAGACTACGGTTTGCAACTGCACATGGGAACAAAGATCGTACTTTTTGGAGAAATGTCCTCTGGTCTGATGAAACAAAAATAGAACTGTTTGGCCATAATGACCATCGTTATGTTTGGAGGAAAAAGGGGGAGGCTTGCAAGCTGAAGACACCATCCCAACCGTGAAGCACGGGGCTGGCAGCATCATGCTGTGGGGGGTGCTTTGCTGCAGGAGGGACTGGTTCACGTCACAAAATAGATGGCATCATGAGGTGGGAAAATTATGTGGATATATTGAAGCAACATCTCAAGACATCAGTCATGAAGTTAAAGCTTGGTCGCAAATGGGTCTTCCAAATGGACAATGACCCCAAGCATACTTCCAAAGTTGTGGCAAAATGGCTTAAGGACAACAAAGTCAAGGTATTGGAGTGGCCATCACAAAGCCCTGACCTCAATCCTATAGAAAATTTGTGGGCAGAACTGAAAAAGCATGTGCAAGCAAGGAGGCCTACAAACCTGACTCAGTTACACCAGCTCTGTCAGGAGGAATGGGCCAAAATTCACCCAACTTATTGTGGGAAGCTTGTGGAAGGCTACCCAAAATGTTTGACCCAAGTTAAACAATTTAAAGGCAATGCTACCAAATACTAATTGAGTGTATGTAAACTTCTGACCCACTGGGAATGTGATGAAGGAAATAAAAGCTGAAATAAATGACTCTCGACTATTATGACATCTCACATTCTTAAAATAAAGTGGTGATCCTAACTGACCTAAGACAGGGAATTTTTACTAGGATTAAATGTTAGTAATTGAAAAACTGAGTTTAGATGTATTTGGCTAAGGTGTATGTAAACTTCCGACTTCAACTGTATCCCCTGGGTACTTGTACCTGTGTTTTCTGTGTTGCCAGTTTGTCTTGTTTGACAAGTCTACCAGTGGTTTGTGTCTCATCTCCTGCTTTTCCAGTCTTGCTCGTCCTCCTGGTTTTTGAGCCTTGCCTTGCCTGTCCTGACCCTGTACCCACCTGACCACCCTGCCCGTCACAGACCCGGAGTCTGCCTGCGGTCCTGTACCTTTGCTCCATCTCTGGATTACCGACCTCTGCCTGACCTGAGCCTGCCTGCTTTGACATTTGCCTGCCCCTGTTGGTACCTGTTGGTACAATAAACATTGTTACTTCTACACTTGTCCACCTTTTTGACCACATTAAGAAGGAAAGTGAGAAGGGGAACTATACAGGTAAGATATGGTCTATAACCAACAGTCACAATACCAGAGCTAGTGTTATGTCTTGTAAAATCCCAAGAGTAAACAGTACTGTGAGGAGCACGTTTTTCTAAACAGGCATTTGTCTATAGAATAGCCTCCCTTGGAGATCAAGCAAATAAATGTAAAAATAGCTTTAAAAAGTAGGACAATGTTGTCTAAGTAAGGGAAACCACTCCACTGCCCCTTGTGCCCCCTAATTCTGGTCAGGTGTATTTATTTGAAGGATTGGTATGTGCAATTACTAGGTTGTTTTAATGTGAAATTAATATGGTTGATTTTTAAGGTTAGGGTGCAGTGCAGTGAATAGTGCCACTTTTTAGCATGTCAATATAAATGAATGTATTTATGGTTTGTAATTTTATCTTGTCTTATCATGTCATTGTTTTTATTTGGAAATAAGCTTTTTAATTCATACTTTCAAGCGATATCCTCTGGATCCACATTGTGCATTTTGTTGTACATGTCTGTTGCCCAAAATAAGTTCAATGTCAGCAGCAATTTGTTCAGTCTGAAGCCATTCAGCTATGGCTTTGTCTGTTCAGTCTGAAGCCATTCAGCTATGGCTTTCAGTCTGAAGCCATTCAGCTATGGCTTTCACAGCCCTATAATAATGATAGAAGTTATATCACCTTAAAAAGGGTTTATTTACAACCTCTGGGGTATAACATGTTGGGCAAAGAGGTATAAGAGCGTGACATACAGTGCATTCAGAAAGTATTCCCCTTGACTTTTTCCACATTTTGTTAATGTATAGCCTTATTCTAAAATGGATTAAAGAAAAATAAATCCTCATCAATCTACACCCAATACCCAATAATGACAAAGCAAAAACAGATTTTTTGAATTTTTTCAAAAACTGAAATACCTTATTTACATAAAGTGGGTTTTCCTTTAAAAGTTGCACCATACATTCAGGATATTAGATATATAAACTTCAGTAACACCATGGTTTTAATAACACAGCTTGTGGGATGCTGGGGAATTGTATGGCATGGAGGAGTGCATGGCGTCATAGTATTTACTGTCAGCCACTGTTGCCATTAATGATAGTTCGACCACCAGAGGGCATCTTTGAGAAGCTTGCTGGTGCTTGTTTACTTTTCCAAATGCAGGCCAGACGTTTTGATTGCTATACCCTCTTCAGAAAAGCATATTCCAAGGTTTTAATGAGCCTAGTTTTGCCAAACAACAATATTTTCCTAGAATAACCACAGCTCCATGACTACTGATGACAATCAGCAAATACCGATTTTAGGAAAATATCCTTTCTATTGTATTCTGTTATTTTCATCATATTCATATTGTAAAGGGCTGGGGAATATAAGCATGTGATGTTTCCTGCACCATATGCATATTAAGAGTAGAATAGCTGGGACTCAATGAGTAGCCTACCAATAGCTGCCAGTCTAATATATACATTTAATATACACAATCACAAAGAAATCGATTCATATTTTGTTTAGAAAGGTCATAAAAAAAACATGCTACTAAGACAATTTCAAAATAACAGAATAGCATTTTTGAAGATGCATTTACCTGTGCTATGATAGCTGAGATTGATGAGGGAAAAAAACTATTTATCCCATTTTAGAATAAGGCTGTAATGTAACAAAATGTGGAAAAAATAAAGGGGTCTGAATACTTTCCGAATGCACTGTATAGCCCCTAACCCTATCTTCGCCAATGAGAACCAAGAGGGGCCTAGCTTCGTCCTTTATGACTGGGAAAGACCTCAATTCTAGGCTGTAGGAAATCCTACATTTATCTTATTAGATCAGAACAGGATGGATCAACAGTGATTCATATTACTGGTTTTCACCCCCCCAAAAAGTTAGTTGTGTCTTGCTGCATAACACATTGTCTACCCAGATGATGTGGATCATTGTCAGGTTATTAGATAAATACGCTTCAGTAACACCATGGTTTTAATAGCACTTTAAACAGGTAGAATGTGCATCACACGCTCCTGCCATCCATCACCCACACCTGCCTTCCCTCGTCACTCGCATCAGCGTTATTGGACTCACTTATCACATGTTCATTTCCTCCCCTATATTTGTCTGTTCCCTTGCTCTGTTCCCTGCTGCTGCATTGATTGTCTTTTGTCTTTGTATTTGTTTCTGACGCTGTTCCTGTCTCGTCTGTCAGTCGTTTATTAAACGTTTACTCCCCGTACCGGCTTCGTCCCTCCAGCGTCATTCCGCGTGACACACACTGGTAAGTTAACTTCTATAAATGTCTAGTCACAGATGATTTTCTCCTGAATAACTGGCCAGGGCATAGTACATTCCATTCAGCTTCAGGCAACTTTGATGTACAGTAAGGCTTGATCACACCTGTAGTGAGTACTTCTGTCTGTCAAATCCATTGTTCATTAGATATATCAATGTAATTACACCCAACACAATGTTAAAAAACAGAATGCTTCCCAACACTAGATCACTTAACTAGATGTGATCCCAACGCTGCCGCCAATGTAGCAGAAGAAAGTGAAAGCTGCAACAGGGACTCGAACTAGGGCTCATACATGGCAAAGTGAGCTCTAACAGCCGTTTCCATGAAAGTAGTCCTCTGGGCAGAGGCAGTAGGCCTACACTGCTGGCATGTGCCTTGTTACAATAGCCTAAGTATATAACATGATTGACATGACTGTAATAATCATTATGAAACGGCCTTGGAAGTGCCATAAGTGTAAGCCAACACAACTCATTATTTTACATGAACCTGTTTAACTGCATTGATATGGTTTAATTTATAATAGTCAACTCGTTATAGTTGCAAATACCATGCAGTTGCACCAGGGGAATTACAGTTTTGCAGGTCTTCTATTTCTCCACATTTATTGATGAACTATTATACTGTATGTATTTTGTGACAACCTGGTAGATTAACAATATTTTGTTATATATAAATGTGGGACACAAAAAAGGCAGTGTAGAACATCATTGCCAAAAATACATTGCTGCTGAAATACTTTTTCTACATATTTGCATGAATTGATTGTGTTGCTTTTTTTCATGCATCAGGTAATTAATCTGCATGAAATGGTTGGATGGGAACATGGTTAGGGTTGTGCAAATGAACCTATGAGCCCCAGCACCAAATGAATAGAAGATGTAGGCATCAAACTGGGTGTTAATTGATGGAAATGGCTATAAAATATACAAAATAAATTGTGTATGTGATGACATTGTCAGTGTGCCTCCATACTTTGCACAAGTCCTCATAATCTAAAATAAAATGATTTCTCAAACAGGATGGGACCAACATGGTTGAGTACCTGCACCAGGTGCAGTGACCAGACCCTACCATTTGTGTTGGCTCTTAGGGACTGCTCACAGGTGTTTATATTCATTAGTGGACCAGCATTGGAGTAAAGTACACTGCTTTGGGCACTGGATGTGTGCTTCAAGCCCTATTGTGTTTATCAACTTTCCCACTGTGCATGGGAATTCCTACAGATCATGTTATATCAGCTGCCAGGAACAGAATCCCCCGCAGTTGCGAGAATGTATTTTTTCCACTGAACAATAGTGGATAAGTATCTGCTGTTGTATGTAGTGTGAGAAGTGGCAGAAGAAAGCAAAGCCCTCCTGTGAATTAATAGATGGATGGATGAGTCATGACTGTTTCATTCCAATGCTAATATGCTCATGAGGCACTATTTATAGCTCTGTTAGATTGACTTTTAGTAGTTTTTTAATGCCGTTGTGCCTGCTTTTTGCCTACAGTACGATATGTGGCTCACTTGCCTTTAGTTCAACTACTGAAACGCGTCCTGGTACGCTTTCATTCAATCACACCAATTTATTTTAAATACAAATATTACATTTTGGGGATTGTGAAAAGTGCTTTCTGAATGAAATACAGTTATTAAGTAATGAGTCATTAGTCCATGTCCTTAGTAGAGTGACCTTAAATTGTAATATTTTACAGACATTATTGTATGGAAAAACAGCATGGTGTGTGCTGTCATCCAAGACAGCCAAAGTGTGTCAGTGAATGTGAATATCTATTGATTAGCTCTGGCACTGTCTGATAGACAGATCTGTGTTAATACCACTTAAGACAGAGTCACACACACTTTGTTTTTCTCAAAATGCAATCTGCGTGTGCACATCAAGTTCAACTGAAGCTTTAGTCTGTTTGGTTCATGAAATGATATCAATGCATTCTAATTAAGCCTATATTATCTCGTGAAATAATACATATTTAGACAATAGGGCTTTGTTTCAATGTGCTATTTAAAAAAAATTATATATTCTTGTACATTCTCTGAAGTGATGCATGTTCTGAAATGCAGGCAATAGAAATTATTTGAAATTCAACGTATCTTAAAGGGAGGGTGTGGGAAGGTAGAAGTCAAAAATATGAAATTAGGATAACACTGAAAATATCCAAAGGATTAAATACTGTAAATTGCCCAGCTGCTGGGTGTCACGTCCTGACCAGTTAAGGGTTATTTGTTATTGTAGTTTGGTCAGGACGTGGCAGAGGGTATTTTGTTTGTGGTTCGGGGTGGTGATTTTTGTAGTAGGGTGTTTGATTGATTTCCGGGTTTTGGTCTATGTTCTATGTTTTGTATCTCTATATTCTTTCTGGTTTGTGGTATTTCTGTGTAGGTTTATGGGGGGTTGGACTCTCAATTGGAGGCAGGTGCTTTCTCGTTGCCTCTGAGAGTCCTATATATGGGTAATTGTTTGGTGTTGTGGGAGATTGTTTCTTGTTTTGCCTGTGTGAGCATGACAAGACTGTTTTGTTGTTCGTGTGTTTTTTGTTATTTTGGTGGTCTCTTTAGTTAATATAAATAACAAGATGAGCATCCACATTCCGCCTGCTGCGTTTTGGTCCTCTATCCTCGACGACAACTGTTACACTGGGTCAATCCCCCAACCCAATGTGCTGAATTTGTATCACAACCCTAATAAAAAAGCATGAGCTGGCGCACACCCAGAACTATTTATTGTAGTGCTGACTAATGGTGAATAAACTGCAAGCTATAAAAACAAAGTCACACACTCCATATGTGTAATTTATTGGGTAAAATAAATTGGGTTGTTTTAACCCAAAATAGTCTAATTTACCCAGCAGTTAGGTCAAGCGCTCAACCAAGGCGCTAAGCACAACCCAAACCCAATGGGCTGAATTAACCCAATGCTGTGCTTGTCCAACATTGACCCAACGCTGGGTTGTCGAAATTACCCAAATTGGGTTATTTTTATCACAGCATTTTTTTTGTGTAACAATAATTAATTTTGGAAAGAAAATATGAATTGCCATATTAGGCATAAGTGAATTTCTACATTTTAAGATTACAAAATATAAATTGTTTACAGTATCCTAATTTAGTTTTCTGATTGTTTCAGTCCATGCATTCAGCAAGCTTTGGATGAAGGACTTCACAGGGCCGCCATCTCCAAAGTTCACTCAAAGGCAATAGTGCTGAACTGGGTTTGATTTAGTTTTTGTCCCTTTTAAATATCCTAAAGTCAACATCTCCATACTGTGAACATTTCTCTCATGTAAATGTTGTAGCTACACAAAAAGAATAAACAATTTATTTGGGAAATATCCAGTCTTTGCTATTTTCTTTATTACCATGCTGATGATTTCAAGTTGTATTGGAAGTATTTTTCTGTTGAAGACATTGAATACATGTTTAGTATATTTACCACATTTAGGATGTACATTTTTCTTCTCTGTGAAGTAAGTTCATGTGATTGGTTTATGTAGATACATTTAAATGTTTAACACACAGTAACCAAAAACCTGCTCTAATTTGCATATTCATGCTGAGTTTGCAGCAAATAGAATGTTCGCCACAAGTTTCCCAGAATTGTTTTCCAGAAGATCACAAGTTGCTGCAAATTTACAGTTTGCCATAAAACTAATTTGCATGTGAAAATATGATCTTGCCGCAATAGTAAGTAAAATGAGATAATTGAACATTTACTTTCCTTATATTCGATTCAATCTAATTTCAGATGATTAGAAACTCAAACATGCTTTGCATAATAAGCGTCATACAATGAAACAAATTTGTTTTTTAAGGACAATAAATAGATTGGGCTGTATCAGGTCAGGATAAGGGTCTTAGTGCATTTAGGAAATGGAGCAACTGGCGGTGCAACATGGCCAGTGAGTGGTACACAGCATGTAGTGGTGTATGATTCCATGCTTGACAGTGGGTCACTGCTCACACATAATCCCTTCTGTTATCTTTACCAGATTATGAAGCAAAACTCCTCCAATCAGCAACTCCCCATTACTGTGATGCCAAATCAAATACTTCGCTTTAACGCTCCAAGCTCTATCACATGATGACAGATCAACACAAGGCTATAGGAAACACTTTGTTCAATGTTCCTAAATATTAAGAGTAGGTGAAATGGAATTGCAGAAAATGTCTAAATTGTAGAATAAACATGGGAGAATGGGTGGGCCTGGGAGGGCATTGGCCCACCCACGGGAGCCAGGCCCAGTCAATTAGAATGAGTTTTTCCCCACAATTATTTTTTTATTACAGACTGAAATACTCCTCAGTTTCATCAGCTGTCTGGGTGACTGGTCTCAGACTATCCCGCAGGTGTCATGTCCTGACCATAGTAAGAGGTTATTTTCTATGGTAGAGTAGGTCAGGGCGTGACGGGGTGTTTTGGGGTTTTCTATTTCTATGTTTTAGTTCTAGTTTTTTTCTATTTCTATGTTGGGGTGGTTTGGGTTAATCTCCAATTGGAGGCAGCTGATCCTCGTTGCCTCTGATTGGAGATCGTATTTAAGTAGGGGTTTTTCAACCTGGGTTTTTGTGGGTAGTTTTCTGTTTAGTGCATGTCACCTGACGGAACTGGTTTCGGTCGTTGTGTTTTGTTAACGTATATTAATTAAAAGTTTAATATGAGCACTATACACGCTGCGCCTTGGTCCCCTTTATACGACCCGCATTACAGCAGGGGAAGAAGCCAGATGTGGAGGTCCTGGGCTGGCATGAATACACATGGTCTGTGGTTGTGAGGCCGGTTGGACACACTGCCAAATATTCTAAAACGATGTTGGAGGCTGCTTATGGTAGATAATTTAATGTTAATTTATCTGGCAACAGCTCAGGTGGACATTCCTGCAGTAGGCATACCAATTGTGCTCCCTCAAAACTTGCAACATCTGTGGCATTATGTTGTGACAACTGCACATTTTAGTGGCCTTTTATTGTCCCCAGCACAAGGTGCACCATGGTAATGCTGTTTAACCAGCTTCTTGATATGCCACACCTGTCAGGTGGATGAATTATCTTGGCAAAGGAGAAATTCTCACTAACAGGGATATAAGCAAATTAACACACAACATTTGAGAGAATTAAGCTTTTTGTGCTTATGGAAGATTTATTTTATTTCAGCTCATGAAATATGGGACCAACACTTTACATGTTGTGTTTATATTTTTATTCAGAATAGATTATTTTTCTCATCCCAAATTATGTCATGACATTGACTTCAAAATATTTCATCCATCAGAGGCTTTACAAAAATGTATTAAATTATATTCTTAGCAGATTTGGGTAAGAACAATATGACCCCAGGGCAAATGCATCTCAGTGGCACTAATGGACTATACTTGCGATTAGATTACATATTGCTCAGCATTGTCCCAGGCTACCAGCCATGTCTTATGCTGTAGTCTGATAAATTTGTGTAGAGCTGCAGATAGGATACACATAATATAATACATTGTACAAATAGGTCCTAGCTAGGTCATAACTAGCCTGCTATAACAGGATTACGCAGTATGCGCATGCCTAATTTCAGTCATCAGCTTCATACGTGCAGTACCATACTGTAATCAGATTATACCACAATCACACCATCTACCGCGCTATGGTTTATATCAACCGAGACAGCTGTATCTATGTAGCCATGGATATTTTTGCCGTATCTTCGTATTGCAAAAACACAACTACTTACACACAAACGCTGTAACGCAATACAATATTACTCCTCCAAGATCTTTAAATTATTTTTACTAACCCCCAAACAATCAAAGTCTAGCTCATCAACATGGGGCAATATTATTCCCCTAGGAATACTTGAACATAAACACTTTCAACCAAAACTCTGGCTTGTTACCACCCAAGGCATTTTCTAAAAGATATGATATGAAAAGCTGTAAGAGATTAAATGAATCCCCGGGCAGGGCCATTACCTGTTGGCTTGGCCCCCTGAACAGCCTGGTGGCTTCTGTGGGGCCAGGGATGGGGGTCTTGACCCTGTCTGTGGTGGACATGGTCCTCTGGTCCTATGGACCTGGTAGTGGAGGGAAGCTGATGGGCTGAAGGGTAGGCGGTGGTACTGCAGCAGGGAGAGACGGAGGCAGCTGTCTGATCCTGGCTGGATCCCACAGGGTCTGTGTGTTTGTCAGAGCTCCCATTCATCCCCTACCACCTCTGTCATCAACTGACACTGCAGGCCGCTGTGCAAACAGCCTATTGGACCGCACTGTTCAAACCAATCATTTCACTAAGCAAATTACATGGGATATTGCCGCTTTTAATAAACATATAATATGAAGCCATATGCAGTTTAGTAGTAGACATCTCACCTCTTTCTAAGGGGTGCTAATGTTTTGTCTATAGTGATTACATAAACTCAGCAAAAAAAGAAACTTTCCTTTTTCAGGACCCTGTCTTTCAAAGATAATTTGTAAAAATCCAAATAACTTCACAGATCTTCATTGTAAAGGGTTTAAACACTTTCCCATGCTTGTTCAATGAACCATAAACAATTAATGAGCATGCACCTGTGGAACGGTCGTTAAGACGCCAACAGCTTACAGACGGTAGGCAATTAAGGTCAGTTGTGAAAACTTAGGACACTAAAGAGGCCTTTCTACTGACTCTGAAAAACACCAAAATAAAGATGCCCAGGGTCCCTGCTCATCTGTTTGAACGTGCCTTAGGCATGCAGCAAGGAGGCATGAGGACTGCAAATGTGGTCAGGGCAATAAATTGCAATGTCCGTACTGTGAGACGCCTAAGACAGCGCTACGAGGAGATAGGGCGGACAGCTGATCGTCCTCTCAGTGGCAGACCACGTGTAACAACACCTGCACAGGATCAGTACATCCGAACATCACACCTGCGGGACAGGTACAGGATGGCAACAACTGCCCGAGTTACACCAGGAATGCACAATCCCTCCATCAGTGCTCAGACTGTCCGCAATAGGCTGAGAGAGGCTGGACAGAGGGCTTGTAGGCCTGTTGTAAGGCAGGTCCTCACCAGACATCACCGGCAACAACGTTGCCTATGGGCACAAACCCACCGTCGCTGTACCAGACAGGACTGGCAAAAAGTGCTCTTCACTGACGAGTCGCGGTTTTGTCTCACCAAGGGTGATGGTTGGATTCGCGTTTATCGTCGAAGGAATGAGCGTTACACCGAGGCCTGTACTCTGGAGCGGGATCGATTTGGAGGTGGAGGGTCTGTCATGACCTGGGGCGGTGTGTCACAGCATCATCGGACTGAGCTTGTCATTGTAGGCAATCTCAACGCTGTGCGTTACAGGGAAGACATCCTTCTCCCTCATGTGGTACCCTTCCTGCAGGCTCATCCTGACATGACCCTTCAGCATGACAACGCCACTAGCCATACTGCTCGTTCTGTGCGTGATTTCCTGCAATACAGGAATGTCAGTGTTCTGCCATGGCCAGCGACGAGCCCGGATCTCAATCCCATTGAGCACATCTGGGACCTGTTGGATCGCAGGGCTAGGGCCATTCCACCCAGAAATGCCCGGGAACTTGCAGGTGCCTTGGTGGAAGAGTGGGGTAACATCTCACAGCAAGGACTGGCAAATCTGGTGCAGTCCATGAGGAGATGCACTGCAGTACTTAATGCAGCTGGTGGCCACACCAGATACTGACTGTTACTTTTGATTTTGACCCCCCCCCCCCCCCCCCCCTTTGTTCAGGGACACATTATTCCATTTCTGTCAGTCACATGTCTGTGGAACGTGTTCAGTTTACGTCTCAGTTGTTGAATGTTGTTATATTTATACAAATATTTACACATGTTAATTTGAAAATAAACGCAGTTGACAGTGAGAGGACATGTCCTTTTTTGCTGAGTTTATTTATGAAAATGTCCCTGTTCCCAGTCTGTAGTTAAAAAATATATATTGATGTCACGACTTCCACTGAAGTCGGTTCCTCTCCTTGTTCGGGCGGCGGTCGGCGTCACCGGTCTTCTAGCCATCGTCGATCCACTTTTCATTTTCCATTTGTTTATGTCTTGTTTTCCTACTCACCTGGTTCTCATTTCCCTCATTAAGTGTTGTGTATTTAACCCTCTGTTTCCCCCCCATGTCTTTGTGTGGAATTGTTTGTTGTAAGTGCTTGTGCACATGTTTACTGGTGCGCGTCGGGTTTTGTACCCATGTTGGTTATTTATTTATGCTGTTGGTTTTGAAATTAAACTGCTCCGGCTATTTACCTAGTTCTGCTCTTCTGCGTCTGACTTCACTGCCACCAGTTACGCACCCCTTTACAATTGAACTAGCTAAAGTATTATGTTTGATCTCAATCTCTAGTATCAATGCGCATAATTGATTCAATTTGATCATAATAATTATTCACTTTACTGTTCCATTGCTGGGCCTTTTAGCAACAGTATAAAAACATCATCATTTGATCTGTTTCTGTCAATGTATTGACTAAACCTGTGCTTCTGAACCCTGCTCACTAGATGAGGCTGAGACACCTCAACACTACAGTATGATTCACAATACCATAACTTTACAAACAACTCCTGAATACGGGAACACAAACAGAAAAGCACTCAAATGAAATGTACATTTTAGGTATTGCAATATATGTATTCTTAAACAGATTATTTTGTTAGCAATTTTATTTTAATTCTCCCAGTAAAACTGACATATTTTCATTTACATTTTAGGCATGTAGTAGACGCTCTTATCCAGAACGACTTAGCGCATTCATCTGAGACAAGCACATATCACTGTCATAGTAAGTACATTTTTCCTCAATACTGTAAAGCAGGGGTTTTAAACTTTTCTTGCCCAGGGACCCCCGCTCAGGCAAACCGGCGACCCAGGGAACTCCATATGTTAGCAAAAAAAACGTTTTCAGATGTCTTGTCTTATCAGGTGAATTAGAATGGCAAGAATAATATTAAAGCAAATTTCCTGAAATTCTACACATCTTGCCATGCGGTGGAGTGAACATTTGGCAGTTTTAAAGCTAATTCCCTGAAATTCTACACATTTTGTCATGATTTATGCCATGTTCATGTGATATCTGAGTGAGAGTGACTAACAACATCAATGTGGGCCCCCTTGAGGTCAGGGACCCTGGGCACGTGCCCTGTCGGTAAGCTAATTCAGCCATAACTACAAGGTTAGATTGAAAAATAAAATATAAAAATCCGCAGACCCCCTGTAGTACCATGATTACTACAAGGTTTAGATAGCTGGCTAGACAAACTTACCAAGCAATCCCCTAAACATTTGCCGACATGGGTTAATTGAGTGACTGTCAGTGACTCACATAACAATAGGACATATATTTGTCCGGGGCCCTAAGCTTTGTCACATATTGGTTGGGATACCTTATTTACATAAGTATTCAGACCCTTTGGAGGGTGACCAAGAACCCGATGGTCAGTCTGACAGAACTCTAGAGTTCCTCTGTGGAGATGCGAGAAACCTTCCAGAAGGACAACCATCTCTGCAGCACTCCACCAATCAGGCCTTAATGGTAGAGTGGCTAGACGGAAGCCACTCCTCAGTAAAAGGCACATGACAGCCCACCTGAAGTTTGTCAAAAGGCACCTAAAGACTCTCAGTCCATGAGAAACAAGATTCTCTGGTCTGATGTAACCAAGATTGAACTCTTTGGCCTGAATGCCAAGAATCACTTCTAGAGGAAACCTGGTACCATCCCTACGGTGAAACATGGTGGTGGCAGCATTATGCTGTGGGGATGTTTTTCAGCATCAGGGACTGGGAGACTAGTCAGAATCGAGGCAAAGATGAACAGAGCAAAGTACAGAGATCCTTGATGAAAACCTGCTCCAGAGCTCTCAGGACCTCAGACTGGGGCGAAGGTTCACCATCCAACAGGACAACGACCCTAAGCACACAGCCAAGACGATGCAGGAGTGGCCCAGTCAGAGCCCGTACTTGAACCTGACCGAACATCCCTGGAGAGACCTGAAAATAGCTGTGCAGCAATACTCCCCATCCAACCTGACAGAGCTTGAGAGAATCTGCAGAGAGAAATCGAGAAACTCCCCAAATACAGGTGTGCCAAACTTGTAGCGTCATACCCAAGAAGACTCAAGGCTGTAATCACTGCCAAAGGTGCTTCAACAAAGTAGTGAGTAAAGGGTCTGAATACTTACGTAAATGTGATATTTCATTATTTTTATATATATATATATATATATGTATATATATATATATATATATAAACATTTGCCCAAATTTCAAAAATCCTGTTTTTGCTTAGTCATTATGGTGTATTGTGTGTAGATTAATGAGGGGGAAAAAACAATTTAATACATTTTAGATTAAGGCTGTAACCTAACAAAACATGCAAAAAGTCAAGGGGTCTGAATACTTTCTGAAGGCACTGTATACCCCCCCCCCCCCCCCCCCCCACACACACACACACACACACACATGCATCACGCACACACACACACACACACACACAAATTATGTTATACTATATTTGTAAGGACTTTTTGGGGACCAACAAATGATTCCAATTCAAAATCCTATTTTCCCTAACCCTCAACCTAACCCTAACCTCAACCTGTAACCATAACCCCTAACCCTAATTCATGTGAGGACTTCTGGTACTCACAAGTATCGTAAAACGTGAACAATGTTTAGGTCCTTCATCTGACACCGCCTTGTATAGAGGTCCTGGAAGGCAAGGAGCTCGGCCCCAGTGATGTACTGGGCCATATTTGCCACCCTCTGTAGCGCCGTGCGGTCTGATTCCAAGCAGTTGCTATACCAAGCGCTGATACAGCCAGTCAAGATCCTCTCAGTGGTGCAGCTGTAGAACTTTTTGAGGATCTGCGGGCCCATGACAATTCTTTTTTTGCCTCCTGAGGGGGAAGAGTCATTGTCGTGCTCTCTTCACAACTGTGTTGATGTGTTTGGTCCATGATAGGTTCATAGTGATCTGGGCCCCGAGAAATTTGAAGCTCTCGACCCACTCCACTACAGCCCCGTCAATGTGAATGTTTGCGTGCTTGGCCCTCCATTTCCTGTAGTCCACGATCAGCTCCTTTGTCTTGCTGACATTGAGAGGTTGTTGTGCTGGCACCACACTGCCAGGTCTTTGACCTCCTCCCTGTAGGCTGTTTCATCGTCGTTGGTGATCAGGCCAACCACTGTGTCGTCAGGAAACATAATGATGGTATTGGAGTTGTGCCTGGCCACACAGTTATGGGTGAACGGGGTGTACAGGAGAGGACTAAGCACGCAGCCTTGAGAAGCCCTGTGTTGAGGGTCAGCGTGGCGGATGTGTAGTTGCCTACCCTACAGCCCGTCAGGAAGTCCAGGATCGAGTTGCAGAGGGAGGTGTTTAATCCCAAGGTCCGTAGCTTATTGATGAGCTTGGAGGGCACTATGGTGTTGAACGCTAAGCTGTAGTCAATTAACAGCATTCTCACGTAGGTGATCCGTTTGTCCAGGTGGGAAAGGGCAGTGGAGTGCAATAGAGATTGCATTATCTGTGGATCTGTTGGGGTGGTATGTGAATTGGAGTGGGTCCAGGGTGTCTGGGATGATGGTAATGATGTGTGCCATGACTAGCCTTTCAAAGCGTTTCATGGCTGCAGATGTGGGTGTTACGGAGCAATAGTCATTTAAACTGGTTATCTTGGTGTTCTTGGGCACAGGGACTGTGGTTATCTGCTTGAAACATGTAGGTATTACAGACTGGGCCAGAGAGAGTTTGAAAATGTCAGTGAAGACACTTGCCAGCTGGTCAGTGCATGCTCAAAAGAATGGAGCTGGAGGGAATAGCAGACATTTTACGGGCTTCTGACCAATTGGGCTATTTAGTTTTTTTTTTTGTGCTGATCTTAAGTTTTTCTATACATCGGCAGGAAAGAACGGCAGCATCGGGTAAGCTCAGCGGTGGTGGTGTGTGTCTCCTTGTTAACAACAGCTGGTGTGCGATCTCGAGGTTTTGCTCCCCTGAGTCAGAATACCTCATGATAAGCAGTAGACCATACTATTTGCCAAGAGTTTTCATCTATATTAATCAGAGCTGTCTATTTACCACCACAAACTGATGCTGCCACTAAGACCACACTCAACGAGCTGTATAGGGCCATAAGCAAACAAGAAAATGCTCACCCAGAGGCAGCACTCCTAGCGGCCGGTGATTTTAATGCAGGAAAACTGAAATCCGTCGTACCTAATTTCTACCAGCATGTCACCTGTGCAACTGGACATGAATTAGTGAAATAAACATACTTTATGTCTAATTAAAGCAGAGGTATCCCAGCTGATCAGCACATGCTCTCAGTACGTGTCCTGGTAATCCGTCTGGCCCTGCAGTCTTGTGAGTGTTAACCTGTTTAAATGTCCTCAGGCAGATTACGTCGGTAGTCCAGTCATGATGGATCGGCGGGGCTCCGTATCGGCAGTAAAAGGGGTCCAGGCCATCTTTCTTGGGCATCTTTCTTTTGGTGTTATTCAGAGCCAGTAGAAAGGCCTCTTTAGTGTCCTAAATTTTCATAACTGTGACCTTAATCTGCAAGCTGTTAGTGTCTTAACGACCGTTCCACAGGTGCATGTTCATTAATTGTTTATGGTTCATTAAACAAGCATGGGAAACCGTGTTTAAACCCTTTACAATGAAGATCTGTGAAGTTATTTGGATTTTTACAAATTATCTTTGAAAGACAGGGTCCTGAAAAAGGGACGTTTATTTTTTGTTGAGTTTATATATATACACACTACCATTCAAAAGTTTGGGTCACTTAGAAACGTCCTTATTTTTTAAAGAAAATCTTATTTTCTGTCCATTGAAATAACATAAAATTGATCAGAAATATAGTGTAGACATTGTTAATGTTGTAAATTACTATTGTAGCTGGAAATTGTATTTTATTTTTTATTTTTTATTTTTTTATTTTTTAATGGAATATCTTCATAGGTGTACAGAGGCCCATTATCAGCAACCATCACTCCTGTGTTCCAATGGCACGTTGTTAGCTAATCCAAGTTTATCATTTTAAAAGGCGATCATTAGAAAACCCATTTGCAATTATGTTAGCACAGTTGAAAACTATTGTCCTGCTTTAAAGAAGCAATAAAACTGGCCTTCTTTAGACTAGTTGAGTATCTGGAGTATCAGCATTTGTGGGTTCGATTACATGCTCAAAATGGCCAGAAACAAATAACTTTCTTCTGAAACTCGTCAGTCTATTCTTCTATTCTTGAAGGCTATTCCATGCGAGAAATTGCCAAGAAACTGAAGATCTTTTTTCTTTCTCTCCCCTCATTCTTTATCTGTCATTCTTTCTGTTTCTCTCTCTTTCTATCCCTCTCTCTTTGCAGGTGATGCAACAGGCGCATCATAGACAGCCCAGTACTTGCAGCAGATTTACGCAGCCCAGCAGCAACACTTCATGTTAGACAGCAGCCCTCCAAAAGCAGCAGCAACTGAGCAACGCTCAGCTCCAAAGTCTAGTCGCTGTGCAGCAGGCGTTTGTGTCTGTCTGTATTTGTTGGAGCGTTAGTTGTTTAGAAGTTAATTTAGAAATAGGGTGATTATTAATGACCTTATTAATAGGGGGTGCCCTTTGAGCCAAACAAACCTATTCAAAAACAGTGTTACAGTGACATGTCATTTATAGCGTTTATGGTTTTAAGGGACATTTCAAAACAAGGCATAGGTGGTGTGCGCTATTGAATAGCTAGCTGACAGACTGCCAAAAATACTTCCCCAAGCTGCCTTCCTTCCCTCCATTTTTACCTGCGATGGCGATGCTTCCTGTGGGCTAATATGGGGCTAATGTGTGGATGGATGGAGAGCCATCTGTGCCTCTCTCTCACTCACACACACACACACAGAATGCCCCCAGGCTTCCTGAGCTTTGACAGTGATGAATGTATGTGTACCTGGGAGACTCCAAGGCATATACTAGTGTCAAGGGACCCACAGCATACTTCATATATAGTACCTTGTCAGAAAGAATGGGTTTTGTTTGGGGAAATGAGGGAAGGTCCAGAAACAGGAATACAAAGGTTGGCCATTTTCTAAACACAGAGATGATAGCTCTCGCAGTACATCCAAGTAAACATGTCAGTTGAATGGAGTCAATGTCCTTGCCTATGTCTCTGTCTCGCTATCCTGGGGTTCAAGGCATCGACTTTTGTTTAGAAATCTGTGAAAAATGACAGTGACATATAAATGGACCTCAATAGGATGACATTGAATTGAGAGTATATCTTAATAGCACAGGAGACTGCTGAGGGAGGAAGGCTCATAATAATGGCTGGAATGGAGTAAATGGAACGGTATCAACCACATGGAAAACATGTGTTTGTCTGCGATACCATTCCATTTATTTCATTCCAGCCATTTCTATGAGGCCGTCCTCCCCATTAACATTTTACTGCAGTGGGCTAAATCAGGGTCAGAGTTTCTTGGTAGCCTTAAACAAAAGTATACACCTCACACACATGGTTATGGGCTTAAAAAAAGACGAAACCTTTACCATGTCAGATATAGAGTTGAAATGTATTACATTTAGAATTTGCATCCCAACATTACACTTTATATATCACAGAAGACTGAAATATAACAATCGTTTGATTTTCAGCGCATTAAAAAAAAAGTTTATTAATTATGAAAAATATAAATAACGTTACACACGAGGCCACTAGAGGGCAATATGGTAATTTGACTGCAGGAAAGGGTTACGGTGCAGCCGGGCCTGTGCTCAGTAGAGATGGTTAATAGTTAACCTCTCTGATCAGTGGTCAGTGAATCGCGTATCTATCCTCCTAACAACATTGATTAAAACAATGAACAGTCCAGCATTGACAGCAGTCATTATAGCAGTAACACTTCACAGCCTGCCGGTATAATACTTTATAACTTGCTATAAGCATGTATGAGCCCCATTACAACTATAGCTAAAGAGAACTAATGGTTGCTCACAACTAGCCAAGTTAAGACTCCCGTATAGTTTCCCCCAACATAACATTAATTGGTTCTCCATCAGTATGAGGCCTGGCTGGTCAACATGGGCTCTTGATGGCTGACGTGTCAGTCCCTCCCTGGTGGCACACTCGTCTTACATCTTATGAAGGTCTTTACACTCCATTAGAGAAGCGTAGGCTACACTTGGGGGCTAAAACTGTCCATTACCCTGGCCTGTATTACATTTTCCCTATGTAGTGGCACATATAAGTAATAAAGTAAGTAGAGCCATTCAGAGCCAGAATAGTCCATAGAGCATTAGCCCGTGTCCTCTTTCTGTAGCCTGTGGCAGCTTACAAGTACACTCTCTGGACAGGACGCTAATCTATAGCATGGCCTACTTATAAGGTACAACATCATTGAATGTTTAGTATATTGCAGGGTGGCACAAAGTATCTATTGATGGTTTTGATATTGGAACCATTTCATTTCCTACATTTCCCAGGCTACCATAGTGGCAGGACGACAAAGCTACAATCTGAATGGGAACCCTTCTTAGCAGACAGGTTCCACACAGACCACTGTAAGTAGAACTGTTGTGATATAGCTGTCTCAGTCTGTAGCTAGTCCACTGAGTTCAATAACTGTCCCAGTTTCTGTCTGGTTGTGTCCTTGTGTTCTTGTTTATCTTGGTGTGTGCTACATGTCCACGTCCGTGAGTCTGTTCCTGCATCTCTGTGTCTTTTTCAGGACTTTCTGTGACTGATTATATATAGGGCATGTTCATGAGGGGGCAACCTTACAAAATGTTCATCACATTAACATATTGTGCTGAAGAAATATGTTTGGAATTGTGTTAGTATAGTCATAACAGTACACTTCTGGTCCCGCCCTCACCACCAGCCAAGCTCAGATGGTAAGGGAATGGCACACATGCACATTTCTCATTCCTATTTCACCTAGGTCAATAGTCATCTCCTCTCCACACGACTAGATGGGCCCCCTTCATCTGAATAGTGATGGAAAGTTTGGATATGGCTTTATTTTCTGAACTTTTCTTCCTCTGTCTACTCCATCTAGTTAATGTTTTCCATAGGATTCATTATGATGATTTCCTTCATGTGGCCAGGGTATAGAACTGTGCCACAGCAGAGGCTAATTTAGGTGGAAAACAAAACTCAAGACTTGAGTGTCAGTCATATTTTTCCTAGTAGAAATACTGAGGTTCCTCGTATGATTTTTGGAGGTACAATGCTGCACATGACTGGCCTTATTCAAAATCAAATTGCTGCCATGGAAGAAAATGCCTTAGCCATGTAGTTCATGGAGTTGAAAGTTATTTTTTGTCTTATCATGGTGGGATAACACAACCTTGGCTCAGGGCTTAGCTGGTCCTGATTTGGAGCAGTGTTAGTGCCAATATTTGTTCTTTGTCCCCCCAGCTCATCTTCACTCCAACTGCAGCTGTTGCCACTGTCCAATCAGAGGCCTCCGTACAGTCCGTCATCAACCAACAGTCTAATAGTGCACAGGTAATATTCACCCCACAACATGCACATCCATGTGCACTCACAACCTCAATGAGCACACATACTGTATGCACAGACACAGGCACACACATTATCACACAACACACACATGGATACTATATTGTCGTTCCAAAAAGCCCCATATACTACCCATCACTGCGACCTGTACGCTCTTGTTGGCTGGCCCTCGCTTCATACTCGTCGCCAAACCCACTGGCTCCAGGTCATCTATAAGTCTTTGCTAGGTAAAGTCCCCCCTTATCTCAGCTCACTGGTCACCATAGCAGCACCCACCTGTAGCATGCGCTCCAGCAGGTATATCTCTCTGGTCACCCCCAAAGCCAATATTCCTCCTTTGGCCGTCTCTCCTTCCAGTTCTCTGCTGCCAATGATTGGAACGTACTACAGAAATCTCTAAACCTGGAAACACTCATCTCCCTCACTAACTTTTAGCTGTCAGAGCAGCTCATAGATCACTGCACCTGTACATAGCCCATCTATAATTTAGCCCAAACAACTACCTCTTCCCCTACTGTATTTATTTATTTTGCTCCTTTGCACCCGATTATTTCTATTTCTACTTTGCACTTTCTTCCACTACAAATCTACCACTCCAGTGTTTTACTTGCTATATTGTATTTACTTTGCCACCATGGCCTTTTTGCCTTTAACTCCCTTATCTCACCTCATTTGCTCACATTGTATATAGACTTATTTTTCTACTGTATTATTGACTGTATGTTTGTTTTACTCCATGTGTAACTCTGTTGTTGTATGTGTCAAACTGCTTTGCTTTATCTTGGCCAGGTCGCAATTGTAAATGAGAACTTGTTCTCAACTTGCCTACCTGGTTAAATAAAGGTGAAATAAATAAAATAAAGTTCTAAATCCCCTGATTCCCGCAGGTGCAGAACCTTGCCATCCGTAGCCAGCAGGAGGCTCCCTCCTCCTCCTCTCAGCTCCAGGGCCTGTATCTCAAACAGATGTCTGGAGAGGCCCAGCTCTCCCTGGCTGGCCAGCTCAGGAGTCCCACCCTGGGGCCACAGGGAGCCCAGCTGGGGCCCCTGTAGGCACCTTCAGAGGGCGGCAGAAGCGTGAGGGCCACATGGAGCTGAGTGCCCACCTGGTGAGCGTGAGACGCAGTTTGACGGCCGTCAGCAGTCAACCCAGGTACATAACATTCAAAGCACCCTGGTCAGGACTTCCATGCTCAAACGCATTATTAGGTTAGCATAACAGAGAAACACAGGTTTTCATAAACATGATAACTGTAGTGCATGTAGCCACAGCCAGAGCTGCTATTTCTGTGCCATGCTGAACAGATTTGGAGAAGTGCTAAGCAACATGAGTGTCCACATTCAAAAGGGAATCATTCTGCTGTTGATTTTTTTTCCTTTTGTGATATAGACATCAAATTTCACACCCAGTTATGGCAAGTCTAAAGACGTGTTCTTTCATAATTTTGTCAAAAGGCACTTCCATAACCTTGTCTCCACTATAGGGCCTTTTGAGTTCTACAGTATTTCCAAACCACATCACCAGGGAGTCACAGGGCTGTCTGTCAGACCTATCCAAAGTATTTTCTGTAAATGCAGGCCAGCCCTTCAATAGACAGACAGCCCTATCCACGTGAACCCACTAACAGAGGAAATGGGTTATTATTACAGGACTTAAAGGGGAAATGGCCTAATCAGACAGAAAGCCTCAGCCAGACCCCAGTAACAGCTCCTATACTGAGCAAACATGGCAGAGATGAGTCCTAAAAATATCTTAATGGCAAGAGGAATGACAGCTTCAAAACACAGCAGCAGCAGTACACTCAGCATAATTCTAATATGAAGAGGTCCTTGACTATAACTAGATTTCCAACAGTCCAACATTCAACCTCTACTGCCTGTGTGCAGTATGCAACACTATGTGCAGACAGTGATCCAATTCCGTCCTTCAATCTTGTTATTGGTAGAATTGTTTAGAAATGTTGAGTTTTGTGCTGAACCTCTCCACTCAATTTTTTCCTCATGAGGATCTAATTAGAAGTTGGCATAAAGGGGATCTCCCAAACACTCTTACACAATCACCTCCTTCCTGCAGCAGTATAGCTTTAAGAAGCTCTAAGCAGAACCAGACTGTTTCCGTAGTGAAGCTAAAGGTGAGGAGGACAAGCTTGCAGCGGAGGCCTGACCCATGGGTCTCCACAACCGAGCTACAGTACTCCTAATCAGTTACTACCAGATGGGGGTTGGCTGGGTGCACGCCATTCAGCGCAGCACATCTTCCTCTCTGCCACCATGTGCTTACAGGAAACCCTCCCCCCCCATCTCAGGGACCAAAATCAATAGATCACAGGCAGGATCCTCTGTTTTCGATAAAAATGCATGCCACGATAGTTGCGCTTCTGTTTTGCTTAAAATCGTTTGGTGGTATTTCCTTTTGATTTAGTTGCGTTTGTTGGGTTATTTTGACGGGCTCAATTGGTTCATGTACGGAACATTGTGTGCTGGATTCTATTATTTATTGATATGTGTAAAACCAAAAGTAGACTGCGGTCTGGCCCCTTAGTCGCAATATTGAATTGGATGCAAAACAGCCTGCCCGCAGCTAGACAGTGGTGTGTGAATATTGGTCTGATGGTGTGCTTTTGTCACTTAAAGGTGTACTCTCAAACTTTTGGATAATTTCAGCCAGTTATTTTGAAAGTGGTGCTCACAAGGAAAAAATGGTCCACAAAAATTGTCAAATTGTGTACTTTGTTATCCATTTTGTATGATATGCTACAATTCGTATGATACATTATGAATCCAATTCGTACAATATGTTACGAACTTAAAGGGGAATTTCACTCTGTGGGAATCTGGGCTTGTTTTCATCATGTCTGGGGCATTTATTTGTAGGACAGTGGGGGGGTGGGGGGGGGGGTGTGTGTGAGATATAAAAATAAATGTAGTCCTGCTTTATGGCATTTCGCGAAGGCTCTATGTTATACTAATTGCAAAAATGTTTTGTCCATGTAGATATGATTGTCCTTGGACAATGGATGTCTTTCAGCGATATTCCTATCAGCGGATTCATTGATAAATATCCAAGCAGACCATTTTTTTCCAGTCTCTGAAAGCCTACAACTTGTGTTGGGCGGTGCTTTTTTGGTCTGGCCCCCATCCCTCCCCCAAGGCGGGCCTTTTTGAAAAGGAGTGTCACGGTTGTCGTTGCTAATGGAGGACCAAAACGCAGCAGGTATGTGGATGCTCATCTTGTGTATTTATTTACAAACTAAATGAACAACAAAACAGTCTGGCGAGGCACAAGGCTAAACTCAGAACAATCTCCCACAATTAAACAGACAAACACACCCAACTAATATAGGACTTCCAATCAAAGGCAACACCATACAGCTGCCTTCAATTGGAAGTCCACCCCAATTAACCAAACATAGACATACAACTAACTAGATCAACATAGAAATACGTAAACAAGGAACAGTGCCCAAAAACCCCGGAATACTTAAATAAAATGCCCTTTTTAGAAAACACCACCCCTAACCACATAAAACAAATGCCCTCTGCCACGTCCTGACCAAACTACAATACCAATTAACCCTTATACTGGCCAGGACGTGACAAGGAGGTGGACACTAACCACAAAATTGTTTGGGCAAAACTGAAAGAACTGACCAGACGCAATGACTTCAAGTGATTCCTCTTATCAATACGAATTCGACCATGGAGCATTTTTTTTTATAGAGATGCACGATATATCGAATCGGACGATATTGGCTAAAAATGCCAACATTGGTATCGGCTGATGTCTAGTTTAACGCCGTTGTGAAAAACCGATGTCAAAGCTGACGTGCATACATATATAACGTAGGTATGTGATGTTATGAAGCCACGTAAAATTTTGCGCTGCACCTGCAACACAGTATTCCTAACCTAGCCCACAAT
This sequence comes from Salmo salar, assembly GCF_965601325.2. Classification (NCBI taxonomy): domain Eukaryota; kingdom Metazoa; phylum Chordata; class Actinopteri; order Salmoniformes; family Salmonidae; genus Salmo; species Salmo salar. The sequence goes on along the minus strand of NC_138303.1, from coordinate 30,740,130 downwards.
GTCTGCTGTGTGGATCGAGCAGTCAACAAGTCGAGCAGTCATTTGAAAGAGTAAGAAAATTTCAGCGAGACAACAAAGACAAAATCCATTAATGCCAAGATAATGGAATTCATTGCCCTTGACAATCAACCGTTCTGTCGTGGGTGATGGCTTTCGCGACTGGTTGAGCACTGGTACACACTAACGTTACCAAGTGCGCTATTGTTCAGATGTTGCCCTGCCGGAGTTACACAGTAATAGCTCACTGCTATTAGCTTCACGACATACTAGGGAACACCGTTTGGGTCTTTGCGTGTCAAAAAAGATACATGTCAAATAACACTATTTGACAATAACTCTATTTGACGTGTTAAACTCGCTTTTAATTTGACACATCAAATAACACAGTTATATTATAGATTGTTGGGTGTTCTGAATTTGCACGTGTAAGCCAAGCCCCACCACTACTATCAGTAGCACTGTCAAAGCTGTACAAAAAAAGTCTGGAAACACCGGCCACAAACAATGTGTTTACAATGCCGCGTGGGTAATAAAGCATTATTTGTTCAACCACAACTTCTGGGGTAGCTAGCTAGCTTTAGCTTGGTACCTAGCTAGCACCAATACAACCAATCTGAAAACAATGACCAGTAGAAACTGCAGTCATTTTCACTAATCTTAGCAATGATTTAGGAATCCTTGTGAGTAAGTATTAGCTAGGTAGCCACTTGTTGTTTGCCAATTGAAATTGAACTTTAGTTCATGAAAAATAAATAGCTAGGCAGCTACTTAACTCTGTTGCCCAAAGCTTTTTTTTTCTATTTTCTTTTTCTTATTTGTTTTACCTGTTGCCCAAAGCTAACGTTATAAGCAGCCAGCTAGCTTCATTGGCTAGTGAGGAGCGACCTGATCGGGTTATGTGTTGTGAAGCTAGACACAATAAGGATTAGGCACAATAGTGGAATTGCGGTTTGCCTTCAAAATAAAAGTACTGCTTTGAAAGTGATGCAGAAGGTTACAATTGGTGGAATCATGCCATATTTAGACTAGATAATGTGAAGCAATGAAATGGGGTATCAGTCTACTCGGTGACACCCACAGAACACAACTGTGAAGAGCTTACGCAAATATTAGTGTTGTAACTCTTATCGCGGGACTGTGACTGTGAAATCACCTCCTTAGTCAGCCTATTGACATTCATATTGCACTTTACAGCTTAACCTAAGGATTGGGGATCAATTAAATGGGGTAACAGTCTACTCAATACCCAATATATTTTTTCCCAACGTCCTTCTCAGTTATAAGACTCCAAACCATCCACACAGTATTGTTTTTCCTCTGGAATAGTGTTCAATACACATAGGTTGACAATACATGTGTCTCAATTCACAGTTTCAGAGTCCCGCAATAAGAGCTACGATGCGAATGATCTCTGGGTGTCACTGAGTAGACTGATACCCCATGTCATTGATCCACAATACATAGGTAAGGCTGTACAGTGAAATAAGTATGCCCCCAATGCAATTCTAAAGTATAATCCATGCAGTGTGATTTCAACAGATTTTTGTCAAATTAACAAATGATTGCCTTTTGTTGATTTTATATAACAACATTCCAACCTCGTTTAGCATGATCTATTCAATTATGTGAGTGGTGATCCTAACTGACCTAAGACAGGGAATTTTTACTTGGATTAAATGTCAGAAATTGTGAAACTGAGTTTAAATGTATTTGGCTAAGGTGTATGTAAACTTCCAACTTCAACTGTATATCAAATCAGTTCTCTAGGTTTAATTATTATGTGATTAAACTAATCATGTAAACATTAACTAGGAAGTCGGGGCACCACGGAAAATGTTGATTACGAAGTTATAATTTTCCGAATGTAACTCTTCAGATATTTTAATATCTGATCAATTAGTCTTCTATTAATGAATTCTGAATCGTTACCTTATTAGTCTCATTCCAAACGTCAAATTCATGGTTATCTGCACGAACCTTAGTTTCCATAATGAATCAGCAATATACAAATTGGCTTAATTATATATTTACTAACTAACTAAATAATGACACAGAATTACATAACAAACAAACAGTAGATATTGGTTACCAACAATGATAGAAAAGTTCCTAGTGGGCTAAGCTGAGATGACGACTTGGTAGTCAAAGGAAAGGGGTGTGCACTGAGAGCGGAAAAGACTAAATGGATTCTATGCACACAGTCTATAATTATATTAATTGAAATGCTAATCCTTTGCACATGAAAGGCCGCTCATTCGAGAACAATTGCAATGTATATATATTTACGCCTGTATCTCGTTGTTGTCTTCTCTGTTGGAATCCTCGATCATCCTATAGGGTTCATCAGTCTCTGGTTAACTTTCCCAGAAGTCACAATGTCTTTCGTGGTTGTAGGTGGTTAGAATGAATGCTTCAGAGTACCATTCAGAAATGTTCCAATAGATGCTTCGGCGGTTGTCGGTATTCTTGTTCTAGACTTACGTAATTGTCTAAGATTTGCTCTTATTCTGTAGTGATCGATAGTCTCAGAGTTTATCCATTTCCAGCCGTGTAGCCAAACTACAGCTGTATGGTCTCTGATCTTGTAGTTTTAAACCATTTCACACGTAGCTTCAGCTACATGTTTTCTAGTCTAATGTGAATTTCATCAGGAGTGGGTTTTATACTATTCAGTAGAAAAGGCCAGTTCCATGACGCCGCCGTAATGTCTGTGCTCACGTGGGCGTGGCCATTGATTTGGTTAACTTTATATGAAAACCCATTCTCTCATTTAGAAGGTTAACATCACATTACATCTTTTCGCAAATAGCTTCATGTTTAATCACATGTGTTTCACAATATTTAGATGTAAACCTAACAGCTGGGAAATGTACACTTGAAGAGATACAGTTATGTGTGTTTCCTGTCCTTCATGAGATCACCAAATGAAACACACTCGTCATAACTGTCCCCTAAGTGTCCACGGACCATTCCCACATTCTCAAAAGTAGAAATATTGTTTAATTCTCCCATTTTGGGGATTAGGTGTTTGGCCAAGAGGGTCTTGCTGGCTCCACCCCCATGCCTTATATGGACATCCTGCCCTAACGAGGCAAGCCTGTGCATCATTAAGCCATGGAGTGCTTGGGGATAAAAGAGGAAGCGGGCTGCACTTACTGAGAGAGGACTGAGAGTGTTATTGAGAGCGTGAGAAGAGAGAATTAGCTGTGTAATTACCCCCCCCAGACTGGACTGTGAACTGGTTGCTGAATTTCCCCCTTTCCCACAGTGTGCAAATCTCCATAAGAAATTCCCCATTTGTATTCTAGTTGTGTTTTGTGTGCGTTTTTGGTTATTGAACTTGGTGCCGTGGGAACCCCACCCCCCTTGAGCCTGCTACATGTGGTGGAGAATGCGGGCAAACCAAGCTCAATAACTAAACAGATATGGAGCACAATGGAAGCATTGGTGAAACAGCTGGTGGAGGCGAGCCTAGCGCAGCAGGCTATGCTTCGGTAACTGCTGGAGGAACAGCTTCAGCAGACCGCTCTCCTGCGAGCTGAACTCAGCAGCTGACAGCCGCCCAGGCCGGCGTGGCTGCAGGCGCAGCAGCCTCTTGTCCCTAACCCAGTAGGTTTATACTGAAGCTGACAGAGGCTGACGACATCGAGGCTTACCTCCAAGCCTTTGAGAGGATGGCGGCTACGGAGAAATGGCCCCATGAGCAATGGGCCAGCCTGCTAGCACCCTTCCTGTCAGGCGCAGCACAGAAGACCTATCAGGATCTGACGGCTGACCAGGTGATGCATTATGAGGGGCTGAAAAAGGAAATCCTGAGCCGGTATGGTTACACCCTGAATAGCAGGGCACAAAGATTGCAATATTGGGCGTATGATGCTACAGCGTCCCCCCGATCGCAAATGCATGATCTAATTAGGCTGGCCAAGAGCTGGCTAACTGTTGAATCACTGACGCTCACCCCCATCGAAAGTGGTCATAGATACATTTCTACACTCTATCCAGTTCAAAGCAAAAAATTTAGCAAGCCAAGCTAACCCGCAGAGCGCAGATCAGCTGGTGGAACTGGTGGAAGGTCAACAGGTGGCTTTGGAGGTCCTGCGCAGCGGACAACCACGGAAGGCTGAACCCTCCACTTGCCCAAAGGAGCGGAAAAGGGCGGAGGACAAGGACCATACCGGGACCCCCAACAACAGCCAGCTCCCCGAGACAACGCCACTTCCTGAACCTGGACAACAGGAAGAACTACAAGTGTGGCGAGCCGGGACACATCGCCTGGAACTGTCCAAACCGCGATGTCCTGATGCCTTAGCCACTGAGGTTGCCACCCGGAGTCTCTGCGGCTTGCTGATGTGCATGCTGGGCTAAGGAGAGTGGTCCTTCCCCTGTCACCCCGGTAAGACTTTCCACTCCTCTCCTCTTTTGACCTCACCCTCTCACCTTCCCCCCCTACTCACAAGGCAGGCAATACGCTTGACCTCATCTTTACTAGATGCTGTTCTTCCACTAATCTCATTGCAACTCCCCTCCAAATCTCCGACCACTACCTTGTATCCTTTTCCCTCTTGCTCTCATCCAACACTTCTCACTCTGCCCCTACTCGGATGGTATTGCGCCGTCCCAACCTTCGCTCTCTCTCTCCCGCTACTCTCTCCTCTTCCATCCTATCATCTCTTCCCTCTGCTCAAACCTTCTCCAACCTATCTCCTGATTCTGCCTCCTCAACCCTCCTCTCCTCCCTTTCTGCATCCTTTGATTTTCTCTGTCCCCTATCCTCCAGGCCGGCTCGGTCCTCCCCTCCTGCTCCGTGGCTCGACGACTCACTATGAGCTCACAGAACAGGGCTCCGGGCAGCCGAGCGGAAATGGAGGAAAACTCGCCTCCCTGCGGACCTGGCATCCTTTCACTCACTCCTCTCTACATTCTCCTCTTCTGTCTCTGCTGCTAAAGCCACTTTCTACCACTCTAAATTCCAAGCATCTGCCTCTAACCCTAGGAAGCTCTTTGCTACCTTCTCCTCCCTCCTGAATCCTCCTCCCCCTCCCCCCCCTCCTCCCTCTCTGCGGATGACTTCGTCAACCATTTTGAAAAGAAGGTTGACGATATCCGATCCTCGTTTGCTAAGTCAAACGACACCGCTGGTCCTGCTCACACTGCCCTACCCTGTGCTTTGACCTCTTTCTCCCCTCTCTCTCCAGATGAAATCTCGCTTCTTGTGACGGCCGGCCGCCCAACAACCTGCCCACTTGACCCTATCCCCTCCTCTCTTCTCCAGACCATTTCCGGAGACCTTCTCCCCTTCCTCACCTCGCTCATCAACTCATCCTTGACCGCTGGCTACGTCCCTTCCGTCTTCAAGAGAGCGAGAGTTGCACCCCTTCTGAAAAAACCTACACTCGATCCCTCCGATGTCAACAACTACAGACCAGTATCCCTTCTTTCTTTTCTCTCCAAAACTCTTGAACGTGCCGTCCTTGGCCAGCTCTCCTGCTATCTCTCTCAGAATGACCTTCTTGATCCTAATCAGTCAGGTTTCAAGACTGAGCATTCAACTGAGACTGCTCTTCTCTGTGTCACGGAGGCTCTCCGCACTGCTAAAGCTAACTCTCTCTCCTCTGCTCTCATACTTCTAGACCTATCTGCTGCCTTTGATACTGTGAACCATCAGATCCTCCTCTCCACCCTCTCCGAGTTGGGCATCTCCGGCGCGGCCCACGCTTGGATTGCGTCCTACCTGACAGGTCGCTCCTACCAGGTGGCGTGGCGAGAATCTGTCTCCGCACCATGCGCTCTCACCACTGGTGTCCCCCAGGGCTCTGTTCTAGGCCCTCTCCTATTCTCGCTATACACCAAGTCACTTGGCTCTGTCATATCCTCACATGGTCTCTCCTATCATTGCTATGCAGACGACACACAATTAATCTTCTCCTTTCCCCCTTCTGATAACCAGGCGGCGAATTGCATCTCTGCATGTCTGTCAGACATATCAGTGTGGATGACGGATCACCAGCTCAAGCTGAACCTCGGCAAGACGGAGCTGCTCTTCCTCCCGGGGAAGGACTGCCCATTCCATGATCTCGCCATCACGGTTGACAACTCCCTTGTGTCCTCCTCCCAGAGTGCTAAGAACCTTGGCGTGATCCTGGACAACACCCTGTCGTTCTCCACTAACATCAAGGCGGTGACCCGATCCTGTAGGTTCATGCTCTACAACATTCGCAGAGTACGACCCTGCCTCACACAGGAAGCGGCGCAGGTCCTAATCCAGGCACTTGTCATCTCCCGTCTGGATTACTGCAACTCGCTGTTGGCTGGGCTCCCTGCCTGTGCCATTAAACCCCTACAACTCATCCAGAACGCCGCAGCCCGTCTGGTGTTCAACCTTCCCAAGTTCTCTCACGTCACCCCGCTCCTCCGCTCTCTCCACTGGCTTCCAGTTGAAGCTCGCATCCGCTACAAGACCATGGTGATTGCCTACGGAGCTGTGAAGGGAACGGCACCTCCATACCTTCAGGCTCTGATCAGGCCCTACACCCAAACAAGGGCACTGCGTTCATCCACCACTGGCCTGCTGGCCCCCCTACCTCTGAGGAAGCACAGTTCCCACTCAGCCCAGTCAAAACTGTTCGCTGCTCTGGCACCCCAATGGTGGAACAAGCTCCCTCACGACGCCAGGACAGCGGAGTCAATCACCACCTTCCGGAGACACCTGAAACCCCACCTCTTTAAGGAATACCTAGGATAGGATAAAGTAATCCTTCTAACCCCCCCCCCCCCCCCCTTAAAATATTTAGATGCACTATTGTAAAGTGGTTGTTCCACTGGATATCATAAGGTGAATGCACCATTTTGTAAGTCGCTCTGGATAAGAGCGTCTGCTAAATGACTTAAATGTAATGTAAATGTAAGAACCAACAGAAAGGACACCACAGCACTTTTGGACTCCGGGAGTATGGTGACCCTGATCAAACCTGACTTTTCCCTGTCCCTGAACCTGACTGACACAGTGGCCATCACGTGCATACACGGTGAGACCAAGGACTACCCTACTACACTCCTCCACCTACAGACCACCAAGGAACAACACACAGGGCCAGTGGGAGTCGTCCCAAACCTGCCTGTGTCGGTCCTTATTGGGAGGGATTTCCTGATGTTCCGCTAACTGTGGACCAGTATGTCCGGAGACGTGGGGTACAAGAAGGGAGGAGGAAGCCGGAGAGGAGAGAGGGATGCCAGAAGGAGGGATGGCCGGATGTGTGGATTCCAGGAAGTGGACCCCCAGGCATCAACAGAACCCCTCTCGGAGGGTGACTCGGGTGAAGCAAGACTGGAGGAAGGTGTGGCGAGTCTGGAAGACATGTTCCTGATGGACCATGAGGTGGCGCCAGAGCCCGCCTCTCTAGCGGGCCGGTTCGGCACGGCCCAATTGGAGGATCCTAACCTGGCCAGCGCTCTCCAGCAGGTGACCATAGTGGATGGAAAGCCCATGGAGGGGGTAAGTCAGATCTGTATCAGGTCATGAAGAAGAATGACGAATGTATGGAGTTGTTGTTGGTGCCCCATCCCTTTGTACAATCTGCCATGCAGTTGGCGCACTCCCACCTTCTTGGGGCTCACCTAGGGGTGGAGAAGACCTTAGACCAGATCAAGGCATGATTTTACTGGCCAGGTGTGAAGAGAGCAGTGGAAGATTACTGCCGCAGTTGCCCGGAGTACCAGCAGGTGGCTCCAAAACCACACCTTATCAGCCCCTTAATTCTCCTACCCATTTATTTCAGTCCCTTTCAGCAGGATCGCAATGGACCTGGCGGGACCTCTACCCAAGAGCATCCGAGGGTACCAATACAGCCTGGTGATTCTGGATTATGCAATGGCCCACAGTTCTCAAATTCGCTTACGACTGGGGTTTCCGACACAACACCTCCAGCCCCAACTACCCAAGGTCTAATGGCTTAGCGGAGAGTTCAGTCAAAATTGTCAAAGGTCTGATGAAAAAGGCACACGATGGAAAGGAGAATTTCCTAAAAAGTCTGATCTACCGCAGCGCACAGCCGCAGAACGGACAAATGTTCATGGGGCATTGCATCAGAACCAACCTACCCATCCATGAGGACATGCTAACACCCAGAGGTACTCACAAGTCAAACTCGCAAAGGGAAAAACAAAGACAAACAAAAACAGCGACATGACAACAGTGCAAGACATTTATCCGAACTGAAACCTGGAGATCATGTATGACTCCAAGATATCACTACAAGAACCTGAATGCAGCAAGGACAAGTGCAGAGAGAAGTTGCACTGCGATCCTGTGAGATCCAAATGGAGCATGGATCACAACTGAGACGAAACAGTAGATCTAAGGCTTCAGCCATTCACGCAAGAGACTGAGGATCATCAGGAAGATACTGCTGAAGTGTCTGTACCACTGGACAAAAGAGTCAGAACAACCCTGAGTGACCACTGTCCAACTGTTTCAGTAAGCACTTCAGCAGAACGACCAAAAAGGACTGTCAGAGCCCCAGAAAGGCTTATTGAGAATTGCTCAAAAATTAAAAAAACACCTGGACTGAATGTTTTCGTTTATGTGAAAACAAATAGAGCCCCAATAGAGTATTGTTGGACAGACTGTTAAGTTGAAAAATAAAAATGTTTATTGCCTCTAAAATGATGAGCGATTTTGAGAAAAAAAAGGAAGAAATGTATGTTATTGAAAATTGTATGTTATGCAGGCTGAGTAAACAAATGTGAGATTTGATATGTGACATGTTTAGTTACAGAGAAAATGAGTTTTTTTTAAAGAAAGGAATATGTGCTATGTGTTAATAACATGAAGACTACATTACCCAGCAATCTATGTGAGGATGGGGGTAGTTAGAAGTATGCCTTAGATGGCTACACAAGGATATTGCTAGCTGAAGTATCAGTTTATTAAAAGCAGTTAAATCTGTATCCCCAGATGTTTGTTTTCTTTAAGTCCCATAGACCATGATAATGTGTTAGGCCTCAGGGCATCTATTGTTTGGTTTATAAACACATTCTATGAGCGGAAGCCTCAGTCCAGGCTTCACCGACTAAAGCCAAGACTAAACATGCCCTGGGGTGTCTGTCTGTTTGGGAAGTTATTGCTGTGGTAACCATCGTACAATATACCTGGGGCTTTATAGGCCTACACACTTAGGGCCAAATCCTAACTCAATGTGCTCAACTTATAATTGTGTACAAGGAATGTTTGTTGTTTATTGTTCGTTTTGTGAAAGATACCTGACATTTCTTAGTTTAAAGCAAAGACTAATGTTGATTTGTGTTGTTTTTACAGCGTACACATAAATCCAGACACCAGATCCTGCAGCAGCATAAACAGCAGCAGTTTGTGTTCCAGCATCACCAGACCCAGCACCTTCCTTTGAGGGGCCAGGCCCTAGTACTGCACACATCCTCCATCCACAGCCACTCTCAAGCCCAGATGCTACAGGCCCTGTTTATCCAGCACCAGCCCAAGCAGGGCCCTGTCCCTGTGCTGTCCAAACCCCCTGTTTGGACAGCACAGGTCCACCCACATGGCAGAGAAGGGTTCACACTCCCTCCCTCCCTCAGACTCACTCCGTCTGTAGGCCTAGGCAGCCCAGGCACAATGGCCATCCCCACTCCAGCACTCCCCTCAAGCGGATGACTAAATCTGTCACGCCCCAGAGTCCATTGTTCTGCCCTGCCACTTGGGGAACGCGACAGCTTTAGCCATAATTAGAGGAGAGGGGCCAGGCTTTGTCATTCTCCCCATGGGATAGGGGGAAGAAAGGAGCACTTGTAATGTCTGGCAGGTGTATATGCACAAGGCCCATCCACATTCAAACATGAATAATATACAGCAGTGGAGGCTTCTGAGGGGAAGACGGCTCAAATGAATGACTTGAACGGAGCGAATGGAATGGCATCAATCACATGGAAACCATGTTTGATGTATTTGATACCATTCCACCTATACTGCCCCAGCCATTACCTCAAGCCTGTCCTCCCCAAAACTTGCCACCAACCTCCTGTGATATACAGTACTTTCAAGAGGCCAGGAGGCTGTTACTCAGCATATACTGAAGAGTGTCCAACAGTGCCACTTGGCTGCTTCGAGTTAGAACACCATGTGATCAGGGCACTCCTCCTCTAAGTGTTATTAATAGGTGGTCCATATTATAGCCTTGATCTAGCAAGACCAGTGGTGCCTTGGACTAATTTTCAAGGGCCAGCATGTCTGCTTGTCTGACATACAATGAACATTGTCTTTACCATTTATGTCGTTTTTTGATATAATGATAAAATATGAAAACATTAGATGCCCTACCTCTAGGGTCGTAGCTCAAAAGTTGAAAAAAATCCATCTTTCAACATTTCCCATTCCAATGATGTCTCTAAATCAAGGCAAATGTTATTTTTACATAGACTTTCACTTCTGTTTTGCCACTATATTTCTCAAATAATGTGGTAGATTAAACTGGAAAGGAGTGGGAGGTGAAAATAGTGAGCCAATCCAACCAATCAGAGAGGAAGTCCGTTTGAGATACTCGCCGCCATTGGATCACATTCCAAATAGCAATGGTGGGGGCGCTTTATTTCCTATTCACTTCCCGCATACAAAGGGATTAAAGAGTGTACTGTGTGCTTGCTGCAGGGGTAATAGCGACCGAACAAACAGAAGAAAGCACGTTAAAACGTTGGAATGATTGCATTGCTTGTTTAACTTCTACTAATGTAACGGGTGCGTATTTCCACGAAATATTTGAGTACATGATTTGTGTGCTTCATGTTGCCTAGGCAGAGAGGATATGAAAGGAAAGGTTGTTTGGAGCAGTGGAACAAAAGGGTGTTCTTTCGCTCCGTGTTGACCATTGTCAAGGCGTTTGAATCAGTTATCAGATCCCCTATATTTGTAATTTCTTGTGGCGGGTTTCTCAATTTAAGTTAGTGTTCAAATGTGGTCACATTTACTTTTCAAGCAGATGTCGATGAAACCTTTGATTTTTGTTATAATTGATTAACATTACGAATTTGCGATAATCAACTTGCGTAAAATCATTTAGTTATTACAGTACACATTCATTGTATGAAATACAACTGTTTTTTTTGTAGGCCTAGGTGTACAATTTAAGTGGGGAGAAAAGTAAACAAACAATTTCCAAAGTGGTCCAGATATTCTGCTGAAATTATTCTCCACTGCATAAAATGTTAACAGATTACTCAACGACATGAGTGGTCATTCACTTAATTATTTTATTTTTGTATACATCAGTACCGACTCTTGCATGATGTCAGTCAACATTTGACATATCAATATATCATTTTATTTACTCGCGTTAGAATATTATTATTCCCAGCAGGTAAGGGAGACGCTGAGGGGCTGAATGCGCAACCAGGTGCAGGCTCGCTTCCAGTCATGACCTCGGGGAATGGGAACAATGCGCCCACGGTGACCGGCAGCACCCCTCATAATGGCGAGAGCAAACCGCCCCAGGCAATAGTGAAACCCCAGATCCTCACCCACGTCATTGAGGGATTTGTGATCCAGGAGGGAGCCGAGCCTTTCCCTGTAAGTAGTAGGATAATGAAGAAGCTTTCCACCCACTTGGCACATGGCTGTTCAGAAACACACAAAATATGTAAGGTGGGCTTTCAACTGAACCATAAGGACAGTTAGCACTGTCCACGAGAAGGAGTGCACTTCCCTCTAGTGGACAACATTTGACTAAAACCTCCATTCTGTACAGTTCAGCATTTTACTATGGGGGTAAAGCAGTATGTCTAAAGTGTCTGTCCTTTCAGGTGGAACGTCCGTTGTCATTGCTGATCGAGAACCTGAAGAAACACAAACAACAAACACATTCCGACTCTGAGAAAACAACCTCCTCCAACAGCACGACAGACTCTGAGATGGAGGACCTATCACACCAAGGTAAAGGGCCAGCCTGGAGGACATAGGGCTGCACCATGAATCAAATTTGCATCAAAATTGCAATACTGACATGTGCAATATCCATATTGAAAGAGATCATATCGCATGCAATATTTTGTTTACTCCGTTTGTCGTCTCTCTCCCTCTTCTTGCGGCTGCTTCCCACACATACAAAGCCCTGCCCACTGTCACTCAAGCAGTGCAGTTCTTCCTCGCTGTTAGATTCACTATACATTTGCATGATGTTCTTATAGGTCAAATGCAGTCAACAGATTGTACCAAACAAGAACGATTCTACTTTTTGTTTTAATGTAAATGGATATTTTTATGATTCCAGTTCACCCAAGTATTGGTCACATACACATATTTACCAGATGTTATTGTGGGTGTAGCAAAATGCTTGTTTTCCTAGCTCCAACAGTGCAAAGTATCTAACAATACACCAATCTAAAAGTAAAATAAAGGAATTAAGAAATGTGTAAATATTAGGATGAGCAATGTTGGAGTGGCATTGACTAAAATACAGTAGAATAGAACACAATATATACATATGTGATGAGTAAAGCAGTATGTAAACATTTATTAAAGTGACTAGTGTTCCATGTATAGAGGGCAGCAGCCTCTAAGGTGCAGGGTTGAGTAACCGGGTGATAGCCAGCTAGTGACAGTGACTAAGTTCAGGGCAGGGTACTGGGTGGAGGCCAGCTAATGATGGCTAGTTAAGTCTGATGGCCTTGAGAGAGAAGCTGTTTTTTAGTCTCTGTCCCAGCTTTGATGCACCTGTACTGACCTCGCCTTCTGGATGATGGCAGGTGAACAGGCTGTGGCCCGGGTGGTTGATGTCCTTGCAGTGTGTCCCCGGGGATACGTTGGGCAGACCACACCACCCTCTGGAGAGCTCTGCGGTTGCGGTCGGTGCGGTTGCTATACGTGGTGATACAGCCTGACAGGATGCTCTCAATTGTGCTTCTGTAGAAGTTTGAGGGTCTTGGGGGGCCAAGCCAAATTTCTTCAGCCTCCTGAGGTTGAAGAGGCACTGTTGCGCCTTCACCACACTTTGTGGACCATTTCAGATTGTCAGTGATGTGTACGCTGAGGAACTTGAAGCTTTCCACCTTCTACACGGCGGTCCTGGCTCCTATCTATATATATATATGGCTGTGTTCCCTCCGCTGTTTCCTGAAGTCCACGATCAGCACCTTCATTTTGTTGATGTTGAGGGAGAGGTTATTTTCCTGGCACCACTCTGCCAGGGCCCTCACCTCCCCTGTAGGCTCTCGTCATTGTTGGTAATCAGGCCTATTACTGTTGTCGTCTGAAAACTTGAGGATTGAGTCGGCCACGCAGTCATGGGTGAACAGGGAGTACAGGTGGTGTTAAGCATCAGCGAAGTGGATCTTGTTTCCTACCTTCACCACCTGGGGGCGGCCCGTCAGCAAGTCAAATCCCAATTGCAATATTTGGTTACATTTTTTATAATAATGATTTTGCCTTATCGTGCAGTCCAAGGAGGACATCTTCCTTGGCCCACTCTAAACCCAGAACTACAAGTTTCTCATTGTGTCATTGGCTACCTGGCTTCATAATCTCACTTCTGCTGGAATTTCATTGGCTCATTGTTTGCACAAATTGGCACTTTGATAAGTGCCTTGATATTTGGCACATACTGTACGAATTTCTTGTATACCTTTTTTTATTTGTGTCAAATCTGGCAAATGTCTGAGCCATGTAACCATGCCACTCACTGCCTGCCATGTCAACTGGGATTCAGTGTTCAGACCAACTGTATTTTTTACCACTGCATCCCTGGTTCCCATTTGATGATATGTATCTGTTTTGCTGGGCAGAGCTGAAGCAGCAGGAGGAGCCCACCCTGACGTGTGAGCTATGTGGCAGAGTGGACTTTGCCTACAACTTCAAGAGATCCAAGAGGTTCTGCTCCACAGTATGTGCTAAACGGTAAGGCCTGGGTAGAGAACATGCTGGGACTGAAATCTGAGGTGTATTCATTAGGCACCAAATGGAAGGACACAGACTGCAAAAGGTAAGGACTATTTGAGCCAATTTTCTTTTCCCATTGTAAAACATTTTGCTAAGGTGTGGTCTAATGCAGTGGTTCACAAACTGTAGGGGGCGTGCCCCTAGTCCAGCTTTAAACTTACTCTTGAAAGTTGTAATAGTAAAATGTGCAATTTCAAAATTGGCTAGTGCATCATTTCCTCTTGTCATGTTAGTCATTGTATACGTTAGAGCTATTTAACTTATCAGAAATGTCCAGATCAACTAGCCCATGCCAGCATTTTTTAAAATGTATTATTTTTTTTGTCACTCAAATACAGTATCACATAAATACACTATAGACTTGGCAAAATGTATACAATTGCAAGAAGAAAAATGTGTGACCCATGACAATGTGTAGAATTGCACTAAATAACCTTCAAACTTCCAAATCTCAACATCAACAAGTTGTCATGAACAGTGCTTGTGCCCATAGAAATAGACATGGTGGACGCAGGGTATTCTCCAATGCTGGAAGGGGGGCCTAGAATGAAACAGTTTGGGAACCCCTTGTCTAAATAATACAACTCAGGCTTTCTGAAGGACATGTTTGTCAGCAGTTGTTGCTGTAGTAATTATAGCAGTAGTACACATGTGTACGTGCAGAAATAACAAATAAATGCTTGTTCTTTACTTTAGCCTATAATTTGTTTCTCTGACAAATGTAGACCCACAATTAAATGGCTTGCTCAGCTTCTGACATACTTGATTTCCCAAGCTACTTGTTGATACATTGTCCATTCTCCACCCCCACACACAATTTCATTTTTGTGCAGGTATAATGTGGGGTGTACAAAGCGAATGGGCCTCTTTCCAAATCGACAAACCACCATGGAGAAGCTGAAGAAGCAAAGAATGTCGGCTGGAAACCAACAGAACTCGAGTTCAGAAACCAAAAAACGGGTATAGAGAAAATGTAGAGAATAAATGCATTATGACTTTAAAAATGTATTTCCATTGATGCCCTCTTTCTGCAAGGCAGGTTGAAGCAGACCTGTCCTATATGATCACTTAAAAGCTAAACCCTCCTGTGTTTTCAGACTCCCACCACTGGCCAACAAACTGGGGGTGGATCAATGACATCCAGCCACCCCTCTCACGGGGAGTCCAGCCAGTGTTCGGACATGTCTAGCTACGAGGGTCCTCCTTCGCCCCCCCTGTCTGCTGCCAGCTCCGGTGCTCACAGGCCCCAGCTGGGCAGAGGGCCCGAGCACGTGGATGGATGTGGACAAAATCTGCCCCTCACCCAGCACTTCCTGCCCAGCGACCCAGCCAAGTGGAACGTGGAGGACGTCTTCGAGTTCATCTGCTCCCTGCCAGGTTGGCACTGCCACATTTTCCACATACCCCAACAGATGTTTAATATCAGCCAAAATGCCGGAGTAGCAGCCCCATACAGCAGTGGTCACCAACCTTGGTATTGGAGATGTGCAGGCTTTTGTTTTAGCCCTGTAGTAAAACACCTACTTCAGCCAACACTTAGTTCAAATCCAGCTTGAAGTTAATGTTTATTTTGCACATGACACAGCAGGTGTAAGACAGTACAGTGAAATGCTTACTTCCAAGCTCTTTCCCAGCAATTCAGTGGCTGTTTGATTTGTTCCCAGGTTGCCTGGAGATAGCCGAGGAGTTCCGCTCGCAGGAGATTGACGGCCAGTCCTTGCTGCTGCTGAAAGAGGACCACCTTATGGGCACAATGAACATTAAACTGGGGCCCGCGCTCAAGATCTTTGCCCAGATCAGTGTGCTGAGAGACTCGTAGCCCCTCTCTGGAGTTGCTACACTGTTTTCCTGCAATGTTCTCTGGACCCCTCAACTCCGACCATGCTCAAGCCTACTGCTGTGGCAGGTGCGTTCCAGGGTGGTGGCGGATGGACGAAGGTTGTCTCTGTCCCATAGAAGATGATGGTCCACAGGATATTGACAGCGCTATTGAATTTTAGAGCTTTGACTCTGGACTCTCCTATGCCATGCAGGAACTGTTATCTACTGTATGAGTTGTACTGTGGATCTTGTACTGTTCACATTTGATTCACAAGTAGCTCACCCAGCCAGACTCCAAGTGGACAACAAGGTGGTACTTAAGTACAGAAATGCCATTACTAGTAGTCAGTTTCTAACAATTGTGAGATAGTTGCATCGTATAACTTTTCCATAGATAATATATTTTTGGTTCTTGACTGGAAGTTGGTGTTTAGGGCATTTTGGTCTTGGTGGAAAGTGGTTGAAAACCTGCCTAGGACTGTATTTTACAGTTCATGCCTTGAAATGTTGTAATTAAGTATTTTTTTATATATATATATATATATATATATATATACTGCTCAAAAAAATAAAGGGAACACTTGAACAACACAATGTAACTCCAAGTCAATCACACTTCTGTGAAATCAAACTGTCCACTTAGGAAGCAACACTGATTGACAATACATTTCACATGCTGTTGTGCAAATGGAATAGACAACAGGTGGAAATTATAGGCAATTAGCAAGACACCCCCAATAAAGGAGTTGTTCTGCAGGTGGGGACCACAGACCACTTCTCAGTTCCTTTGCTTCCTGGCTGAGACGCTGTGGAGAACGTTCTGCTGCCTGCAACATCCTCCAGCATGACCAGTTTGGCGGTGGGTCAGTCATGGTGTGGGGTGGCATTTCTTTGGGGGGCCGCACAGCCCTCCATGTACTCGCCAGAGGTAGCCTGACTGCCATTCCCCAGACCTGAATCCAATTGAGCACATCTGGGACATCATGTCTCGCTCCATCCACCAACGCCACGTTGCACCACAGACTGTCCAGGAGTTGGCGGATGCTTTAGTCCAGGTCTGGGAGGAGATCCCTCAGGAGACCATCCGCCACCTCATCAGGAGCATGCCCAGGTGTTGTAGGGAGGTCATACAGGCACGTGGAGGCCACACACACTACTGAGCCTCATTTTGACTTGTTTTAAGGACATTACATCAAAGTTGGATCAGCCTGTAGTGTGGTTTTCCACTTTAATTTTGAGTGTGACTCCAAATCCAGACCTCCATGGGTTGATAAATTGGGTTTCCATTGATTATTTTTGTGTGATTTTGTTGTCAGCACATTCAACTATGTAAAGAAAAAAGTATTTAATAAGATTATTTCATTCATTCAGATCTAGGATGTGCTATTTTAGTGTTCCCTTTATTTTTTTGAGCAGTATATAAATTCAACAAGATATCCTCAGAAATCATTGCATCCTTGTAAGTGTTTGTCTGGTATTTTCTCTAAAGAACCAGTGTTTTGAGGATTGTAAATTGGAATTACTGTGTTCACTTTCTCAATATTCTTTCTACTTCTGTGAAGGCCATTTTCAAAGGGACAAGCCGTAACAATATGTAATTGTCTGTCCTAACTGGCTTCAAAGTAGTTTCCCTGGCCTCCAGAAATCAGGGCTAATGGAAATGGATTTACTGTTATGAAAAAGTAACTCTCATTCCAAGTTTGAATTATTCCGTGTGATGTACTGAGGTTTAATTTGGCAGGAACATTGGAGGGATGTTCAGTTTCCCTCACCTGTTGTGGATGAAAAACCTCTGACGTTTTGAATAAATTGGTGGGTTAAAATGATAAAGGAATCGATTTACCAGACCATCACCATTCCCAATTCCATTTGGTACTCAGTATTGAATTAAAGGGTTAGTTCACGTAAGGAAAAGCAGATGTTAATAGATTTAAATCGCTCTGAATTTTGTTTTTTTGGTCATCACTGCAACATGTCTAGTAGGCATTTATAGACTTTATTGAAGCCTGTTGTAACACTTAAACCAAAGCAGCATCATGTTTATCTGATGTTTAGTATTAAACTCACATTGCATTCTTCAAGTTCTAAACTTGGTTGTTTGAGTATTTGTATTTATGGAACTAGTTCTCTCGTACCACATTTTGTACCTCAAAAATAAAACATTTAAATGGTATGTGTTTATTCTTCTGCACCAGACCATACTGTCATTTATTACAAATTAATTCAATTGTGACAAATCCAGATGGAAAGATTTGACTGTTTGTGAATGTTTAATTGAAATACATTTTGAGTGGTGTCTCCCATACAAATAATCAGTTAATAAGAACTATTCAACTGGCTGATTTTAAAAATAAACATCTTTCACAAATGTGCTCCTCTACTGTATAAACTTTGAAAAGCCATGACCCATGTAAGAGTACGAAGCTTATCAAAATAAGACATGGTGAGAAAACAGCAATTGAAGATGAATATTTTTCGATCAGACATATTTTGGAAGAAGCTGACAATTTGTAAAGAAATATGAAATGTATCTAGAATGTCTTATTTTAGAAAGGTTGGCAGCTGTTTATTTCAACAGCCAGTACAAGTGGCAAACACACAGATCTCAGAGTCATGAGGATGGGCAGCCACAAAAGTTGTTCACAAACACTCAAATTACCACTGAATATTCTTAAGTATTTACACAAGCATACTTATCGGTGCTCACAAGATTACAGTAAGAATCCACTAATCAGCAAATGGACTAGACAACACTATCCTTTTGAAGATAAATGTGAAAATACCAATGTTTTCAGCCGATCAATCCTCGGGTTGCTCCCTCTTCTCGTGACTCCCTCAAACTCCTTTAAAATTACAGTCTGGGAGCTTAGTTGCTAATTAGCATGGTTCCCATTCTGGACCGCAAACCGCGGATCCCTGATCCAGTTTTAGTCATGAGTGCACCTAGTGGAAAATGTTATGGAGTGCAGCTTCAACTCACCTGGCCTGGCACAAAGGCATGAATGTTTATGTTAGAGAAGACTTGGCACACACAGCCACTGTGCTGGTCTTTGCCAAACGAGGATTCTGCTTAAGGCTCCCTTCACTTCCAGGGAGAATATGAAGTCTCCTTCCTATGGAGAAAATAGAATACAAAAATGGATCATTGCAGCAGCTAGGCACCATGTGCATAGTAGTGCCCAGCTCACACTCTAGGAGTGCTTTTGGAAAAACCGCAACAGAGAAATACAATGCATTCGGAAAGTATTCAGACCCCTTGACTTTTTTCACATTTTACATTACAGCCTTAATCTAAAATGTTCCTCATCAATCTACACACAATACCCAATAATGAAAAAGCAAATACAGGTTTTATATTTTTTTGCAAATTTATAAAAAATGAAAAACAGATACCTTATTTGTGTAAGCATTCAGACCCTTTGCTATGAGACTCGATATTGAGCTCAGGTGCATCCTGTTTCCATTGATCATCCTTGAGATGTTTCTACAACTTGGAGTCCATCTGTGGTAAATTCAACTGATTTGACATGATTTGGAAAGGCACACATCTGTCTATATAAGGACACACAGTTGACAGTGCATGTCAGAGCAAAAATCAAGCCATGAGGTCGAAGGAATTGTCCGTAGAGCTCAGAGACAGGATTGTGTCGAGGCACAGATCTGGGGAGGGTACCAAAAAATGTCTGCAGCATTGAAGGTTCTCAAGGACACAGTGGCCTCCATCATGCTTAAATGGAAGAAGTTTGAAACCACCAAGACGCTTCCTAGAGCTGCCCCCCCAGGCCAAACTGAACAGTCGGGGGAGAAGGGCCTTGGTCCGGGAGGTGACAAGGAACCCATTGGTCACTCTGACAGAGCTCCAGAGTTCCTCTGTGGAGATGGGAGAACCTTCCAGAAGGACAACCATCTCCGCAGCACTCCACCAATCAGGCCTTTATGGTAGAGTGGCCAGACGGAAGCCACTCCTCAGTAAAATGCATATGAGTTTGCCAAAAAGGCATCTATAGGACTCTCAGACAATGAGAAACAAGATTCTCCATGATCAAACTCTTTGGCCTGATTTCCAAGCATCACGTCTGGAGGAAACCTGGCACCATCCTTACGGTGAAGCATGGTTGTGGCAGCATCATGCTGTGGGGATGTTTTTCAGCGGCAGGGACTGGGAAACTAGTCAGGATCGAGGGAAAGATGAACGGAGTACAGAGAGATCCTTGATGAAAACCTGCTCCTGAGTGCTCAGTACCTCAGACTAGGGCGAAGGTTCACCTTCCGGGACAACGACACTAAGCACACAACCAAGACAACGCAGGAGTGGCTTCAGGACAAGTCTGAACAACAAGACTTGATCCCAATCGAACATCTCTGGAGAGACCTGAAAATAGCTTTGCAGCTACACTCCCCATCCAACCTGACAGAGCTTGAGAGGATCTGCAGAGAAGAATTGGAGAAACTCCCCAAATACAGGTGTGCCAAGCTAGTAGCTTCATTCCCAAGAAGACTCAAGGCTGTAATCGCTGCCAAAGGTGCTTCAACAAAGTACTGAGTAAAAGGTCTCAATACTTATGTATTTACATTACATTACATTTAAGTCATTTAGCAGACGCTCTTATCCAGAGCGACTTACAAAATGGTGCATTCACCTTATGATATCCAGTGGAACAACCACTTTACAATAGTACATCTATATCTTTTTTTTTTGGGGGGGGGGGGGGGTTAGAAGGATTACTATATCCTATCCCAGGTATTCCTTAAAGAGGTGGGGTTTCAGGTGTCTACGGAAGGTGGTGATTGACTCCGCTGTCCTGGCGTCGTGAGGGAGCTTGTTCCACCATTGGGGTGCCAGAGCAGCGAACAGTTTTGACTGGGCTGAGCGGGAACTGTGCTTCCTCAGAGGTAGGGGGGCCAGCAGGACAGAGGTGGATGAACGCAGTGCCCTTGTTTGGGTGTAGGGCCTGATCAGAGCCTGAAGGTATGGAGGTGCCGTTCCCTTCACAGCTCCGTAGGCAATCACCATGGTCTTGTAGCGGATGCGAGCTTCAACTGGAAGCCAGTGGAGAGAGCGGAGGAGCGGGGTGACGTGAGAGAACTTGGGAAGGTTGAACACCAGACGGGCTGCGGCGTTCTGGATGAGTTGTAGGGGTTTAATGGCACAGGCAGGGAGCCCAGCCAACAGCGAGTTGCAGTAATCCAGACGGGAGATGACAAGTGCCTGGATTAGGACCTGCGCCGCTTCCTGTGTGAGGCAGGGTCGTACTCTGCGAATGTTGTAGAGCATGAACCTACAGGATCGGGTCACCGCCTTGATGTTAGTGGAGAACGACAGGGTGTTGTCCAGGATCACGCCAAGGTTCTTAGCACTCTGGGAGGAGGACACAAGGGAGTTGTCAACCGTGATGGCGAGATCATGGAACGGGCAGTCCTTCCCCGGGAGGAAGAGCAGCTCCGTCTTGCCGAGGTTCAGCTTGAGCTGGTGATCCGTCATCCACACTGATATGTCTGACAGACATGCAGAGATGTGATTCGCCGCCTGGTTATCAGAAGGGGGAAAGGAGAAGATTAATTGTGTGTCGTCTGCATAGCAATGATAGGAGAGACCATGTGAGGATATGACAGAGCCAAGTGACTTGGTGTATAGCGAGAATAGGAGAGGGCCTAGAACAGAGCCCTGGGGGACACCAGTGGTGAGAGTGCATGGTGCGGAGACAGATTCTCGCCACGCCACCTGGTAGGAGCGACCTGTCAGGTACGACGCAATCCAAGCGTGGGCCGCGCCGGAGATGCCCAACCCGGAGAGGGTGGAGAGGAGGATCTGATGGTTCACAGTATCAAAGGCAGCAGATAGGTCTAGAAGGATGAGAGCAGAGGAGAGAGAGTTAGCTTTAGCAGTGCGGAGAGCCTCCGTGACACAGAGAAGAGCAGTCTCAGTTGAATGCCCAGTCTTGAAACCTGACTGATTAGGATCAAGAAGGTCATTCTGAGAGAGATAGCAGGAGAGCTGGCCAAGGACGGCACGTTCAAGAGTTTTGGAGAGAAAAGAAAGAAGGGATACTGGTCTGTAGTTGTTGACATCGGAGGGATCGAGTGTAGGTTTTTTCAGAAGGGGTGCAACTCTCGCTCTCTTGAAGACGGAAGGGACGTAGCCAGCGGTTAAGGATGAGTTGATGAGCGAGGTGAGGTAGGGGAGAAGGTCTACGGAAATGGTCTGGAGAAGAGAGGAGGGGATAGGGTCAAGTGGGCAGGTTGTTGGGCGGCCGGCCGTCACAAGACGCGAGATTTCATCTGGAGAGAGAGGGGAGAAAGAGGTCAAAGCACAGGGTAGGGCAGTGTGAGCAGGACCAGCGGTGTCGTTTGACTTAGCAAACGAGGATCGGATATCGTCAACCTTCTTTTCAAAATGGTTGACGAAGTCATCCGCAGAGAGGGAGGAGGGGGGGGGGAGGGGGAGGAGGATTCAGGAGGGAGGAGAAGGTAGCAAAGAGCTTCCTAGGGTTAGAGGCAGATGCTTGGAATTTAGAGTGGTAGAAAGTGGCTTTAGCAGCAGAGACAGAAGAGGAGAATGTAGAGAGGAGGGAGTGAAAGGATGCCAGGTCCGCAGGGAGGCGAGTTTTCCTCCATTTCCGCTCGGCTGCCGGGAGCCCTGTTCTGTGAGCTCGTAGTGAGTCGTCGAGCCACGGAGCAGGAGGGGAGGACCGAGCCGGCCTGGAGGATAGGGGACAGAGAAAATCAAAGGATGCAGAAAGGGAGGAGAGGAGGGTTGAGGAGGCAGAATCAGGAGATAGGTTGGAGAAGGTTTGAGCAGAGGGAAGAGATGATAGGATGGAAGAGGAGAGAGTAGCGGGAGAGAGAGAGCGAAGGTTGGGACGGCGCAATACCATCCGAGTAGGGGCAGAGTGAGAAGTGTTGGATGAGAGCAAGAGGGAAAAGGATACAAGGTAGTGGTCTGAGATTTGGAGGGGAGTTGCAATGAGATTAGTGGAAGAACAGCATCTAGTAAAGATGAGGTCAAGCGTATTGCCTGCCTTGTGAGTAGGGGGGGAAGGTGAGAGGGTGAGGTCAAAAGAGGAGAGGAGTGGAAAGAAGGAGGCAGAGAGGAATGAGTCAAAGGTAGACGTGGGGAGGTTAAAGTCACCCAGAACTGTGAGAGGTGAGCCATCCTCAGGAAAGGAACTTATCAAGGCGTCAAGCTCATTGATGAACTCTCCAAGGGAACCTGGAGGGCGATAAATGATAAGGATGTTAAGCTTGAAAGGGCTGGTAACTGTGACAGCATGGAATTCAAATGAGGAGATAGACAGATGGGTCAGGGGAGAAAGAGAGAATGTCCAATTGGGAGAGATGAGGATTCCAGTGCCACCACCCCGCTGGCTCGATGCTCTAGGGGTATGCGAGAACACGTGGGCAGACGAAGAGAGAGCAGTAGGAGTAGCAGTGTTATCTGTGGTAATCCATGTTTCCGTCAGCGCCAGGAAGTCTAGGGACTGGAGGGTAGCATAGGCTGAGATGAACTCAGCCTTGTTGGCTGCAGACCGGCAGTTCCAGAGGCTGCCGGAGACCTGGAACTCCACGTGGGTCGTGCGCGCTGGGACCACCAGGTTAGAGTGGCAGCGGCCACGCGGTGTGAAGCGTTTGTATGGCCTGTGCAGAGGGGAGAGAACAGGGATAGACAGACACATAGTTGACAAGCTACAGAAGTGTTGTTTCTTGTATTATTGTCTCTTGTGTCTTTAGAGAACTGTTTCACTTTGATATCCTTTTTCTTCTGTCCTGATTTTCTCTTTCTTTTCTTCTGTTAACTAGATATTCTTTGTTGTTCTTCGTTAGCTAGCTAGCTTCTTCCAAAAGAGTCCCTAGCAACTGCTTAGCAACTGGTAAACAATTCAGCTAGCTAAGATAACTACAATTTTATGAAAAATAGTTATTTTTCAAAAGCCTATCTTCTTTGTTTGTTGCTTGTTTTTTCTCCTATTCAGTCTTGCAGTTTTCTTTTGCTTTTTTCCGATGTACTTCACTCTAAAAACCATGTAAATTTCAATATTTGTACGAGCTCATTTTTCAGCTGCTGCTGCTCAAATTGGAGTTCCGGAACAAATGTAAATTTGATATTTCCATTTTATTTTATAGATTTGCAAAAAAAAAAAAAAAATGTTTTTGCTTAGTCATTGTGGGGTATTGTGTGTAGATTGATGAGGGAGGGAACTATTTAATCAATTTTAGAATAAGTCTGTATCAAAAGAAAATGTGGAAAAAGTCAAGGGGTCTGAATACTTTCCAAATGCACTGTATATACACATTGATTTGAGGTTTCCAGGTTTCTGCTTTGTTGTCCGCAGGAAGAGGTACCCACTTGCATAGTTGATATGTAGCTACCTGATGGCTGTTTCACTTAGTCTTTTTCCTCTAATTATTTGAATGCTTCTTTGTGGACGCTGTTCAGGTGAACTCTACACCACACAGGCTACCATCTAACCCGACAATACATTTACTTGTGTCTCTCACATCAATGTACTCAAAATAATCCCATATGGGGCTTTGTCGTTATTGACTGAACACTGGTGGTTTGCTGCTGCCATTGTTCACGCTCTGCACGCCCTTTGGCTATCTTAACTACCTAGCAGATTTCTTTACTGTTAGCTAGTGATAGCTAGTGGTAATCTACTATTTTTTAAATTTTATTAAACAGTAACATGCAAAACACAAAAAACAGAACAGCCAGAGGGATTACCAAATCAAATACAGACATGTAGCGATTACATTTTTTTGACATTTTGTTTTGCATACATTTTAATGGTTATAAATGGTTTTACAAATCAGATAAAAAAAAGGGGCTTTTTTTCATACATTTTGATTTGTGTATGAACATATTTCCTAATAAAATAAAGAGATTTATGACATACTGACATTCAATTGTGGAAACAGTGTTGTAAAATAATATGTCAAACTTATTATTAAATATTTCAATGGTTGTAAACCTTTTGTTGCCAAGATATCGTTTCACATCAGTCCAGAACACCTCCTATTTAAACAATTACAAAATAAGTATTCAATAGATTCAGTTTCTAGTTCACAAAAACTGTATTCACTGGTAACATCAGGTATATATTTAGAAATCAAGCTATTACATGGGTAGAATCTATGGATAATCTTAAAGTAGATCTACTTTACTTTATTGGTCACCTTAAATATGTGTGGAGTGAGTCAAACACGGCACCATTTCACATCAAATGATGAAGCCCAACAAAGTATAGCAGAAGGAATAGAATTCCTGTAGAAAATAACCCTTAGTAAACAATTGTTGAATTGCTTATCTAGTAAACCTATGCCATTCACCTTGATATTGCTGACAATAGATGTTCCAGAATATGCATTATTCTGTAGTAAAGATTTTATCCCAGTAGGTATAGCTTTTATAACAGTGTCATATTCCTTGCTTGAAACTTCAAAGTTGTATCTTTCCATAAATTCTCTCCGTATAAAAAGATTCCCACTAATACTAACTAGTTGGCTGACAAGGACAATGTTTTTTGAGAACAAATTATGGTAAAATAACATCTTGTTTCTATGTAATGTCGACCCATAATTCCATATAAAACATTTATGAGGTGAAATGTTATGTTTATACAGCAAAGCCCAGCACATTAAAGCCTGCTTGTGAAAAGCCGCCAATTTCACAGGAAGTTTACTCACAATATAAGGACATTGTAGTAAAAAATTAAGCTCTCAGAGTTTATGAAAAAAAATTAGGAACAATATTCCAAAAACTATGAGGATTTTTTAAGTCCCTTTTAACCCAGTTGACTTTTGATATCTGATTAAGGAGAGTGAAGTCTAAGACATTTAGACCGCCATCACAAACCCTTTTTATCTTATGTGGCTTGTTTTTCCATATGAAGCTGTACAATAGCCTTTCTAAGGATTTGGGAATGTCAATAGATGAAAAAAGATAGGATTTATGAGATAGCCCCTCAGCTTTGGATAAAAGCACCCTCCCTTGAAGACTTAAATCTCTCTCTAACCATGAGGATAATTTAATTTTGATAGATTCAGTTACATGATTCAAATTAAGATCATTAACAGCCATAAGATTTTTGGTGATCTTTACACCAAGGTAGGTTACAGTATCTTTTTCAGAGATGTTACAATCTGCTGGAATGACAGCTCCTTTCAGAACAAACATCACATTTGGAAACACGTAATACCTAACCTGAGAATTTGGAGAACTGCTTCACAATATCCAATGCCAATCTAGCTTGTGACACATAAAAAAAAAAAAGTGAGGTGTCACCCGCCAGTTGGGATATCTTGCGCTCTCTGACTTGGAATGTAATGCCTTCAAATTGACTTTGAGAAACTAATGAGCATAAGGTTTGAGATACTAACAAATTAAAAAAGGTGAGATTGGACAACCTTGTCGTATTCCTTTGTTAATGTTAAACCTTGAGGAAGTTCCATGACAGAGTTTGATTCAGCTGTTGCCACCATTATACAGAGTTCTAATAGCATCAACAACAAAAATTACCAAACTTCAAATGCTTAAGACAATCAAAGATACATCGGAGGGATCGAGTGTAGGTTTTTTGAGAAGGGGTGCAACTCTCGCTCTCTTGAAGACGGAAGGGACGTAGCCAGCGGTCAAGGATGAGTTGATGAGCGAGGTGAGGTAAGGGAGAAGGTCTCCGCAAATGGTCTGGAGAAGAGAGGAGGGGATAGGGTCAAGCGGGCAGGTTGTTGGGTGGCCGGCCGTCACAAGTCGCAAGATTTCATCTGGAGAGAGAGGGGAGAAAGAGGTCAAAGCATAGGGTAGGGCAATGTGAGCAGGACCAGCGGTGTCGTTTGACTTAACAAACGAGGATCGGATGTCGTCAACCTTCTTTTCAAAATGGTTGACAAAGTCGTCCGCCGAGAGGGAGGAGGGGGGGGAGGGGGAGGAGGATTCAGGAGGGAGGAAAAGGTGGCAAAGAGCTTCCTAGGGTTAGAGGCAGATGCTTGGAATTTAGAATGATAGAAAGTGGCTTTAGCAGCAGAAACAGAGGAAGAAAATGTGGAGAGGAGGGAGTGAAAAGATGCCAGGTCCGCAGGGAGGCTAGTTTTCCTCCATTTCTGCTCGGCTGCCCGGAGCCCTGTTCTGTGAGCTCGCAATGAGTCGTCAAGCCATGGAGCAGGAGGGGAGGACCGAGCCGGCCGGGAGGATAGGGGTCATAGAGAGTCAAAGGATGCAGATAGGGAGGAGAGGAGGGTTGAGGAGGCAGAATCAGGAGATTGGTTGGAGAAGGCTTGAGCAGAGGGAAGAGATGATAGGATGGAAGAGGAGAGAGTAGCAGGAGAGAGAGAGCGAAGGTTGCGACGGCGCAATACCATCTGAGTAGGGGCAGAGTGAGTAGTGTTGGAGGAGAGCGAGAGGGAAAAGGATACAAGGTAGTGGTCGGAGACTTGGAGGGGAGTTGCAGTGAGATTGGTAGAAGAACAGCATCTAGTAAAGATGAGGTCAAGCGTATTGCCTGCCTTGTGAGTAGGGGGGGACGGTGAGAGGGTGAGGCCAAAAGAAGAGAGGAGTGGAATGAAGGAGGCAGAGAGAAATGAGTCAAAGGTAGACGTAGGGAGGTTAAAGTCACCCAGAATTGTGAGGGGTGAGCCATCCTCAGGAAAGGAACTTATCAAGGCGTCAAGCTCATTGATGAACTCTCCAAGGGAACCTGGAGGGCGATAAATGATAAGGATGTTAAGCTTGAATGGGCTAGTGATTGTGTCAAAGGAGGTGATAGACAGATGGTTCAGGGGAGAAAGAGAGAATGTCCACTTGGGAGAGATGAGGATTCCAGTCCCGCCACCCCGCTGACCAGATGCTCTCGGGGTATGCGAGAACACGTGGTCAGACAAGGAGAGAGCAGTAGGAGTAGCAGTGTTTTCTGTGGTAATCCATGTTTCCGTCAGCGCCAAGAAGTCGAGGGACTGGAGGGTAGCATAGGCTGAGATGAACTCTGCCTTGTTGGCCGCAGACCGGCAGTTCCGGAGACCTGGAACTCCACGTGGGTCGTGCGCGCTGGGACCACTAGGTTAGAGTGGCAGCGGCCATGCGGTGTGAAGCGTTTGTGTGGCCTGTGCAGAGAGGAGAGAACAGGGATAGACAGACACATAGTTGACGGGCTACAGGAGAGGCTATGCTAATGCAAAGGAGATTGGAAAGAAAATTAACTAAACAACTGGGGAAGCGAGAGAGCAGGGCCTCCCTCACTAACCATTCGCTGAAACACTCAAATATAACTATTCCAACTTCCACTTAGAAATTATAATTGATGTAAACTACAGTGGTTCATAAGTAATACAGGTTGAGCGGATTTTACATTTCTGCAGTTCCCAATATTTCCCATATTCTGCATTAGAGGTAGCTAAATTCCAATAAACAGAAATTTGATTCGTAATCATCATTAAGAAATCATCATGCAATAACAATGAGTTATTCAATTTTCAATAACAACTAGAGTATTTCTTACCATCATTACTGTACATTATTACAGACAGCCATATAACGTTATGATCCATCAGGACTGCAGGCAGTATTTTTACCTCTACAGTGTTGGGCTCAAGGCTAGAGGTTATCACCCACAAGTAAATTCTTGATTGTACTGAACATTCTCTATTACTACATGTGTACTGTTTCTCTCCAGGGTTTTTAACTCTCCATATGTCAATTAAGTCCAGGCTTTGGCAGAAATTCACCAATTTGTTCACACCAATGTTAGGCCTATGGGGCAATCTATAAGTCTCATTAGAATAAACCATATTAAAATCCACACCAACTATATTCTGACTGGATGAGTATTTTCCCAGAAGACTTTTCTCAATTTCCTATAGAAGTAAGTCATTTGCAGGACTAGAACATTATACATATACTGTACCAGTCAAAGGTTTGAACGCACCTACTCATTCCAGTTTATTTTTTATTTTTACTATTGTAGAATAATAGTGAAGACATCAAAACTATGAAATAACCCATATTGAATCATGCAGTAACCAAAAAAGTATTAAACAAATCTAAATATTTTTTATATTTGAGATTCTTCAAATTAACCACCCTTTGCCTTGATGACAGCTTTGCATTCTCTAAGGATTTTTATTTAACCTTTAACTAGGCAAGTCAGAAGCATTGAGCATTCTCTCAACCAGCTTCATGATGAATGCATTTCAATTAACAGGTGTGCCTTTGTTAAATTGGAATTTCATTCCTTCATAATGCATTTGAGCCAATCAGTTGTGTTGTGACAAGGTAGGGGTGGTATACAGAAGATAGCCTATTTGGTCAAATATACCAAGTCCATATTATGGCAAGAACAGCTCAAATAAGCAAAGAGAAACGATAATCCCCCTTTACTTTAAGACATGATGGTCATTCAATCCAGAAAATTTCAAGAACTTTGAAAGTTTCTTCAAGTGCAGTCACAAAAATCATCAAGCGCTATAATGAAACTGGCTCTCATGAGGACTGCCACAGGAAAGGAAGACCCAGAGTTACCTCTGCTGCAGAGGACAAGTTCATTAGAGTTACCAGCCTCAGAAATTGCAGCCCAAATAAATTCTTCACAGGGTTCAAGTAACAGACACATCTCAACATTAACTGTTCAGAGACTGCATGAATCAGGCCTTCGTGGTCAAATTGTTGCAAAGAAACCATGACTAAAGGACACCAATAAGAAGAGACTTGCCTGGGCCAAGAAACACAAACAATGGAAATCTGTCCTTTGGTCTGATGAGTCCCAATTTGAGATTTTTGGTTCCAACCGCTGTGTCTTTGTGAGATGCAGAGTAGGTGAACTGATGATCTCTGCATGTGTGGTTCCCACCCTGAAGCATGGAGGAGGATGTGTGAAGGTGTGGGGATGCTTTGCTGTTGACACCATCAGTGATTTATTTAGAATTCAAGGCACACTTAACCAGCATGGCTACCACAGCATTTTGCAGCGATACGCCATCCAATCTGGTTTGCGGTTAGTGGGACTATCATTCGTTTTTTTCAACAGAACAATGATCCAACACACCTCCAGGCTGTGTAAGGGCTATTTGACCAAGAAGGAGATTGATGGAGTGCTGCATCAGATGATCTGGCCTCCACAATCACCCGACCTCAACCCAGTTGAGATGGTTTGGGATGAGTTGGACCGTAGAGTGAAGGAAAAGCAGCCAACAAGTGCTCAGCATATGTGGGAACTCCTTCAAGACTGTTGGAAAAGCATTCCAGGTGAAGCTGGTTGAGAGAATGCCAAGAATGTGCAAAGGTAAAATCAAGGCAAAGGGTGGCTACTTTGAAGAATCTAAAATCTAAAATATATTTTGATTTGTTTAACACTTTTTTGGTTGCTACATGATTCCATATGTGTTATTTCATAGTTTTGATGTCTGCACTATTATTCTACAATGTCGAAAATAGTACGAATATAAAACCCTTGAATGAGTAGGTGTGTCCAAACTTTGACTGGTACATTACACAACAAAAATTATATGTCCACTAGCCAATGTCCATTGGTTTCCATTTGAGTAAAAAAAAAAACAGTTAAAATTGTGTGCTAAAATTGCAACCCCAGTTGAATGATTAATCACATGGGCCAAGAAAATTTCACTGCCTTACTGATTCTTCCAAAACATATAGTCCTCTTTGCATGAATGTGTCTCTTGCACGAATACAAGATCTGCGTTGCAGTCCTTACAAAACATAAAAAAGCTTTCCTCTTCAACAAGTTTCGTATCCCCCTGGCATTGATTTACAAACTTCAAGTCCATATATACAAAATAGAAAGGAAAATCATATGCAATCTCAACTCTACCCTCTCTATAGAAAGATTCTTCATAAATGTATTAACAGAAGTTAACTTGTAAACCATAACACCACAATTCAAAACTAGAACACTAGTTTATTGTGGAGGAAGTGGCTAACTTGTAAGCCTACCAGTGGAGCAAATCACCCCCAGTCGAGCCAATCAGAGCCTTTTCCACCTGCAAAAAAGGCTCTGATTCCCTTGTAGTATCCACCCTTTCCTTGACTTCGGGCCTATTGGACAAGAGGCCACAACTTTGCCTTTGCTGCCTTGTCTGCTGCAGTCAGGTCCTCACCACTTTCCTTTGCTTTCTTCCAAACTGCATCTCTCGCTGTGCGAAAGCGCACTGGATGAGGATCGAGCGGCTGCCGATGGCATCTTGCTTCTTCCCAATACTATGAGCGACATCCACAGCCATGTCCATATATCATTCTGGGAAGTCCGGGGCCACACGGTTACAGATGTCACTTACTTTGTGCATCACATTCTCACCCTGGTCCTCAGGACACCTTAAAGCTGTAGCCCCCACCTTCTCCGGTATTGCTCTGCTTCCGACAACTGCTCTTGATGATGGCAATGGTTTTTTCCTGTGCAGTACATTTATCAGAGGTTGCAGTGTTTGCAAGTTTAAGATCTTTGATACTCTCCTTTTTATGTTTTCAAGTATAATTTTCTCCAGACCATCAGCTCTTTCATTTATCTTTGCAGTGACATCATCGATTCAATTGACCTGGAGTTAGCGCAAAGACAATTCTTTGTATTTTTGGGTGCAGAACTACTGACTGGAGAATCAGAATCAACCGAATGTCCAGATTCCTCCATTTCTTCTCCTGAGGAGTCTGGTGGCGGTGTCTCTCAGGTGTATGAGGGGAACGGCACCTCCGTACCTTCAGGCTCTGATCAGGCCCTACACCCAAACAAGGGCACTGCGTTCATCCACCTCAGGCCTGCTCGCCTCCCTACCTCTGAGGAAGCACAGTTCCCGCTCAGCCCAGTCAAAACTGTTCGCTGCTCTGGCACCCCAATTGTGGAACAAGCTCCCTCACGACGCCAGGACAGCGGAGTCAATCACCACCTTCCGGAGACACCTGAAACCCCACCTCTTTAAGGAATACCTAGGATAGGATAAAGTAATCCTTCTAACCCCCCCCCCCCCCCCCCCACCCTTAAAAGATTTAGATGCACTATTGTAAAGTGGTTGTTCCACTGGATATCATAAGGTGAATGCACCAATTTGTAAGTCGCTCTGGATAAGAGCGTCTGCTAAATGACTTAAATGTAAATGTAATGTTAAATGTAATGTAAATGTATGGACTGGCGACCTGTCATTCAGGGCAGAAAATATATGGAGAGTTGCACCATGATTGGCTCAGTGCTCTGTCATTCATGGGGACACTACGTCACTGCCAAGTCTAACGGTAGAGCTTGAAAATTCAAGCCCCTTGGGTGCTGCCATAGAGTTACATTAGAAGTGCCCATCCAAGAAGGCTCAGGGTTATTAGCTGAGTGCTTTTTCACACATATTTTTCTTCCCTTTTGCCAAGTTTCAGATTAAATTAGCAGTCTACTGAGTGTTGTTCTCTGTTGTGTTAACTATAAACTGAGTTTTGTTACATTTAAGTAAGTTTGAGAAGGATAAAAGTTTAGGTTACTCGGAGTAAGATAAATTACCATCTGCACGCATCGCCATCTTTTCTCTTCCCGGTAATTGGTTTTTCTGATAGCCACGCTAGCTTCACCCTCTTGTGGGTTCCAGCAAGCTAGCTAGCATGCTAGGTAGTGCTATAGCTTCAAGCCCCAATCCAGTAGGGGCTTGAAGCTATAGTGAGCTTCGATTTGTCATTGAAAATGAATGGGCTTCTGTTGTTCCATCACCACCCAACATGCTCTATTGATCTCGGCCATTATGCACAAGCTAGGCCAGTTTGAAACATCACCATCTCGTGGCAGCATTTACCTGCCAGCTTCAGAAGCTTTTTTTAAGCTTAAAAACCCCATTAGATTTTTGCCCAAAACTAAGATGAAAAAAATACTAAAACTGCATCTAATTGATTATGGTTTTTATTTTACGTAGTTTTTCCAACAGGTTTCTTAGTTATTTTATGTCAGTTTGCAATTATTATTTTTTATGATTCGTTTTTGACACAAAGTGTCAGTGTCAGAAAGATTGACTTTATTTTCCTGTTCAACGTCATTATGAGGATTGTTTTAGGACAGAGATTCAAGTGGACACTATTTCAGAATTTCTTACAAATTAATAAATAATGTATTAAACTTTGACCTTATTAGGAAATGTTTTGAATGAGTTCTGTTAGTCAGCCACCAACTCAATAGGGCTGACTTATTTTTACAGTGATTCAGTCATTCAGACACATGACAGGGACAAACATAGTAGTGACACTTATGGCTCAGCCTCCTCGAATGAGACAGGAGTTCCCATAATTGCAACTAATGTCCAACTTTGGGGGGGCTCTATAATTTAACCATGCTCATACAATATTTGTTTAAGGGTTCCACAGGCGGAACGGGGTTCTACTAGCGGAACGTCTGTCCTCAACAGGTTAAAATGCAATTTTGTTCTTCTACAATGGTAAATATGAAATAGCTTATTCAAAATGAAACTAACACCACCACCACTCTGTCATGGTTTAAACCATCTTCTTTCTATTCTGCCTGTCTGTCTCTCTCTCTCTCTGTCTGTTTTGAGCTTCCGCTAGCAAACTTGCAACATTGTTTAAACTGTCCATTGAGCTCAGCACAGACACAGACAGCTGTATTTGCGTCCTGTACTTCAGACCCTTTTCAGGTGTCCCAACTTTTCTTTTTACAAAAAAGGTTTATTTGTCAGCAAGACGCATAAATTAATTCAGACTACAAGTGTGTGTCATTGCACTTTTTGGTGTTTTGTAACAGATGTCTCCTTCTGTTCATCTAAGCGCAAGCGCATGCTTAAATAGGAAGTCCTGTGAAGAATATAGAGCCCCTCCCGAATGTCACGCTATAATTTGCACCCTGTTCTGAAATGATCCACTCGAAATCTAGGATTCCATGTTATTCCTTACCATAAAAAAAACAGTTCAGTGTTCAGTGTTTAACCGTTGAAGATTGGCGGCGAGCTATCCGGAGTATTTTGTAAGTGTTGAGTCCAGGGTGGTGAAATCCAGATGACACGCCCTTCTTGTTGAAATTGTAAAAGTTAAAGAGTTGCCTGTCCTGGCTCTCCAGAGACACTGACATGCCATTGACCTTCAGCTTGCAGTGGTACTCCCCATCGAACACCACCCTGAACACCCTCTCCTGCAAGAAGTCCAGCCTGATAGTCCTGTACTTGGCTGGCACTGTGGTGTCCACCTGGGACCCAAACTGCTGAATGACCAGCACCCCATCCAAGCCGCCTTGAGCTCATAGAAGGTCGTGTTCTGGTAGTTGAAGAGGCCCGTGTAGGGCGTGGGGTCGAGGGTCGGGTGGCAGGGAGAGTTTGCGCTGTGCGTCTCTGAAGGTGCTTTCCATCGCAGGGATGAGGTGGCTGTAGGCCTGTATGACCAGTTCCCTGTCTGCTGCTGGCAGCCTCACTCCGGCTATCAGCACCACCAGGCCCACTTTTAGCCGGAGAACCAGGGAGAAGGTGGCGGCGCAGCCGCCCTGTTCTCCGTCCTTACGGACCACCTCATAGCCCAGCTGCTCATTGACCTCCCAGGGTGTGCCAGTGTAGTTGGTGAAGTAGCCCTTGTGACGCGGAACAGAGGGGTCAGCAGGGTCTTCAGGATGTCCTCTTAGAGGAGGGACTGGCTGTAAGCCCCCAGAATCACCATGGCCAGTTTGGCCATGTTGGTCGCTGTGGAGTACATCTGGCCAGCGGGCCGGTACCAGCCCACGTCATAGAGGAGTGCCAATTGGCCGCTGCTCTACACGCCCACTGCCATCTGGCTTTGAATGGCCCGGGGTGATGGCAAAGCCTGTCTCCTCCATCCTCAGCTGCTCCAGGATGTTGTCAGACACCCAGCGCTGATAGTCCGAATATGAGAATTTCTTGGCCAAGACATTAGCCAATAACGAAAAGG
Source organism: Salmo salar (assembly GCF_965601325.2). Taxonomy (NCBI): domain Eukaryota; kingdom Metazoa; phylum Chordata; class Actinopteri; order Salmoniformes; family Salmonidae; genus Salmo; species Salmo salar. The sequence goes on along the minus strand of NC_138303.1, from coordinate 30,705,508 downwards.
CCACGTTGTTGTAGTGACATGTAAGGGAGCAGGAGGAAACATTGGTAATGTCTCAGTCACATGAAATCCCCACCACCCTTTACAAAAATGTACTGGATAAGATGTTGACAGGAAGGGGAATTAGGTGTACCTTACTTGGTGCTTGGGTCTGCCACAAGGGCATCATCCTGTAACAGATCTATAGCAACCGCTGTGTCTCCACCCCACAGTAGATTTGTTGCCCGAAGGTGCCTGAAATGGAAACACAAATTTGGGAGTCAAACGCTATGGTCAAATGAATGACAAAACTGAGTTCTGGAGTCAAAGGAATGTACAAGGGAACTTTCCTCAGGTTTAATCCAGTGAAAGTACAGTACAGTACAATACAGCACAGACAGAGGGATCTGGTCAGGAGAAAAGGCTAACAAGCCATGAGCTCATTAACCTCTAAGTATACTCTCTCTTCTCTAATCACGTAATGGCCAGGGTAAGCTAGTCATGAAGAGGAAGAGTGCCTTTACAAGAGAGCTGTCCGGCCATCAGGGTGACATAGGTTTGAGTGAGGCTGGGTATATCTGAACCAACCTTGACATCCACATCATCCCACCGCTTCCCCAGCAGGTTTTTGATGGTGAAGTTTGCTGCATACTTCTCCAGAGTCATCCAAGAAGGCCACCTTGCCTTCCTCCCATAGCTTGTACAGCATCAGTGTGGGGACGATATCCGAGAGACTAGCGATGCTGCGGGGAAAACAATTGTCTAGTGTTATTCCTCCTGCAACCTGTGGATGGAAAATACATTAAAGTTGGTCTCCAGTTATCTTACAGATATTGCACCTCTTAAAGTATTTTCCTCAATCAAAGACTTTACCTAACTAAGCATTCCTAGGCAGATGAGGATAAATTGGTTAGTGGACAAGAAGTGTCTGATTAACACAACAGTGCCTAATATCTTTTCAAAAGTAAACATGACATTGAACCAAAAGATTGTTGTATCAAGCACATGGCAGTCTATAGGAATACAAGCCAATAGCAATACAAACCAGAACACTGTCAATCCCAGGTGCTAATGCAATCAAATGTACTACCCATTGCTATCTACCCACACTTAATCCTAGCCGGTGATCCCTGAACGGGTGATTCTATTCCCTGTCCGCCAACTAGGGGCTGTGATGTCATAATCTGCAGAGATTCTGCTGTAAAGCCATGTTGGAGAAGGCCTAGGAGAGGAGGGAACCCTTAAGCTCAGCTCTCATCCTCAGCAATCAAATCAGTTCACGACAAACAGGGGAGGGCAAATAGATTCACATTTCACAAATCACCCATCTATACCATTCTCTTAATTACACTTGGGATTTAAGAGCAGACACATGGTTGGTGTGACCATTAGAGATCTATGGAGAAATACTTGTTGATGATTGTAGATGTGGTCTAATTAGAAATTGGCCATGTACGTTTGACATGTACTACTGTCTCTCTGTAACACTAATCTATCACACTGTCTCTCTCTACTTCCACCAAGCCATTAGGTTTGCCTCTGGTTGAAGCGATGTACTTACAGCATTGAGGACGAGGATTTACACCAGCTAGAGACAAATTATAATTCACCTCTTCACGTGACAGCCACTGTAGCTGAGATTTGGTTTTGGGTGCCAAGATTACCACTGCCTGTATATGTTGCTTTGGAAGAAGGATTACATTTATATGACATATGTAATATGCACTCAATTCCAACACATATTCCCCTAACACAGATACTCCTGCTTTCATGTCAAAAATGATAACCCTGTTCAATGAGCATTGTGTTTCCGTTAAAGTGCTGGTTGGAGATTTCAATTGTACCCGCAACTCAAATCTGGACAAATAATCTCAAGTCCCCGCCACAAACCCCAGATTGGCAAAGATGTTGAACTCTCTTACTATAGAGATGGGACTGATAGATATCTGGAGAGAGAATAATGGCTTAGCTATGGACTATACATACTATTCCAATGTCCATAACACCTACTCTCGTATAGATTACATTTTTATCCTTAAGATTTTCATAAATTCTGCCACTTGTACAATCAGACCCATAGCACTTTCAGATCACGCCTTTGTCTGCCTCCGCTTTGACCTCTGTAAAAACATCCCGAGGTCAAAGAGCTGGAAATTCAACATCTCCATGCTATCAAACAAAGCATGCCATACATTGGTCACTACATGGATAGACAACTACACACAAGACAATAAAACATCTCCTTTTTCTCCGGCCACAATGTGGGGCTCTGAAAGCCACACTAAGAGGTCATCTGATTGGATATGCTTCCTCTAAGAAAAAAGCAATGGAAGCACACAGGTTAGATCTTGAGAGGGAGCTGGAACGCTGTGAAAAAGTACATAAACAATCCCCAGACAGCGCCTCCTGGAGTCAACTTAAAACAGCCAAAGCCAAACTAAACTTTGAGTATTCTCGAGAGATAAAAAAACTGTTTTCTTTACTAAATAGAATACCATAAGTATGTATCTTCTGATCCAAATAAGATACATTTAACTTTTCATGATTTTTAATGCAAATTATATATTTCTGAGAGAAAACATACAGATGCAGAGACCGACCAAGAACATCTCAACTCCCACTCAGTCCTGAGGAGGCCCTAGAGGCATTTACCTCCATGCCACCTAACAAGTCCCCAGGCCCAGACGGATTTCCCAGAGAGTTCTACAAAGCCTTTTGGCCCCAGCTTAGCCCTATTTACATGCCAATCCTGGAAAACTGCGCTTTCCCAGACCCTATGTACACAACCTGCATTACAGTGTTTCTCAAAAAGACAAGGACCCTCTCTCCTGCTCGTCCTTCCGGCCAGTAAACTTGTTGGACTTTGACAACAAAATCATTACCAAATTGCTCACCAAAAGACGAAACACCCTTCTTCCCAAAATAATAAAATCGGAGCAAACTGGATTTATTAGAGACAAGTACTCTTCTGATAACATTCACTGTCTTTTTGATATTATAGATGAACTAAACACACAGAAGACCTGCTGTCCTGCTGGCTTCACTGGATACTGAGAAGGTGTTCGACAGGATGGAGTGGAGCTTTCTGTTCTCAGTCTTAGAAAAGACATTTGGCATTTCATATGCTGACTGCAGAAAGTTTATGGAAGCACTGGATATAAGTACATATGTATGAGGAAGGGTTTATGATTTATACAAGTACAGGTAGGAAGCAGATGGGTAGGAAGCTCAAATACCTAAGAGAGACAGATACAGTAGCTTCCTACATAATGTATCAGGCATGACGCATTCGAGTCATAACGCGTTCCAATCAGACCACAAGAGGGCAGTAGATACTGTGGCTATAACCGGGCTGCGGCACACTCATCACATCATAAAAGATTAAAACTGGATTTGGTAATAACAACCATGATAGCAACATTAAGCACCAGTAAGGATTGATTGGATTTCTCCGGGATCTGAGTTAAGCCAGCAACAATATTATTAGGATAATATAATTGTGTCTAACAAAACACATTTTCCTCTATTAGTGTACTCAGAGTAGGTTCTAGATATACCATGACAGCTCTAACAAAATCTAAACTAATGTATGCTTTTAGTGCAGAAATTGAGGAGGCCTTATCAAAATAATTTTAAGTAAAGGGGTGGAGGTGCCTGACCAAGTTAGAGTAACTACAGTAATCATGTGAACTGTGTATGCTCTCCCATTGGTCAGTTTAAATGAATTGTTTCTGTGCTCTGACTGGTTCCAGGTGTGACTATGAACAATGCACCTCCACCTGTTCCCTCAAAATAGTGGTAAATTTCCTGAAGCCTGGTACAGTCCTGCTGTCTCCAAAGCCCCGCTCCAGATATAGTCCATGAACATTCCTTTTTCAGTTGATAATCCTTTTTCAGTCTCTGTGTGTTTTTTGTAAGGTTAATAGTAGGTATTCTGAATACAACTATTGTGTGTTTTTATATTGTGTTGGTTAGTACATTTAAGGGCTTGACTTATTTGTATGCATGCAGCATATATAGTCCCATTGTTCATTGCTTCGCGTGATGTATTGTTGCCTCTACCTTCTTGCCTTTGTGATATTCTCTGTGCCCAATAATGTTTGTAGAATGTTTTGTGCTGCTACCATGTTGTGCTGCTGCTATGTTGTGCTGCTACCATGTTGTTGTCATGTGATGTTGCTACCATGCTGTGTTGTCATGTGTTGCTGCCATGCTATGTTGTTGTTTTAGGTCTCTCTTTATGTAGTGTTGTGGTGTCTCTCTTGTCTTGATGTGTGTTTTGTCCTATATTTTTATTTTTAATCCCAGCCCCCGTCCCCGCAGGAGGACTTTTGGTTGGCCGTCATTGTAAATAAGAATTTGTTCTTAACTGGCTGCCTAGTTAAATAAAGGTGAAATAAAATAAATAAAATGTAGCACTTTTTAGTCTTTATGACCCTTTAACATTTAATGTCTATTTTGGGATAACTTTGTGTTGCATGCCTTCCATACCAGGTCTTTATTGACCTTGGCCTATCCTAGAACTTGTCTTACAGGCTGGAACTAAATCAACCCCCCCCCCCCACCCCGCACACACACTTCTTTATATATATATATATATATATATTTTTTTTTTTTTCTTCTTCATATTTCATATACATTTCATGGTTTACAATATCAGATTAATTCATACAGTCAGATGGGTCATTACACCATTTTTTAAACATATCTTTTTTTAAAGCTTGCATTTAATTGCCACTCCCTGTTGCACACAACAACAAGCTTTCATTCCCCCTGTCATATGGGGATTCATGGCTGATTTAAGATGAAATCGTGAAACCCTGTTATGGTCAACACTGTTACTTTATTTGGCACTTAATAGGCACTTACTATAGTCCTTTTTTTATTTAACCTCTTGAGATGGGATAACACGTTTTTTATTAAGTTGGACATTATGCACTTTACGACAGAATGTTCAAATGAAATGAAATCATAAGTCATTTTTTATCTAAGTTACACTTCTCAAAAGGCACCAAACTGGTGGAACAGCCAATATATATTTAGATGGGTAATGGACATGGACATTTTTACATTGTTAGAAGGCCATGCCTCCACATACCTAAAATGAATGAGAGGTTAGATGGGTCCTGAGGGACAGGACCAAGAAGCACAGCTCAGAGGTATACAGACAGGTATGGTAGAAGATTCTCAGCGGGACTAAGCCATCCACACATAATGGATGCAAATCAAATATTTTAAAAATAAATAATTACAACAAAAGCAACAACATCAGTCAGGCAAGCAGTTTTCATATTCAAAATGAAAGAGGTAATAACTTCATCTAGATTGTTAAAGAAGGATTTAGTAAGAAAAACTGGAACACATTAAAATAGATGGATAAACCTTGAAAGAAGCATCCAGCTCTCAAAGTCTAGTTTGGTATGTTATAGTAACTTTGTTTGCCTTTAGGAGGTCTTTCAAATGGCGGGTAACTGAGACACCCAGATATGTGAACCCTTTTGAATGGAAGTGCAGCTGAACTGATGGAGCCATCATGAGAGAACACAAAATATTTGACTTTTATGCAGATTCATCTTACGTCCAGATATTTTCCCAAATGTTTCGAGAAAATTCTATTAAATTCTACTACTAAGGAAGTTCTGCTCACAAGAACAAAGGACCTCCAACTTCCTAACATAACTTTATTATTATTCGTTTGGAAATAAATTTGTATCACAGGCAGTCGGCATACAGTAGCTACAGACAAAACACAAAGTGAAACCACACCCTTAGAAAAAAGGGTTCCAAAATGGTTCTTCGGCTATCCCCGTAAGATAATACTTTTGGATCCAGGTAGAGCCCTTTTGGGTTCCATGTAGAACCAACAGAGTTCTAGCTGAAACCAAAAAGGTTTCTTCAAAGGGTTTTCCTATGGAGACAGCCGAATAACCTTTTTAGGTTCTTCAATAGTTCCTTTTTTTCTAAGAGTGAATCCTCAGAATGGATGACTGCATGTGAGTGTAGGAGGAATTCCTAAGTCTCGGAGCCTGTCTTATGTTCACAATGTGTGTTAGATATGTCCTTATGTGAGTAATTATGGACTGTACCAAAATGCAAAAGAGAGAGAGAATGCAAATTAGAGATTTTCTAGACACCTCTCCACCCTTGCTCCACAAGCCAAGCCACTTCCGGATGGAGTGAAAAGAGGAAGCTGCTATTTGCTGCTGTCCATTTCTGACCCCTCCTATCTCTGCTGTGACCTCATCACTGCAGCCAAGCAGGAGAAAGTGGGAGGTCACTGACAGACAGGACTGACAGACAGATATGTATTAACCCCATGCAGCGTTAATAGTTTTTCTTCACACTGCCATCATACAGGAGTCAAAGTGAGATGTCAATTACAATCATCTTGACATTTATATGTTCTATATCATTCCTTAATTAATATTGACTTTATAAATTAAGATTTTTGATTATGCAAAAATAACAGAATGTAGGTTTTGGGCACCAGTATTGCACGACTGACTGCCTATTTCTGCTAGTTTCTTCTAAACAGCATTTATGAAAAATCTAAAATAAAAAGATGGTGAATTCTCAGAAGAACAATGTCTGGCACGAGATATTAAAGTACTTATTAATTACTGTATTTGCTTCTTCCTGCAGCTGCGTGGCAGTCTTTGTAGAGACCATTTAGCTCCGGAAATGTCTTCCAGAGCAGGCTTGTGTCACCTCCATCAGCAAGGTCAATTTTTTCAATTTAGTGCAGAGGCCTGAAAGGCCAGACGCACTTCAGTACGCATCATTATCAAGGACAAGTTCACTGGGTGCGTGGGACTGGAAATTGTCAGGGTAGTGTTTACTTACTGTACTTCTCATTTCAGGAAACAGTTAGGATTTGTGGTGGTGAAATATTGAAAAAAATATATATATTAAGTATGGCATTAAGTACGGCATCCATATTAGCACATCTTCGGACATCTTCAGACATCCACCATGTACCTTGTCACCTCTTCACCTCACGCCTCACTCTGACTTATCTCACTCCGCCCTGCACTAGTCAGGAGTCACCGAAAAGTGACCTTGACCATTTCAACCTTATTCTTTGCAATGAATTAATTATCATATTTTTTTGTCTAGTAAATACTTATTTCCCAAGCACTGGTTTTTGCCTGGAGGCCCAATTTTTCCACATAATGATCCAATCCCTGATGGTTTTGTTTTGTCATTACAGGCAGGAAAAGGTCAGGGGTGTTGTTTGATCATAGTGTGAGTCTTCAGCATTTGCCTCGGGGAAAATCAGGGAAGTGAGTGTGTGTCTTTTCGTAAGTCCATAGACTATTGAATTCTATAAAAAGACCTTTATCCAAGACCACGCTAGTTGTGTAGCTCTTTTGTACACCGTGTTACCATGTGTGTACGTATCTGCGTGTGTGTGTTTGTGTGTTTGTGTGTGTGTTTTATCCCTTTGTATTTGAGGGTATGAGCTGACCATGGATCAGTTTTATAACATTCATAAAAAAATCTGTGGCCGACTTTACTTCCCTATCTAGTCAGGTTGTGTTGCTAAATTTGGCTGTGTGGCAGGATCGACATAAATTAATAAAGAAATGAGCGTTATCAGTGAAGGAAGCCAGAGAGGGAACCAGCTTCCAAGTTCAATTTATGACCCATAAATCAAGACAGATTAGACCTGACTGGATTGTTGGTGCCATGTGTGACCTACAATCTGTGCTCAGCGCGCATTGTCAGACTAGAGGGTGGCCGATCTCCCTGTGCAAAGGTTTCCATGGGAACGACCTCTGGCTCCTCTAATCTGCTTTTTTCCAGCCCTCACTCATCTTGAGACTGAGTTATGCTGGATTCCTTTATGTCAGTCCCATAATCTTCTGCTCTATTTCCTCACCCTAGACCCACTCCCTCTTTGCCTCCCCCCGCCCCCCTCCTCACTACCTCCCGCCCTCTCTGGTCAGCAGGCGCTCTGCTCTGTTTTATCTTCCTTACATCTTTATCTACCGAAGCTCTACTGTGTTTTGCTGTGAATCAGCCTGGTTTTCCAACTGAAATACCAGCAGCATGTTTCACATTCATCTGCTATATAATTGAATTAAAATACCCAAAAAATATGTCAGATTTAAATTTTTCCAGAAAATGCATTGTATGATTAATGTATACAAATATTTCAGATGTAAATATGAAATACACAGAAGCACGACTGGGATGCTTTGTCATTATTTTGTTATTTCTCTTGACATTGAGCGGATCTCAGCTTTCCACAGGCAGCACAGGAACACAGATGCAGCGCCAGCCTGCTGCGTACTCTCTGAGAGTGTACAGTGACAATAGACATGCATATGGTTTTGATCAGCACATCAATGTGTTTGATGTGTCCCTGTGCATCAAGCATGTATAATTCAGAATCCAAATAGATGTGATGTGCTAGATCCACCTAGCCGCTAAATGACGCGAGTACATCAAGGCCCATAGAGTACAGTATTCAGGTAGGATCAACGTTCACATTATTAATGCAGTGGCCAGTGGGTGGTTTAATTGTTTTCATTCTAAATCGTTTTTTCATTGGTTGTATTATTCTGTCTTTATGCAATATGGAAACAGGTTTTTTTTTACTACAAAATATTATCTTAAATACATATTTATTCAAGCTATTAAATTAGGACTGTATCCAGCAATCTTATCATAATTAATTTATTTTATCATAATTATCTCATCATAATAAATGTATTGATGGGCAGATCTTAATGAAGGTGTTGTTGGGAAATGAATGTACTGTTCTTACAGTAGGGGGTTTTAAGGCTTGATATCAGGAGCCCTGGGCTCCATGTCTGTCACATTACTTTAAGTGCTGTTGATTAGAGAAATGCAAAGTGTTAATCCATGACTAAATGGGGGTCAATTCCAGGATGCATAGCTTTGTTGATGTTCTCAGGTTAGGGTCAAAGACCAAGTGTGCACTTGACAATGGGCCACTTGTTTCTTACTGACCATACCAAATCCTAGCATTTCAATTGGATGATCCATCACACTAAGCAGACTCAGACAATAGTCTACCCTCTCTATGATTTTAAAGCCCCAATCTGTAATTTCTGTTTCCAGCAGTCAACCTGACTCCCAACCTCTCCAGAAACCATTATGTCTAAAAAACACAACTCATATCATGTCGTTTCTATTTCCTACTCAGGGTGGCACCCTTGTTCTTGAAGGATACTGTACATTCAGGTAAAGCACCAAAGATGTCTGACCTTTTCATCTGAAAATAGTTGACATGCTTATCTTTGTTTATTATTCACCTACAGATTATCATAAGTATAAATATATACATGTATAAAAATGACACTTACTGCTGAGGCATTTGAAAAGTCATAATATTTGAGCAGAGAGATTTAATAATGTTCATGCAGCTGTTTCAAAGAGCCAGTGGCTTTAATGACCATTAGTTAAGAAACACTATGCAGCTTCTATCTCCACTCAACAGTGTGATCCTAACACGTGTGTGTGTGTGTGTGTGTGTGTGTGTGTGTGTGTGTGTGTGTGTGTGTGGTGTGTGTGTGTGTGTGTGTGTGTGTGTGTGTGTGTGTGTGTGTGTGTGTATGTGTGTGTATGTATGTATGTATGTGTTTATGTGTGTTTATGTGTGTTCCAAAACATGTCCTATAAAGACAGGCTCAGTCAATCAACAAAACAAACAATTTAACCACTTTATTCAAATATTTTATGAATGTAGGCTCTATGTAATTGTAGCTACAACTGGTAGTAGGCTATGTATAGTGGTGGTGGTAGTATTGTTGCTAGTATGTACACAAAAAATATGAAATCCACTGTATAATAGTGTACATTGAGTTTATTTAATTACAACAATTATTAAAATCGCAACAGGAGGGATCGTGCAAAGGAAGATTGCAGCCATCTCCAAATTACAGATACACTACAAAAGTATTTGGACCCCTGCTCGTCGAACTTCACATTCCAAAATCATGGGCATTAAAATGAAGTTGATCCCCCTTTGCTGCTATAACAGCCTCCACTCTTCTGGGAAGGCTTTCTAGATGTTGGAACGTGGCTACGGGGACTTGCTTCCATTCAGCCACAAGAGCATTGGTGAGGTTGGGCACTGATGTTGGGTGATTAAGTCTGGCTTGCAGTCAACGTTCCAATTCATCCCAAAGGTGTTGGATAGGGTTGAGGTCAGGGCTCTGTGCAGGCCAGTCAAGTTCTTCCACACCGATCTTGACAAACCATTTCTGTATAGACCTCGCTTTGTGCATGGGGGCATTGTCATACTGAAACATGAAAGGGCCTTCCCCAAACTGTGCGTCTAGAATGTCATTGTATGCTGAAGCGTTAAGATTTGCCTTCACTGGAGCTAAGGGCACTAGCCTGAACAATGAAAAACAGCCCAAGACCATTGTTCCTCCTCCACCAAACATTACAGCTGACACTATGATTTGGGCAGGTAGCATTCTCCTGGCTTCCGGCAAACCCAGATTCGTCTGTCGGACTGCCAGATGGTGAAGTGTGAAGAGCTATACACCATTCCAGACGACGCTTGGCATTTGGCAGGATGATCTTGCTCGGCCATGGAAACCCATTTCATGAAGCTCCCAACGAACAGTTATTGTGCTGACCTTGCTTCCAGAGGCAATTTGGAAATCGGTTGTGAGTGTTGCAACTGAGGACAGACGATTTTTACACGCTACGTGCTTCAGCACTCGGCGGTCCCGTTCTGTGAGCTTGTCTGGCTTACTGCTACGTGGCTGAGCTGTTGTTGCTCCTAGACGTTTCCACTTCACAATAACAGCACTTACAGTTGACTGGGCAGCTCTGAAATTTGACGAACTGACTTGTTGGAAGGTGGCATCCTATGATGGTGCCACGTTGAAAGTCATTGAGCTCTTCAGTACGGGCCATTCTACTGCCAATGTTCGTCTTTGGAGATTGCATGGCTGTGTGCTCGATATTATACACCTTTCAGCAACGTGTGTGGCTGAAATTGCCGAATCCACTAATTTGAAGGGGTGTCCACATACTATTGGCCATGTAGGTACATTGCCCCCTGTATATTTCACGTTGGTTTCGCCCAAACGTTTGGATTATGCGTGTTCTCCCTGCAAAAGCGGTTCGTTCTAACCATTGGCTGTGTGTGGTTTTGCGCTTCTGTAGATGAATTCGCTGTCAATGGCCCGCTGGTGGACCTGTTTTCTATGAATGCCTTGGCTTCTTACAGCCAAAATGCCAAGTATTTCAGTTGTTATGGATATCTTATATTTTGTATGGATATTTCCAATGGTAGGGGCTGTCGAAGGTAAGAACGATGCTTTTTCTTTATCTCGTCAGAATGCATAATTAAAACGTGCATGAACGACTGTCATAAGCTCTCAGCAAAAATCTATTAATTCTACAGTGTCAATTATTCATTCCGTAGGCGTAAGGTATAGCGCAAATACCATGTAGCCTACATACAGGAATGGTGTGGTATTCTGATAGTATTTTCGATTGTTTAAAAAAAAATGATGACAGTAAAGGCTTTCTGAGGGACTGTCACATTGGAACGCCGATGTTTGTATGCATGAAAGCCTGATGGAATTCTGTTGAGAAAAAAAACTATTATATTAGATTAAATGATCAAATAGAAATGCAGTATATCGTTTAGCAATGATAGGTAAAACAGTGTTAGTCATTTTAATAGTCCAAACCACAAGTTTTGACTCATAAACGAAGTGTAGGCATAAATATTGTAGCAATGAACATGTTTCATAGCATATAATTATAATACGGTAGCAAATGTCGTTTAGACACCTAGCTGTGTGTGGTGTGTGTGTGTGTGTGTGTGTGTGTGTCTGTGGAGGGGGAGGGGAGGGGCATACTTGTAGTGAACAAACCCTGTAACCCCATGCTCATGGCAGTCGTTTGTGTTATTCCTTCGATAATAGAAAGTAGAGTACATCAAATAGACTGCCTATACACGAAATATTAAGAACACCTTCCTAAAATGTAGTCGCCCTCAGAACAGCCTCAACTTGTCAGGACATGGACTCTACAAAGAGTCGAAAGTGTTCCACAGGGATGCTGGCCCATGTTGACTCCAATGCTTCCCACAGTTGTGTCAAGTTGGCTGGATGTCCTTTGGGTGGTGGACCATTCTTGATACACACTGGAAACTGTTAAGTGTGAAAAACCCAGCAGCGTTGCAGTTCTTGACACAAACCGGTGCACCTGGCACTTACTACCATACCCCATTCAAAGGCACTTAAATCTTTTTGTCTGGCCCATTCACCCTCTGAATGGCACACTTACACAATCCGTCTCAATTGTCTCAAGGCTTAAAAATCCTTCTTTATCTTGTCTCCTCCCCTTCATCTACACTGATTGAAGTGGATTTAACAAGTGACTTCAATAAAGGATCAGAGCTTTGACCTGGATTCACATTGCCAGTCTATGTCTACCAATCACTGGACCCATATGTTCACTTGGCTACGCATGCCTCTCTCTAATATCAATAAGCCTCGTCCATTACTGTCCTGGTTAGTGATTACTGTCTTATTTCACTGTAGAGCCTCTAGCCCTGCTCAATATGCCTTAACCAACCATGTTGTTCCACCTCCTACATATGCGATGACATCACCTGGTTTAAACATCTCTAGAGACTATAACTCTCTCATCATTACTCAATGCCTAGGTTTACCTCCAATGTACTCACATCCTACCTTACCTTTGTCTGTACACTATGCCTTGAATCTATGCTATCGTGCCCAGAAACCTGCTCCTTTTACTCTCTGTTCCAAACGTGCTAGACGGCCAGTTCGTATAGCCTTTAGCCGTACCCTTATGCTACTTCTCCTCTGGTGATCTGGAGGTTAATCCAGGTCCTGCAGTGCCTAGCTCCACTCCCACTCCCCAGGTGCTCTCATTTGTTGACTTCTGTAACCGTAAAAGCCTTGGTTTCATGCATGTTAACATTAGAGCCCTACTCCCTAAGTTTGTTTTACTCACTGCTTTAGCGCACTCTGCCAACCCGGATGTCTTAGCCGTGACTGAATCCTGGCTTAGGAAAACCACCAAAAACCCTGAAATCTCCATCGCTAACTATAACATTTTCCGCCAAGATAGAACTGCCAAAGGGGGCGGTGTTGCAATCTACTGCAAAGATAGCCTGCAGAGTTCTGTATTACTATCCAAGTCTGTACCCAAACAATTCGAGCTTCTACTTCTAAAAATTCACCTTTCCAGAAACAAGTCTCTCACTGTTGCTGCTTGCTATAGACCTCCCTCTGCCCCCAGCTGTGCCCTCGATACCATATGTGAATTGATTGCCCCCCCATCTTTCTTCTGAGCTCGTGCTACTAGGTGACCTAAACTGGGACATGCTTAACACCCCGGCCATCCTACAATCTAAGCTTGATGCCCTCAATCTCACACAAATGATCAATGAACCTACCAGGTACAACCCCAAATCCGTAAACATGGGCACCCTCATAGATGTCATCCTAACTAACTCGCCCTCCAAATACACCTCTGCTGTTTTCAATCAAGATCTCAGCGATCACTGCCTCATTGCCTGCATTCGTAATGGGTCTGCGACCAAGCAACCACCCCTCATCACTGTCAAATGCTCCCTAAAACACTTCTGCGAGCAGGCCTTTCTAATCGACCTGGCCGGGGTATCCTGGAATGACATTGACCTCATCCCGTCAGTAGATGATGCCTGGCTGTTCTTTAAAAGTGCCTTCCTCACCATCTTAAATAAGCATGCCCCACTCAAACATTTTTTTGAACTAGGAATAGATATAGTCCTTGGTTCACTCCAGACCTGTCTGCCCTTGACCAGCACAAAAACATCCAGTGGCGTTCTGCATTAGCATCGAATAGCCCCCATGATATGCAACTTTTCAGGGAAGTTAGGAACAAATATACACAGGCAGTTAGAAAAGCTAAGGCTAGCTTTTTCAAACAGAAATTTGCATCCTGTAGTACTAACTCAAAAAAGTTCTGGGACACTGTAAAGTCCATGGAGAATAAGAGCACCTCCCAGCTGCCCACTGCTCTAAGGCTAGGAAACACTGTTACCACCGATAAATCCACTATAATTGAGAATTTCAATAAGCATTTCGCTACGGCTGGCCATGCTTTCTACCTGGCTACCCCTACCCCGGTCAACTGCCCGGCACCCTCCATAGCAACCCGCCAAAGCCCCCACCATTTCTCCTTCACCCAAATCCAGATAGCTGATGTTCTGATAGAGCTGCAAAATCTGGACCCATACAAATCAGCCGGGCTAGACAATCTGGACCCTCTCTTTCTAAAATTATCTGCCGAAATTGTTGCAACCCCTATTACTAGCCTGTTCAACCTCTCTTTGGTATCATCTGAGATTCCCAAAGATTGGAAAGCTGCCGCGGTCATCCCCCTCTTCAAAGGGGGAGACACTCTAGACCCAAACTGCTACAGACCTATATCTATCCTACCCTTTCTTTCTAAGGTCTTCGAAAGCCAAGTTAACAAACATATTACCGACCATTTTGAATCCCACCATACCTTCTCCGCTATGCAATCTGGTTTCAGAGCTGGTCATGGGTGCACCTCAGCCACGCTCAAGGTCCTAAACGACACCATAACCGCCATCGATAAGAGACATTACTGTGCAGCCGTATTCATTGACCTGGCCAAGGCTTTCGACTCTGTCAATCACCACATTCTTATTGGCAGACTCGACAGCCTTGGCTTCTCAAATGATTGCCTCGTCTGGTTTACCAACTACTTCTCTGATAGAGTTCAGTGTGTCAAATCGGAGGGCCTGTTGTCCGGACCTCTGGCAGTCTCTATGGGTGTGCCACAGGGTTCAATTCTCGGGCCGACTCTCTTCTCTGTATACATCAATGATGTTGCTCTTGCTGCTGGTGATTCTCTGATCCACCTCTACGCAGACGACACCATTCTGTATACTTCTGGCCCCTCTTTGGACATTGTGTTAACTAACCTCCAGATGAGCTTCAATGCCATACAACTCTCCATCCGTGGCTTCCAACTGCTCTTAAACGCAGGTAAAACTAAATGCATGCTATTCAATCGATCACTGCCCGCACCTGCTCGCCCGTCCAGCATCACTTCTCTGGACGGCTCAGACTTAGAATACGTGGACAACTACAAATACCTGGGTGTCTGGTTAGACTGTAAACTCTCCTTCCAGACTCACATTAAGCATATCCAATCCAAAATGAAATCTAGAATTGGCTTCCTATTTCGCAACAAAGCATCCTTCACTCATGCTGCCAAACACACCCTCGTAAAACTGACCATCCTACCGATCCTCGACTTCGGTGATGTCATCTATAAAATAGCCTCCAACACTCTACTCAACAAACTGGATGCAGTCTATCACAGTGCCATCCGTTTTGTCACCAAAGCCCCATACACTACCCACCATTGCGACCTGTACGCTCTCGTTGGTTGGCCCTCGCTTCATACTCGTCGCCAAACCCACTGGCTACAGGTTATCTACAAGTCTCTGCTAGGTAAAGCCCCGCCTTATCTCAGCTCACTGGTCACCATAGCAGCACCCACTCGTAGCATGCGCTCCAGCAGGTATCTCACTGGTCACTCCCAAAGCCAATTCCTCCTTTGGCCGCCTTTCCTTCCAGTTCTCTGATGCCAACGACTGGAACGAACTGCAAAAATCTCTGAAGCTGGAGACTCATATCTCCCTCGCTAACTTTAAGCACCAGCTGTCAGAGCAGCTCACAGATCACTGCACCTGTACATAGCCAATCTGTAGACAGCCCATCTATCTACCTACCTCATCCCCATACTGTACTTATTTATCTTGCTCCTTTGCACCCCAGTATCTCTACTTGAACTTTCATCTTCTGCACATCTACCATTCCAGTGTTTAACTGCTATATTGTAATTACTTCGCCACCATGGCCTATTTATTGCCTTAACTTACCTCATTTGCACTCACTGTATATAGACTTTTTGTTTTCTTTTGCTCTACTGTATTATTGACTGTATGTTTTGTTTATTCCATGTGTAACTCTGTGTTGTTGTATGTGTCGAATTGCTACGCTTTATCTTGGCCAGGTCGCAGTTGCAAATGAGAACTTGTTCTCAACTAGCCTACCTGGTTAAATAAAGGTGAAATAAAAATAAAAAAGAAATGTCATGGAAAGAGCAGGTGTTCTTAATGTTTTGTATACTCAATGTATATGTTTCTATGTCGTTGGTTCATCCCTCACCTATTCTGAACATTAAAACAAAATGAGAAGAAGATTTGAACTATGAATTCTCAGATGACGAATGGAAGCAAGTATTGTTTAGTGTCCCTTTATCGTACATTTGTGCTACACATGTACTTGTTCATGTGCCCAAACCTAAATCCTCTGTGACCGATATTCTTAATGTTTTGTACACTCAGTGTATGTTAAATGTTATGTTGAATCATGGCCTTGCTTGCAATTCAATTACACACACGCACGCGTGCACACATATACACACACAGAGCGAGAGATACGTACACGCATGGTAACAATGTAAAAACAAATGCAGTGTACAAAAGAGCTCCAAACCTGTGGAATGTTCATCCTAAGGAGAGCCCAGCCCATCCCCTGTTGTTCTCTGATGAATAGCATGGTAATATATCTTTATGTAGGTATATCCTATTGTATTTACAGGTGTCATTTTAAAAAAGCAAGCATTCACTCTGAACAGCACTCCATGGGATATTTTGGTCTGGGGTTAAGTTATATGCTCCCTCGGTCATTCCACAACAGTTCAAGTTTCTTCTGTATTTAATGAAAGATGGGTTGGAATTGGGGAAGCATAACTGACCCATGATTGCCAAATCCAGCCCAAAGAAATCAGATTGGTTGTGCTTGGAAAGGCTTTTTGTATTAAAAAGCTGATCTGGCCCTGTGGTGTGATTTTTCAG
This sequence comes from Salmo salar, assembly GCF_965601325.2. Taxonomy (NCBI): domain Eukaryota; kingdom Metazoa; phylum Chordata; class Actinopteri; order Salmoniformes; family Salmonidae; genus Salmo; species Salmo salar. Next base: position 30,688,617 of record NC_138303.1, on the reverse strand, counting down.
GGTTTGAGAGTTAAAGCTACTTAGTCTGAGTTTAAAGAATATGATTGCGAGAAGAACTTAAAAGATATTCAAGATTCCTTCATTTACTGCTTTGGTAACAACATTGTAACAACTTGTGATGGCATAGACACTAACTAGATCCGTAATTAAAGCTGCAATATGTAACTTTTTGGGCGACTTGACCAAATGTACATAGAAATGGGAGTTATAGATGTGTCATTCTCAATCAAAGCAAGTCTAAGAAGGGGTAGATCTATTTAATGTGCTCTTTCTATTCTTCCCATTTTTATGTTTCGCTTTCTGTTTTGTACACCAGCTGAAAATAAAATATTTGGTTATTAAAAATATATTTCAGTGGTTTAGATGTTAAAATGATTCTCTACACTATACATTGCTTGTTTTGTCACATAAACTGAAATGAGGCAAACTATTTGAATTTTAGCAACCAAGAAATGGCAAAGTGATTTTCGCAATTGCACCTTTAACATTGAAAGTACATTTGAAACTTAACAGAAGTTATTATGATGAAGAATTGTAACTTGTATATCTCTGAGGTCACTGAACTAGTTGCAGTATAGAGCCTACATGGGATAAAGGCAAGTTCATGAAGTTTTACCTTACATGTTACAACTTGATACATCAAGATATGTGATAAGAAATCACAGAAAATGACTTAACAAATGTGTTACTGGTTAACAGTATGCCTGCCTAACTGTGTGACTGTTGTGCTTATGTGCATAACATCATGCATATGCCAAGCCTATTACAATGTCACCAAACCTCTGACAAAAACTGTTCTAAAATCTTTAAGTCTAGATGCCTTTTAATTATTCCCCTCACCCCCTTCTTACTAAGGGACCATATTCTCTTGCTTCAGTCAGTCAATCAAAAAAAAGAAGTTGTGGGATCATGTGATATCTGTCTCTCGGCCCATGTGACGTCTGCTTTCTCTGCTCTCACAGCCTGCTGTCCTCTCTTGTCCCGCTGTATCATCAGTGAGACCTCCCTCCCGCCCCCTGGCTGGGCTGCACTCTCTCCCATGTTTCCAAGCCTTTATGTAAGCAGGGCAGACCTGACCGATTTCAGCCATGTCAAGAGCTATCGACTCAGCACTGGCCTGCATAGACTGCCCCCCTCTTCCTCTCTCTCTCGCTCTCTCTCTCTCTCTCTCCCTCTCTCTCGCTCTCTCTCTCGCTCCCTCTCTATCTCCTTCTATTTCTCTCTCTCTCTCTCTCTCGCTCCCTCTCTATCTCCTTCTATTTCTCTCTCTCTGCTTCTCTCTCTTTCTTTCTCTCTTTCTTTCTCTCTCGCTCTCTCTCCCCACTATGTTCTTTCACAGACATGGCTTCCTTTTTTTGTCTCACTGAGTGGGTTCTTTGTTGTGGTTGGTTACACATAACAGTTAGATGCAGATGGTACCCATGTATGTGAATTTAGGTATTTTTTTATCCAGAGGAGAGGAGTGCAAATGTAAATGTTTGGCATGTGTACCTGGGTGTCATTGCTGTTCCACACCTGGCCTACAGGCTAGGACTGTGTGGTACAGTATGTACTCGTTCACAGCAGCAGTAGGCTACTGCAGTTCGGTAGTTCTTCTTTCCATCCACCTCTTTGGTCTATCTATACACTTTTTACCATGGTCAAATAAAATAGCAGATTTTTTGAGGAAAAATTAGCTCTGCAATATCACAACTCTGCCGCAAATAGTCATGCCATGCATTAGTCAGCGTGATTTTTAGCAATGTCTTGCGACATGTGCCAGTCTAAGTCCATTTTGGTCCACCTTAAGCCCAGGCCATACCTGGCCATTGGTTCCAGACAAAACACACCACTTATATTAAACACAAGTTCAATCAAATCCCTGAATCACATTTTCTTCACTTATGTATTCAGAAGAATAGCCTTTCTGCTCTTTGCAGACATTTTGTTGTGCAGGACAATCAATATTCAGTGTTATGCTGCTCTTCAGTGCAGTACTCTTTCCCCTTTCCCCTCTGGGAGCAGTGACAGAAAATATTGAGCATCAAAACAGCCCATGACCTACTTCTCCTTCTGCCCTATGGTGGGCTTGCAAAACTCAGAGAACATGGTTACGCTTACATGACTGAGACACTCAACAGTGAGTGATATGTAAATGTAACAAGCTATATAGGATGCCCCGCATCTGTGCATGGGAGTCCTAGAAGGCTACAATGTTGAGCCTAGAAAAGAACTACTGACATTTTTTAGGGGGGTACTTGATTCCGAAAATCCTGTTACTGAAGGCAAATCTCTAATCTGTAACTCCTTGTCCGTCCATCCGGATTGTATAATGTGTGGATATCTGTAAAGAAACCGTCACCTATAACTCAGCTGGGGTAGATAGTGGTAGACTACGTGGAAGAATGTCTTTCCAGCTGTCTACCACAGCCGAGTTATAGGTGCTGGTTTGGATAAAGATAGGCTCAGACGGTTTCTTTACAGATATCCACACATTATACAATCCGGATGGATGGACAAGGAGTTGTGCATTATAGATATACCTTCAGTAAGAGGATTTTTCGGAAACAAGTACTTCCCTAAAAGATTTTGACAGTTATTTTCCGGGCCTCTGTCACGTTCGTTGGAATTAATATCGGACAAAGGCGCAGCGAATGTTGAGTTCCACATTATTTATTAGAAAGTGAAACTAAGCATAGACAAAAACAAATAAACTAACAACGAACTGTGACTACAGAGAATGCTACATGCACTAACTCAAAACAAACAATATCCCATAACACACAGGTGGAAAAAATGCTACTTAAGTATGATCCCCAATTAGAGAACGATAGCCAGCTGCCTCTAATTGGGAATCATACCAAACACCCAAACATAGAAAAACTAAACTAGAACCCCACATAGAAAAATAATAACTAGAAAACCCCAGTCACGCCCTGACCTACTCTACCATAGAAAATAAGAACTTACATTTACATTTTACTCATTTAGCAGACGCTCTTATCCAGAGCGACTTACAGTAATGAATGCATACATTTAATTTCATGCATTTTTTTGTACTGGTCCCCTGTGGGAATCGAACCCACAACCCTGGCATTGCACACACCATGCTCTACCACAGAGCTCTCTATGGTCATGACAGCCTCGCCTTGTAGCCTTCTAGGACTCCCATGCGCAGATTCACGGCATCCTATATAGGGCTATATATACCCTAGTTATGGTTATAGATTTGTTATGGGTCTATCCTTGTAACCATGTTGAATTATAGCCTGACAACCATTCACCAGATAAGAAGGACAAGCACATGCACCAAAGAAGCAAATCTGCCTCTTGGACAGATTTATTAAGGGTTTGCACCTGTGGAACATTGACACATTTTGTATCTAAAAAATGTCTCTAAATTGGATAGTCCTACACCTTACCTCAATACCTTATTCCTTCTCTACGTTTCATGTTTTATTCCCTCTGGATGACAACAGGTATAACTTTTCATTGTGGCAAAGGCTTAGTAAATCATTGTCTTTATACATTAAGGTTAAATGTCCAATGCAGCCGTTTTATCTCGATATCAAATATTTTCTGGGTAACAATTAAGTACCTTACTGTGTATGTTTAATTAAAATGGCAAATAAAATAAAAAATTCTAAGCCAAGTGCAATTTCTCAAGCAATAATTTTACTAGAACTGTCTGGGAGTGGTCTAAGTGGGGAGGGGACAACTAAAACTAGCTGTTATTGGCAGAGTTATGGAACTCCCTTTCTTATTGGTCTGTTAACTAATTTACCTCCTGGTGATTTCACTAGGCAGGTCAAAACTCCATGCCACCAAAACAGGCTGAAATGTAATGTGGTCTTTTCAAACAGCTCTTACACTGAAAGGGCATTATCATCGTTTTCACAATTTCACAGTATTATTCCAATCTTGTAGTGTGGAAATATACTGTATATAAATACAGGAAAATCACATTTGACTGCACCTTTAAGATCATTTTATTGGTCAAAATTTGACTTCTGCTTTTAACCCAACTCCTCTGGGGAGCTGTTGTGGGGTTAAGTGCCTTGTTCAAGGGCACAACGGCAGGCAATGGCATCTAGGATTTGATACCAGCAACCCTCCTGTTGCCAGCTCGCTTTCCTCCTGATTTTTCCCGTCGGTCCCAGGATTCAAACTGGCAGCCCTCTGGTTGCTGGCTTGCCTCTATAACTGCTAGGCCACCTGCCTATCAGGTTTCAGGTAAGACCCAAGTGCAGACTGTGTTGAAGTAACAATGTTTATTGCAACAACAGGGGAAGGTAAACGACAGGTCAAGGCAGGCAGGGGTCGATAATTCAGAGTAGTGAGGCCAAGGTACAGGATGGCAGGCAGGCCCAGGGTCAGGTCAGGCAAGGCAGAGGTCGGTAATCCAGAGTGGGGGCAAAGGCACAGGACGGCAGGCAGGCTCAGAGTCAGGACAGGCAAGGGTCAAAACCAGGAGGATGGGAAAAGAGAGACTGGGGAAACAGGAGACAAAGGGCTGTGAGACATGGGTTTAGACACATCAAAAGTAGGTATACAGTGGGTACGGGGCAACAGAGGATGAACAGCAGAGGGGCTATGGATTTTGGAGCGGGGGGGAAAGATCTTGGCTTGTAGCTGCGGGGCTATAGCGGCGTGCCAGCGCATGCAGCTTAACCTCCTTGGGTGCTGGTCGGTGTTGTGGAAGCGAAGTGGCCCGGGCCTTACTGAACCCCTCCCGGAGGTCCTGGTACTCCACGGGAATGGCGGAGAGGTTCGGGGCAATTTCCAAGCCCCCAGGAAGACATCCCTGGGCAAGCAGAGCTGATTTCAGGCAATGGGCATGGCAGAACAGGCTCCAGCCCACGATGGCACCAGTAGACCGGTCAATCAAGGGATTGTGTCGCTGGAGCCAAGAGAATGCAGAGACTCAATTAGCAGGAATTAGATTGTCTCGCTGTAGTTCCCCAACACTCGTAGGTTGATGGGAGGGGTTGAGTGGGGATGCCTAGCTCGGACGCCAGGGTAACGTCCATAAGACTCATATCGGCCCCCGAGTCGATGAGTATCTGGAGAGACCCCACAGCAGGGTGGCATGGAGAGGGGGGCGAGAAGAAACATTATCCTTAAGACCCACCAGAGTACTCATTCCTACCAATGAGCTAGGTCTCTTGAAGGGACAGGTAGACACATAATGACTGGCAGAACCACAATACAGACAACTCGGGGTGTTAAGTCTGCGTACACGTTCGGCTGAAGACAGCCTAGCCCTGCCGAGCTGCATCGGCTCGGGAAAGGGCAAATCGGCAGTCTTTGGAGGCTCTTGGAGGGACTCGGGTAAGCTCGGATCCTCTCAGGGACAAAGACGCCGGGGACTTCCGGAGTTCATCAGATGTAAGATGGGATCCTTGAATGAGCGATTGGGACCGCAATCAGACGTCTTGTCTCTCCTATGTTCCCGTAGCCGACCATCGATCCGGATGGCTAAAGCGATGAGTGAGTCGAGATCCGTTGGTTGTTCCCAGGCTGCAAGATCATCCTTTACCTGCTCCGATAATCCGTGCAGGAACGTTTCGAACAGCACTTCCGGGTTCCAGGCACCCTCCGCTGCTAACGTGCGGAAATCCACTGCATAGTCTGCCACACTGAGGGAGTCCTGCCGAAACTGAAGTAACTTCCAGGCAACCTCTCTCCCGGACACTGGAGCCTCGAAAGCCTTTCTCACCTCTGCCACAAATACCTCCAGACTGAGGCAGATAGTGGATTGTTGCTCCCACACTGCCGTGGCCCAGGCGAGTGCCCTCCCGGACATCAGCGTAATATGTATGCTATCTTCGAGGAGAACGAAGAAGGCTGCAGCTCGAAACGAGGGGGCACTGGGAGAGAAAGGCCCGGCAGGTTCTGGAATCTCCATCGCAGCGCTATGGGGTAGGTAAGCGGGGTTCCCGGGAAACCGGGGTGACGGCACTGCTACCAGCCAGGTTACTGAGGGGCTGGGAGGTTACCGTCGTGGTAGGCTGCCTAGTAGGCAACCCACGGAATTGCTCCCTCAAAGCGTCCAATGCTAGGTCGTGATGTTCGGCCACGTCCTGGAACCCTTCCATCAGACCACGAAGCATCTCTTCATGTCTACCTTGGGAGGAGATAGTGTTGCGGAGCTGGTCCAAGTCTGCTGGGTCAGTCATGGCCAGTTCGTACTATCAGGTAAGACCCAAGTGCAGACTGTGTTGAAGTAACAATGTTTATTGCAATAACAGGGGAAGGTAAATGGTAGGTCAAGGCAGGCAGGGGTCAATAATCCAGAGTAGTGGGGCCGAGGTACAGGATGGCAGGCAGGCCCAGGTCAGGCAGAGGTCGGTAATCCAGAGTAGGGGCAAAGGCACAGGACGGCAGGCAGGTCAAAACCAGGAGGACGAGAAAAGAGAGACTGGGGAAAAGCAGGAGCTGAGACAAAACGCTGGTTGACTTGGAACAAACAAGACAAACTGGCACAGACAGACAGAAAACACAAGTATAGATACCCAGCGGATAAGTGGGGAAGATGGGCGACACCTGGAGGGGGGTGGAGACAAGCACAAGGACAGGTGAAACAGATCAGGGCGTGACACCCGCCGCCCCGCTTAGCACTAATTTTGAATTGGAACAGGATCAGGATGTTGTCCAGTTGAGACTTGATATGGTCACCAGTGGGGGAGAAACTTTATTTTCTTCCTTGAAAATCATTGAAAAGTCATTGACAATTGGAGAGTGGGAAATCCTGATGAATGACAATGTTCTGAGGTTTACTGAGGTGAGCACTCCAGTGACAGAGGTAGAATAACTGTAAAGATCAGCAGAAGAACTGTAAACCTCCCAGTTATTGTACTCTTAGCAACTTCAATGAACTCCCATATTTCCAGAGTGGGCCTACCTGTTTGCAATTTCTATTTATCCTTTTTACGTCATTCTGTCACATGACTCCTGAGTGGCGCAGTGGTCTAAGGCACTGCATTTCAGTGGTAGAGGCATCACTACAGACCCTGGTTCGATTTCAGGCTGTATCACAACAGGCTGTGATTGGGAGGCTCATAGGGCAGTGCACAATTGGCCCAGTGTCTTCTGGGTTAGGGTTTGGCCGGGGTAGGCTGTCATTGTAAATAAGAATTTGTTCTTAACTGACTTGCCTAGTTAAAGAAATAAAACATCATCCCAAGTACTGTTTATGTTACCATACAAGGACAAATACTAACTTGAGGTACTTGTGTGTGAACATTCAAGCATAGAGTAATCTACGTCAGTCACATGGAGAACATAAGATTTCAGGCCCTCAACTCATGCAGTCACAATGATTTATTTTGACTCAATGAATGTTACTGATAGGAAGGAGAGTGCACACACACTTGGTTTCTCTGGCAGAAAACACTTTCAGGTTTTGATACAATTTAGCCTTACATTTTGTGTTGCAATGTTAATCTGTTAACAGCTGCAACTGCAAATTAATTTGAGTTCAATGTACTTGATCCAGTGTATTGTGTCAGTCCTGTAAGCCTCATCAGTCAAGTGTTTTCCACCACAATATTTCAACCTTCTCACAGTACAGAGAGACTGACAGAAATGGAGCACTTGAAAATCAATGGGTCCCAGTTCTCCCATTAGACAAATTCTGTGTGCTGCTCCCATGAGCAGTAGCATACTAAAGAAGGTCATTAACTGGGACACTCCTTATAAATCAGTGCATGCAGCGTCTGTCTGTCCATGGAATGGAAATTGATATACAGTACTTCAGCCTATTTTGAAAAATGTTACCCATTGCTCAACTTCTCTTGTTTTGTTCAGTTCACTTGACTGTAACTTTACTGATTAGGTTCCCCCCCCATTGGCTTAACACTTAAGACCAATACATTATTTTGCCTCCACATACCACAAATGAAAGAATTTGAAAGAACTCAGATAAGCCATGCGTTGCATTCACTTCCAGGTAAGACTTTATTTGATGCCTGGATACATTTACATCACTTTTACGTCATGCTTGTTTTTGTTTGCAAACTTTGTGATGGCTTCGCTTCATTCGTTATGTAGGAGTTGTTTAATCAACATTGAAGTGGGACATGGAAGCTGAAACAAATGCTTTGTTGGGATGTCCTTTAAAGTTCATCAGATATATTTAGGGCTGGAATACGCACAAACAAATGGTTGATACCTGTTGACTGCATCTGGTGGTCCAAAGGAATGGAACACCACATGGGTCTGTCATTCTTCAGAATTACCACGTTTCATACATACTAACTATTTGGGATGAAATGTATTCCGTTTTTCTATTCACTTCAATGTAAACATTATCACTTCTGCTACATATGCACACAACTCTTTTCCTGACATGGCTTGGAATGGGGCAATGAAGGACATCCAATGTGCCTTTCACACAAATGCCAATACCAGAGAAGAAGAGTGAAGAAAGGCTCTGCTGGTGTTCTTTTCTGTTCTAGGTCTTGACACAGTGGAATGATAGCCTTACTGTAAAGGTATGCGTGAAGGGCTGTAGGAAGTCAGGCAAAGGAGAGCAGATAGTTGGTAGCAAAACGGAGCCTTTTATTTGGCGACCCAAAAGCACACGGAACAACTAACATGAAATACAAATAAGGGTTTAACATAACCCAGTGTAACCAGCCTAACGTGCGCATGCATGAACAGATAAACAAACATGGGGGAACAGAGGGTTAAATAATGAACAAGTAATTGGGGAATTGAAACCAGGTGTGTAAGACAAAACAAATGAAAAGTGGATCGGCGATGGCTAGAAGGCCGGTGACGTCGACCGCCGAACGCCATCCGAACAAGGAGAGGAGCGAACTTCGGCGGAAGTCGTGACACTTACTGAGAGTATGGGCACTTGGGCAGGCAGGGAGGTGGTGAAAGCTTTTCAACTGGAGCAAGTCACGTCGGATCAAGGCTATGCTGTGAATTAGTTAACCCGCCATTAATTATTCAGCAAGTTTCAAGAGCTATCCATGAAATCTACCATTATTCCTCTTGGGAAAGTAGACAATGATCTTAAAGATGTCATATTACATAAAACTGTTTTTAAATTCACAAGCACTGGTCTTGAGTATGCCCACTCTGAATGCAATATCACATGCTTTGATGCAATTCATTTATTTTGATATTAGAAGCTCCATTCCCCATCTGGTAAAAATCTTCTAAACTTGTGAAAACTTGTAAAACCTAAACTGTCCAGTATACAGTTTCACTATGTCTTACCATCATAACCAAATTGGGTATATACATTGCCCTTTGATTCGATTGTTTGCCTTTGCAGAACATGCATGAGCCAAGATGATTTGGTCCATTTAGTTGCATTCTACAATGCAGGCGGGTCTCTGTGCATGTTATAGTGAAACATGACACAACTCTGGGATGTTCCCTTCCAGTGTTAATATAAAAGCAGCAGAAGAATCAGGGCCATAAAATGGATACATTTGAAATGTGGGACTGAGAGTTGCGGGTGCGGCGGGAGGCACAGTAACATAAAACCCAGTGAGGAAGCCCAGGGATGTGTCCCCTGGGTTTAATCCAGTGTGGCGTACAGAGCATGTCACAGCCTGCAAGGATTATGTGTGCTGGACTAAGTTGCCCTACTCTCTCCTCGTTGCCCTACTTTTCATTGAAATATGGAGAGAAAGAGAGCGAGAGAGGGATAGATTTCTATATTGTAGGAATGCAGGGACAGATGGAGTCATGTGGTGGGGAGGGGGACATAGAGAAAGAGGTAGTGGGAGAGAGAGGCAGAGAGACCACCACAACTTTATTCCCCTCTCCCTCTCACATTGTTAATTCTGGTTTAAAAATACTTATTGGGCGGTAGATAATGGTGGATTTGTTTGTTACACATTACAGGCGTGTTAGCTTTGTCGTGCATAGTTTTATTTTAGCGAGAACAGCCTCAAAACCTACCCTTTAACCTTACCACACATAGCATTGCAATTTTAGATATTACGTTTTTTATTTTTATTTTTTTATTTTTAGATAACCTCTTTATCTCATACAGAATGTATAATACTCAGCTTTAACATAGCCTTCCATGTGTTGTGTGTAACACGATCTCGGCAACATACTGTGCACACTCAGTTGGACTGAAACTGAAGAGCCTTGATGACACATGTCTAGTCATGAAAGAAGTGTGACACGCAGTAACTAATGTCACCCCCCTTCCCCTGTCCGCTAATGCAGCTACAGTTCATCATATTGTGCATGCCTTCAGTGTTGAGCCTTGTGTGTTAGCTACTGTATGACATGGAGAGCTGTAGCTAGCATCCACATAGACCCGCCTTTTCCCTTCTCCATCCTTTCCACTCAGACTCCCGCTCCCTTCCCTAACCCTCTTGGCTCAGTCCATGGGAATTCTTAGTGGGTCACTACCCCTGGCCTCTTTATTCCCATTTAGCAGCAGCACCAACACCTGGCTCGCCACTTCCTCACAGCTCCTCATTAATCCACACTGATACTAACAGGAACTGAGCACCCGGAAAATGGCCTAATTGGAAGCAACAGTGGTTCCCTGTGTTCAGAACTGATTTGCAGACCAATTGTTTTGTCTGAGCTTGACTATAAAATGTTTACTGTTGTAATGTCATATACACCTATGTGAGAATGCTGTTCATTGACTGTAGCTCAGCGTTCAACGCCATAGTGCCCTCCAAGCTCATCACTGAGCTCACGGACCCTGGGACTGAACACCTTCCTCTGCAACCAGATCCAGGACTTTCTGACGGGCCTCCCCCAGAAGGTGAGGGTAGGCAACAACACATCCGCCACACTGACCCTCAACATGGGGGCCCTTAAGTGGTGCATGCTTAGTCCCCTCCTGTACTCCCTGTTCACCCACGACTGCATGGTCGCGCACAACTCCAACACCATCATTACGTTTTCTGACGACACAACAGTGGTTGGCCTGATCACCGACGATGAGACAGCCGATAGGGAGGAGGTCAGAGACCTGGCAGTGTGGTGCCAGGACAACAACCTCTCCCTCAACATCAGCGAGACAAAGGATCTGATCATGGACTACAGGAAACCGAGGGTCGAGCACGCCCTCACACACATTGACGGGGATGTAGTGGAGCAGGTCGACAGCTTCAAATTACTCGGAGTCCACATCACTAAGGAATTATGATGGTCCACACACACCAACACAGTTGTGGAGAAGGCACAACAACCCCTCTTTCCCCTCAGGAGGCTGCAAAGATTTGGCATGGGCCCTCAGAACCTCTAAAAGTTCTACAGCTTCACCATTGAGAGCATCTTGACGGGCTGCATCACCGCTTGGTATGGCAACTGCTTGGCATCTGACCACAAGGCGCTACAGAGGGTAATGTGTACGGCCCAGTACATCACTGGGGCCGAGCTCCCTGCCATCCAGGACCTCTATACCAGGCGGTGTCAGAGGAAGGCCCTAGAAATGTACTCCAGCCACCCAAGTCATAGGCTGTTGTCTCTGTTACCACACGGCAAGCAGTACCAATGCACCAAGTCTGGAACCAACAGGACCCTGAACAGCTTCTACCCCCAAGCCATAAGACAGCTAAATAGTTATTTAAATAGTCCGGGTAGCTATTGGTTACCTATCTGCATTGACCCTTTTATTATATCATTTATTTTTATTGTATTTAACCTTTTTTTTTACTTGGCAAGTAAGTTAAGAACAAATTCTTATTTACAATGATGGCCTACCAGAAGGCAAAAGGCCTCCTGCGGGACTATCTCTTTTGACTCATCACACACGCTGCTGCAACTGTTTATTATCTGTCCTGTTGCCTAGTCACTTTATCCCTACCTACATGTATATGTACATACAGTGTCTACCTCAATTGCCTCGTACCCCTGCACATCAACACGGTACTGGTACCCCGTGTATATAGCCAAGTTATCGTTACTCATTGTGTATTTATTCCTCATTTTATTATTTGTCTATTTCTTTAAGTATAGTAAGCCTTTCACTGTTGATCTACAGCTGTTGTTTACGAAGCATGTGACAAATAGAATTACATTTTATTGATGTCCTTTAGCCTCTCTGATCAGTTGATTATGGGAAGTTTTAAATCTTTTGTTGTTACTCCACTCCCTCTCTACCACAGGTGGCTTACATGAAACTGGAATCGTTGACCATTGTGGTTATTTGTGGTAATGTAATTGACACAGATATAGTAATGGACACTAGATCCTGGTTCATATTGGTCTAGTTTAATGTTTGGTCTCATATATTGCTGACATTATAACATTCTAATGTGGAATTTGTTGTGCTAATGCTGGTTACAAAGACTTTCTGGTTATAAAAAGTATTCTACATGGCCAAAGGATGTTGACACCTGCTCGTCGAACATCTCATTCCAAAATCATGGGCATTATTATGGAGTTGGTTCCCCCTTTGCTGCTATAACAGCTTCCACTCTTCTGGGAATGCTTTCCACTAGATGTTGGAACATTGCTGTGGGGACTTGCTTCCATTCAGCCACAAGAGCATTAGTGAGGTCGGGCTCGCAGTCGGTGTTCCAATTCATCTCAAAGGTGTTCGATGGGGTTGAGGTCAGCGCTCTGTGCATGCCAGTCAAGGTCTTCCACGCCGATCTCGACAAACCATTTCTGTATACACCTCGCTTTGTGCACGGGGGCATTGTCATGCTGGAACAGGAAAGGGCCTTCCCCAAACTGTTGCCATGACGTTGGAAGCACAGAATCGTCTAGAATGTCATTGTATGCTGTATCGTGAAGATTTGCCTTCACTGGAACTAAGGAGCCTGAACAATGAAAAACAGCCCAAGCCCATTATTCCTCCTCCGCCAAACTTTACAGTTGGCACTATCCATTCAGGCAGGTAGCATCCTATGATGGTGCCACGTTGAAAGTCACTGAGCTCTTCAGTACGGGCCATTCTACTGCCAATGTTTGTCTATGGAGATTGCGCGGTTGTGTGATCGATTTTATGCACCTGTCTGGTTGTTCAATGTCATGACCGAGCACTCTGAGCTGGCTCTGTTTGGCAAACAGTAGGTTTGCCTATCTGTTTGTACTTTCACTCTGCCTCTGTGTTTTCACTATAATCAAATAGTACAGTAGGTGGTTAGCTAGGTCCATATTGGTTCACATGTACTGTTAGAAGGATGTTAGAAGAATCTCAGATCAATGATCATTAGACGTGATGAAGTATAGAGTAACTACATGATGTTGTGATCCATCTCTAAGAACTCAGGATCAGCCATGGTCTTTGCCCTTTCAGCAACCAATGGTGTAACAAAGCAATCTGTCAATCAATCAAAGTACATTTATATATCATTGTTACATCAAAAATAACCTAGCCTAGATCCCAAAGACCAAGCAGCAGCACAGTGGCAAAGACAAAATTAAATCTGGAGAGAAACCAGACTCAGAGGTTCCTCTGATAATGGATATCATAATGTACTGTATAGTGTGTCCCATCTCTCCTCTCTGTCCATCAGTCGAGAGTTTTAGACAGAGGTGTGCTAAAGAGAGATCATCTGGGGCTGTTTTTCTCCTGAACATGTGACTTGACTGGGGGGAAAAATGTTTGTTTTTTAATGGTTAAAAGCAGGAGATTTTCCTGGTTGGGTTTGGTTGCCAGTGCGAAATCCTGGCCCTAGCATGGCGACTCGAGTGTCGATTCTCTAGGGTGGCAGACTGTATTTCAGTGTCTTTGTGGACCAGCCATTGATGCTCATGGCTTTCCATAAGTCGTTGTCCTCAACAGCAGATGTGGGGGTACCAGGCAGTGTGTTGTCATGAGGATAAACACTTGATAAACAACTAACCCTTTCCCCCCAAAGTATAGTTTCCATATAGTTCAATTTTGCTAGAGAGAGAATGGTGCTCAGTCTGCATAGTCAGAGAACAACCCATGTTCTACCACTGTATAGGTATATTGTAGCCTGTCCCCCTCCCTGTATTCCCTACCACCATATAAGGCTTAAATATATCTCATCACTCAGCAGCACTGCACTGATAGGACCCTGTGAATAATTTAAAATGTGTCAGTCTACACAAGCAAAGTCAGTCTACACTGGGCGAATTGTGGCCGACTTGCCCTCCCCCCTCTGGTGGGGGTAGTAAGATGAGAGATTATGAGCTTTAGTGTGTGTGTGTGTGTGTGTGTGTGTGTGTGTGTGTGTGTGTCTGGATACTGACGTTCAATTATTATGGATTGGTTATAGTTCTAGATTGATGGCGCTGTTTGTATTTTTTGGTGTTGCTGTGTGTGAGGAAGAGTGAGAGAGAGGGGGGGACGAGGGCAAGACAGAGCAGATGTCACCGGGCAGAGTCATCCATGACCCTTCCTTCTGTAGCAAGTGCGGTTGAGGTGCAGCAGAATGTCCCTGTGTCCCCCTTAGCGACTGCACAATAGAGGTCTTCACAGGTCCAACAGGCACGAAATTCTGAGATCTGACCTGGGACCCAAGCGGGTCCGGGTCCTAAATTTAGACTTTTGTCTCGGATCTGGGTCGAGTCTGATATAATTGCCATGAGTTTCGGGTATGTGCAATTAAAATAAATGTACTGACTGGACCCGATTGGACCCGTCCTCTGTTAATTTAATGTGTGTGAGTCAATGAAAACTGTGTGAGCTTGTTATCTGTGTCAGCCAATTGCAACACAATAAAACATATAGCTTATGTCCAGCTGAAACTGGTTCCGGCTGCTCACGTCACATGCGCCTGATGCTGGCGAGTGCGAGTGAAAGGAGCCTTGGCCTGGGCTACTGTTGATTGCGTAGATGGAGGCCTTTTTTATTGAAGTAAAGCAAAAGCTAGAGGAGAAAGAGTATAGTGAAAAGCAACTTACAAGACCCCGGAGCACAGAAGACGGTATCCCGGAGCCTATTATTTTCTCTTTGTTTGTTATTTAAATATACACCCTTGAAACCGAGCTAATACAATTCTGTCCGTGTCTAATCTGTGTAAACGTCTTGACCAAACCCCCTGGTTTGTATTTGATCCCCTGCTGATTTTGTACGTTTGCCCACTTACAAAGAAATGATCAGTCTATAATTTTAATAGTAGGTTTATTTGAACAGTGAGAGACAGAATAACAACAAAAAAATCCAGAAAAACGCATGTCAAAAATGTTATAAAATTATTTGCATTTTAATGAGGGAAATAAGTATTTGACCCCTCTGCAAAACATGACTTAGTACTTGGTGGCAAAACCCTTGTTGGCAATCACAGAGGTCAGACGTTTCTTGTAGTTGGCCACCAGGTTTGCACACATCTCAGGAGGGATTTTGTCCCACTCCTCTTTGCAGATCTTCTCCAAGTCATTAAGGTTTCGAGGCTGATGTTTGGCAACTCGAACCTTCAGCACCCTCCACAGATTTTCTATGTGATTAAGGTCTGGAGACTGGCTAGGCCACTCCAGGACCTTAATGTGCTTCTTCTTGAGATACTCCTTTATTGCCTTGGCCGTGTGTTTTGGGTCATTGTCATGCTGGAATACCCATCCACGACCCATTTTCAATGCCCTGGCTGAGGGAAGGAGGTTCTCACCCAAGATTTGACGGTACATGGCCCCGTCCATCGTCCCTTTGATGCGGTGAAGTTGTCCTGTGCCCTTAGCAGAAAAACACCCCCAAAGCATAATGTTTCCACTGCCATGTTTGACGATCGAGATGGTGTTCTTGGGGTCATAGGCAGCATTCCTCCTCCTCCAAACACGGCGAGTTGAGTTGATGTCAAAGAGCTCCATTTTGGTCTCATCTGACCACAACACTTTCACCCAGTTGTCCTCTGAATCATTCAGATGTTCATTGGCAGACTTCAGACGGGCCTGTATATGTATTCATGTTGCTAGGGACTCTTTTGGAAGAAGCTAGCTAGCTAACGAAGAACAACAAAGAATATCTAGTTAACAGAAGAAAAGAAAGAGAAAATCAGGACAGAAGAAAAAGGATATCAAAGTGAAACAGTTCTCTAAAGACACAGGAGACAATAATACAAGAAACAACACTTCTGTAGCTTGTCAACTATGTGTCTGTCTATCCCTGTTCTCTCCTCTCTGCACAGGCCATACAAACGCTTCACACCACGTGGCCGCTGCCACTCTAACCTGGTGGTCCCAGCGCGCACGACCCACGTGGAGTTCCAGGTCTCTGGCAGCCTCTGGAACTGCCGGTCTGCAGCCAACAAGGCTGAGTTCATCTCAGCCTATGCTACCCTCCAGTCCCTAGACTTCCTGGCGCTGACGGAAACATGGATTACCACAGATAACACTGCTACTCCTACTGCTCTCTCTTCGTCTGCCCACGTGTTCTCGCATACCCCTAGAGCATCGAGCCAGCGGGGTGGTGGCACTGGAATCCTCATCTCTCCCAAGTGGACATTCTCTCTTTCTCCCCTGACCCATCTGTCTATCTCCTCATTTGAATTCCATGCTGTCACAGTTACCAGCCCTTTCAAGCTTAACATCCTTATCATTTATCGCCCTCCAGGTTCCCTTGGAGAGTTCATCAATGAGCTTGACGCCTTGATAAGTTCCTTTCCTGAGGATGGCTCACCTCTCACAGTTCTGGGTGACTTTAACCTCCCCACGTCTACCTTTGACTCATTCCTCTCTGCCTCCTTCTTTCCACTCCTCTCCTCTTTTGACCTCACCCTCTCACCTTCCCCCCCCTACTCACAAGGCAGGCAATACGCTTGACCTCATCTTTACTAGATGCTGTTCTTCCACTAATCTCATTGCAACTCCCCTCCAAATCTCCGACCACTACCTTGTATCATTTTCCCTCTTGCTCTCATCCAACACTTCTCACTCTGCCCCTACTCGGATGGTATTGCGCCGTCCCAACCTTCGCTCTCTCTCTCCCGCTACTCTCTCCTCTTCCATCCTATCATCTCTTCCCTCTGCTCAAACCTTCTCCAACCTATCTCCTGATTCTGCCTCCTCAACCCTCCTCTCCTCCCTTTCTGCATCCTTTGATTTTCTCTGTCCCCTATCCTCCAGGCCGGCTCGGTCCTCCCCTCCTGCTCCGTGGCTCGACGACTCACTACGAGCTCACAGAACAAGGCTCCGGGCAGCCGAGCGGAAATGGAGGAAAACTCGCCTCCCTGCGGACCTGGCATCCTTTCACTCACTCCTCTCTACATTCTCCTCTTCTGTCTCTGCTGCTAAAGCCACTTTCTACCACTCTAAATTCCAAGCATCTGCCTCTAACCCTAGGAAGCTCTTTGCTACCTTCTCCTCCCTCCTGAATCCTCCTCCCCCTCCCCCCCCCCCTCCTCCCTCTCTGCGGATGACTTCGTCAACCATTTTGAAAAGAAGGTTGACGATATCCGATCCTCGTTTGCTAAGTCAAACGACACCGTTGGTCCTGCTCACACTGCCCTACCCTGTGCTTTGACCTCTTTCTCCCCTCTCTCTCCAGATGAAATCTCGCGTCTTGTGACGGCCGGCCACCCAACAACCTGCCCACTTGACCCTATCCCCTCCTCTCTTCTCCAGACCATTTCCGGAGACCTTCTCCCCTTCCTCACCTCGCTCATCAACTCATCCTTGACCGCTGGCTACGTCCCTTCCGTCTTCAAGAGAGCGAGAGTTGCACCCCTTCTGAAAAAACCTACACTCAATCCCTCCGATGTCAACAACTACAGACCAGTATCCCTTCTTTCTTTTCTCTCCAAAACTCTTGAACGTGCCGTCCTTGGCCAGCTCTCCTGCTATCTCTCTCAGAATGACCTTCTTGATCCTAATCAGTCAGGTTTCAAGACTGGGCATTCAACTGAGACTGCTCTTCTCTGTGTCACGGAGGCTCTCCGCACTGCTAAAGCTAACTCTCTCTCCTCTGCTCTCATACTTCTAGACCTATCTGCTGCCTTTGATACTGTGAACCATCAGATCCTCCTCTCCACCCTCTCCGAGTTGGGCATCTCCGGCGCGGCCCACGCTTGGATTGCGTCCTACCTGACAGGTCGCTCCTACCAGGTGGCGTAGCGAGAATCTGTCTCCGCACCATGCGCTCTCACCACTGGTGTCCCCCAGGGCTCTGTTCTAGGCCCTCTCCTATTCTCGCTATACACCAAGTCACTTGGCTCTGTCATATCCTCACATGGTCTCTCCTATCATTGCTATGCAGACGACACACAATTAATCTTCTCCTTTCCCCCTTCTGATAACCAGGCGGCGAATCGCATCTCTGCATGTCTGTCAGACATATCAGTGTGGATGACGGATCACCAGCTCAAGCTGAACCTCGGCAAGACGGAGCTGCTCTTCCTCCCGGGGAAGGACTGCCCGTTCCATGATCTCGCCATCACGGTTGACAACTCCCTTGTGTCCTCCTCCCAGAGTGCTAAGAACCTTGGCGTGATCCTGGACAACACCCTGTCGTTCTCCACTAACATCAAGGCGGTGACCCGATCCTGTAGGTTCATGCTCTACAACATTCGCAGAGTACGACCCTGCCTCACACAGGAAGCGGCGCAGGTCCTAATCCAGGCACTTGTCATCTCCCGTCTGGATTACAGCAACTCGCTGTTGGCTGGGCTCCCTGCCTGTGCCATTAAACCCCTACAACTCATCCAGAACGCCGCAGCCCGTCTGGTGTTCAACCTTCCCAAGTTCTCTCACGTCACCCCGCTCCTCCGCTCTCTCCACTGGCTTCCAGTTGAAGCTCGCATCCGCTACAAGACCATGGTGATTGCCTACGGAGCTGTGAAGGGAACGGCACCTCCATACCTTCAGGCTCTGATCAGGCCCTACACCCAAACAAGGGCACTGCGTTCATCCACCTCTGTCCTGCTGGCCCCCCTACCTCTGAGGAAGCACAGTTCCCGCTCAGCCCAGTCAAAACTGTTCGCTGCTCTGGCACCCCAATGGTGGAACAAGCTCCCTCACGACGCCAGGACAGCGGAGTCAATCATCACCTTCCGGAGACACCTGAAACCCCACCTCTTTAAGGAATACCTAGGATAGGATAAAGTAATCCTTCTAACCCCCCCCCCCCCCCCCCCTTAAAAGATTTAGATGCACTATTGTAAAGTGGTTGTTCCACTGGATATCATAAGGTGAATGCACCATTTTGTAAGTCGCTCTGGATAAGAGCGTCTGCTAAATGACTTAAATGTAATGTAAATATTCTTGAGCAGGGGGACCTTGCGGGCGCTGCAGGATTTCAGTCCTTCACGGCGTTGTGTGTTACCAATTGTTTTCTTGGTGACTATGGTCCCAGCTGCCTTGAGATCATTGACAAGATCCTCCCGTGTAGTTCTGGGCTGATTCCTCACCGTTCTCATGATCATTGCAATCCCACGAGGTGAGATCTTGCATGGAGCCCCAGGCCGAGGGATATTGACAGTTCTTTTGTGTTTCTTCCATTTGCGAATAATCACACCAAATGTTGTCACCTTCTCACCAAGCTGCTTGGCGATGGTCTTGTAGCCCATTCCAGCCTTGTGTAGGTCTACAATCTTGTCCCTGACATCCTTGGAGAGCTCTTTGGTCTTGGCCATGGTGGAAAGTTTGGAATCTGATTTGATTGATTGCTTCTGTGGACAGGTCTTTTTTACAGGTAACAAGCTGCGGTTAGGAGCACTCCCTTTAAAAGTGTGCTCCCAATCTCAGCTTGTTACCTGTATAAAAGACACCTGGGAGCCAGAAATATTTCTGATTGAGAGGGGGTCAAATATTTATTTCCCTCTTTAAAATGCAAATCATTTTATAACATTTTTGACATGCGTTTTTCTGGATTTTTTAAAATTGTTATTCTGTCCTCACTGTTCAAATAAACCTACCATTAAAATTAGAGACTGATCCTTTCTTTGTCAGTGGGCAAACGTACAAAATCAGCAGGGGATCAAATACTTTTTCCCCCCACTGTACGAGTTGATAGCTCAGTTCATCCGTGCCCAACAGCAGGCAGTTCAGGCACAAACGCTGGAGGAACAGCGCCTACAAAATGTCCACCTCGTTGAGGAAATTAGGAAGCTACAAGGAGGAGTGAAGCTCTATTGGACTCCAGAAGTGTAGTTACGCTCGTAGCCACAAGCCTGCTGGCCCAGGTGACCGAACGTGGCAGGGAGATGTCCGTTTCCTGTGTCCACGGTGACACCAAGCGGTATCTGACCGTACAGGCCAACATCGTGACGCCACAAGGGAGCTGCCAGATGATGGTGGGTGCCGAACCGGAGTTGCCGATACCCCTCCTCGTGGGACGAGATTGTCCGCTGTGGAGGCATGAGCTGAGGAAAAAGGTACGAGCCAGCGGGAGTCGAGAGCGAGAATGACCCGTTCGCCTGCACGGCCCGGAAACAAGCGGTTGACAAACCCTTATGTACAGGTTTGGAGTCTGAGGGGGCGCCCGACACCCCCCCCCCCCCGGTGAACAACTGGAGCCCATCCTCCCCCTCATCAATTTTGAGACAAGGTGCTGGTCTTAATCCCCATGGCAGAAAGTATGTTCCTGGCAACATGGCACGGGCCGTACGAGATGATAGAGTAGCTGGAACCCGTCAATTACTGCGTACAGCAACCGGGGAGGCGGAAACCCCAACAGATTTACCACATTAACCTATTGAAGAGGTGACACGAGAGGACAGCCTTGGCCGTGTTATGGTCAGGACCCAGGATGCCAACGGTACAAGTGGTGGTCCCAAGCAATAAGGATCTCGACCCGACCCAGAAGCAAACGCTCCAGGAGCTTGTTGATCGGAACACGGCGGTCATTGAACACCACGTTCGCACCCAGTTCAGGGGAAACGATACGAAAGAGGCCATGTCGGATCCCCGAGGCCCGAAGGAAGGCAGTGAAGCAGGAAGTGGAGGCTATGCTGAGGATGGGGTTCATCAAAGAGTCCCACAGCACATGGTGAAGCTCCATCGTGTTGGACGGTAGCCTGTGGTTCTGTAATGACTTCCGGGGTGTGAACAACATCAGCTTGTTTGATGCCTACCCCATGCCGAGTGTGGACTAGCTCATCGACCGATTAAGAAAGGCCCAGTACATCAGCACCCTCGACCTGATCAAAGGATATTGGCAGGTACCGTTGGCAGCCTCCTCCCAGAAGAAGACGGCGTTTTCGATACCGGAGGGCTTATATCAGTACCGGGTGCTCCCATTCGGTCTCCATGGACCCCCGCCCACGTTCCAGCGACTGATGGACCGAGTCCTCTGACCCCACCAACAGTACGCAGCGGCCTATTTGGATGATATCTACAGCCAAGGTTGGATTGACAGCAAACCCCAAGAAATGCAAGCTAGGGTTCGAGGAGGTGGAGTACATGGGGTATTTGATCGGACAGGAGGAATGTCAAACCCCAAGAGAGGAAGGTCCATGCGGTACGTGACTGCCCATTCCACGTACCAAGACACACGTCAAGTCCTTCCTGGGAATGGCAGGATACTACAGCTGGTTTATCCCCAACTTTGCGGCTATAGCCTTCCCCTTACCGATCTAACCAGGGTCCGCCTTCCGTAAACAGTGAAATGGACGGGTGAGATCGAAGCGGCATTCAGGCGCCTAAAGGATGCGCTGTGCTCCCATCCGATTCTCGTAACGCCCAATTTCTAGGTACCAATGTTGGTCCAGACGGACGCATGTGACATGGGACTAGGGGCCGTCCTGTCCCAGGTACATAATGGGGAGGAGCACCCCATCATGTACATAAGCCGAAAGCTGATACCCAGAGAAAAAATTTACTCTATTGTCGAGAAAGACTGCCTAGTGGTGAAGTGGGCGCTAGACACTCAAGACCATGCTCCCCTGGTCTGGATGGCCAGGGGAAGGGACACAAACGATCGGGTCACCAGGTGGTTATTGTCCCTTCAACGCTTCTCGTTTTCTGTTGTGTACATGTCTGGAGCGAAGCATGGGAACGGGGATGCCCTATCGAGAAGGGAGACATACGTTGCACTGAAGACACCCCCCTCCCCGACAGAGCTAATGTGGGGTGGGGGGGGGGTTCCATGTACAGTAGGTTAGCCACCAGGGGGAGACTCGTCGAGGCCTGGTGACAGAGTCTACATCACACGCCGATGGCTCCCTCTGCTGGATGTGCCAGGTCTCAACGGGCTCTCCAGCCAGGTCTAATTGGGGCTGATTGTGGTTGGTGAGTAATCAAGGAGCTGATTGCTCACCAGCTGGACAAGTCCCATAAAGCTGCAAGAAGGACAGCAGACGGGAGTGGGGACTGGGGGAAGAGAGTAACAGAGGGAGCTCAGTTTTGTTCCCCACAGGATACAGCAAGACCCCGGAGCCCAGAAGACAGTATCCCGGAAGAGGTCTCCTGGAGGAGACCTATTATTTTCTCTTTGTTTGTTATTTAAATAAACACCCTTGAAACCGAGCTAATACAATTCTGTCCGTGTCTAATCTGTGTAAACGTCTTGACCAAACCCCCTGGTCTGCCACAATGCCTATATCTGTATAGCAGAGGTAGCCTATAAAGAAATGCATGTCGTTGTCGGAAACACGGAGCCGGAATATCTCTTATCTTTCTCTGGTTGCTCTAGGACTAGGACTAACCTTCTCTTCCGTTATATTTATATAAAAATTGTATCATACAGTAGATGGCTAGCCCTATAGGTTTATATGCATGCAATGCCCAGAGGCATTTGGCGCTCATATCTCCGACTGATGAACCATGAAGTGGACAGTTATTGCTTTAGGAAAGTAAAAACCAATAAAACAATAGGCTATAAAGCAACAAAAAAAATATTGAATTTTTTGCAAATGTATTAAAAATAATACATGAGATGAGACTCAAAATAATGCTATGAGACTGGAAATTAAGCTCAGATGCATCCTGTGTCCATTGATCATCCTTGAGATGTTTCTACAACTTGATTGGAGTCCATCTGTGGTAAATTCTATTAATTGTACATGATTTGGAAAAGCACACACTTGTCTATATAAGGTCCCACAGTTGACAGTGCATGTCAGAGCAAAAACCAAGCCATGAGGTCGAAGGAATTGTCTGTAGAGCTCTGAGACAGGATTGTGTCAAGGCACAGATCTGGGGAAGGGTACCAAAATATTTCTGCAGCATTGAAGTTCCCCAAGAACACAGTGACCTCCGTTATTCTTAAATTGAAGAAGTTTGGAACCACCAAGACTCTTCCTAGAGCTGCCCACCCAGCCAAACTGAAAAATTGGGTGAGAGGACAAGTACATTAGTGTGTCTAGTTTGAGAAACAGATGCCTCACAAGTCCTCAACTGGCAGCTTCATTAAATCGTACCCGCAAAACACCATTCTCAACATCAACAGTGAAGAGGCGACTCTGGGATGCTGGTCTTCTAGGCAGAGTTGCAAAGAAAAAGCCATATCTCCGACTGGCCCATAAAAAGAAAAGATTAAGATGGGCAAAAGAACACAGACACTGGACAGAGGAACTCTGCCTAGAAGGCCAGCATCCCGGAGTCGCCTCTTCACTGTTGACGTTGAGACTGGTGTTTTGCGGGTACTATTTAATGAAGCTGCCAGTTGAGGACTTGTGAGGCGTCTGTTTCTCAAATTAGACACTCTAATGTACTTGTCCTCTTGCTCAATTGTGCACCGGGGTCTCCCACTCCTCTTTCTAGTCTGGTTAGAGCCACTTTGCGCTGTTCTACAGAAGGGAGTAGTACACAGCATTGTACAAGATCTTCAGTTTCTTGGCAATTTCTCGCATGGAATAGCCATCATTTCTCAGAACAAGAATAGACTGACGAGTTTCAGAAGAAAGTTATTTGTTTCTGGCCCTTTTGAGCCTGTAATCTAACCCACAAATGCTGATGCTCCAGATACTCAACTAGTCTAAAGAAGGCCAGTTTTATTGCTTCTTTAATCAGGACAACAGTTTTTAGCTGTGCTCACATAATTGAAAAAGGGTTTTCTAATGATCAATTAGCCTTTTAAAATGATAAACTTGGATTAGCTAACCCAACGTGCCATTGGAACACAGGAGTGATGGTTGCTGATAATGGGCCTCTGTATACCTATGTAGATATTCCATAAAGAATCTGCTGTTTCCAGCTACAATAGTCATTTAGAATGTTAAATGTCTACGCTGTATTTCTGATCAATTTTATGTTATTTTAATGGACAAAAAATGTGCTTTTCTTTCAAAAACAAGGAAATGTCAAAATGACCCCAAACTTTTGAACGGTTGTGTACATGTAAAGACTCCAGAGATATACAGGTAAAGACTCCATAGAAATACAGAAAGAATCCAGAGATCAAGCGAAGAGCAGAGGGGATAGGTAGCCCTGTTACAACCCTCTATCGAAGGATGAAAGGATGAACCTGTGGCTAGAGAAACAGACTACTATTTTCTCCTCACAATATTTCACAATGACAATAACATGTGTCTTGCTGTACGGAGCGCCCTGTTTTGCAGTTGTGCTTTTTAATAGTACATGAACTTGTACCTCTTGATTTCTCTGTAGAAATACTCATGGACTCTACGACGGCAACAGCAGAGCTGGGATGGACTATCTACCCAGCATTGGGGGTGAGTAGAACGTTTTACTAACTTTTAAAACTTTTAGTAATTTTGCAGATCCATTTTTGGATCGTCTCCAGTAGCATCAACATGAGAAGGCCAATGTCGAACAACAACAACAACAGTATATCATGAATTAATACTTACCCCTATTTGTTTACAACCATGTTCATACGGCACTGTTGTTGGGAATACAATTAGGGGCAGTAATACTGTATATCAGGTCTTACGTAGGAAAAGACCATCAACCAGCTTGTGTGAAATGCAGGTTGACATTTATTGTTATGAGTCTTGCCCTGGAGGCAGAACTGAGTGATTTCCTCTAGATGGGCCAGCTTCAAAATCAAAATTGGCTATATTGTAAAAATGAATGGAAACAAAAATGTGCTTTTTGGTTTTAATTTAAGGTTAGGGTTTGGCATTAGGGTCAGCAGTGTGGTTAGGGTTAGAGTTGGGTTTAAAATCCAATTTTATGACTTTGTGGCTGTGCCAGCTAGTGACCACTCTGTAGAGCTGCCTCCAGGCAAGATTCATGACAATAAATGCCAACCTCCCCGTGGTGTAGGGGTTAGAGTTAATCAAAATAAACTTCGAAGTCAAAGTGATTTGGGGGAAATTTGCCTACGGATGCCTTTTCTGTAAAATGGAGAGGTGGGAGTTTGATGAATTGCAAAATTGTTTTATTTATTATGCTGAAGGAAGATTGTCTTGTCATACAGAAATTAAGCATTTATCAAGTGTGTGTGTGTGATGTAAGGAAGATAAACAATGTGAAAGCAGGTCAAGCCGCAAACCAAGTGATATTTCAAGGGAGTCTTATTGCTAAATAGTCTGAGTGTCAGCTCTTTGTGCAAGCCTCTGAACAAGGTAGCCCAGGAAGACAATTGTCTGACATGAAAATGTACTATTTTATGTTTGGTACCTACGGTCCACAGGAGGTTGGTGGCACCTTAATTGGGGAGGAGGGCTCGTGCTAATGGCTGGAGCCGCATAGGTTGAATGGTATCAAATACATCGAACACATGGTTTGATGCCATAACATTCGCTCCGTTCCAGCCATTATTAATTGCCGTCCTCCCCTCAGCAGCCTCAACTGCTACGGACTGTGTTAGTAATTTTGAAGAGGTGTGAAGTCTGGCTCATTTGCCCTTCTAATTTATTCATTTTTCACATGCAGAAAAAGTTACATAGACAAAGGTCTAAATTAAAATGCAGAAATATAGCAATCTTATCTGATAAAAATGTTATCTGACAGTTTATTCAATTGGATTTTGTAACTTAGAAACTTGTCCAAAAGTGTCCAATTGGATGATTTATGTATTTCAATTATATTTCATATCATATGGTCATATCATATTGTTACCACATTTATTGTGATAATAACCATAATATGGGTTTTGGGGGTTTTATTCCCTTGAACAGTAATAAAATGACCAGTAATCAAATGTCCTGTTAAATTAATACGTTGACTGATGACTTGTTGTCACTGGTCATGGATGTTAAACTGACCTCTTGCTCTGTCTGTCCCTGGCAGTGGGAGGAGGTGAGTGGATACGACGAGAACATGAACACCATCCGCACTTACCAGGTGTGCAATGTCTTTGACAACAACCAGAACAACTGGGTACGCACCAAGTACATCAGCCGGCGAGGGGCCCAGCGCATCCACGTGGAGATGAAGTTCTCGGTGCGGGACTGCAGCTCCATCCCCAGCGTCCCCGGCTCCTGTAAGGAAACCTTTAACCTTTACTACTACGAGACGGACTCGGACACGGCCAATAAGTTGTCCCCGGCCTGGATGGAAAACCCCTGGATCAAGGTGGACACTATCGCAGCCGACGAGAGCTTCTCCCAGGTGGATCTGGGCGTCCGGGTGATGAAAATCAACACAGAGGTACGGAGCTTTGGCCCTGTGTCACGCCAAGGCTTCTATCTGGCCTTCCAAGACTATGGCGGCTGCATGTCGCTCATCGCCGTGCGCATCTTCTACAGGAAGTGCCCCCGCGTGGTCCTGAACGGCGCCGTGTTCCCCGAGACCCTGTCAGGGGCGGAGAGCACCTCCCTGGTGGCAGCGCGGGGTGTGTGTGTGCCCAACGGGGAGGAGGTGGACGTGCCCATCAAGCTCTACTGTAACGGGGACGGGGAGTGGATGGTGCCCATCGGGCGCTGCATGTGCAAGGCTGGGCACGAGGCGGTGGAGAACGGCACCGTGTGTCGAGGTGAGAGCTGCTGACATAATGTGTTTACTGCTACTGTGGGCGTTTGGCCTTAGGGTCTACAAATGTTGCAGAATGAGAAGGAGAGAGATATTGTTGTGGTCTCACTTATGTTTACCAAGATCCTCCCATATAGAAATAATCATTATGTTTACTAGTGAGACTAGTGATAAACCAGAGGATAGAGACATAAAGTGTCATGGACATAAGGACTTTGGTTTACTAACTACAGAAGTATCACTAGGGGAACAAAATGAATGCCCGGAAAGATGGATCATGAATGTACTGTAAAGGGTAGAATGCTGATGGTAATTAGAGGTGTCTTTAAACCGTAGATTTGTTCCCAGCCAGCCTGGTCTCATAGACTGGACGTGACATAGGAAATGTAAATCCTGCACACTCAAATTATACTGAACAAAAATATAAACGCAACATGCAATAATTTCAAAAATGTTACTGAGTTACAGTTCATATAAGGAAATCAGTCCTTTCAAATAAATTCATTAGGCTGAATCTATGGATTTCACATGACTGGGCAGGGGCATAGGCCACTCCAACAGTGGGAGCCAGGGCTTTATTACAGACAGAAATACTACTCATTTTCATCAGCTGTCTGGGTGGAAGGTCTCAGACGATGCCGCAGGTGAAGAAGCCGGATGTGGAGGGCTGGAGTGGTTATATTTGGTCTGAGGTTGTGAGACCGGTTGGACGTACTGCCAAATTCTCTAAAACGATGTTGGAGGTAGCTTATGGTAGAAAATGAACATTCAATTCTCTGGCAAAAGCTCTGGTGAACATTCCTGCAGTCAGCATGCCAATTGCACGTTCCCCCAACATTTGAGACATCTGTGGCATTGTGTTGTGTGACACAACTACACATTTTAGAGTGGCCTTTTATTGCCCCCAGCACAAGGTGCACCTGTGGAATGATCATGCTGTAACCTCTTGGGGCTAGGTGGGACGCTAGCGTGCCACCCGTGGTGCACTCCATCAACAGCAGGTGCATTTCAAGAGCGGCAAATTTGAATCCAAATAAATGTCAAAATTCAAATTTTTCAAAAATACAACTATTTTACACCATTTGAAAGATAAACATCTCCTTAATCTAACCACGTTTTACGATTTCAAAAAGGTTTTACGGCGAAAGCATAAATTTAGAGTATGTTAGGACAGTACATTTACAAGAGTTGTGTGTAATGTTTTGTCAAGTCAAAGACAGGGTCACCAAAACCATAAAACCAGCTAAAATGATGCACTAACCTTTTACAATCTCCATCAGATGACACTCCTAGGACATTATGTTAGACAATGCATGCATTTTTAGTTCTATCAAGTTCATATTTATATCCAAAAACAGCGTTTTACTATGGCATTGATGTTGAGGAAATCGTTTCCCTCCAATAACCGGCAGTCAAGTCAGCATCACAAATTAAATAATTAAAATTAGAAAACATTGGTAAAATATTATATTGTCATTTAAAGAATTATAGATTTACATCTCTTGAACGCAATCAACTTGCCAGATTTAAAAATAACCTTACTGGGAAATCACACTTTGCAATAATCTGAGCACTGCGCCCAGAAAAATACGCGTTGCGATACAGACTAGACGTCATGTTGGGGAGATCTAAAATCGAAAATACTATGTAAATAATCCATTACCTTTGATTCTCTTCATCAGATGTCACTTCCAGGTATCACAGGTCCATAACGAATGTAGTTTTGTTCAAAAAAGCTCATCATTTATGTCCAAAAATCTCCGTCTCGTTAGCACATGATGTAAGCCAGCCGGACTTCTCGTCATGAACGAGGGGAAAAAATATATTTCCGTTCGTTCAAACATGTCAAACGTTGTATAGCATAAATCATTAGGGCCTTTTTTAACCAGAACATGAATAATATTCAAGGTGGACGAATGCATACTCTTTTATAACGTATTGGAACGAGGGTACCCAACATGAACTCGCGCGCCAGGTGTCTAATGGGACATCATCGTTCCATGGCTCTTGTTCGGTCAGATCTCCCTCCAGAAGACTCAAAACACTTTGTAAAGGCTGGTG
The DNA here is from genome assembly GCF_965601325.2 of Salmo salar. NCBI lineage: Eukaryota > Metazoa > Chordata > Actinopteri > Salmoniformes > Salmonidae > Salmo > Salmo salar. The sequence goes on along the minus strand of NC_138303.1, from coordinate 30,659,913 downwards.
ACATCTAGTGGAAGCAATAGGAAGTGCCAAAATATTCCTAAGCCCCTGTGTTTTTCAATGGGATAGGTTTAAAGTCAATACAACACATCAGGTATCCACTTCCTGTCAGAAAATGTCTCAGGGTTTTGCCTGCCAAATGAGTTCTGTTATACTCACAGACACCATTCAAACAGTTTTAGAAACTTTAGAGTGTTTTCTATCCATATATAATAAGTATATGCATATTCTAGTTACTGGGTAGGATTAGTAACCAGATTAAATCGGGTACATTTTTTTTATCCAGACGTGCAAATGCTGCCCCCTAGACCCAACAGGTTAATAAGCTTCTTCATATGCCACACATGTCAGGTGGATGGATTATCTTGGCAAAGAAGAAATGCTCACTAACAGGAATGTAAACAAATTTGTGCACAAAAATTGGAGAGAAATCTGCTTTTTGTGCGTATGAAAAATGTATAGGATCTTTCAGTTCAGCTCATGAATCATGTGACCAACACTTTACGTGTTGTGTTTATATTTTTGTTCAGTATAATATGATTGGTTACATAAGGTTACTTAAAGCAAAAAATGAAAGTCGAGTGGTTGGTCAGGGTGGATGAGTCGGCAAATTACGACATTATTATTATTATTATTATTGGAGCGTCTCAGATTTACATTTACTATGTTACGTCTACACCTGAGTCCAGGTTGCATCCTTACTTTCAGAAAGATCTCACTGTTTGCCAAGAAAGCACTACCCTGTCTCTTCCCTTACCCCTGGTGTAGGGAGAGACAAGGAAAATGTCAGTCTTACTCTCTCACACACACACACACACACACACACACACACACACCAGTGATGTAGTGTTAAAAAAAATAGGTGTGTAAACGCTGATCGCCGTTCATGGTGAGTAAAGTAACACTCCCTATACTTTCAATAAAAGTGGGTTAACACTCAGGCAAAATAAAAAGGTGCGTAACCGGTCTTTGTGTTTATTCTCCACTGCACCACTGTCACACACACACCACACACACACACACACACACACACACACACACACACCCCGTTAGACACATCTAGACAACAGACAATTTTTTTTCCTCTGTACCGGCGGATATGATTCCACTGAACGAGTGGGGAGTAAGAATGAAGAGAGACTTTTGGCAGCGCCCTCCCTGCTGCCATTGACAGAATCTAAATGGGGGGAGCTGATGGATGGAGATGGCTAACATCCTCAGCTGCCGTGCGGCAGCAGTATGTCTCACTCATTTCCCCCCACAATAATCCCCTATAATTCCTTGCTTTAATGGCGGCCATAATTTACTAATTGTGAGCATGGGAGGGCTCATTTTCATGTGTCCCTGGTCATTTAATTAGAAATATCAAGCTCTGCTAATGAAGCCCTCAACGACCCATTCTGCTATGTTTCACGGTGTGATGGTTTGTATCTTTGGGGGGAGGAGCATTTAAATAGCCAGGGGTAGCCAATGATATCACTGCACTTTAGTCATATTGTTACACCCAGTGATACCCAGTGACATTTTGTTTAGTCCTTCAGGAAGTCATTATTCCAGAGTCCATTTGTGATTGTAATTTGACATGGCAGGCCTCGTATGACAATTGAAGGAAGACAGAGACTTCATTTCACCATCATACTTACTTTTATACCTCATACTTAGCTTTTATATATAGTCCATAGCCGACTCATATATTAATAACCTACGGTGAGCTCCAAAAGTATTGGGACAGTGAAACATTTAGTTTTTGTTTTGGCTCTGTATGCCAGCACTTTGGATTTGATATGATACAATGACTATGAGGTTAAAGTGCAGACTGTCATCTTTAATTTGAGGGTGATTTTCATTCATTTCTATTGGGCACAAAATAATCTGAAACACAACCAAAACAAACAGCAAATGCATCCAAAATGCATTTGCGTCTAATCATTGCATGCTAGGATATAGGAACAAATACTAAACTTTTGACTATTTTAATACACATATAAGTGCATTTGTCCCAATATGTTTGGTCCTCTAAAATTGGGGGACAGTGTACAAAAGTGCTGTAATTTCTAAACGATTCACCCGATATGGATGAAAATACAGTCAAATTAAAGCTGCTAGTCTGCACTTTAAACTCAGTAATTGTATAATTTCATCCAAAGTGCTGGAATACAGAGCCAAAACAACAACAAATGGTAAATATCCCAATACTTTTGGAGATCACTGGATACTTCCAGGTTTACGTAAGCTATGTTAGGACCAGAAATGCCATATGTTTGGAGGAAAGACATGAATAGAGATTGTATTACCACAGCTCCTCAGTCCTACATCCTGAAGGCAATAGCACAGCAAATACTGTAAAATACAGTCTGTGATATGACATTTTGGCCATATCGCCCAGCCCTACATACACCGTAGGCATTTACACTGTCCTGTGGGGAAACCAGGGTTATCTCCTGCAACAGTGGATCTTGTCCTGTGAGTTTTGGCTTCTACTGAGAATTCAATGGTCATTGAACATAACGATAGAGAGAGAGTAAATCAAATGCTCAATTAGGTTCCTCTCATTACATTGTAAATTCTTACATTGTAAATTACAATAAAAATTCTGTACACATTTGTAGAGTGATTTGCAAAGAGTACACTATGCTTTATGTGAGAGATGTGCATGACTGCTTCTGTACATGCAACATAGCACCACCCTGTAGTGTTTACCCCTCTCTTTCTCCACCCAACAGACAGATGGTGCTATGGAATGCTCTGCCACACTCAGATTATTGGGTGTAAAATAGTAATTTGAGGCAAGCCATTGCAAAGGAAGTGTTTCTGAGAATAAAATGTCGGACTATGTTAGGGCAGACTCCCAAGCCCAAGCGTTTACTAACGGGTCAGGAGATCCCTCTTTTTCTCTTTTGCTCTCTCTCTCTCTCTCTCTTTCTGTCCTCCCCCTCTCTCACACACACAGTTGATACAGATGCGACTAATATATTGGCACCCTTGCACAATTCACTATTTCTTCAAAATTCACTATTTCTTCACAATTTTTCTATTTCTTTTTTGGTGCTCATGCGTATTTTCAAATATACAGCAACAAGAAAATCTTAACTGAACTTTAGATTTTTAATTCACCAAAATGGCCTGGACTAAATTATTCAAACTTCAAATGAATGTTGTTGGAGGCAAGGGATTCTCGTTTACTGGTAATTTATCTGTGGTAAGTTGCAGGTGTCTACTGGGTTAAACTAGCCATTCAACTAGTTTTTGAAAAGACAAATCAGAACATTCTGCTCCATTGCACTGCATTGTACATGTCTTGGTTGCCAATATATTTGACTGCATCTGTATGTTTTGACTTACCCACAGTGTTCAAAGATTCACAGGCCTGGCTATGTAGAGGAGACAGAGTGATAATGGTGGAGGTGGCCTATCAGGATATTGCTTTCAGTACCCTTGCCACTCCTGAAATCAGCTTCTCTGATACAAGTGCCTCTTCTTCGTCTCTGACAGAGCCTATTAGTGCAGACTGTGTGTTGTGTGTGCATGCAAGTGGGCCTATTTATAGCCTATATGGTCAGGAAACACAAACAGCTTCTCACCCTATTACGAGAATGTCCCCTCAGAATGTTAGCGGCATTGCATGGCACTGGCTTTTCTCTACCTGCTACTGGACCAAAGTCAGGCACTGTTTAGAAATTGACCTTTGCTACATGTCCTGTTTTGTTAAACTCTTGATAAGGGCAAAGTAAATTGTTGACTGCTACAGAATAGTATGCCACATCAGGTTGACTCATTCATTATTTCATTTTGTAAAGAGAAAGTGTCTAAAAGAACATGATTATTTAGGTGTTTTCAGTTTCAGTTTTTACTGTAGCATCACATAATGTAAGCCAACACTTTTAAAAAATGTTTTCAATCTATAGATATTTTGTAAAGTGACATGTCTATTCCCATATGGCATATACCTAATTAAGCACTTAAAATCGCATAGAGTATTTGTAGGTTACATGCACGTATATCTCCATATCGATTCTATTTCAAAACCTAGTTCGATTTCATCTTTCTAACTTCCAGTTCACATACAGTAGAATCTCCAGCCTAGATATCCTGTCAGTGTCTACATTTCCTGAACAGCCTGATAGGACAGAGAGCCAGACCTAATCTCTGCTGATTGGTGTCTGTCCACACAGTTGTTACTGGGGGAAACCCCTTTTGATGGAGTGCAGGTGTGCCGTTGTCATCGCCGACAGACTCATTGATCAAAGGTTTCTCGAGGAGCGGAGCTGTCGTCCCTCCGGCTCCAGCTGCCTATCCAAGGATCTGCCTCGAACAGACACTTCCTGTCAGTGGCGATCTCACTTCCTCCCGGCTCTCCTTTCTCTCTGCCGGGCCACGATGAGAGAAGTTGGGCACCAGAACGAGACAAAGGAGAGAGAGAGAAAAAACATTATTTTCCTCTCTTATCCGCCCTGTAACATGCCCTGGACTCAATATTTGTAAAGCATTCATTATTTGCGGTTGACCTATTCATTATGAAGTGATGTACACCCGATAATTACACACCCTCACAAAAGTCAAAAGTTTATGGACGTCGTTGACCATATAGGCTAATTAATGTAGCGTGGCTGGGAATAGCCACACAGAGGAGTGGGATGTCCTTGTGTAACAGTGTCAGTAAATGACAGTGTACTCACTGCTCTCGCACATCAACTCACACCTGCTCAGATAGGTGCTGCCAAAACCACATTGATGGGAGCAGAGGGGCACACACCCACAGCACATAAAGCCATTGAAGTGATAATGACAGTCGTAACAACATCAAAAACATAATCATAATATTGATAATACTTATAGAGTGATTATCATAAATGATGCTCAAACTTAACAGAATATTGATAGTTGCATGGGAGGGTTGATCACAATACATTAAGTTAGATAAAATCAAATGAAAAAGCTTTCAAAGGGACTCGCAAATAGAAACAGATTTTGCATAGTTTCCCAGTAAAGAGAGTGACAGTATTTTGTAGGTTTCACCACAGTAACCAGTGTTTTTGTGGCAGCTGTGGACTCCAATGAGTCAGCAGTGAGTGGTGTTAAGTAAAAATACTTTAAAGTACTACTTAAGTCGTTTTTTGAGGTATCTGTACTTTACTTTACTATTTATATTTTTGCCAACTTTTACTTTTACTTAACTACATTCCCAAAGAAAATAATGTACTTTTTACTCCATACATTTTCCCTGACACCCAAAATATTTGTTTCATTTTGACAGTAAAATGGTCCAATTCACACACTGATCAAGAGAACATCCCTGGTCATCCCTACTGCCTCTGATCTGGCAGACTCACTAAACACAAATTATTTGTTTGTAAATTATGTCTGAGTGTGCCCATGGTGGCTATCCATCAATAACAATAAATGAATAATAATAATTTGAGCAATTCCATTTACTTTTGAGTATATTAAGTATATTTAAAACCAAATACTTTTAGACTTTTACTCAAGTAGTATTTTACTGGGTGACTTTTACTTGAGTCATTTTTTATTAAGGTGTCTTTACTTTTACTCAAGTATGACAATTGAGTACTTTTTCCACCACTGTGAGTCAGTCACTAACATACTCATTGAACCTTCCTCTGGTTCTTTATGGATGGATGGTGTATTTCCTCCATAATGATCATGTCATATTTTATTCACACCATACAGTATAATACATATGTTGGTTTACTGTATGGATTGTAGTGTATATGATTTGTCTGTTTGACTATTTAGCCGTGTAAATAGCTTTCAATACTCCGAATTGATACTCTATTTTCTCATGTTTTGAAGGGTACCATGTTTTAACACCTACTCGCCACACCTTACTTCAGTGGGAATGCCAAAGCCTCTGTTTCTACGTATAATATGATTTGACACTGTTCTCGTGGTCACACATTTACGGATCACTCACCCGTTAGTGTACACACCTGTACTCACACACACTGTACACAGACAGACAGACACAGACAGACACAGACAGACAGTACACTAGTAAGACCAAGAGATCTAAAAATCACAAGTATTTTTTTACAATAACAGCAAAAAGAACAAAAAGAAATGGGTTCTTTTTACAGGTGACAAAGGAAGCAGGAAAATGACCTCTTGAGACCGGTATCTCAGGCGCCGGAGAATAGTGAAATATTAAAGGCAAACACCGATGAATAGATATATGAAAAATGGAGGAGGTGTTCCCTGAATGGACAGATAACACTACTTATTTCTTTACTCAGGGCATGAAACTGCTGAGCCATAAAAGTACAATCAGCTTGATGTTAAAGACTGCTCTATTCACAACCGTATATGAAACTGTGTTTTGTGTGTGTGCGCCCATAAGCAGGAAGGTTCTGATTAGGTGGCCGTATTACCGCCCCACCGGCGGTCACGTGTCATGACTGCAGTCAAATTCCACGTGACCGTTTAGTCACGGTAACTAGGCTTCTCCAAGCTCTGATGCTGCTGATGGTCATTAGTAGCCTACCAAACTTACTTGCTTCCCTGGTACCCCGCACGCTATTGTCCCTGTAATCTAAAATCTAATCAAACACTTGATAGCCCATTGCTCAACATTTCTATAGGCGATGCAATTGTGTGAGAATACCGAGTGATGGCCTTTATTAAAAAGAGGAGGATCCCATCAGCTTTCTATAGGCTAGGCCTACTATATTTATTTCTCAACTTTCCTAATATTAAGCACATTGCTTCTCTTTACAACAGGAGTAAATCCTACCTGGAGGAAAAGCATCATCCATTCGCTATTTAAGTGCATAGACATGTCCTTTTTTACGCTGCCCCTGTTTCGAGGCAGGTGCATGATAATGGTCCATTATATATCAAAACAAATTTCACACCTATATTATTTAGTATATGTAAAGACAAGATTAAATGAAGAATAGTGTGACAATATTAGCCTATTACTTGTGAATGATGCCCAGCTTAATGGAAATCAGCACGTTTCTTTTTTATTTGCAAATCATAGTCACACACCTCATGTAGCCTTTTTTTTTAAATACTAAAATGTATCCCTTATTTTACCAGGCAAATTGACTGAGAACATTCTCATTTACAGCAATGACCTGGGGAATAGTTACAGGGGAGAGGAAGGGGGATGAATGAGCCAATTGTAAGCTGGGGATGATTAGGTAACCAGGATGGTATGAGGGACAGCTTGGGAATTTATCCAGGACACCAGGGTTAACACCCCTACTCTTACAATATGTGCCATGGGATCTTTAGTGACCACAGAGAGTCAGGACACCTGTTTAACGTCCCATCCAAAAGACAGCACCCTACACAGGGCAATGTCCCCAATCACTGCCCTGTGGAATTGGGATATTGCTTTTAGACCAGAGGAAAGAGTGCCTCCTACTGGCCCTCCAACACCACTTCCAGCATCATCTGGTCTCCCATCCAGGGACCAACCCTTCTTAGCTTCAGAAGCAAGCCAGCAGTGGGATGCAGAGTGGTATGCTGCTGCCAAAATATTTAGATAAAATATGTTAATTAAAGTGGCCAAGTAACTTCTTAAAATGAAGCACATTAATCTGCTTTACAACGGCTGTAGAGCCTAACTGGCATACATACACAGAGCGGGAGTTTCAAGTTTGGGGACGATCATTTCACCATAAAAATGCACCTTTCTAATAAAAACATTACATGCATAATTGCATTTGTGGTCACTTTTGACAATGGTGTTTTCCTGCTACTGGAACATACGCGCATACTGCCATGTGTGCATTGCTGCACTTATAATGTGAAGAAGTAGCCTAATAGTTGATCAACATTTTAAGCTAAACGTTCTCATCTGTTGCACCAGGCACATTGTTTAAAACATGTTTTTTGATGCTAGTGGTTGTATTCATTTGGGATCTATTGCATCTGACTATGGACGGTGGAATATGTATTTCTCTCCCAGAATAATTGGGTATAGTAGATTGACATAGGCTAGTGCTTTTGCTGTTCGTTAGGCCTACTCATCTTGTTGGCTGACGAAAAGTAAATGTGGATAGTTCTTCCAATATCTTCAATATGCACCTCAGAATTGGATAAAATAATATAATATAATGCCATAGAACTGCTAAATGAACTAGTGTAGCCCACAGCCATTTGGCATAGCCAGATCAGGGCTTAACATAAGGACAACTCAGAGTATGCTATTCTGTTCTTCTGAAATAGACATTTTCTTCATATCATGTTTCTTTAGACCTGTCTAAAATAAATGATGGATTTATTGTGATGGTGTAGGCTATATTACATGGATTTATTAGACTTTTAAAATGTAAATGTTCCAAAGGTCTGCATCGGTGGCTTGTAGGTTCTGCGTGGAAGCCAGGAGATGCTAAATGTTTTTATTTTAATTAACGGTCAATTATAGTGAGACCGGCAGTTATTTGCTTGACAATCATTGGCTGACAAAATGTCATGACCTCCACAGCCCTAGTTCTGATCGAGCCATTCAGACACATTATTTAAATATTATTGTACAATACCATTGTATTTCATAGTACTTCACCATTAAAAACACATGATTTTATTTAAGCAACTATTAATAGCTTGACATTTCTGCCTGATGATGGCCTGAAGTGGCCGCCCCACCACCGTTGTTATTGTTTTTGTTGAGGAGCGTCTCGCAGCATGGTAAAAGAAAAATGCAGTACGATTGCGCATGCGATAATGTCAGAAGGGGAAAAACTGTTTGGTGTTTGCACTAACTTCTTTGTCTTTGCAATATCGCAAACGGGCGTGGCTGTTTCACCATTAAGGATTACAGATTTAAATAACATTATATGTTTTTAATGGTGAGCAAGCATTGCACCTTTTCTTTTATTTGTATTTTATTATATTAGATGAGTTTATTTGTTTATTAGTCACATGCACAGGGTATTTGTAATTGCAGGGTACAGTGAAATTCTTAGAATGTCCCAGAGGGAATGTCCATAGGGGGAGCAGCAGGGAGGGATATGAGAAGTGAATGAAACAAGTATGATACAAAATTTGGTTGCACCTCAGAGTTGTTGGTTGAGCCCCCTCCACTTCTATCCATATTTTACAGTATCTGAAATGAATTTGATAGAGAGCTGTGAATGCTTGGTGATACGGTATGCTCATCCATTTCTAACAGGCAAAATCAATGTTCCACCACAAGTCTCAGATGACCCATTCAGATGTGTCAATAGCTCTCCACAAGATTTAATGATGGCTGTTATTGAGCCTTTAGTTTGCTATTCATTACTGTACTGTACGATTCATAACACATTTGTCTCTGGAGGGCGGTGTTGTGGGAGAAATAGAATGACTAGAATGGGAAAAGCACCTGAGACCACTGTAATTTGAATGCATCCTCAGTGACTTCAAAGGGGAAACCCATTCTAGTAATTATATTTCTATGGTGGTAGGATCCAGGATCCAAGATCCAGGGGCTGGGATGACATTGGTCCATACTATATTTGAGTGTGCAACTTTATTTCTTTATTGAATGACTCTCTGTCATAGAACTGTCAATCCCCTCTCCTTTTTCTCCCCCTTCAGTCCTCCTCTCTATCTGGGTCTAGCCATGGGGGTTCCCTGGGTCCCTCTGCCAATAGACTCTTCCTTTTGTCTCGTCACACTGGCTGTCCTTTGACCGCCTAGGATTCCTAGAGCTTCTCATTGTGGAAGTGGAAGACAGGACAGTTATTCAAAGAGGGGTGACGTGAGATACCTCCCACTGGGCAGAAACTGGTTGAATCAACGATGTTTCCATGTAATTTCAACAACAAAATTCAATGTGAGGACATTGAATCAACTTGGAAAACTGATTGGAAAAAGTCATCAACTTAAGGAATTTTAAACCTAAATTCAATGACAGGGTGATTTTTTGTTGTTGATTTCATATTGAATTAACGTTAGTTGAGAACTCAACCAAATGTAAATTGAACGTCTGTGCCCAGTGGGTTTGTTAGGGAGTGTTTGGACCTCTTGGGAAATAAAACAAAACCTAAATGAATTCAACAAGATGAAACATGTTTTAAAAGAGGCAAACACTCTTTCAATACAAGAGAATAATGTGGTGATAGTGGGTATAATAAATATACTACTGTATATATTTGTTCCCACTGGCATGACACAGACTGGATAAATGCACCCCAGAGAGGTCTGGGATAGACTACCACGTCTCTGCCAGTGTCAGACAGTCAGAGTATGTGTCCCAAGTGGCACCCTATTCTTTTGTAGTGCACTACTTTTGACTAGATCCCTATGGGCCCTGGTCAAAAGTAGTGTACTATATAGGGAATAAGGTGCCATTTGTGACAAATCCAGAAAGTTGAGGACGTGCCAGCCAGGCATCTAATTACTTTCACACCATCTTGATTGGATTAGCTTGCAAAGCTGGAGGCTGCAGTAACCTTTACACATTTATTTTACCCTTATTTTACCAGGTAAGTAGACTGAGAACACATTCTGATTTACAGCAACAATCTGGGTAATAGTTACAGAGGAGGGGGGATGATTGAGCCAATTGGAAGCTGGGGATGGCCAACTGACTTGCCTAGTTAATTAAAGGTTAAATAAAATAAAAAAATAAAAGATGGTATTTCACATCACTTACCCCTGCTTCAGATGACACACTCCATGGTTTTTGTAGGATATTGATTAGCAGTATGTGCTGTTTGGAACAGAGGGTTCTACACAAACTACAAGTGTACAGTGAGACATTGTAGGAAATCATGGAGGAGAATGTATGATGGAGAGTAGTAGCCTCCTGTGGTGGTAATATTTTTCTAACGATCCCAATAAGATTTGCTACCGATCCCATTCTCTCTTTAAACCCTATTTCAACACAGTACTAGAATATGTATAACCCTTATAAACTGGCTCTTCCACTCTACCTCCCCCTTTCCCTCTTTATCCCTGTTTATAGCCATTCAATTCCAGACCTCCAGATTTCAAAGTCTCTTTGACTATGCCTCACTCTGTTCTTCCAGAGTTTCAAATGCCATGAGACAAAAACCTGAATAGCAACAAGCCTCAGACTCCTGGAAGTTATATTTTATTAACCATATGAAGAAGGACATGCCAAAGCTTATTATGTCTGCATTTCAAGACCAATATATTGTTATATGTCTGGGAATTTGTCTTTCTATCGACTCTGTACCCTTTTTTCTCTCAAGCTGTCATGTTGTAAAATGTCTGGAGTATGCCATTTTATGTCACTTTAGTATAATAAGTTCATTCATAACCTCTCTAACTCTCTCTCTCTCCCTCTGTCTTTCCCTCTCTCTCACGCTCTCTCATCTTCAGCGTGTGGCTCAGGGTTCTTTAAGTCTTCCCAGGGGGACCACCTGTGTCTCCAGTGTCCCATCAACAGTCGCACCACCAACGAGGGGGCCACCAACTGTGTGTGCCGCAGCGGGTACTACCGCAGCGACTCGGATCCCCCGCAGATACCCTGCACCAGTAGGTTTCTAGACCTTACAGTTCCACATACTCTCCATGGGTGGTACTACACAGTGTTAAGGAAAGACACAGTAGAGATTATCATACAGCACTCTATTTAGTAGGCTTTTGTGTATATAAGAATTGTATCAAAATTCACATTTTAAATAATTAATTGACAAATGGTCCCAGGACATTATGGGCCATTATCAATTGTTGAATTGAGTTTTCATTTTGTCTATGAATTTACTAACAGAATCCATCAGCTCAACCCTAATAATGTAAATGCAGGCCTTATGTGGCATTCACTATAGAAAAGCACCTGTCTAGCAAAGACAGAATGATTCTGATATATGTTGTGTATAATGCAATGAGCACAAACAAAAGTGCTAACCTCAAGCCAAATCTTTTCAACTTTCACTTTTTTACCAAGACTCCAGCTCCACTCGTACATTTTCACATAAAAAAATACCAAAGTCATGCATTCTTCTAGGTGCCCAAGGGCAAAACAAGGGTTATGTTTCATTCCAACAGCACTGAACTGTTGGAATGTCCCTTCCATTCTCTTCCATTGGTGCACCAGTCCGACAAGGACCTCAGAGAAAATATCCTGAGAGATTTGCATAAGCCTGTCCATTATGAAGGGGGCAGCTGTTTTGAATGTGAAAATGGGGTCTCGGTCACAAATGGAACCCTTTTGCTTTTATAGTGCACTACTTTTGACCAGAGTCCTATGGACACCCTATGGGCCCTGGTGAAAAGTAGTGCACACAAAAAGTCAATAGGGTGTCATTTGGGATGTAGCCAGGGCCACAATGGAGATGTGGCCCTCAGCGGTCTCTCTCTAATTAAAGAGGCAGAAATGAGCATGCGGGGCATTCTTTGTGTCTCTCAGATTCCACCAGGACACTAGTTAACTACCACACTGCTCTTTTCATCGCTCTCTCTTCCTTCTATAGAAAAGTTGATCTGAAGCCTGATGGACTTGAATAGAGCTCATGCAAATACTTTGGAGTCTTTGAATTTAGTGTCCGAATAAAATTTCTATTTGAAATCTTTTGGACATCAGAGCAACCGTGAGGTAATCTTATTTGAGTCAGAAAAATATCTTCATATGATATGATATATACAACCTTGCAGAGAGCATATCCAACTGACTGTCTCTTAGAAAAAATATAAACATTTGGAACCAAGACTAAAAAAGAACTGATGTTGGCACAAGATGGAGGGAAAGTTAACGAAAATATACGCTTAATCCAGTATAAACTAATGTATTGAATTTATTATACAAGAGACAAAACTCACAAATTCTGCAGCACATTGACAGAGTCGTGTCTTAAGTGTAAAACGAACGATGACTCAATAATCCATGCTTTCTGGGAATGCTAGAAAGTCCGAAAGTTGTGGGCGGAGCTAGAAAGTTGGCTGTCAGAAGTATTAACAATGTAACCTTTTAATCCATCTGTCTGCATATTTTAAGACGTCATATTGGGGTCTAGTTACATACACGATGGGTTGGACCATTCTCTTCTCATCACTCATCTTGAAAAAACATATACTAAAAACTTGGAAATCTATCAATCCGCCATCATTATCACAAAGGAAAAATCAAATGATTTATTATTTAAATATTAAAAGTGTGTGGGCTGCAGAGAGAAACAAAATGCAGTTTCAGGCCATGTGGTTGGGAAGTGATGCATGCGCTAGAGATGGGGGGGGGGGGGGGGTGTGCTAGTGGATCTGGGCAGGAGTGATGTAGTAGATGTTTGCATGTGTATGTTTTGTATTGTTTATAAAAGAACAAAAAAATTAAAAATTGTGTCCGAATATTGAAATGTGGAGACTAGTTTTGTGACCTACTGTATACTACTCCAACCACACAGAGTTAATTTATTGCAGATTTAACCAGCGGTCAACAACCCTGATGCTGGAGAGCTATAGTACAGGGTGTGGGTTGGGTTGGAATCAGACGCTGAATCCCGTGTAGCTCCTTATGACCACTGTCTGGAGTATAAACCTCATCATCACTGATCCTCCCTGAACTCTTCTTTATCTCCCCCCTCTCCTCTGACAGCCATCCCCTCCGCGCCCCAGAGCGTAATCTCGATCGTGAACGAGACGTCCCTGAGGTTGGAGTGGCGCGCGCCACGTGATGGCGGGGGCCGCGAGGACTTGGTCTACAACATCATCTGTAAGAGCTGTGGAGGGGGCCGGGGAGGCTGTTCACGCTGCGGGGACAACGTCCAGTTCATCCCTCGCCAACTGGGCCTGACAGAGACCAGCGTCCACATCAGTGACCTGCTGGCCCACACGCAGTACACCTTTGAGATCCAGGCAGTCAACGGGGTCTCCGACCAGAGCCCCTACTCACCACACTTCTCCTCAGTCAACATCACCACCAACCAGGCCGGTAAGGGAGACAGCAATTCATTCACTCTCCTCTCAAAGTACTATGTTCCAGTGCGAAGTTCAGTGAAGAGATATTATCAGGAGTGTGTTCAGTCTGATAAGGAGTGGCACAGGAAATATTACACCTAATATGGGTTTAGATATTTTGATGGTATTTTGCAAGGGCAAGATCTGTATAAGTAAACCTATATGTCTTGTAGTACCAATGAACAATGTCTGTGTAAGCAATGTTTATGATGTCTGCCTGAACAATTTAGCGACAGATGTGTGACCCTTATTAGTATTGAGGGAGTTCAATTGCATTTAGGGCACTTGAAATGCAGTATTCAGACATGATTTACTGCGTTATTTGTTGAGGTTCAAATTTCAAATGGACTGGGTGTTAAGTAGTGTTGATATTAGGGTCAGGCTATACACTTCCTACTCTCTGCCCTTAACACTGTAGTCTTTTCTCCACTGCACTAGCTGTCAGTCCTAATTACTGTCTGGGATGGGACTGTGAAAAGAGCAAACTCAGGTTCCCATGAGCCCCAGTGTTTTTACAGGGTATAACCGAAAGCACTGTTACATAAACATGCCCTAATTAAGCCCTCATTAGGAAAGGCCTTGTGTGTGTCTTTGCCTGCTGAGTGAATATTTCACACATCAGAGTGAAAACAAATACATTATTACTATTAGTTTTTTCAGTGAATGGGTGGCTGTAATAATACTCAATAAACCATCTCCGATGTTCCTGGCTCTTTGTTCCTTGCTGCATCATTAGTCTTGTTCTTGATTACCAGGGGATTTGAAAGCTTCTTCCTAGTGTTGTAGTAATGTCACTAACCTTAACCCTTTTCTCTCTCACTCACTCACTCACTCACTCACTCACTCACTCACTCACTCACTCACTCACTCACTCACTCACTCACTCACTCACTCACTCACTCACTCACTCACTCACTCACTCACTCACTCACTCACAGCACCATCGGCTGTGTCGATTATGCACCAGGTGAGCCGGACCCCTGACAGCATCACTCTCTCCTGGTCCCAACCGGACCAGCCCAACGGCCTCATACTGGACTATGAGCTGCAGTACTATGATAAGGTAAAGTCAGTTGACAGGTTTTACTACTGTAATTCAAACAGTGAGCAGATCCAGTCTTACACCCTTTGTGTGTGTGTCTGTGTGTTCCAGAGCATGGCAGAGTGGAACTCATCGGTGGTGCGCAGTCAGACCAACACAGCAGTCATCCGGGGCCTGAAGCCCGGAGCTATATACGTCTTCCAGGTACGGGCTCGAACCGTGGCCGGATTCGGACGCTTCAGCGGAAAGATGTACTTTCAGACCATGACCGAAGGTATGCCATTCGAACCAGTGTTTTTCAAACACTTTTGAATTATCTTACCGGGTATATGGTATAGTCCCAAAAGTTCAACATTACAGAGTAGGCAAACCTTGTAGACGTTAATAGGAGGAATGGGTTTGTTTTGTTGTGTATTTGCAGAGGAGTACAAGTCCAGCTTTCAGGAGAAGCTCCCCCTCATCATTGGCTCAGCTGCTGCAGGTGTGGTCTTCATCATCGCTGTCGTCGTATTGGTCATCGTCTGCAACCGAAGAAGCTCTGAGAGAACAGAATCTGAATACACAGACAAGGTCCAGCACTACACCAGTGGCCACAGTGAGCAACATGGTTTACAGACAACCTTCTATCCATGGGAAATGGGTTGAATAGTGGAGTGAAACATTTGTTAAGGAATAACACTACCATCCTGGGGACAGTGGTGACATTTCCATTAGATGTAGAATACTGGAAGTTAAAGGTTACTACTATATCTAACCACCTGTATCAGGTCTAAGCCCAGGCAAGATTCCAGCTGCTGTTTTCTGTAGCCAATACGTACTCCCAGGCTGTATATTATGCATATCCTCTGTTTTTTCTCTGTTTCTCCTTCCAAGTGTCTCCAGGAATGAAGATCTATATCGACCCCTTCACTTATGAGGACCCCAACGAGGCAGTGAGGGAGTTTGCCAAAGAGATTGACACCTCCTGTGTCAAGATTGAACAAGTCATTGGCGCAGGTAAAAAATCAACCGGTGAAGGTGAAAACCCTATATACTGTACATTATAACATATACATAATAACACAGATTAAGCTTAGTCCTGGACTAAAAAACATTCTCAATGAAGATTCTCAGTTGAAGGCACTTTTTAGTCCTTGACTAGACTTAATCTGTGTCTGGGAAATTGCCCTATAAAATGTTATATTGATATGCAGTGTTGATTAAACCCAATAATACATCTTGTAAGATATTCTTACAGTACATTTAAGATATCCAAGTTACAGTCCCATGTCACACCACTATAAGACTTATCCAAGTGCTATATCAGAGTCCTTTGCTGATGGACAGTATATCTGAAACCTGAACCTATTATTGTTCAGGAGAGTTTGGGGAGGTGTGCAGCGGGAACCTGCGTCTCCCTGGGAAGAGAGAGATCCTGGTGGCCATCAAGACACTGAAGGCGGGCTACACAGAGCGCCAGAGGCGGGACTTCCTGTCTGAGGCATCCATCATGGGTCAGTTTGACCACCCCAACATCATCCACCTGGAGGGCGTGGTCACCAAGAGCGCCCCCGTCATGATCATCACTGAGTTCATGGAGAACGGATCGCTGGACTCCTTCCTCAGGGTCAGTACAGATACAGATCTTCATTTCATTACCTTGTTACAGGAGAAGTTTCCTAGTGTATTTGAGGTTTGCAATTTCCACAGCATTGTTTCCACTTCATTTAAACCCCACAAATCGATGTGATGACGTTGAATCAACATGGAAAAGTCATTGGATTTGCAAAAAGTCATCAATGTAAGAGCATTTTGAACTAATCCAATGATATGGTGAAATGTTTATTTCTTCAATTTATTTTGTAAATATTTTCATAACTCATTCACCTGTTTTATTCAGTGCATGTGACAAATAAAACATGTGGGCATGAAGTACCTAAATAACATGAACTACATGCACCGGGACCTGGCTGCCCGCAACATCCTGGTCAATAGCAACCTGGTGTGTAAGGTATTTGGTTGATTTCACGTTGAATTCACGTTTGTTAACAACTCAACCAAATGTAAATCTAAACTAGACGTTGAGCTGACGTCTGTGCCCAGTGGGGATTTTCCCTTACGAAAAATGTAGCAAACTGGCCCAAATGAAGGTCCTAGATATGTAGGTCAGTGGGCCTCAAAGTTGGGCATCTCAATACTCTGGAGAGACCTCCTCCCTTTTCTACTTTCCTCCTTCTTCCAGACATGTATCAGGTTACATCAGGTGGCTTTCACCTGTCTTGTCTTTTGGATCAGTGCAAACAAATGGAAAGGCGACTAGATTAGGAGAGGAGTACCTAAAGGCTAGATCTCTGCCTAATCTCAGTGATGAATTTCTGAGATAATAGAATCAAAATTATATTTAGACGTGAAGCATTGTAGGTCATATGAAATATCACAGTAACCATACAGATTTTTCAACTATTTTCAACATCAAGAACCCAATGGATTCAAGAACACAGTGGCTGTCTTTCCTTCACATCTACACTTAATAGGTTTTTGGTTTTTGATTAGTTCTGGTGGGTCCCTCCCGGGCTGGCCCAGGTGTGAGGTGTGTAGAGTGGGCTTAGTTAAATCCAGTGAGCTCACAGATCCAGGTGAGCGGATCAACCAGACGCTCAATTTTGTGTGGCTAACAATGCTAGGGCAACTAATATGAGAACCAGCCACATTTTTTGGAAAGTGTAACACATATCAGAGAATATAGCATACAACATAATATAGCATTGCATAACATAGCTTAATATAGCTTAACATATCAATATGGCATAACATAGTATAACATAGCATAGCAATATAACATTTCAGTGTTTTTTTTAAAGCAAAATGATGGGCAGTTCACGGTGATCCAGCTGGTGGGCATGCTACGTGGCATTGCGGCGGGCATGAAGTACCTAAATGACATGAACTACGTGCACCGGGACCTGGCTGCCCGCAACATCCTGGTCAATAGCAACCTGGTGTGTAAGGTATCTGACTTCGGGCTCTCGCGGTTTCTGGAGGAAGACACATCAGATCCCACCTACACCAGCGCCCTGGTGAGTGTGGCTCTGTCCCAATATCCATACTTCCATACTATATAGTATGAAGCAATGTATTTTGGGCAAGTTAGACCCCACAAACACCAGTGTCCTGGTGATTATGGCTCTGTTCCAATCATAGGAATAGATTATATTTCTATGGTCCCAATATACACACTAGAATACCACTTATTATGAAGCAATGTATTGGGCATGCATTCTAAGTGGTATGCTAGTATGGAAATGTATCAGGTTTGAGATTATACATGCAGGACACATCCTAATAGTCTAATGTGGATTCCTCTCCTCGGCTCATTCCTTTCATCACCACTGATTTGCAAGTATAGGACACAGGAAAGCAATATCAGTGTCTCAACAAAGGATTTGCTTTTACGTGTCCAGTGCTATCAGATCAGTGCAGAAGAAGACAACGAAACAACGCCACTTCTTGAGACTACTGAGATCCACCCACAACCTATGCTTTATTTGCGGGCTGCAGTCTGGTTTTCTACCCTTCTCCTGAAGTGTGCACTGAAGTACTCCTTCTTAGAGATTTAAAAGAAATGGTCTGGTTTAAGAAATATGGTGGAAACTGACTAAGTCACTCTGGAGAAGATGATCTACTTAATGACCAAAATGTAACTCCCTTCAGGCATACTTGCACCAATCCAATACTTCTAAATGCATGAGGGGAGTGACCAAGTGCACAGTCCTGGCTGAAGGGTGGAGAATTGGTACGGAACACTTGTCTGTCTTTACAGGGAGGGAAGATCCCTATCCGATGGACCGCCCCGGAAGCCATTCAGTACAGGAAGTTCACCTCCTCCAGTGATGGGTGGAGCTACGGCATCGTCATGTGGGAGGTGATGTCATACGGTGAGAGGCCCTACTGGGACATGAGTAATCAAGATGTGAGTATCCAGGAGGAGTCATTATCATCATCGTTTCACCTACAATGTTTAGTCCTAAAGCAGATTGTTGCAGTCACTTGGAGAAAACAGAGAGAAAAGGGGGGAGGGAGCGATTGAGACAGAGAAACACATTCAGAGAGAGAGAGACTGAGACAGTCTTACTATACATTTTATTCAGGCTGTATTAACTACATGGGAAGACCAACAATTTAGGCCAAGGCCTCTATTAATTTTCATATCAATCTGTGCCAATGCCCTGTAGGTGATCAATGCCATAGAGCAGGACTACCGGTTGCCCCCGCCCATGGACTGTCCTAGTGCCCTGCACCAGCTCATGCTGGACTGCTGGCAGAAGGACCGCAACAACCGGCCCAAGTTCAGCCAGATTGTCAACAACCTGGACAAGATGATCCGCAACCCCAACAGTCTGAAGGCCATGACGCCGCTGTCATCAAGGTAAGGCACTCACGGGCTGTGTCTCAGTCATCTTAAATAGCTTCCATCCTTTCCTCATCTCCTTTCCACAATGCCGACCACACATTTTAGTGGACTCTCCAGTCCAAGGAAAGGACTTAAGGAAAGGAAGCTGTAAAGGACAGACTCATGCACTGTTTCATCTGATGCTCTTTGATTCACTGTTTCTTTCTCTTTACTCCTTTCTTTTGGGTTCTCACTGGGTTCTCAATGGATTTGTTTGGGTTGTCATTGGGTTTGTCTGGGTTCTCACTGGGTTCCTCTCCTGTTTCTAGTGTTCACCTACCTCTGCTAGACCGCAGCACGCCTGACTTCTCCAGCTTCAGCACCGTGGATGAGTGGCTGGATGCCATCAGGATGGGCCAGTACAAGGAGAACTTTGCCAATGAGGAGTTCACCAGCTTCGATGTGGTCTCCCAAATGACCACAGAGTAAGTTAACCTCCCCCGACACCCTCCCCCTGCTAAATGTGTCCTAGACTGTGTTGAATGTGTTTTAGACTAATCTTAATGTGTCATAGACTGTCCTAGATGTGTAGTGGACCTAGACTGTGTTAAAAGTGTTCTAGACTGTGCTAAATCCGGCCTCATAGACTGTGCTAAATGTGTTGTAGACTGCTGTGTTGCTGACTTGCTAAATGTGTCGTAGACTGCTGTGTTGCTGACTGCTTTCTCTCTCTCCAAAGGGACATCCTCCGAGTAGGGGTGACGCTAGCAGGCCACCAGAAGAAGATGCTGAACAGTGTCCAGTCCATGCGGGCCCAGATGAACCAGATCACCTCTGTGGAGGTCTGACCTCTAGACGGGGAGGACAGCAGACTATACCGGACCCCCAGCCTGGTCTCCCTGTCAGACTGTGACCCTCCACCCCCATCAGACCCCTTTCTCTAGACCGTCTTCCCATGAGTTCAGTCAACAGTCTGCAGCCTGTACTGTACGCTCAGTCTGGTCAGTTTGCAGCCGTGCTCAGTCCACAACCACCGCCCCCTCATATGTTAAGTCTGTCTCTAGTGCTGAGCCTACGACTGTGTCCAGACTGTGTCCGGTCTCCAACTGCAGCCTGTCTGTGTTGAGTGCACAGCTGCAGCCCCTCCCTCTGTTTGTAGTAGGATATTGTTTACAGTCTATTAGTTGGATATGATTTCTACTAGTCCCCAGACTGAAACTCAACAACAAGACTGCCCTTTAAAAGGGCTATTAAGAGAAGGTTGGGACCAGACTTCATAGGACTTTACTCTCATCTTTCACAGTGAGGTTCTGAGGGTATCAGCGACTCCAACAATATGACCAGTACTCTGAACGGAGTGGATGGAAAAATGGCAGACTTCAATACAGTTCCATAGACTTTATGGATGTAAAATGAAATTACTCATCTTCTAGAAGCATCAGACTCAGCGTTCTTGTGAATAAGGCTCTCTTTTGACAGTTAGAAAATTGTGGCAATTATATTTCTGTTTGCTACCTACAGTACCTACACTTCCAATCTCTTGAAAATACATTTTCAACGTTTTTTTTAAACCTTTGAACACACTACTTCCAACAGCCCAAAAAAACCATAATATAAATGTAATGTACTGTGCATGTCATTGTCTGGTACATATCAGATGCACCTGAATCTCTGTCTGCAGACTATGCGCTGCACGTAGGGCCCCGCGGTTGCTAGGGTTCTCAGTCGGGGTCTCAACTTACTGTTGAGAGTTAGAAACGTAGATTACACAAGGTGACATTTCGGAATTTGGTTGTACATCAGCAGTTCCAAAATTATTGGGAGATTTTTTTTAATTTTTGTGGTTGTTTTAGCTTTATACTCCAGCACTTTGGATTTGAAATGGTACAATAACGATGAGGTTAAAGTGCAGACTGTCAACTTTATTTTGAGGGTATTTTCATCAATATCAGGTGAACCGTTTAGAAATAACAGCACTTTTTGTACATAGTCCCCACATTTTAGGGGACCAAAAGTATTGGGAGAAATTCACTTACATGTTTATTAAAGTATTTGCTATTTGTTTTGGTTGTGTTTCAGATTATTTTGTGCCCAATAGAAATTTATGGTAAATAATGTATTGTGTCATTTTGGAGTCACTTTTATTGTAAATAAGAATAGGATATGTTTCTAAACACTTCTACATTAATGAGGATGCTACCATGATTATGGATAGTCCTGAATTAATTGTGAATAATGATGAGTGAGAAAGTTACAGAAGCATAAATATATCTCTCTTCGAAAAATGCTAACCTTCTATGTTATATGAAATGGTAAGAGGTTAGCAAGTCTTGAGGGTATGATATTTGTGCGTCTAACTTTCTCACTCATTATCATTCACAATTCATTCAGGGCTATCAATAATCATTGTATCATCCACATTAATGTAGAGTGTTTAGAAACAAATGAAACATACCATCAAATGTAAGCTGACAGTCTGCACTTTAACCTCATTGTCATTGTATCATTTCATATCCAAAAGGTTGGAGTACAGAGTCAAAACAACAAAAAATGTGTCACTGTCACAATATTTTGGAGGTCACTATATTGTCAGTCAGTGACAGTAACTCAATTAGCCCATGTCAGCTAACCAAATCTTGTTTAGGATCCCCTAAACCCTAGGGTCTCTCCGTTGTTTCTCTCTCTTCTGGGAATCGCAGGTTGCCATAGCCACTAAACCATGTCGGCCATTTTCACTGTTTTGGAGTTCTGCTCTGTGCAATCTTTGCTTCAGTGACTCAGTGAGTAGTTTTTTTAATGTTTCAATGTGCACCTTAATGATGAAGTAGGATGGGCGCTACCATGAATTCTTCCATTACAAAAATGTTGTGTGCAAAGTTTGGATTACGCTTTCCTTTTGCCCTCCGCTATGTTTAAAGGATCTCATGTGAATACCAATGTACTTTGGTCCTGTCATGAAAAAGCACTTGTCCTCCCCTTTATGGTACATACAAAATGGCTGCCTTAGGTTATGCAGAAAGGTGTTCTATACTGTACTTGCACAAAATAGCAGCCTCTGAAGCGCCACAGGTGGGAAATGATTAGAAAAGTAGCCTGCTGGTATTTAAGACTTCACAGAACACTGTGCTCATTTGGTTTGTTTTTAAGTGGTTTTTATTTTTTGTTTTTATACTGCTACCATGATCACCTTTGACAGTATGGAGCTGTGAATTGTCACGTAATCTGGGGTCATACACTGCCAGCATATTGACATGTATATACTGTTGCTGTTACTATTTAAAAAGCTAGAACACGTGTTTATGAATCGTCTCAGAGAAAAGTGGGGACTTTTTAAAGAAATGGATGAAAGGTCATTTAAAAAAAGGACAGGCTTCAGTTTTTGTTGTACTGAGAGGTAGGGTCTACGTCTTCCTCCTATTGTGGCAGCACAAATCACAACAAGTTTACACGTTGATACTCCGTCCATAACGTACTGAACTTGAGGTTCAGGGATCAGCAGGAAAACGTTTTAAATGTTTTTGAAAAGTGTTGTTCTAAGCAGCCAAAAGATACTAGACAAGTAAAACCAGGATATTGCAACCTCTGCTCCTTGAGTGCTACAGTGTCTGCATGCTTCCATTGTCTCGGCCCTTCATGGATAAATCGCAATCAGCCATTCCAGCATCTCACATAGCATTTAATAGTTATAAATAAGGTACTAATTAGGAGACAACTCAATGAGACAACAGTCTTATTAAAATGTTATACTACTGCTACCCAACCAACAAACTCTGCTTTTCTGGGGAAAAGAGACACTCCCCACTTCAATAAATAGGGATATGTTCTTCAAAATACTATCATCTGCAGTTCTTTACAGATACATTGTCCTCATCTTATTATGTATTATCTGTTGTTTAGCATAGCTTCTCATCAAGGTACAGCTTGTGCATTAATGTGTTGGAAGCTTTGCTATTTGATTCATATAGGATAGCCCCAGACACTAATTTACTTTTTTTTTATAGGCCTAGCATAACAAGTGGGGAGGCAATGTACTATACAAGATCTGAATTTGTGAATGAAGACTGTCAAATCAAACAAATCTTTATTTGTTTATTTTTTGCTTCTGTCAACAAATACACTCAGAAAGAGCCTGTCATCTCTGAGTGTGTGCCATTTGCTAACAAAAGAAACCAAAAGGACGCTTCTACTGTAACCTCAAGTCAATATAGTTGTGCCCTCTATATGACCACATTTAAGTTTTTGTCATTCTCTGTGTGTAAAAATAACTCTCATTCCCTATGCTGGTCCCATGTTAAAACTGTACTATTACTATACCTCTATACCGTTATAGTACCTTTTTCACATTCTTTCACTTTTGTCCTCCGTCCTTGGTCTACCCCCCCCTCCCCGTCCAGTCCTAACCACTGTGATTGCATTGGGACATCTTGTTTTCTGTATAAATGTACATTGACTGTAACCCTGTGAAGGATGTAACAATTTTAATTATTTGTAATACTGTTATTTGTCTATTTTATAAAAAAAAGACAAAACAAAAGAAAACAACATCTACAACAACAAACTGAAAAGCCGGTACAACTGTTTCAATAATAATAATAATAAAATATTGGTTACATTCTGTCTCAAAGTACTCTTATTTTCTTCAAGAACTTTTCCCCTTTATCTTGCATTACATTTATATTTCATCAAATAAAGATGTTATCCCTTACTATTTTCTATATTTGACCATGTCTTCTACTTATGTGTTTTATCTTCACTGTAAAATAACTGGTCCTGAGACTGTAAAGAACACATTGAACACAAGAGGGAAGTAGAGACCACTCTAGGATATTTGTCCAACAATGTCAACAGTCAAGATGCTTGTCTGCTGGTTTTTGCATTGGTGAGCATTTGCCCGAAGTCTCATCTGTTTAGTCTTTTATCATATTGTAATTACATTTCCAAATAGAAGAATTGGAAGCCTTGATTCCAAGTTGTACATCAACAGTTTTCTTTCACTCACTGGGTCATTGTGTGGTCATGTGTGCTTTCTGAGAGAGTGCTGTCATTCTTTACCATCAAATGTAAACAAATTCTGAGCAAATCCGTATATATACATACATCTGTCAATGTAACGGACGTGGGTGCAACTTTCTCTGCTAGATTAGAGATTTCCTCAGCTGAAGACATTTGTGATCAAGTACTTCTGGATTCCTTTATTTCAGAAACATAATCTGGGTAAGTGTATCCCATTTCTCAGAAGGCACATTGTACTACATCCTCGAAAGCCTGCCTGCCTGCCTGCCTGCCTGTCTGTCTGTTTGTCTGTCAAATTCCTGCAGCTTGATCCTGATTCTTGATAGTACAGAATGTAGCTAGACTTCCGTCAGATATCACAAAAGATGACTCACATGGCTGCCAACCTTGTTCAAGTCTCACAGTTGGCAGGTGTGGTGTTTGGACACACGCACGCACGAACACACAGAATAACTGACAGGTGGTCTCAGGTTTCTTTTTGAAGAAGAACAAGATGTCTGTCTAACTTTCCACAGTGGTACTCCCCCCTAAGAGCCCTAGCTCTCTGTCCTTGACTGGCACCCAGGCTGGGTACACAGCCAACAGTCACACCTGCCAACGTGCAACTAAAGAAGTGACAGCTGGAACCCACTGTCTTGGATGCTTAGGTCACTTTGAGAATGACCGTTGGAAAGTGAGGCGCCATGCTTTTCCATGGCGCCTCCCTCCCTCCCTCCCAGCCCTGTATGTGCAGCTGTTCCTGACCCAGGGTGCCACACATTAGGTTACACTGACATTTATTTACATGCTAAACCTGAACTGCATGGGGGGGAAACAACTTAGCCTATTTTCACTTCATAGGGCCCTAATGGCCTCTGCAGGGAAGCTCCCTACAATTACACTAAAGAATACTGACTTATCAACTAGTCAATAACAATAATAATTTCTGTGTTGGTGCCAATGAAATTAGTGATTAATGTTGATGCAGGCAGGTGCACAGATAGGGCTCTAGGGGTGCCTGAGCACCTGCCCTGTTGCCCTCCTATAAGTGAAGTGCCCTTTCCATTTTTTTCAACTTTTAGTCACATTTTTCTCCTGTTCTAAAAAGAAATGCCCATCAAATTCGCTAATTTCTAATTTTTGAATCTTGGAAAATGTCCCCTCCCCCGCTCCTCTGCCCACACGGGAGTGCTCACTCAGCTGCACTGCACGCATCCTCCTACTGCTGTACAAGCAGAAACTACAACTCAGATGTAAGCAGCAGTACAAACTTCAATCACAGGTAAAGACTAGTTACATTGTAACAACAGCATAGCTAACAGTTAGCTAGCTAACTAGTTAGCTGATTTACATAATCTCCATTACTGGGATTCATTGGAATTTACCCTTCTTACAGGGACCTCCAACTCCAGGTGCTCCCCCTCCCTAACATTCAAAATTATTTTCACCAGCAGTGACTGGGGAGTTTGTCAGGATCAAAAGAAACATGAAATCAAGACATCTTTTTTTTAATGACATTTTTTATTAGGATTTTTTTTAATGTACTTTTTCTTCCACTTCGGAAATGTGGAGTACATCGGTAGGAAACAAATCTAATTTAATACATTTTCTATTTAATTCTAAGGCTGTAAAATGTCAAGATTGTGCAAGGGGTGTGTAGACTTTTACTAGTGACTGTGTATATTTGTTATACCAAGACCCAATGGCCTGGTAGCAAACTGGGGAAAAACTCACTTTTTCAAAAGAAAAACTGCTTTTTTTTAAATTCATATTTTATTTTATTGATATTTTTCAGGGGGTGCTGCAGCACCCTCAGCACACCTGCTTCCCACGGTTATATCTGTGACATGCTATTCCCAGCAAGCATGTTTGATGTATCAGGAAATGCTCTTGGTGGACATAGCATATATTCTGTTTCTGTAACTGCGGTCTGTGGACATAATGTCTGACTACTGTACTGTAGCATAGAGGTAAATAGCATGTAAACAACAACAGCTGGCAAATCAGCTGCCATTGGTAAGGTAACTGCCATTGGGAACACATTGCTTAGTTTAAGGTACAGTATTTCTGAGGACCACTGGGCTTTTGCAGTGGATGTGTTAAAACTGTAGTGTATGTACTGTATGTTTTTCTAACTGTGTATGTATAGGACATGCATTAAAGCTACATGAGTGGATTGTATGAGACAGCCATTCAGCTTGTTGCTCAGGAAAGGCACGAGACAAACGCATCACCCCGCTGTGGCAAGCTGTCATGTGATGGCGTTCCTCAATATGACACTTTTGGGATATTCGCTTGTGCTGCACAGGCAGCTTCACACCACGGTGGATGTTTAGAGCATGTTGTCATGGCAACAGAGCTGGGATGGCCGGATCGTGCAGCACAGTGAGACAGAGGACAGTTGAGGAGGAGATGTATGTGATGATGATTCCCAAGGATCACGGTCGTCAGGATTATATTCCTCCTGGGATTCTGCGAGCCATGTGACATCATCACAACATGTGAGTTGGGTATCTGATGTCATTTGGACACGAGTCACTGTCGGTAGCTCCCCAGCCCATACGGTTGGATATAAATACCCATGCATTCAGTGAGTCTAGCCTTCCGATGCTTAGATCCTCACAGTATATTCTTCTTCTGACTCACAGACGAAGTCCCTCGTTAATTGTTCTGACGAAGGAGTAATGAGACTCTGAGGGTCGACCCTCCTGCAAACTCACACCACCTTCTGGCTTACCCTATCGCCCTCCACCCCCCGTCCCCCGCTCTCCCCACCCTCCCCAGCGCACGTCTCTGGTTTGCTAGTTTCTATTTACCCCCCCTCCCTTACTCTCTCTCTCGCTCTCTCTCGCTCACTCCCTCTCTCTCACTCCTCCCCTTATTCCCTCAAAGCCAGCAGGCTGCTTTTCGATCCAGACCGCTTTACATGATCTCCTTGAAAACACCGTTGCGCATCTCTCTCGCCGCTCGATGGCTTAGCCTTTGTAGACTACACAACAAGAGGAAGAGAGATGCCAGCGCCAGGACATTGACTCCTTTCTTTCTTCTGCTTCCCCCTCCCCTTCCTTAATCTCCCACCCCTTGATCTCTACCCCCTCCCCTGTGCCCTCTCCTGTCCTGTCCTGTACCCCCTTCCTCCCAACCTCCTCCTCCCCTACCTAAACCCCTGCTCTCCCTCTCACCTCGCACCCCCTTGACAATGTTACCATGCATTAACTGGCTTCAGCCTTTCCTTGCCTTGATTTCCTCCACCTTGCTGACTCGGGGCCACAACTGTCCGTCCAGCTGCCTGTGTCCGGACCACCACACCGTGGACTGCCAGGGCCAAGGTCTCACCCGCCTCCCTAGCCCCATCCCCCTGGACGTCCGGCGCCTCCTGCTCTCCGACAACTGGATTCCCTGGATCCCCTCGGACTTCCTGGTTCTGTACAGCGACCTGGTCTACCTGGACCTGAGGAATAACTCCCTGTCGGTGCTGGAGCCCGGCACCCTCAGCACCTCATCTCGCCTAGTCTTCCTGGACCTGGGCAGCAACAACCTGACAGAGATCCAGTCAGGGACCTTTGTGGAGTCCCGGAGCCTGATCAAGCTGCGTCTGGGGAACAACCCCTACCTTCGCCTGGTGGAAGAGGATGCTTTCCTGGGGCTGACCTCGCTGCGGGAGCTGGAGCTGGAGAGGAACGGCCTGCAGGGGCTGGATGTGGGGGTGCTGGAGCCCCTAACCTCACTCCGGGTGCTGCGGCTGGAGGGCAACCCCTGGGTGTGCAACTGTCATTTTGCCAAACTTTTTGTGTGGCTCACGGAGAACTGCCACAAGCTTCCAATGGGTATGTAAGCTGCTTAACAGCATGTATTTGTTTTACCATCTTTGCCTGTGCTAGGACATAGAAAACCAATCTTTTGTCATAATCCAGCAGCCCACTCGTTTCTGATTCAAACAACTCATAAGCTATCAAACCTTAAGCCAATCAGTTATAGAATAATAATCTAAGACTGCACAGTACACTGAAAGACAGATACTGTAATGCATGTAACAGTGGTTAGTATTACATTAAATGTCTCTACTTAGCCCAATATCTATAAACATATCAAAATCAAATCAAATCAAATGTTATTAGTCACATGCGCCGAATACAACAGGTGTAGACCTTACAGTGAAATGCTTACGAGCCCCAACCAACAATGCAGTTTAAAAAAAATACAGGTAAGAATAACAAAAGTAACAAGTAATTAAAGAGCAGCAGTAAAATAACAGTAGCGAGACTATATACAGGAGAGTACCGGTATAGAGTCAATGTGCGGGGGCACCGGTTAGTTGAGTTAATATGTACATGTAGGTAGAGTTATTAAAGTGACTATGCATAGATGATAACAACAGAGAGTAGCAGAGGTGTAAAAGGTGCGGGGGGGGGGGGGGGGGGCAATGCAAATAGTCTGGGTAGCCATTTGATTAGATGTTCAGGAGTCTTATGGCTTGGGGGTAGAAGCTGTTTAGAAGCCTCTTGGACCTAGACTTGGTGCTCCGGTACCACTTGCCGTGCGGTAGCAGAGACAGCAGCCACCCTATGACTAGGGTGGCTGGAGTCTTTGACAATTGTTAGGGCCTTCCTCTGACACCGACTGGTATAGAGGTCCTGGATGGCAGGAAGCTTGGCCCCAGTGATGTACTGGGCTGTTCGCACTACCCTCTGTAGTGCCAAGCAGTCAGAGGCCGAGTAGTTGCCATACCAGACAGTGATGCAACCAGTCAGGATGCTCTCGATGGTGCAGCTGTAGAACCTTTTGAGGATCTGAAGACCCATGCTAAATCTTTTCAGTCTCCTGAGGGGGAATAGGCTTTGTCGTGTCCTCTTCACGACTGTCTTGGTGTGCTTGGACCGTGTTAGTATGTTGGGGTTGTGGACACCAATGAACTTGAAGCTCTCAACCTGCTCCACTGCAGCCCCGTCGATGAGAATGGGGTCGTGCTCGGTCCTCTTTTTCCTGTAGTCCACAATCATCTCCTTTATGGTTCCGCCTCTTTGTTTTCAATTGTCTATCATTTACATAGCTATTGGCTATCAACCTCATCTTTATTTATTTCAAGTGCAGCTTGTTGCTCATACTACTGATAATTCTGTATAGATATGGACAATGTTGTTATGAATAAGATCACTCTGAGACATCTTGGTAAGCATGAGAAAGCAGAAAGATCATTGTGGTAGACTAGTGGAGAGTCCCAGATTCAAGATACCAGATTGTGTCTGAATAATTAATTAACCATATGCCTCATTAGAGTCTGTTCTCAGATTGTGTGTGTGTTTGCATGTGCGTGTGTGTGTGTGTGTGTGTGTGTGTGTTTACGTGTGGGTGTGTTTGTGCGCACACGTTGTAAATCACAACAAGAAGACTCTTTATTGTTTACATCCTCAACACTGTCCGACAAAATATACAGGGAGTAGATCACGAGTAAGATCTTCAAGATCCAAAAGATATGAGGCCGGAGTATCACATTCAATAGGATCTGAATCACTTGATAGACCATAATATACCTGCCTTGTTTATATACGGACAATAAGCATTTCTGATCCACGCTATGTACTGTTACAGTATGGACAGTGAGGCTATTAATGTCTATTAATGTTTACAGAAATCTTCCTTGTTTGCAGTGCTAACAGGTCATTGCACGCATTCTATAATGCTCACTGTCATTCTCCAGAGCTACTGTAACACGTCACATTGTATGTAGGTGCACAGTGCTGAGATCTGACCTGAGCAGACATTCTATGCGTGGAAGTCCAACTGCATGCTAGCAGATACCCATAGACTTCCAGTCATTACGCTAATGCTAGTTAGCATTGGCTCGCGAAACTACCTCTAACTTCCTTCATACTGGACACATACACATCAAAATGGTATCTACAAGTTCATCTGACTCTGGGGAAAATTGACAAATTCCCAAGTATCCCTTTAACTGCTTCCGAAGAGAGCTCGGCTAGTGCTACTAAATACATGTTCTTACAAGTTTATTAAGGTCCGTCCAAATGAGACACATCAGTATTATTTCAGCTGGAATTAGGGCCATATGTTTGTCCCAAATTCCCTTTATAGTTCACTACTTTTGACCAGGGCCCATAGGGCTCTTGTCAAAAGTAGTGCACTATATAGGGAGTAGGGTGCCATTTGGGACGCAACCTATGTTATTACAGTTCGCTAATCAAAGCAACAGGATGTTCTATGGATCATATGAATTATCAAATTGGCACATCAACAATCTTCACAGTGGATTTATTTTCAATAGCTGTGACCTGGACTCGTGGCAGAACACAATGTTATACTAACAACATTCTGTGCCGCACATTGGCGCCTAGCCTTCGGTGAGCCCAGACACATACAGTACACACAACAACACTATGGTGCTTTCTAAGTGTTCTTCTGTCCTCCTGAAACGCAGCAATTCATTTTTGTGAGGCCATATAAGCCACTGTATTCATTCCTGTTGTCCCTTTGAGAGGACATTCTGGACTTTTCAATGATATCACGTGTAGGGGTTTGACCTTGACAACTTTATCTTCCTGGTTCTTTAAAAAATGGCCGTTAAAATTAACACATTTTATGAAAATGTGAAAAGTGTGTGTAATTATTAATTATAATTTTTGTGAGTTTGATATTGAAATGTTTTCTAGTAAGTGAGTATTTCAGCAATAGTGAAGTGAGTTGTCAGGACTTTGTAATATTTCTTTTCACATTAAATAAGAGCTTATCAAGAAATGTCCTCCTTAGTGGACACCCGGATGTCACAACGATGTTTTTCACCTACAGTACTGTACCCATTGACTGTAATGTTAATGTGTGTATATTTCCATCCTAATGACCACTACAGAGGACAATTTTGCACTTACAATAAAAAAAACGATATTTGTTCCCACATTTTTTGGGGTTACATGTATTTTTCACCCCAAACACTTAAGTTATAGAAAAAATATTGAAATCCCAAACACATTTCTTTCAGGTCTCAGGAGGCTATAGGCCTTAGCAACTTTAGGCTCCTTGCTAAGTAGGGCTCACCCTAGAAAACCTCTACTGTATGTTACCCTAAAGGACATGTGGATGTACAGTATATTTTACATATAGGCAGACTTAATCTTTCCCATTGCCTTGGGAACAAACTAGTTGCATGCCATGATAATCTTGTCATCGTTCAGACAAGACAGCAGACTAGAAACATGGATCGGAGTGTATATTCATTAATAAGAAATTAAGATTTGATGGATTATATAAGCTCTTTACTCGCTTATTACTAAATTCCTGACCCTCTGAGGCTTAATCACAATCAATGCTTCTTAATTACTAAGTGTGAACTAGAACTGTGAACAAACTGGGGGCTGGAGGGCACAGGATAATGGATCACTTGCTGTCCTGGATGCTTCCACAGAACCATTCAATCAAGCGCAGTCACTTTGTGGAATAAGTCAAAAACAAAATTTGCTCTTGGACACTGTAGTTTCACAGACCCAAACAGTAACATCTTTCTTTTACCCGCTTTGCTATCTAGCTTCAGGGGCATTGCTCTGTCAGTTCCTGATTGAGATTATATTGATCTATATAGCATCTGAGAACATAAATAGACATTTACAAACCATTGAGCTTTACTCATTGAGTTTGTGAGTGCTGGTTTCACATACACATTGTAGCCTGCTCTCAGGTACTGTATCATCAAGATGCTACAAAGCTCAGTAATAGGGTCAATCTGCGATTGGGACAGCTTTAAAAAAATATATATATACTCATTGATTCTTGAAGAATATAACCACTTTGTTGTTGTTTGAACTGCAGATTGCCCCTTTAAAACACAGTAGCTGAGGATATTTCACAATGGTGCCTTTAGGTGAATGTGTGTGATTGATTCAAAGCGGTAACCTGTATAATCATACCATAGAGTGCTGTTCTCTAGTGCTGTTGAGTCAAGGATGAACAATCAGCATACATGTTTTACTACACTTCATTTGATACTGACGACCGCTTACCATTGACACTGATATTGTCTAGACCAGGGATGGGCAACTGTGGGCCCGCGGATCAATTCCCCCCCCCCAAAAAAATAAACAACAACCTGGGACTCAACTTACTGTTGAGAGTTAGAATTGTAGAATACACAAGGTGCGATTGTTACATTTGGTTGTGCATCAGCAGTTTTTCTCTTGTTCTGTGAGTCACTGACAGTCACTCAATTAGCCCATGTCAGCTAAAATGTTTTGATTGTTGAGTTAGTCTAGCAAGCTATCTAAACTTGTAGTTATCATGGTCAAATTACCGACTGGGGGGCCCCCACTGATTTTTTTTGTCACCCTCAATCAGATATCATATTCAAAATTGCTAACATTTCTCTCCACCCTATAGCAAAATGAGTCGAATTCGCTGTGAAACTCAAAATTGTTCTCTCTGCTCCATGGCAAAATGAGTAGAATTGCAAATTTTCTTTAAAACCACAATATTTTCTCTACGCCCATGGCAGAATGTCTAAAATTGCAGGAAATTAACTCTAAAACGTAATTTTTTTCTTTCCACTGTCAAGAGGGGGGCCGCTAAAATGTTTGGTCGCAAGGTGGGGGGGCTCGCCAACCAAATGTCACTTAGGTCCCCAAAAGCCTACGGCCAGCTCAGACTGCATGTGTAGGTATGGATGAGGGTATGCACACCCATGAGTCACTGTGGCCCATCATAGTGAGTTCAGATTTTTTTGTGGACCCCAGCCCCATCGAAGTTGCACATCCCTGGTCTAGACTAATGTTCCCTCACAGTAAAAGATACTCCATCGCTCTAAGAGTGACACACACACACAAACGTATACACAAACAAACACACACAAAAGTACATGGACGCAGACATGCATGCATCTACATATGCAGGTAAGGACTAGCACACACACACACAAACTAAAATATAATTCCAACTATATAGCAGCATGGCAGCTGATATATATATACAGTGCCTTCAGAAAGTGCTCAGACCCACTGACTTTTTCCACATTTTGAAGAAGGATTACTTTATCCTATCCCAGGTATTCCTTAAAGAGGTGGGGTTTCAGGTGTCTCCGGAAGGTGGTGATTGACTCCGCTGTCCTGACGTCGTGAGGGAGCTTGTTCCACCATTGGGGTCTACACACAATACCCCATGATGATAAAGAGAAAACAGGTTTTTAGACATTTTTACAAATGTATTAAAAATCAAAAACAGAAATAGCTTATTTATATAAGTATTCAGACCCTTTCTATGAGACTCAAAATTGAGTCTAGGTGCATCCTGTTTCCATTGATCATCCTTGAGATGTGTCTACAACTTGATTGAAGTCCACCTGTGGTAAATTCAATTGATTGGACATGATTTGGAAAGGCACACACCTGTCTATATAAGGTCCCACAGTTGACAGCTTATGTCAGAGCAAAATCCAAGCCATGAGGTCAAAAGGATTTGTTCGTAGAGCTCTGAGACAGGAATGTGTTGAGGCACAGATCTGGAGAAGGGTACCAAAAAATGTCTGCAGCATTGAAGGTCCCCAAGAACACAGTGGCCTCTATCATTCATAAATGGAAGAAGTTTGGAACCACCAAGACTCTTCCTAGAACTGGCTGCCCGGTCAAACTGAGCAATTGGGGGAGAAGGGCCTTAGTCAGGGAGGTGACCAATAACCTGATGGTCACTCTGACAGAGCTCTAAAGTTCCTCTGTAGAGATGGGAGACCCTTCCAGAAGGACAACATTCTCTGCAGCACTCCACCGATCAAGCCTTCATGGCAGAGTGGCCAAACGGAAGCCACTCCTCAGTAAAAGGCACATGACAGCCCATTTGGAGCTTGCCAAAATGCACCTAAAGACTCTCAGACCATGAGAAACAAGAATCTCTGGTCGGATAAAACCAAGATTGAGCTCTCTGGCCTGAATGCCAAGCACCACGTCTGGAGGAACCTGGCCCTACGGTAAAGCATGGTGGTGGCAGCATCATGCTTTGGGGATGTTTTTCAGCTTCAGGGACTGGGAGACTAGTCAGGATCGAGGCAAAGATGAACAGTGCAAAGTGTAGAGAGATCCTTGATGAAAACCTGCTCCAGAGCACTCAGGACCTCAGACTGGGGAGAAGTTCACCATCCAACAGGACAACGACCCTAAGCACACAGCCAAAACAACGCAGGAGTGGTTAAGGACAAGTTTCTGAATGTCCTTGAGAGGCCCAGCCAGAGCCTGGACTTGAACCTGATCGAACATCTCTGGAGAGACCTGAAAATAGCTGTGCAGCAATGCTCCCCATCCAAGCTGACAGAGCTTGAGAGAATCTGCAGAGAAGAATGGGAGAAACTCCCCAAATACAGATGTGCCAAGCTTGTAGCGTCATACCCAAGAAGACTCGATGCTGTAATCGCTGCCAAAGGTGCTTCAACCAAGTACTGCGTAAACGGTCTGAATACTTATGCAAATAATAATTTTAACAAATTTGATTTTTAATAATTTAACAAAAAAAAGTGGTTTTGCTTTGTCATTATGAGGTATTGTGTGTAGATTGATGAAGAAAAAAACGATTGAATACATTTTTGAATAAGGTTGTAACATAACAAAGTGTGGAAAAAGTCAAGGGGTCTGAGTACTTTCCGAATGCACAGTATATAACACATCGATATAGGAAACTATGCATACTCATGTCGAATATGATGCAGTGATTTTGTTTGACGATGTTAAGTCTGTAGGCAGCATCAGACAATGTAGGCATACTCAACCCTTCCCCACCCCCACATCCATCACCACCAACAGCGAAACCATGCAGACTCTGTCCATCTATTTACAATGTAGTATTCTGGTCCTCTCCACACCGAGACACTATGGCTGTGGCGTGCAGAGCCAGAAATAGATCCAGAGCCAGAAGACAAAGACAGAGAGAGAGAGCACTGTATATGTACATAATATGTCATTTGAAATGTCTTTATTGTTTTGGAACTTTTGTAAGTGTAATGTTTACTGTTCATTTTTTGTTTATTTCACCTTTGTTTGTTATCTATTTCACTTGCTTTGGCAATGTAAACATATGTTTCCCATGCCAATAAAGCCCTTAAATTGAATTGAATTGAGAGCAGAAGAGCCGGTGTCTGGGCTGAGCTTTGCTTGTTGTGCTGCGCGGTGAGGAGGAGAGCAGAACCACGTGACTGGAATTTCACCGAGCGATGAGGTCACTGAGTCCCTCCGCATGTGGAAAACCCCTTCTGGTCTAACTGTGACTCACCACACATATACACTTACACACACACACATACATACACATGCACACACACACACACACACACACTTGATAATGATGTCTACCGACTGCTGGCCACAGCAGCTACAGACACAGGCAGGATAAAATGGAAGCGCCCCAAACTGCTTTTTATTATAACATGACTGAGGTACACCATATGTGCTTTGAGATTACGTAATGTTTTATTCAAATACTTCTTTCAAAAACAGTGAATACGGATTGAAAATATAACAAATATTTAACACTTCGTATTAGTGGAATAGATTGGGTTAGTTTACAAACAAACCAGAGCCTCGTTGATGCCCCTTGTCATTATAAGTCAAATCATTCACAGTATAATCTATCTATCCTCGTAATTTGATGATATAATTTGGTGCTGTTACATTATTATCTGTTATAGTGTATTACTGTATCTTATTACAATATTATCAAATCACCAGAGCGCAAATATCAGTCCTTGTTCTGCACACTTCTGTTATTCTCATGCAGTAAGAAATCATGTGACTGTATATTTTCATCCTCTCAAATTAGGGTAGGCTACTACAATACTCATATTTATGCTCTGCTTATGCATTCTTAGACGTCATATAGCAACTGAACACAAAACAATAATAACATCTTTTCAACCCTAACTTATAAGTGAAGAGTTTATTTCCAAAATGCTATATCCTGTATATTTGACTATGATTTGTGGTAGTCTCACCTACAGTGAGGGAAAAAAGTATTTGATCCCCTGCTGATTTTGTACGTTTGCCCATTTACAAAGAAATTATCAATCTATAATTTTAATGGTAGGTTTATTTGAACAGTGAGAGACAGAATAACAACCAAAAAATCCAGAAAAAACACATGTCTAAAATGTTATAAAATGATTTACATTTTAATAAGGGAAATAAGTATTTGACCCCTCTGCAAAACATGACTTAGTACTTGGTGGCAAAACCCTTGTTGGCAATCACAGAGGTCAGACGTTTCTTGTAGTTGGCCACCAGGTTTGCACACATCTCAGGAGGGATTTTGTCCTACTCCTCTTTGCAGATCTTCTCCAAGTCATTAAGGTTTCGAGGCTGATGTTTGGCAACTCGAACCTTCAGCTCCCTCCACAGATTTTCTATGGGATTAAGGTCTGGAGACTGACTAGGACACTCCAGGACCTTAATGTGCTTCTCCTTTGTTGCCTTGGCTGTGTGTTTTGGGTCATTGTCATGCTGGAATACCCATCCACGACCCATTTTCAATGCCCTGGCTGAGGGAAGGAGGTTCTCACCCAAGATTTGACGGTACATGGCCCTGTCCATCGTCCCTTTGATGCGGTGAAGTTGTCCTGTCCCCTTAACAGAAAAACACCCCCAAAGCATAATGTTTCCACCTCCATGTTTGACGGTGGGGATGGTATTCTTGGGGTCATAGGCAGCATTCCTCCTCCTCCAAACACGGCGAGTTGAGTTGATGCCAAAGAGCTCCATTTTGGTCTCATCTGACCACAACACTTTCACCCAGTTGTCCTCTGAATCATTCAGATGTTCATTGGCAAACTTCAGACGGGCATGTATATGTGCTTTCTTGAGCAGGGGGACCTTGCGGGCGCTGCAGGATTTCAGTCCTTCACGGCATAGTGTGTTACCAATTGTTTTCTTAGTGACTATGGTCCCAGCTGCCTTGAGATCATTGACAAGATGTAGTTCTGGGCTGATTCCTCTCCGTTCTCATGATCATGGCAACTCCACGAGGTGAGATCTTGCATGGAGCCCCAGGCCGAGGGAGATTGACAGTTCTTTTGCGTTTCTTCCATTTGCGAATAATCGCACCAACTGTTGTCACCTTCTCACCAAGCTGCTTGGCGATGGTCTTGTAGCCCATTCCAGCCTTGTGTAGGTCTACAATCTTGTCCCTGACATTCTTGGAGAGCTCTTTGGTCTAGTCCGTGGTGGAGAGTTGATTGATTGCTTCTGTGGACAGGTGTCTTTCATACAGGTAACAAACTGAGATTAGGAGCACTCCCTTTATGAGTGTGCTCCTAATCTCAGCTCGTTACCTGTATAAAAGACACCTGGGAGCCAGAAATCTTTCTGATTGAGAGGGGGTCAAATACTTATTTCCCTCATTAAAATGCAAATCAATTTATAACATTTTTGACATGCGTTTTTCAGGATTTTTTGGTTGTTATTCTGTCTCTCACTGTTAAAATAAACCTACCATTAAAATTATAGAATGATCATTTCTTTGTCAGTGGGCAAACATACAAAATCAGCAGGGGATCAAATACTTTTTTCCCTCACTGTAGCTATCTTAACATGAATGCACTTACTGAAAGAAGCTCTGGATATGAGTATCGGCTAAATTACTAAAATGTCAAATGTAAATGTTTTACATACAGATATGTTTTAAATGTTGATGTCACAGATGCATCATTTGCACAGTTCTTTATTAAAATGTAGTTATTTCTTACATTTGGCTGTGTAAAACCTAGCAGGACTACTTATAGCATTTAGCAAATAAAATACATGATTATTTGTCTCTCTGAAATGAAACCATCAAGTGATACATTTTAAACAAATACATGTCTGTCATTGAACAACCCCATTACATAATTAGATAGTGAACAAAACACACCAATGTCTTTCAGAATTTATTTAAACAATAAAAGCTAATTTACCAACATTTCTGAAAATGGATATATAGCATTTTGTAATTGAACTCTTCAAGTGTTGTGATGGTTTTTCTCCAAAACAGACAAGATAACAACGGACAAAGCATTTAATCTGAGTAGTGTTCTTCTAAAGCACTAATGCATCTGTCTCTGTTGTATTAATACCCAGGGGTTGTTCCCCTTTAAATCTGTCATCTGGTGTCTGCTAGTAACACACTGGTTGGAGCAGAGATTACTCTCCTCCTTCTGTGAAAACCAAAGCAGATAGATCTAATCGCAAAGTAGAAATTTCACAAATTAATGTTTGCCTCGGAGGGGTGAAAAATGCAAAGTTGGAGGGATCCAAGGTCAAATCATATCAATAAATTATGTAATAGGGGTGATGTGTGTGTCTGTGACAGGTGTTCAGCGAAGCCTCGTAGATCACACCAATCTACGACACCAGGAATGTAGCTTGGCACTAAACACATGTATTTATATGACTGTTAAAAGCATTGTGTTATCTCCAAATCGCCTAGCTATAACAGAGATGTGTTAAGACCACACACTTCTCTAGATGCATTAGGCCTTTCAGCTCTGTGTGTGTTACTGTACATGTAGGTCAGAGTTTCCCAAACTTGGTCCTCGGGACGCCAAGGGGTGCATGTTTTGGTTTTTGCACCAACACTATACAGCTGATTCAAATGACCAAAGCTTGATGATTATTTGATTATTTGAATCAACTTTGTAGTGCTAAGGCAAAAAACAAAGCGTGTACCCTTTGGGGTCCCCAGGACCAAGTTTGGGAAACCCTGATGTAGGTATTGATGTATGGTAATTCCAGTCACTTGATACTGCCAAGAGACAAGCTTTTTATAATAGCGTTATATTCTTTAAGTGGGAAAACTAAACACAAATTATCAAATGGATGGGTTTTTTAGACTTGATGTGACTCAATGTGTGGGAAATGGTGAGACACATGAACAGGCACAGTAGCTACTACTGTAGGCGTGCTGGGCTATAGCTAATATATCAAACAACTCTGAGGCAAAACAATGGCACCCAACTGTTCCCTCAGTGTCCTCACTTACTGTAAATTGTAAGATGATATCACAGACCAGACATTCTTAGTGGATTTCAACCACAGTGCCATTCCAAACTGTATGGTCAGCATGCTTTTCAACAGTTGAAAGTGACATTGTGTGACACAGTACTGTGAGCAGGCAGGACAGCTAATCCCCTGTGTATTTATTCAGACATCTGAGGGGAGGTCAGCTCCACCATGCATTAGTTCTGAAAGGACTGGATAGAAGAATGAAGCTGTCACCTTCACTGCTACCTGTTAAGCTGTTACCATACTTATACATTGCTAATCATTTTAGATCTACACTGTGTGTAGGCCGGGGTTGATTTGAGATTGGTCCATAGAGTGACTGTGTTCAATACTGATGACATCATATCCTGTTCTTTCTCTTTCTCAGGTATGGAGGGGTTGCAGTGTTCCCTCCCCATGGATGGGAGTCTTATGTCCCTGAGCCTGCTCTCTGAGGCCAGTTTCCGGGAGTGCCGGGGCTACTTATCTCTTACGGACATCCTCATTGTCATCTTCTCGGGCATCTCAGTCTCTGTGGTGGCCATTATAGCCAGCTTCTTCCTGGCCTCCATGGTCCACTGCTTCCAGCGACTGGGAAAAGCTGGTCAGGCGGACGAGGAGGAGGGCAACGACTGAGGTGAAGAAAAAGCATGATCTGGGACCAGATTCAGTATCACTGCAGACATAGCAGACCCGACTAGGTGCCTCGTAAGAGTGCCAGGAAGAAGGGCAGGACAATAGGAGAGCAAGGCATGGACAACGAGGAGGGAGTATATGGCCTAGGAATTGTGCAAGAAAGCTCTTACCATGTGAATTCCTGTGCGCTGCATTGGTGGCAGTCAGCAGCACACCAGGAGGGGTTAAACCATGTTAGGAAAGATTGTGTTAAATAACCTTGAATGATACACATTTTCTTATCACTGAAGTACGAAATGTACTACACTCTTAGAAAAGGGTTTTACATGGAACCCAAAAGAGTTCTACCTGGAACCAAAAAGGGTTCTTCAAAGGGTTCTTCTGTGAGGACAGCTGAAGAACCCTTTTAGGTTTCTAAGAGTGTACGTTTCATTGATTGAACACAGCCTTACTACAGATGTAGGATTTTCATTTGACCTACACTATATTGTCACAGCAAAATAATTAGTCCATAATGTTGCTTGATCGGTGATTAGGCTATTAGCTGGCCAAAAGTAGGCTACATGAAAAGTGCAATACTATTAATATAACTGTGTGTTACTGTGGGTTTTCAGTGAATTTATGTATATATGAAAGCTCATCTGCATTTCCTGCGGTGCAGGAAGAATCTTAGCAACAAAAGAGTGATCAAATTAAGATCATAAATCTGTACCTTACTTTGGAGAGATCATTCAGCATTCTCATGTAATTGTAGTTGTACTATATTTGGCCTACAAACACCACCCTTTCAGAGAGGACTATTCCTCTGCTGCCAGGGGGTTCTTTAAGATCTGGCTTGAGCTGGAAGGTAAAAGGACAGAGAGGAGGACAAGGGGCCGGCACACAGCAGTCTAATGCACACTTATGTCCATTGCATTGATTTGAGTAGCAACCTACGTAACCTTTGTTTACCAAAGAACAGTCCGAATGAGAATATTCTATTGTTACAATATAGAACACAGAAATGGGATAGCATGAGCAATCAACATGGATATTACACTAAACTTTGACACAAACTCAAAAAATGCAAAAAACAAGTAAATATGGAGGGCATTGTTACAATATCTGTTTTAGCACAATGTAGCCTGACAATGTTTGGTGTTACAACACCCAAAGGAGTAGGCAAGAGAGCAGAAACAGACTGGCACTCAGGCTAGCACAAATGTGTTCTTGGCTAAAAAACAGTCACACGTTAGGTACAGTATACTATATAGAACAATATGCTAAAATATCCTGCCAATTATCACCAATAAATGTAATTACGGAAATCATTATATTATACACCTGTAAATGGACCAATGTATTTCCTTGTTTCAGGCATAATGTAACTTATTTTACATTTGACACTTATTTCACATATTAATACAGAATTGTAATTTTTTTTTTTTTTTTTTTTTTTACAAATTAAGTCTCTTGTTTGTATGGGGATTTTACATCCGATGTGAGCGAAGTCTCTAATTCCAAGCTAACAGGGCTAAGGTTAAAATCTGTTAATTGTTTCAATATCTTGATCATCCTTGATGTTTGGGCCTTCCAGTCATTTCCTATGTCGGCCTTTATTACGACCGGGTACTGGAGCCATCCTCAATAGACCAGCAGCTAGTAGCAGCCAGGTGAAATTGATGAATGAATGCTATAGGTCAATGATGGCATGTGTATTGTTTGGCTTCCTGAAACGACTGGGAGATCATAAATGAAAACCAGCATACTCACAGATGCTTCAAGACCTGAGTTTTGAGAGGTTGTCTGTCAAACTATATCTGTCTCTGGCGCTTGTAACCTACCAATGAGATTTGAGATCCCAAAAACAGATTAAAGGGCTTTTTTTCTGATGCACCATGACAAACACATTAAAAATATAAACACGGAGTTGCAATGTTACAAAATGTAAGAGAGAGAAAATGAAGCAGTAAAATAAACACATTATGCTCTGGAACTTTGCTTTTAGAACTTTAATTTCACATAACCTTTTTGTTTCTTTGAATGAAGACGTAAAGTACACTGTCGACTAAGTGTTCAAATCATTAGGAACACCTGCTCTTTCCAAACATAGACTGGCCAGGTGAATCCAGGTCAAAGCTATGATCCTTTATTGATTTCACCTTAATCCACTTCAGTCAGTGTAGATGAAGGGGAGGAGACAGGTTAAAGAAGGGTTTTTAAGCCTTGAGACAATTGAGACATGGATTGTGTATGTGTGTCATTCAGAGGGTGAATGGGAAAGA
The DNA here is from genome assembly GCF_965601325.2 of Salmo salar. Lineage (NCBI taxonomy): Eukaryota > Metazoa > Chordata > Actinopteri > Salmoniformes > Salmonidae > Salmo > Salmo salar. The sequence goes on along the minus strand of NC_138303.1, from coordinate 30,617,760 downwards.
CAAAACATTTAAGTGCCTTTGAACAGGGTATAGTAGTTCAGTAGGTGCCAGGCGCACCAGTTTGAGTGTGTAAAGAATTGCAACACTGCTTGGTTTTTCACGCTCAACAGTTTCCCCGTGTGTATCAAAAATGGTCCACCACCAAAAGGACATCCAGCCAACTTGACACAACTGTGGAATGCTTTTGACACCTTGTAGAGTGCATGCCCCGACGAATGGAGTCTGTTCTGAGGTCAAAAGGGGGGTGCAACTCAATATTAGGAAGGTGTTCCTATTGTTTTGTACATTCAGGGTATGTAGAATATTTGTATTTTATTGATTTAACCCTTATATAACAAGGTGTGTAAATAGAGAACCAATTCTCATTTGCAATAATAAGTACACTTTGGAACCAAATTGTATACTAAACAAAACATAAATGCAACATGTAAAGTATTGGTCCCATGTTTCATGAACTGAAATAAAAAATCCCAGAAGTTGTCTATACACACAAAAAGCGTATTTCTCTCAAATGTTGTGAACACATGTGTTTACATCCCTGTTAGTGAACATTTCTCCTTTGCCAAGATAATCCATCCACCTGACAGGTGTGGCATATCAAAAAGCTGATTAAACAGCATGATGCAACAGGTGCAACTTGTGCTAGGGACAATAAAAGGCCACTCTAAAATGTGCAGTTTTGTCACACAACACAATGTCACAGATATCTCAAGTTTTGAGGGAGCATGCAATTGGCATGCTCACAACTGCAGACCACTTGTAATTTCTGCACAAACTGACAGAAACCCTCTCAGGGAAGCTCATCTGCATGCTCATCGTCCTCACCAGGGTCTTGACCTGACTGCAGTTTGGCGTCATAACTGACTTCAGTGAGCAAATGCTTACCTTCGATGGCCACTGGGATGCTGGAGAAGTGTGCTTTTCGTGGATGAATCTCGGTTTCAACTGTACTGGGCAGACAGCGTGAATGACGTAGTGTGGGCGAGCGGTTTGCTGATGTAAACGTTGTGAACAGAGTGCCCCATGGTGGCGGTGGGGTATGTTATGGGCAGGCATTTTATCGATGGCTATTTGAATGCACAGAGATACTGTGACGAGATCCTAACGCCCATTGTTGTGCTATTCATCAGCCATAACCTCATGTTTCAGCATGATAATGCATAGCTTCTGAAAGTGTCTCAGTTCTTCTTCCTGCATACTCACCAGATATGTCACTCATTGAGCATGTTTGGGATGTTTGTGATGCTCTGGATCATGTACTGTACAACAGCACGTTCCAGTTCCTGCCAATATCCAGAAACTCAGTAAAATCTTTGAAATTGTTGCATGTTGCATTTATATTTTTGTGTATATTTTTCTCTGTTAAACAAAACAAGTAAAAACAATCAATGTATGAAAATGGTTTACACTTTTATTGCTTGAAATAGTGGCCCATAGACAATTTTCCATTATTGCTTTAGTCCAGGCTCCTGGATGTACACATAACATCTCAATGTGAGGAGCTGCTGTCACTGTCCAACCATATGGGTGCCCTTTACGCTCAATGAAATCTGTTTCTTCGGTCCAATAATCACAGGTGCCATAATGCTAAAGCTGGCATCCACATCACACGCCACAGAACAGAGCGACATAGAAGTTTGTGGTGTTTTTGAACACTAGCTGTTAAATTTCATTTTGAAGAGCTGCCAAGGATGTTTTAATTTCCGTTCAGGGTCAGGTCTTATTCCCATGTCATAACAGTACAGTAACAATTCTAGATTAACTGTACATAAAAGAGATTTAGCGATCATCACTTAATATAATTACAAACATTAACTATAGGCCTATCATTTTCTAGGTTTTGTTTAACCCAATCGTGTATATTGTTCTGAAGATAATGTTAGTAAAATTTCTCATTTCGTGGTATCTAACTCATAACATCATAAAAATAACATATATTCATCAAGTCTTATGCTCCAGCTTGATGTTACAGTATTATACACACGGAAATAGTGCCTCATGCACTGGGAGTCAGCGTGCTGTCACAGAGTCTTTGCGAAGGGAGATGAACAACACTGTCTTGTGTGGCGTACAACTGGACGGAGTACAGTTGTACCCTGTGGGCATGGACACAAACAAAACAAATGGATCAACAGTGGGGTGTGATGTCAGAACAGACCTCCGACCAACACGCCACTGATGAAGATGAGAGTGGAGGAAGGGTGAGCCTCCCTGGCAGTGCCATGTAGTCAGGTGAGTCACTATACAGAATGGATAGAAGTAGGATGAGAGAGGAGGGGGGAAAGAACAGCAGAAAATTAGGATTTTCCCGCATCCACTGAATTCCTGTTGTCACCATGGTTACATGGCTGGAGGCCAGTTCGGAAGCCGAAACTACCATTGCTTTCAAAATTGCCACGTCACTGCCCCCCCCCCCCCACACTGCAGGGTTAATTGCAGAGGAAATTGGAGGTAATGCTACACCTTTAGTGAGTTGAACAGTATGAATAATTTCTCTGGGGTCCATAAAAGGGATTGAAATGACTTGAGGTTCAGGACACTGTAACAAAAGCCATGACAAGATTGACTGCCATAGCACCAATAAGGGACAAACTACTTAGAACCAGTTTAAGTTTAAAATCCGGTGATAATGATATTGATCCATTACGGTGCTAATGATTGAAATCAGCGGTTAGAATAAGAAGGCTTTTGTTGCACATTTGTGTGGGTCACGTCACATACCCAAGATACAGTGCGAAGCATGTACAAGATAAAGAAATGATAACATAATGCAACCACATAAGGACAATATAGAAGGTAGAATCCTATTTCACCAGCTCCGACGCTCGTTATATGTGACAAGGCTTGCAGACTATAACGGATTACAAAGGAAATCCCAGCCGTGAGATGCTCAGTGATGCAGAACTCCCAAACGAACTAAATGCCTTTTATACTGAGTCTTGCATGAAAGCCCGTGTTGTTCCAGATGACTGTGTGATCTTGCTCTCCCTGGCTGATGTGAGTAAAGCGTTTATAAACAGGTTAACACTCGCAAGGTCTCCGGGCCAGACAGAATACCAGGGCACATTTTCAAAGCATGTGCGAACCAGCTGGCAAGTGTCTTTGCAGACATTTTTATCCTATCCCTGACCAGCTGTGTTACCAACTTCGTTCAAGCAGACCACTATAGTCACCGTGCCCAAAAACAGCAAGGTACCGAAATTTCCGGACTATTAAGCGCACCTGAATATAAGCCACACCCACTGAATTAAAAAAATATATATTATTTTGAACATAAATAAGCCGCACATGTCTATAAGCCGCAGGTGCCTACCGGTACATTGAAACAAATGAACTTTACACAGGCTTTAACGAAACACGGCTTGTAACAAAAATAAATAGGCTTTAAATGAAACACGGCTTGTAACAAAAAATTAAAAATGAGCAGTAAACAGTAGCCTACCAAGAAAGTCATTGCTCCAGACCAAGCTCCCGTGCAGCAGCTCTATTTCCTTTTCCAACAGCCAGATCAATCGCCTTCAACTTGAAAGCTGCATCATATGCATTTCTCCGTGTCTTTGCCATGATGAGGGTGACAAAATGACTACCGTAATCAGAATGATGGGAAGTTTGAGCGCGCTCGATTTAATCTAAACAGTAAACAAAAAAGTTGTTTGACCTTAACCCGTTCTGCAATTTCATTGGTCTAATGAAAGCTTCATGCCACCAAAAAACTGAGCACGTCACAGAATGTGTTTATTTTTATAATTTTTTTTAAAGCGGGAAAAATCCATATATTAGCCGTGTCATTGTTTAAGGCGCGAGGTTAAAAGCGTGGGAAAAAAGTAGCGGCTTATAGTCCGGAAATTACGGTAACCTGCCAAAATGACTATCAGCCCATAGCACTCACGTCTATAGCCATGAAATGCTTTGAAAGGCTGATCATGGCTCACATCATCATCCCAGACACCCTGGACCCACTCCAATTTGCATACCGCCCCAACAGCTCCACAGATGACGCAATCTCTATTGCACTCCAGACTGCCCTCACCCAACTGGACAAGAAGAATACCTATGTAAGAATGCTGTTCATGTAAATAGTGCCACATATGCACACAAACACACCGTGCTGTTTTTTATTGTCCTTGATGTCTTTTGTTTTACATTGTTGTTTTGTTGTTGTTTTCCTTTGTTCTTGTCTCTTTTTCTCCGTTTTTTCTTAATGTATTGGTCGTTGGCACATCGGGTGGGTAGTTGTTTGGTTGGGTTGGATGGGGATGGTGGCTCAGAGGGGGTGGAGATGGGGGGGTTTGGGGAGGGGGGATGGAGGTGGAGGTTTTTAGGGGCGGACTGTGGGGGGTCTTGGATAGTTGAGCGGCTTCAATGCAGGTGGATTGTGTTTTAAAAAAAGGTTTTCAAGAATGCTGTTCATTGACCACAGCTCAGCATTCAACACCATAGTCCCTTCCAAGCTCATCACCAAGCTCAGGACCCTGGGACTGACCATCTCCCTCTGCAACTGGATCCTGGACTTCCTGGACTCCCTTGCGGGTCGCCCCCAGGTTATGAGGGTAGGCAACAACACATCCGCCACGCTAACTATCAACACTGGGACCCGTCAGGGGTGTGTGCTTAGTCCCCTCCTGTACTCTCTGTTCACCCACGACTGCATGGCCGCGTACGACTCGAACTCCATCGTCAAGTTTGCTGACGACACGACGTGGTAGGACTGATCACCGATACAATGAGGCAGCCTATAGGGAGGAAGTCAGAGACCTGGCAGCGTGGCGCCAGGACAACAACCTCTCCCTCAACGTCAGCAAGACAAAGGAGCAGATCGTTGACTACAGGAAACAGAGGGGCAAGCATACCCCCATCCACATCGATGGGGCTGTAGTGGAGTAGGTCGAGTGCTTCAAGTTCCTCGGTGTCCTCATCACTAAGGACATGGCCTTCAGATCCTCAAAATGTTCTACAGCTGCACCATTGAGAGCATCTTGACTGGCTGCATGATTGCTTGGTACGGCAACTACAAGGCACCCAATTACAGGGCGCTACAGAGGGTGGTGAGTACGGCCCAGTACATCTCTGGACTGAGCCCCTTGCCATCCAGGACCTCTATACCAGGCCCAAAAAATGAACAAAGACTCTAGCCACCCAAGCCATAGACTGTTCTTTCTTCTACCGCATGGCAAGCGGTACCAGTGCATCAAGTCTGGAACCAAAAGGACCCTGAACATCTTCTACCTCCAAGCCAAAAGACTACTAAACGAGACTGCTAGAAAGCTAATCAGATGGCTACCCGGACTACCAGCATTGACCCTTTTTTGCACTAACTCTCTTGCACTGACTCTATGCACACATAATGGACTCTACCCACACTCTCACATATTGACACTAACACCCCAACACACACATACACACAAACAGACTACATACGCCAACACACATAACATGCACACATGCATACTGATGCGACACACACACACACACACACACACACACACACACACACACACACACACACACACACACACACACACACACACACACACACACACACACACACACACATATTCACACTCGCCACATGCGCTGCTGCTACTGTCTATTATCTATCCTGTTGCCTAGTCACTTTAGCCCTACCTATATGTACATAGCTACCTCAATTACCTTTTACCCCTGCAGATTGACTCGGTAATGGTACTTCCTGTATATAGTCATGCTATTTATACTCATTATTGTTATTCGTTGTTCACTGTGTATTTATTCCTCTATTTCAATTTTTAGAATATAATTTTGTATATTTTTCTTTAAGTCTGCATTGTTGGAAAAGGACCCGCAAGTAAGTATTTCACTGTTAGTCTACACCTGTTATTTACAAAGCATGTGACTAATAAAATGTGATTTGATTTGATTTTAACATGGTCCACACAAACCGACACAGTCGTAAGGAGGGCGCCTCTTCCCCCTCTGGAGGCTGAAAAGATTTGCCATGGGCCCTTGGATCTTCAAAAAGTTCTACAGATGCACCATCAAGAGCATTTTCATTGGCTGCATCACCGCTTGGTATGGCAAATTCACCACCCTCAACAGCAAAGCGCTACAGAGGATGGTGTGGACAGCCCAGTACATTACTGGGGCCGAGCTCAGGGCCTCTATGTCAAGCGTTGTGAGAGGAAGGCCCCAATCACTGCCCAAGACTGGAGCCACCCAAGCAATAGACTGTTCACTCTGCTACAGTCCGGCAAATGGTACCGGAGCATCGGCTCTCGGGCCAACAGGCTCTAAGACAGCTTCTACCCCCAAGCCATAAGACTGCTAAATAGTTCATTAAATGGTTACCCGGACTGCTTGCACTGACCTTACCTTACACTGACTCACAAGTCTAAATATACACACTATAATATACACTTACTCACACACACTACACTGACACTCTCACACAAAACCCACACACATTCACATACAATACCGTACATACGCACAACACACATGCATACCGACACAACACAAACACGCACACACATACCGACACAACACAAACACATATACACACGCATACCGACACAACACAAACATATGCTGCTGCCACCCTGTTCTTTATTTGACTTGTATTATTATCAATCCTGATGCCTAGTCACTTTACCCTGCCTTCATGTACATACAGTATCTTCTACCTCAAATACCTCGTACCTCTGCACATTGATCTGGTAGTGGTACTGCCTGTATATAGCTCCACATTGATCTGGTACTGGTACTGCCTGTATATAGCTCCACATTGATCTGGTACTGGTACTGCCTGTATATAGCTCCACATTGATCTGGTACTGGTACTGCCTGTATATAGCTCCACATTGATCTGGTACTGGCACTGCCTGTATATAGCTCCACATTGATCTGGTACTGGTACTCCCTGTATATAGCTCCACATTGATCTGGTACTGGTACTGCCTGTATATAGCTCCAGCAGTTTTACTGCTAACCTACAAAGCATTACATGGGCTTGCTCCTACCTATCTTTCCGATTTGGTCCTGCCGTACATACCTACACGTACGCTACGGTCACAAGACGCAGGCCTCCTAATTGTCCCTAGAATTTCTAAGCAACCGGCTGGAGGTAGGGCTTTCTCCTATAGAGCTCCATTTTTATGGAATGGTCTGCCTACCCATGTGAGAGACGTGGACTCAGTCTCAACCTTTAAGTCTTTACTGAAGACTTATCTCTTCAGTAGGTCCGATGATTAAGTATAGTCTGGCCCAGGAGTGTGAAGGTGAACGGAAAGGCTGGAGCAACGAACCGCCCTTGCTGTCTCTGCCTTGCCGGTTCCCCTCTTTCCACTGGGATTCTCTGCCTCTAACCCTTTTACAGGGGCTGAGTCACTGGCTTACTGGTGCTCTTCCATGCCGTCCATGGGAGGGGTGCGTCACTTGAGTGGGTTGAGTCACTGACGTGGTCTTCCTGTCTGGGTTGGCGCCCCCCCCCCCCCCCCCCCCCCCCTTGGGTTGTGCCATGGCGGAGATCTTTGTGGGCTATACTCGGCCTTGTCTTAGGACGGTAAGTTGGTGGTTGGAGATATCCCTCTAGTGGTGTGGGGGCTGTGCTTTGGCAAAGTGGGTGGGGTTATATCCTGCCTGTTTGGCCCTGTCCGGGGGTATCATCGGATGGGGCCACAGTGTCTTCTGATCCCTCCTGTCTCAGCCTCCAGTATTTATGCTGCAGTAGTTTATGTGTCGGGGGGCTAGGGTCAGTCTGTTACATCTGGAGTATTTCTCTTGTCTTATCCGGTGTCCTGTGTGAATTTAAATATGCTCTCTCTAATTCTCTCTTTCTTTCTTTCTCTCGGAGGACCTGAGCCCTAGGACCATGCCTCAGGACTACCTGGCATGATGACTCCTTGCTGTCCCCAGTCCACCTGGCCATGCTGCTGCTCCAGTTTCAACTGTTCTGCCTGCGGCTATGGAACCCTGACCTGTTCACCGGACGTGCTTGCTGCACCCTCGACAACTACTATGATTATTATTATTTGACCATGCTGGTCATTTATGAACATTTTAACATCTTGACCATGTTCTGTTATAATATCCACCCGGTACAGCCAGAAGAGGACTGGCCACCCCTCATAGCCTGGTTCCTCTCTAGGTTTCTTCCTAGGTTTTTGGCCTTTCTAGGGAGTTTTTCCTAGGGAGTTTTTCCTAGCCACCGTGCTTCTTTCACATGCATTGCCTGCTGTTTGGGGTTTTAGGCTGGGTTTCTGTACAGCACTTTGAGATATCAGCTGATGTACGAAGGGCTATATAAAATACATTTGATTTGATTTGATTTGATCTGGTACTGGTACTCCCTTTATATAGCTCCACATTGATCTGGTACTGGTACTCCCTGTATATAGCTCCACATTGATCTGGTACTGGTATTCCCTGTATATAGCTCCACATTGATCTGGTACTGGTACTCCCTGTATATTGCTCCACATTGATCTGGTACTGGTACTGCCTGTATATAGCTCCACATTGGTCTGGTACTGGTACTCCCTGTATATAGCTCCACATTGATCTGGTACTGGTACTGCCTGTATATAGCTCCACATTGATCTGGTACTGGCACTCCCTGTATATTGCTCCACATTGATCTGGTACTGCCTGTATATAGCTCCACATTGGTCTGGTACTGGTACTCCCTGTATATAGCTCCACATTGATCTGGTACTGGTACACCCTGTATATAGCTCCAAATTGATCTGGTACTGGTACTCCCTGTATATAGCTCCACATTGATCTGGTACTGGTACTCCCTGTATATAGCTCCACATTGATCTGGTACTGGTACTCCCTGTATATAGCTCCACATTGATCTGGTACTGGTGCTCTCTGTATATAGCTCCACATTGATCTGGTACTGGTGCTCCCTGTATATAGCTCCACATTGATCTGGTACTGGTACTGCCTGTATATAGCTCCACATTGATCTGGTACTGGTACTCCCTGTATATAGCTCCACATTGATCTGGTACTGGTACTCCCTGTATATAGCTCCACATTGATCTGGTACTGGTACTCCCTGTATATAGCTCCACATTGATCTGGTACTGGTACTCCCTGTATATAGCTCCACATTGATCTGGTACTGGTACTCCCTGTATATAGCTCCACATTGATCTGGTACTGGTGCTCCCTGTATATAGCTCCACATTGATCTGGTACTGGTGCTCCCTGTATATAGCTCCACATTGATCTGGTACTGGTGCTCCCTGTATATAGCTCCATACTTGTGTATTTTATTCCTTTTGTGTTACTATTTTTATTTCTATTAGAATGTTTTAATTGCATTCTTGGTAAGGGCTTGTAAGCAAGTATGTCATAGTAAAGTCTACATCTGCTGCATGTGAAAAATAAAATTTGATTTGATTATAATCATCTCAAATAACACATTAAGAAATCAGAGAGCTGTTGTGACAGGACTGGTGTGTGTGTGTGTGTGTGTGTGTGTGTGTGTGTGTGTGTGTGTGTGTGTGTGTGTGTGTGTGTGTGTGTGTGTGTGTGTGTGTGTGTGTGTGTGTGTGTGTGTGTGTGTGTGTGTGTGTGTGTGTGTGTGTGTGTGTGTGTGTGTGTGTGTGCGTGTGTGTGTGTCTGTGTGAGAGAGAGAGAGAAATGAGAGCAATATCAATCCATTCCCATTAGGGCCAGTTTGGGTGAGGGTGAGTGGGCCTCCCATCTTCCCCTTGCCTCGCCTCGTGCAGTGTCCAGATGTGGAGGGTTTCAGATCTGTGAGCTGGAACAGATGGCCTACTTTGACCCTGTGGGTTTGCCTTGGATTATGTGGTGGCACAGGACCAGCCTGTGGAGTGAGTGGGGGTGGGGTTTATGGGGGTAGTGTTGTGGGAAGATTCACATCTGCCAGGACTAAATGCTGCTGGACGGTGATGGGAGATGGGGAAACATGGGGGGTTATGCTTGCAGAATATACTATAGGGGAGACCTAGTGCGGTTATTACCATAGAGATGCTATAATTAATGTGTTGTATTTAATTATGTGATTATTACACTGTTTACTCTTATCTGTATGTCTCAGTCCTTGTATAACTAATTTAACCACATTATTTGAAACAATACACCAATCCATTTTCAACCTAACATCATTAAGTATCTTAGTAAGGGAACTATATCCTTTCCTGGTGAATCGACTACAGCCAAAGTAAGTAGGAAATCATTAAGATTTAGGTTTTGTGTGTGTGCATGCATGTGTGTGTGTGTATCTGTCTGTCTGTCTGTGTGTGTATATGTTATCTGATGAACTCTTGGGAACAGGCCAGCCAATTACACAAGGGGTTTGAAACACAGTGGGGCCTAGAACGAGAGTCATTGTAGATGATGACAGTAGAGATGGATGGATGGATGATAGGGGAATCATGGGAATCTAATGGATATGGTGTTAGTCCAGACGTAAATGTTGCCCTGGGATTAGAATTGGCACTTGGTCGCACAAGATTGCATTTCTGTAAACCTACTATAGAACAGCACAAACTGGACACTGTTTCCAGTGACAACGTTGCACAGGCCAACTTATTGCAGCATGTGGTAGGAGAATCAAATCAAACTTTTTGACTTTTTTGACTTTTTGAAACAATTTACAGTAAAATAAAAAAAAGGTTGCAAAAAATATAAAATGTTTTACATTTTCAATCATAAAAATATGGTAAAAGACAAAATGAAAACCTAAAAGAATGAAATTATACCAGTTATAGGCTATATTCTACAAGGGTGTCTTAAAACCTCAATGGACGGCACTGAGCTATCTTTTCCTCTTCCTCTTGACTCATTAAGATACAGCTCCTGGCAAACACACCCACTCCAAACACACCCACTCCAAATCCTACTTTGGACATCTACTTCGGCCAAAGATGAGTTTTGTCAACATAGTTTCCTAGTTATTTCAACTTAATTCATCAACATGACTGTGTTTCACTGTGGCAATTTGGTTGAATTAGTCAAATGTCATCAATTTAAACAGTTTATGGTCTATTGTAATTTATTTTCCCCATGGAATATGCCACAACTAGGCTACAATGTATCAGCCTAATGCCTGGAAATAAAAGCTCCTTAGTTTCTGACATTTTGAATGTTGGAAAGTTGTTTGGTATGCCAGGTGATTTGTAGATCAGACTGCAGCACCAATAACTGACGGACAAATTGCACCCCCTTGTGATGAAAGCTAGATAGCAGGATCACAGAATGAAACGCATCTCTATGGGAAAGCTACAGTAATACATTTTGGTCAACAGTTGAGCCATAAATGACATAATTACTATTTCTGAGGAAATTGAAATGGGCTCAAATGTTTAATTCTTGATGAATTTAGTGTCGCTCAAGCCCATAGTAAATATGAGACAATCCAAAAAATCTCAGATCAATTTCACTTCCAGGCACTAGGGGTCCTCAGTGGCTAGTGGTGCACGATGTCTCAAAACGTATTTGTTTTTATCACGTGACAGGAAAGTCCCCGTTGGAACGTTTGCCAAACAAGGAAGCAATCCTACAGCTAGCTTATGCCCGCGACTTTGCTGAAAGCTAGTGGGGGTGAAGTCCGAAACCAAATTTGAAGACGTTTATGATCACAGTTAGCTAGCTTCACGTCCTGTGGCTAACTTTACATTCAGCAAGGACTGTCTACTCGCTCTTGTCTTGCTGCTAATGCTATAAGATCCAACGAAGCTTGCCTGGCCAGTTTAGCTGGCTAGCTAGCATTCTTCTTGTCGACTAGTGTGTGTGCTGTCTGCATTCCTGTGTTGAGTTTTTGACAGCGGACTTTTCACTTCTTTTGTCTTTCGCCCTAACGGTGGGTGTCTGTCCTAGGTAGCTAGCAAGGGCATTGTCCACCCAGTCACTTTTCATGCTAGGCTTTTGAATAGAACGCTACGTAAGATAACTAGCCTAGCTAGGTGGTTAGCTAACGGCGCTTATCGACTGTCATTCTTTTCTCTTGAGTTGACACATCGCATCGGACTAGCTGTATCATGGGCTCAAACACATTAACAACTAGCTAGCTAACTAGCTAGCTTAAGGTAAGTTGTCTTCTAAAATCATTGGCAGCTGGGCTGGGAACTTTAGCCATAACTAGCTAGCTAACGTTATCTGATTTATCCAAGTAGTGACACAGTAGCTATCGTTATCAAAACAGAAACGACCTGTGATATCTGCTTAGAATCTAGTTTGGCGTTAGGGTTATTCCACTTCAAAAAACACAAGAGGATTTCGACACACACCATCTGATTGTTCTGAAATCGTTTCTGTTAGAATTGATTGCATTCAAATTGTCCATTTTAATTTATAGGACTCATATATTAATATTCAGTAAATATAGTACCCAACATCCGATTTGGACCAAACTGTTTTCTAACAATCGGTTAGGCATGAGGAATCCAAATGAATAGTCAAACGTCACCCACGGACACCCCACATTAATCCCACCCCAACAACCAATATATTGTAACAGTTCTGTGTCTGTAGTAGTATGGAGGTGCGGCTCTGAGTATTGTATCTTCAACCTATGTAATGAATTCCCAGTTCATTTGGTGATGTTTTCCCCTGTTTAGAAAAAATGGTAATGGAAATTATGTTTATGTCCCATCCTACATCCTGATATTACCAGGTTCTGATTAATAGATGGTGCTGTTAATGCTATTAGGTGAACAGTTTGAAAGAACCACCCCTCTCAATGCTAACAGGGTAGTACACAATTACATTGGTTTCCTAACCCTGTAAGCAGTCTATTGACATTGTATGACAGCAACTCATGCTTTAGTTTTGTTCGCCACTGTTCCAAATGCAAACATTTTAGCATTTGTGGCACAAATCCAATGCAATTCAATGGTACCTATATTAGTTTTTTCACACTTAATGTTCAAATCATCCTAAAGTATCTGAAAATGGATTAAGGCCATAATGCTACTTATAGATTTGGATATGAATTTAGAAAATTGTAATATAGGTACCATTGACATGCATTGGATTAGTTACAAATTATAAAACGTTTGCATTTAAAACATTGGCCAGGTAAACAAAACCAAAGCATGGGTTGCTGTCATACCTTGTCCATAGACTGCTTAAACTATTATGTAAAAAAAAATGATCACCTAATAGCAGGAACCATCTTGTTTTTAGAACTTGGTATTATCAGGATGCAGGATATGACATAAACCTAACAACTTCAATGACACATTTCTCTGATGAAGAAACAATACTCAGAGCCACAGCTCCATACTACTTGTCAGACATAGATAACTAATACTGTATACTCGTGGTTGGGATTGGCTGGGGTGTGTGGGGTCCATGGGTGGATTTTGACAATTCATTTGGATTCTTCATGTCTTACTCACTGTTAGAAACAGTTTGGTCCAAATTGGATGTTGGGTACTGTATTTACTGAATATTATATGAATCCTATACAAATGGCACATTTGGGTGCAATCCATTAGCTTACTTTCTCAGATAAAATCAGAAACAATTTCAGAACAATCTGAGATGGTGGGTGGCCTGGCTTGCTGAAATGACATTGAATGGCCCATTAGCTTGGCATTTGTGTGGAGTTAACTCTAAAATTAATACCAAACTTGAGTCAATGTTTTGGAAAGTTGGTAGCATGCTAGTTGGCTAGCTAGTGTTAGAGGGCCTAGCTAGTTAGCTACTGTCAGCTTTAGTATCTAGGCTAGCTGTCAGGGAAACTGCCATCGTATGACCATTGTGAAGAACACCATCAGGTGTTAAGATTGCATTGCAACATAACTTTGTTCTAAATAATGTGTGTTGCCACTTACCAGTTCACTATAGAATGAGGCCTCAAGCCATGCTGCTTTAATGTTTGGTTGTCTTTACCTTTTTTTTTTACTAGATTTCATGTTATTCTGGAGAGGCTGCCACTCCAACATTCCAGACCTTTTCATCCAAGATTTCCCCCCACACCTTCCCCACAAAGCCCCACTCCCTCTCCCTGACCCCTCATAATGTTGGAGGGACTTGTTGCCTGGGTACTCAACACATACCTAGGCAAATATGTCAGCAACCTAAATACAGACCAGCTCTCCATCGCCCTCCTCAAAGGTACTCTGTCTGTCTGTCTGTCTGTCTGTCCGTCCCTTCCGCCTCAGGGTGTCCACCATCAGTTTCTATGATGACATCATCCTCGCTCTTACCCTCATTTGAATTTGACAGCTCTTCAACATGCTATGCTACCAGAATCCCTGCAGTATACAATATAGCACAATAAATATCATAATGTATCATGTATTTACTGTAGCTGTAGCACTGTATCTGAAACCCTTGTCTTCCTAGGGGCGGTGGAGCTGGAGAACCTTCCCTTAAGGAAAGATGCCCTCCGAGAGTTTGATCTGCCCTTTGAGGTCAAAGCAGGTGAGTGATCCATCAAAAAGCCTGACTGATACAAGGTTATCAATCAAAACATTCACAAGAACTATATAAAAACATATATAATTAAACTCAATATGCCCAATATGAGTTATTATGAGTTGAGCAAAAGATTGGCCTAATTTCTGGGCACTCACCACACTTATCTCCAGTCCTTGCTGATCAATACTGCTTGTTTGACCTTTTGTTCACTAAAAGAACGTCAACAAACAATCAGTGTTATTTAGTCAGGTAACAAGCATGCACCCTTAACGGCAAAGGAAATAAATGGTTCAACATGCCTTTCTTTCAACCAAACCAGTGATTGGTTTAATTGTTAAGACTAGCTGGATGATAAGTGGCTGTGTAGTCAGTGCAGCACAGTGATTAGTATGACAACAGTCTACAGTTCTTACACATACAATAATAAATACACAACAGCAACACAATGCATTTCACAAAAGTCCCATTTCAGGTTGAGCAATGTTCATTTAGTCACTTCGAATGAATGTTCTCAGCTTTTATGTGGTTTATCTTCATTATTTGATCTGAAGTTAGTATATTGATAAGGAGAAGTGGCACCATTTGTTATCTTCAGTAACTTATTTACAAAGATAAATCAAGACACAATACACAGAGCACTATGAGTACTGTAGTACTTCATGCTACACCCTGCTTTCACTCTCCAGGCTTCATTGGGAAGATCACACTCCAGATCCCATTCTACCGACCCCACAGTGACCCCTGGGTCATCTCCATGTCCCAGCTCAACCTCATCATCGGCCCGGTCCGACCCCAGGAGTATGACAAGGAGTCAGAGAGGGAGGCCGAGCTCGAACGCAAGAAACAGCTGCTCAAGGCATTAGAGGACAAGTGGAAGGTGTGTGGGAACGGTGCCAAGAATCCTGGAATCAGGCTCTACTGTATTCTTATCTGTAGACTGTGTATGTATGCAGTATACACTGAGTATACAAAACATTATGAACACCTGCATTTTCCCTGACATAGACTGACCATGTGAATCCAGGTGAAAGCTATGATCTCTTATTGATGTCACTTGTTAAATCCACTTCAATCACTTTAGAATAAGGGGAGGAGACGGGTTAAATAATATTTTTTTAAGCTTTGAGACAATTAAGACATGGATTGTGTATGTGTGCCATTCAGAGGGTGAATGTGCAAGACAAAATATTTAAGTGCTTTTGAACAGGGTATGGTAGTAGGTGCCAGGCGCACCGGTTTTTGTCAAGAACTGCAATGCTGCTGGGTTTTTCACGCTCAACAGTGTCCCGTGTGTATCAAGAACAGTCCAGCAGCCAACTTGACACAGCTGTGGGAAGCATTGGAGTCAACATGGGCCAGCATCCCTGTGGAATGCTTTCGACGACTTGTGGAGTCCATGCCCAGAGGAATTTAAGCTGTTCTGAGGGATATGGTGGGGGGGTGCTCCAACGCAATATTAGGAAGGCGTTAATAATGTTTTGTAAACTCAGTTTTTGTATGTAGACAGTTGCATTACTGCACTTAAAAGACTAATGCATCGTGACCTGTGTTTTATCTTATAAATGTGATTATTGATTGCATGTAATCAATATTGCCTTACTTTTGGAATCATTGTATTATGCCATTGCAGTGAAGAGTGGATTGCTACCTACTTTTGCTGTGAAATCATATGTATCCAAGAGGTCCACCAAGCCGCAGTTTACATATGATTGTGATATGTACAGTATCTTCAGCATTGTAATGATAGGGTCATGTTGCTCATTAGACAAATAGTCGATGTCTTGATTGATGTACCTTTCCCTCAGAGCGAGTGTGAACAGAAAGGAGAGTCCTACTGGTACTCTGTCACTGCCTCTGTAGTCACCAGGATCGTGGAGAACATCGAGGTAAAATATCACATTCCTTTGGGACATGTCATTGCAATCCACTTGACTTGTGTTAGAATCAGAACTGACTTTTCCCTTTGGGGTACCTCTTCAGCTAAAGATACAAGATGTCCACTTGCGATTTGAGGATGACTTGACCAACCCAGGGAAGCCATTTTGCTTTGGTGTCTGCATCAACAACGTATCTGCACAGAACTCTTCAATAGAACCGGTAAGTTACATGTACGCGTCAGACATCGCTTGCCATATCAAGTGGGTATTGGCTGCTCGATCTAACAGTGAGTGTGTTCCTCCTTCTTTACAGGCACAAAGGCTCATGCGGCAAAAGCAACTGGAGATTAAAGAATTCAGCGTCTATTGGGACACAGTGTCTAGCATGTTGGGAGATCTCCCCGCCGTCGAGATTCAGGAGGCCATGACCAAGTGCATGCAGAGCCGAGAGCACCAGTATATCTTTGAGCCGGTGTGTGCCTCGGTGCTGCTGAGGAGGAATGCCTCCAAGGAGCCTCTGAGGTCTCGCAACGTGCCCCGCATCGAGGGCCAGGTTCAGCTGAAGCCTCTATCCCTACGACTGTCACAGGTGCAGTACCAGCAGATCATGGCCTTCCTCAAAGAGCTGGACCGCAGGGAAAGGGAGATGATGTTCCGCCAGTGGAGACCCAAAGTCCCTGTCATCGGAAACTGCCGGCATTGGTGGATGTTTGCCATCCAGGCCAACCTGAGTGAGATTCGAGAGCAGAGGCGGAGGGGGAACTGGGAGTTTGCCCTGCAGAGGGCACGGGACGCCCAGCTTTACACCAACCTCTACTTCCAGAGGCTTAAAGGAGCCCCCCTCACCCCCCCGGAGGAGTGTGAATTGCAGAGAGTGGAGGACGAGCAGAATCTGGAGGAGTTGCAGAGCCTTAGGGGAGTTGTCCACGACTGCTTTCGCAAACAGGAGGAAATCGCAGAGAGTGTGAGAGAACCTATCGCTGAGAGCCCACCACCCTGTTCTCCCACAGGGATCTCCATCCCCAAGAGTGGCAGCTCTGGCATGATCCAGTACCTGCAGTCTTGGTTCCCTGGCTGGGGCGGCTGGTATGGAGCGTACCCTGAGACGGGCCCTGATGAGCTCCTACCAGGCCCTGGCACCTGGGACATGCTGGGTAAGCACTAACGGGCAAATTCTAACTTTCACTTAGGCATGCATTGATGTCAATGGGAGACTGAACATTTTAAGTTGAAGTTAGGATTCAACCCTGAGAGCTTTTCTCCCGGATCGTTGAACCAAATAATTGTATGTATGTTGCCATTGAGTGAGTATAGTCAAAATAATGGGATAGCCCTTTAATACTAAAGAGACAGCAAATGCTATGTTGGAATGTAGTACAGATGCAGTCTGTGTCTTTTAAGTACCTCACACTCAGTTGAAAATGGTTGCTTTTCCCCCCTTGCCTATTCCCTATACATTTGTATCCCACTGTAAGGGGCAAAAAGTCACAGTGCCATATGTCTCACAGTCGGTACCAACCTAATCAACCAGATCGTGTCCCTCTCTGTCACCTGTACAGAGGAGGACCTGTTTGACCCTCTGGAGGACTCTCAGACCCTCAACACCTTCACCAGGAGAGACCACCTGTTTGCCCGGCTAGAGTTCCAGCTAGAGAAGGGAGCCGTCACCCTCTTCCACCAAGACAAGAGGGGAGCTGAGAGCGGTGTCATCGAGCTGAAGTTCTCAGGTACAGCATGGTGTCCAAAATGGCACCCGATTTCTTATATATAGCACACTTCTTTTGGCCAGAGTCATAGGGGAATAGTGTGCCATTTCGGCTGCAGATTTACTTTATAGTAGACTCCTCTCCCAAATACTGATATTTGTTTGAGAACATAAGTTGATTGACAATGCATGCTCATATGGGTAGTGGGTGCGGTGTGATGATGATTGATGGTTTGCCCTGAGCAATGCTGTAACAGTGTCTCCTTTCCTCAGAGGTGAAGGTGGGAGTGGAGTCTCTGCCCCGCTCGGAGTCATCTCTTCTATCTGTCAAGCTGGGGGGCTTATTCCTCAGAGACCTCACCACCCAGGGCACCATCTTCCCCTTCCTTGTTTCCCCCAAATCGGTGAGGAAGCAGCAGGCCCATTTGAGTTAAACATGTGAATAGATTGAACCTGTGCTATATGTACAGAATATTAATCTGTCATTGTTATCTTCCTAAAAGGACCAGGTTGTGGTTGCCATAAACCAGCCTTTTGGCCAGCCTAGCGGTGCTGAAACCAGCAGCTCAGGTGAGTGTTTAAGTTTACAAGAAGATTGCAAAATGCATTAATCACTTGTTAAATTCATTAATAATGTTATTTCATGAAATGGAATATAAATGCAATAAATGTTGATTTTCTTTTGGCCAGTCCCTAGCTCAGAGTCATCGGCGTCCCCTGTGTTTGAGATGATATACGAGCGCAACCCGGTCAGGTGTAAATTTGAGCGGAGACTGGAGGTAAACACTAGCCCTCTGAACATCGTCTACAACCCTCAGGCCATTAAGAAAGTCACCGAGTTCTTCTACAAAGGAAGAGTCCACACCTCAGGTAAGATATAGATGGAGATATATATAGATATCTGTGTGTGTGTGTGGCATACATGCATACATACATACAGTTGAAGTTGGAAGTTTACATACACCTTAGCCAAATACATTTAAACTCAGTTTTTCACAATTCCTGACATTTAATCCTAGTAAAAATTCCCTGTTTTAGGTCCGTTACGATCCCCACTTTATTTTAAGAATGTGAAATGTAAGAATAATAGTGTAGAGAATTATTTATTTCAGCTTTTATTTCTTTCATCACATTCCCAGTGGGTCAGAAGTTTACAATCACTCAATTAGTATTTGGTAGCATTGCCATTAAATTGTTTAACTTGGGTCAAACGTTTTGGGTAGCCTTCCACACCATCCCAACCGTGAAGCACAGGGGTGGTAGCATCATGTTTTGGGGGTGCTTTGCGCAGGAGGGACTAAAAGGTTTTAAAATCTATATTCTGGTCTGTTTGTCAGGTTTTGGGTACCAGTCGGAGCTGGAGGTGAGAGTGGCGGAAGCTGCCAGGAGGCAGTACAACAAGCTCAAGATACAGACCAAGGCGGAGATCAGACAAACCCTCGACCAGCTGCTAGTGGGGGAGTTCATTGTAATAACTTTTGACTTCTTTCCTCTCACACCAGGTGTCATTCTAATGTTGTAGTTGAACTGTGAAGTTGATGATATGATCATTGATCACATAATTGATGATAAATGGTTATTGTGTATTGGAAGAATAATTCCCCCCTTTTTTAAGTGTCTGTAATTGGTATATACTAATGTTGTTGTGTGACTTTGTACTTTTGCTCTGTTTGTCATTACAGGAGAACAGTAAGCGCTGGACTATGAAGTTGGATATCTGTGCCCCCCAGGTGATCTTCCCAGATGACTTCCAGTCACAGGACCCCATGTTAGTGGTGGTTGACCTGGGACGGATTCTCCTCACTAACTCGCAAGGTAAAATTAGCTCACATCTTCGCACAACACATTTGACTAAGCTGATTCTTTCAAAGGTGGACTCAGCACAGTCTGCAGTCTTGTAAAATGGTTGGTAAGCAATAAGCAGGAAGTTCTTTCTGTAATTTTTCTTCGTCTATATTGTATTAAAGATATTCTGTTTAAAATCTACGTTTTATTTTCTCTTTAAAGATGACACTAAAACAAAGTCGAAGACCACTCAGCTGGAGGGGGAGGAGTATAACAGTGATGAAGAGTACCAGACTCCGCTGGCCACACCCCCAAATTCTCCGCCCCCTGAAATGGAGACAGAGTTCAAAGACCAGAACAAGTACCCCCAGCTCGCAAGCCTTAAATCCCCCGAGGGGGTCCAGGCCTTTAGCAGAAACCTCTACGAGAAGTACTCTCTGTCCTTCAAGGACCTGCAGATCATGGTGGGACGCTACAAAGACAACTGGAAGCACCTGCAGGAGAGCGAGGTGGGGCCCACCCACGTGGTTGAGAAGTTTAACGTGCTGCTGGAGCTGGAGCAGAGGCTGCGCTACACCTCAGACCCCCAGCTCCCTGGGGCTGTGCTTTCTGGGACTCTGCCAGATCTTAAGGTCCACATCAACCTGGAGAAGATGACCGCCCTCAGGAGCTGCCTGACCCGACTGGGCAGCCCCGCTGAGGAGGACGAAGGCCAGGAGAAAGCAGAGAGCGTCAAGACGCCTGACCCTTCCAACCTGCGCCATGAGAAGATCTTCCAGAGGGAGGACAGCCAGTGGAAGCTCCAGGGCTCAGCCAAGAACCTTACCCAGAGCGTGATGACACTGGAGCAGCACACGAGGGAGGTCCTGGTGGAGTCACGCCTCCTCCTGGCTGAGTTCAACATCAACTACATGCAGCTGGGCGTGGAGAGCAACGGACGATACATCTCTGTCCTTAAGGTCTTCGGCACCAATGCCCATTTTGTGAAGCGGCCTTACGACGCAGAGGTGTCCCTCACCGTCCATGGCCTGCTGCTGGTGGACACACTACAGACCTACGGCTCCGACTTTGACCTCCTGGTGGCCTCCCACAAGCACCTGAGCTTCGATGTGCCTACGGGCAGCCTCCGAGAGAGCCAGCCCTCCTCCCCTGCCGGGCCCGAAGGGATGTCGCCCGAGCACCCTGCCCTCCACCGAGACTCCTCCTCTGGGTTACTCTTCGACAGATTCTCCCCGTTCAGCTCCTTCCTCAGAGACCAGGAGGCCCTCATCAAATTGGAGTACCAGTTTGTCAGCTCGGACTGCCCCTCCATGAACCTGGACAGCTCCCTCCAGGTGACCACCATGCAGGTCAACAACCTGGACATCATCCTCAACCCGGAGACCATGGTGGAGCTGCTCAAGTTCCTCCAGAAGTCTTTCCCCAAGGAGGAGAGCCCCTTGGCCCAGCAGCCATCGCCCCTTCCGGCAGGCCAGGGTCAGGAGGGTCAGGAGGAGACCTACCAGTCCACCTACGACCAGAACAAGGAGCTGACTGTGGAGATCCACAGGCTGAACCTGCTGCTGCTGAGGACTGTGGCCACTGGCAGCGTACTGGGCGGAGAGAAGAAAGGCTTGAAGATTGCCACGGCCAGTGTCAACGGCACCAAGGTCAACGTGTCCATGGGCAGCCGGCTGGATGTCAACGGCTCGCTGGGCTCTATCCAGCTAGTGGACTTGACCCAGGAGGGCGGCCGGAGCCAGTTTGTGGTCAGCATTGGCAACGTAGAAGACGACCCCTCGGCAGCAGGAGGCGTAGCCTTCTTCTGCGGCCCTGAAGGAGCCCCCTCAGAGGCGTTGAACTTCCGTCTTCTGGAGCGCTCCCAGGGGGAGTGCTCGTTGACACTGCAGATGGCCTCGCTGCACTACAACCACTCCGCCAAGTTCCTGAAGGAGCTGAGCCTCTCGGCCAATGAGCTGGAGGATAACTTCCGCTCCATGCTCAAGACAGCCGCCACCAAGGTGTCCACGGTGCTGGCAACCAAGACGGCCGAGTACAGCGGCATGGTCTCCCTGTTTGAGACGCCGTCGCGGCGCTCCAGGACCCAGAGCCAGAGCAACTGGAGCAACTACCCGTTTGAGGATGAAGAGGATTTGAGCGCGCAGGAGGAAGAACCCACCATAGACTCGTTTATGGTCAAGCTGATCCTCAATGTCAGCATCGAGTCACCAGTCGTGTCCATTCCCCGTAAACCTGGTCACCCCGAGCTCCTGGTGGGTCACCTGGGGAGTATCACCATCCAGAACTTTGTTGCCGGGCAGGACTCGGAAGGGGAGAGACTACAGGTGCTAGTGAAGGATATTCGGCTCTACTCACTCAATACCAGTCACCTTGTGTTGAGGAAGGTAGCTAGAACTGACAGCAGTTCCTCTAACCAATCGCCTTCTCACAACGGATATATCAATCAGGACGAGCCACAGTTTACTCGCCATGACTTCTTTGAATATCTGAGTCGGGGAAAAGGTGAGGAGAAATTATTAGAATGGGAAAGGAAGAGTTTCCCCACCATTTCCTTTCAATTGTTTTGCTATATTTAGAGTTACTGTAATACAGCAATACAGTGTTGGGTTGTTATGATAACTCCCACTTTTCTCTCTCTCTCAGCCTTCCATATTCTGAAGGACACCACCATTCAGTTCACCCTGGAGAAAGTTCCTCCCATTGATGAGGATACCCAGTTCACCTTTCTAACCACAGACGAGCCCTATAACAGCACAGGGTTACTTCGGGTGGAGGGCAAGTTTGTCAACGCAGTGCAGGTATACTTTGCTCAATTTTGTGACTTACTGCTCATCTCAAATGCATTTTCTTTGCGTCTATGACTGAATCAAATGACCTGAATAGAATTAAATGTTAATATATTTTATGTTGTGCTTTCTATTGCAATGAGGGTAGAGGTTTGCAAATGCATGCAAATGTTTACTGTCTATTTCGTTTTTAGATGATGTTTTGACTTTGTGCTCTCAGGTGTTCCTGGCCAAGCCTGTGTATGAGCAGGTTCTACAGACACTGGATAACCTTACCCTCACTGAGCCCCAGAGAGTAACGCCCAGCCAGCCTCCCACCCCGCCTCCCCCCACCCCCTCCTCCACCAAACCCCACCGCTTCCCAGATCCCCAGGGTGGGCTCTTTGCCCGGGACCCCCCGCTCATCGGCCTCTCCTACGCCTCCCTGTCCAACTCGCTGTCGTCCCCCAAGCCCCTGCAATCCCACAGTCCCCCAATGCAGACGCTGTCCTTCACCCAGGTGAGGGCCACCTTCAGGGTGGCAGAGCTCCAGGTGCAGCTGAGTGCTGACCTCAGCCAGGGTTCCCAGGGGCTGGTCAGCCTGCGCTTCCAGGACCTGGAGGGAGACTTCACCAAAGACCACCCCAACTGCCTGTCTGTCCAGCTCACGTTGCGCTCCCTCCTCATGGAGGACCTCCTGGAGCAGAACCCTGAGTCCAAGTACAAGCACCTAATGGTTTCCAGGGGTGCTCCCAAGCCCTCCACATTCAGCCCCAAGGAATACCTGTCCCAGTCGTGCCCATCGGCCTCCAACGCCCTCTACCCTGAGATGCCCCGCTCACTGCCCGCCCACATGGAGGAGGCCCAGAACGTCTTCCAGCTGTACCAGAGACACCCCAGCACCCCGTCGGCCGCCAGCCGTAAGAGCGGACCCAAGAAGGACCCTGCCTGCCCCAGCACCCCACCACCCTCCCCCACCCGCAATACCCCTTCGCCCCACCCTCCGCCCTCCGACTTTGACGAGTCTCTTGTTCACATCAACTTGCTGCTGGTGGACCCACGCCACCCAGAGTTCCAGAGCCGATACGGTGGCGTGGGGCGGAGCATCGATGTGGACTTCAACTGTCTGGATGTGCTGATCACGCTGCAAACATGGGTGGTCATCCTGGACTTCTTCGGGATCGGCTCCACGGCCAACAACCACGCAGTCAAGGTGCCCTCGGCCTTCCCCCAGCAGCCCATGCCGGGACATCCTCTGTTCCAGCCTGGGAACCCACACGAGCTGGGGGACATGTACCCAGACCTCACCCAGGAGGAAGTTGCTGAGGTGGTCAACACTAAACTGGATCTCAAGGTACAGTACTCACAGCAGCAGCATTGAAGACGCATCGACATGGCTTTTCGGTGATGTAGTGAGAGTTACAAGGAATCTAAATAAATATAGGTACAATGGTGAGCATGAATACATTTCCTCAATGTATTTAACACCATGTTTTCCTCCTCAGGTCCATGCGCTTGCTCTTGTGCTAAACAAGAAAACCAATGAGCTTGCTAAAGCTAGCGTCTCCAAACTGTCTGCCCACTGGGAAATGATTGGTAGGTAATCAACTTAATCAGTTAAATCATAGCAATTGAAAAAAGGATTGTATGAATATAATACAATATCAATCATGGTACATTCATATGAAGTATTTAAATTATGGTGTGTTGTATCACACTGTTCAAGAACAATGAGTTTGCATCTCATGCAGTGTGATGTCATATCCTTTATTTCAGATGGCGACATAGCATTGCAGGGTAGTCTTGGAAGCCTGTCTCTGAGTGACCTGACCCCACATGGTGACGTCTACAGGGAGCGCTTCACCACGCGAGGCGGAGAGGCCCTTGTCTTCAACATACACAAGTAGGCTAGATGTTCTTTATACAGGAATCACTTCCCTACAGCTACGTTAGCTTGACAGCTAGCTCTGGTGCATAAAACAACCTGTAGGTGGTCCTCGACAAAGAAAACAAATTATAGATCTTTATTTTCTCATTGTTTTAACACTGCGTCTCACTGACTGGTGGTGTCTCTACAGATACGGGGATCCTGACCCCTGGCTTGAGCGGGAGTGTGACATGAAGGTGTCTCTGCAGATGGCCTCGGTGCAGTATGTCCACACGCAGCGCTTCCAGGCCGAGGTGGTGGCCTTCATTCAGCACTTTACTCAGCTGCAGGATGTCCTGGGCCGGCAGAGAGCCGCAATGGAGGGCCAGGCTGTGAGTACGGCTTTCGGGTCCACTCTGCTTTTCAGTTTTAAGCTGTAGTGTTCCTCACCGCTGTGTCCGCGATCCACTACTATTGTCATTATATATGCTACCTCTTGGTGATGTTATTTTGAAAACATTGTCAACTTTCACTGCTACTTAGACCATACACATTTCGATGAAACATAGCTAATTGAACTGTAGCGTCTACCCTGGCGTTATGGTATTCCGTTGTACTCCCTGCCAACTAAGATGGCTGCGGGTTGCCCAGGGAGTTGTCACCTACCGTCACCCTCAGGTTGACCTTGGGTCACCTCAAGACAGTGTGGCCGTCTCTGTTGCGATCAGACTGGACACTGAGCACCATGTCTGGCCTGCTTGTTAAATCCCAACTGACATATGGCACAGGGCACTGTTTTGGACCAGCACACCAGGAGGCATCCAATCTCCCAGTCCCAGTTTTGTAATTTATGTGCCTCAATTTGTAACATGTATTTTAGATTCAAATTATCTGAAGAAACAATTTATACTTTTTTTTCTTAAAGATTCAATTGTAATTAATGTAATGAATATTTGGATTGTCCTTTAGCACTTTTACACCTGGTCAGCAGAGACCAGTCTGTAGTATTCAGTCCCCTATCTATTTGATCCTAGGCAAATACCAGTCTACCTTAATGTCATTAGCAGAAGCTAAAAAAAGACAACCACCCTTATCCC
Organism: Salmo salar; assembly: GCF_965601325.2. Taxonomy (NCBI): domain Eukaryota; kingdom Metazoa; phylum Chordata; class Actinopteri; order Salmoniformes; family Salmonidae; genus Salmo; species Salmo salar. The sequence continues at coordinate 30,592,282 of NC_138303.1, read as the reverse complement.
TGCCTCTTTCCCCACAGGTTCGTGAGCGACCTCAGCGGGCATCCCGTGTGCTGCTAGACATCGAGGCGGGTGCCCCCGTGCTGCTCATCCCCGAGAGCTCGCGCTCGCCGCGCCTCATTGTTGCCAACCTGGGCCAGCTGCGCGTCCATAACTCTTTCCTGCCGGCTGGAACCCATGGTACCTTCTCACTCAGAGACAAGGTAGAGAAACTTACCATGGCCCATACCTTTTTCCCCTCTCTGGTGAGTCCTCATAGCGTGTCTACCGGTCGTCCACATCCCTCCTACTGGACTAATATGGTCGTATTTATGAAGCATTTTACATTACTAGATGTTTTCTTATGACTAATGTGATGCAGTGATTTATAACATTTTATAGGACTATATGATACCTGTTTTAAATGGCAAAACCCTAAATCCTAAATTGTCATCATCATTGTTTGGATGCAGAATAGTCAACCACAGACATTCTCCAGTAACAATGCTCATTAGCAAGGGTTGCTTTTTTGATGCCACTTTTCTTTATCCCCCATCAGACTTTGAATGAGGTATGATGTTCACATTGTATATTCAGTATTTGTGGTACAATACGTACTTGCATTTCTGTTGTGTGCTCCAGCCTGATGTCTCTTTACTAGTGACATTCAAATGGAAAATGCTTTATGAATACAGTCCTCTCTGAGTTTTCAATTGAGCATGAGACTGTGGCCACTAGATACTAGCACTGTATGAGGAAATAGTTTGTATATTTAACTCATACTAACTTTAGTTTTTTCTTAACTCTAAAAGTAATGACTGCTTCAGGTGGAGTTTGTGGTAGCATACAGTGTTTCATCACCATTTTGTCTTTTGTTTTGTGAAGAATTTGATATTGCATGCTAATTCGTACAAGGACCCTTCCCACTACAAGGTACAAGGGCATGTTTTTGGTGTGCTGCTTGGTTTGAGGTGTGAACCGTCTGCCCTCTATCTCAGAGGGTTGTTCTGTGGACTTTCAGGGTTAACAGTCTTTGTGTGTTTTCTTTCCTGAACCACTTGAATCAATTGCCTGGGTGTTTTTGGATTTTTTTTTACATATTTGTATATTTATTCGGTGTTTTCCTGGTCATTTACTTAAATGGGCAATCAGCAGATGCTACATACATTTTTGGACTTAAAGTATAAATGTAATTCTATGTACACATTGAGTCTTGAAGAATACGTCATTAGCTTAGTTCAACTGTCGTACCCCATTAGAACCCAAAATATACGTTTTTAAATAAAGTAAATGTTTGTAAATAAAGTAAATGTAAAAAAAAAAAAAAACACTATATAGCCTCAAACCACGGCTAAAACTATAATTGTGATATCATGGATGGTCAGTCCTTGCATCCATAGCTCTATGAATTTGCATTTATCCAGCCCCATCACTCAGCTTTTTATCGAAACAGGGCCAGGGAGAATGCTTTGTTATTGTTTCAACTGCTGATTGCCACTTTAAAGTGATTTTTCAAATTCACTGTTTAGGCTGGGAAGAGCAATTGCAGCAGTTCTTTCCGACACTATGATAGAGGAACATTAGCTAAGTTGTCATGCTAATTAGGTTTTGTCAGATGTGAAATAATAAGAGAACGTTAATGTCAATGGTTCTTCCAGATGTTAGTGTTCGTTCATTAAGCAGTTCATCACTTGGCTAATCTTTCATCTTGCTTCCTAAGGATCGCGTGAGGGACAGCCATTCACAGACTGGACCAGCAACGATTAGTGAGGAGGAGGAGGAGTCAACTGAGAAGCCCAAAACCTCCTCCACCCCCGCGTCCTTTGGTTTCACCCTGGGAAGGCCCCAGGCCCAGCCCGCTGCTGGGAGGATCCCTGGCGAGGACGACCCACCATTCATCCTGGGTGAGCCCAGTGACCACTAAGCGTTATTTAAATGTTGTGTGAAGATGTCACGCTAATAATGAAGATGAATATTAGTAGTCTTCTACTTCTTCACAGTCTCAAACTCATATATTCTCTGCAAATGTGTATGAATCGTTGTACTTCTCAATCAATAAATAAATACTTGAAATGAATAGTCAGAATAAGTTTCTTGATGTTGTGTGTGTGTGTGTTCCCAGAGGATCATGTGTGTCTGCTGGACTGCATAGCCTTGGACCTTCAGGAGATGGACATCTTTGCTGCGGAGCGTCTGCCCTGCCAGCCGTGGGACAGCGCCGCAGGGAAGCAGCCCGACTCAGACCTGGTCTTCCCCTCCTACTCGGTCCGCCGCACCGCCGCATCTCTGCTCAAGGAGCGCTGCCACCTCAAACTTAAAGTGGAGCGCAACCTGGATAGGTGAGCCTAATGTGAAAGACGGTCACTAATAGACATTGTTGGGCTTGCTTCAGCAACAACACTACTGTTCTCTTGTTTACATAATTGTTACCCACTGGGCAAAACCAGTCATTTCAGCCATTTTTGTCTGCTGGGTAATGGATCTCTCAATGAGTTAAACTGACTGTCTTTGTTGTATGTGTTTGTATGTTGCTGGTAACTATTGATTAATAATAGTTGTTCCTGTGTGCTGATGACTTTTCCAAGTGGGACAAAAAAAGATAGTATTGTTTGGTTGATTTGACTGAATTATTGATTGATTGACTAGTGCGCTGAGCCATATGGTACCAGACATGTCCATCCACGGCAGCCTGTCCTCGGTACACTGCTCCCTGGACCTGGAGCGCTACCAGCTGATCCGAGGCCTGCTGGACAACAACCTAGGAGAGCCTGTTGAGGAGTTCCTCCGCCCGTACAACCTGCAGGACCCCAGCAACTATGTGAGTGTGTACACACACACACACACACACACACGTACGCATACACATACTCTCTGCACTGTGGCTGACTGCCAATTCTAGACTTTTAATTGACTAACAATGTTCTTCTGAGAGGGATTCTTCTGAGTGACTCCATGTGTGTCCCCAGACGGTGTTGAGTGGTGATGTGTACACCAGCCTGTCCGTCCTGGTGGACATGATGAACGTCAGCCTGGAGTTGCTGGACAGCCCCAACGCCACGGGACAGAAACCATGCTCACTAGCCAGGTTGGTATTAACGCTTCGTTTTGAGCACGAGGAGATATCAAATGTTTTCTGTGTTTTTACTTTTGCCAATTTGGTTTGGGTCAATTTCAATTCAGGAAGTAAACGGACAATCCAAATCCGGTGTTCCTCACTGAAGCGCTCCTCTCCTTATCTGCAGGTTTGATTTCATGAAGTCTAAGCTGTTGTTTGAGAGTTTCTCTAACGGCTCCAAGTCGGTGAATCTGGTGTCTCACTCCCTCTTGGCATATGACACCCGTTACACCGGGCCTGGCATGGACGTAGGCAGCAGTGCCAGGGGCAAGCACAATGTCTTCGACTGCATCCTGCAACCCTCCAAGACGGGCACCAACCGGGCCACACTCCAGCTGGAGCTGCATTACAGGTACATGTCTGCGGATAACATTTCGAAGTGGTAACATGTATGCAGAAAATAACGGGTCCAAGCACAGAGTCTTGTGAAATGCCAAATACAAAGTCTGTGCCTGTATTGGCAAATCTAAAATGGATATATACGTAGGGTAATACATAGGTAATAAGGTGCCATTTTGGACACGGTCATGGCCCTTTAAAAGCCCTGCTTGGTCAATCCGACGTCTGCATTGGCCGTACAGCATTTACTGTGATACGGCCTCTGCAGAAGTCAGGACATTCATACTTCTTGCGCTTCGCGGAGCAGCACAGCGCTTGTGAAGGAAGTTGTCAAGGAAATTAAATTGTGTTTATATTGGATCTTCCACCCTCTCCTACCGTCAACCAATCATGTCAATATGGAGCTATACGGAGCCCTCCGCATTGTTCCAACATTTTTAGAGGGGAACGTCGATGTGGTACGGAGCTCAATTTGGCCTCAGCGTGCCTCCTAAGGCGCCTCGATTGCGTCACACCATCCATGCGGCACCTCCGACCACATTTTCGGATCAAGCATGAATTGGCTCTTAAGCCTGACGCAGACAGACAGGCAGACCCACACTTACTAATCATTATCTTCTCCTTTCTCTCCTGTCAGGTCCACCAGAGACTCGTCCTGTTTCACCATTGTCCTCAACAACCTGCGTGTTTTCCTCATCTTTGATTGGCTCCAGCTGGTTCGGGACTTTCTGCGCATGCCCACTGAGAAGGGGGCAGATGGCGCGCCTCGCCAGCGCTGGCCCAGCGGCAACAGTGACACAGAGACCACAGGTGCCGTTATGCCCAAGACAGTCAAGAGCGGCGTGGTCACCAAGAGGTCCACTGTGCCCGTCATACAGGATCGGTACCTGGAAGTCAAGGTCAACGTGACAGGTGAGGAGCTACAGCAGGCAGACTCCCCTGCCGTAAGTCTCTGTTGTACAATAGAGATTCAGATATTGGCAAGCACAGATATCATTTGAATTGTCTCTCATAGTCGTGATTTTTCTTATGCTGCATTGTCACCACTAGTTAATGACTGTAATCTCAATAATAAACATAATGATAATACATAAAATACATGTTTTGTCCAAGGTACTGAGTTTGTGGTGGTTGAGGACTCGTCTTGTCTGGACACCAATGCCGTCATTCTGAAGGGCACTACTGTACTCACCTACAAACCCCGTCTGCTGGACAGACCATTCTCTGGTAGCCTGGCCGGCATCGAGGTGACTGACCACTACTTTCACAACTATGTCCTGAAACCACTGGACTACTAACTCAATACAGAACAAGGCTGTTTTGTCATGTTGGTGTCGTCCTGTCCATGTCCAGGTGTTCTCCTGTCGGCTTGGCAGTGAGCAGGAGACGGCCCTGTCCATCATCGACCCTGTCAACGTGCAGGTGGAGCTGTGTGGCAGTCCCACCTACCAGAGCAGCTCTGGCCTGCTAGACGCCTTCAACATGGCAGACTTCCCGCCTCTACTGGAGGTCAGGGTTCAGTCAGGGGTGGGGATGGAGGGGTAATGTTCAGTAGGTACCAAATGGGAGAACACATTTGCTGAAAATCCATTGAAAGCACCTGTTTTTATTCTCTGTTTTGACACATTTTGTACTGTTTCATGCCTACTTACTGAACATAACCCGGGTTTATTGGAGAAAAAAAAACAATTTTGTGATTGGAACACTTTTTGTGATCGTGCAAAAGGTCAATGGGTCTGTTGTCCTCACAGATCCAGTTCCCTGCTTTGGACATCCGGCTTTCTTACAACGACGTTCAGCTCTTCTTGGCTATCGCCAAATCCATCCCCACCTCCGGCTCTCCCGGGCCCAGCGACACTGCCGAAGGCACCCAGGCCCTTGTAGTACCATCCACAGCCAACCAGGACCCCTCCAGCTCCCAGAAAGACAACTTCAGGCACAAGACCGAGGCCCTGCTAGGTATGTCACCTCAGAGGCCTACAGGGGTGTAGTTGACTTATATTGGGGAATAGGGTTTGCGTAGCTATTATGTTAGAATAGTCATGTTAGCGTTTATTTATCTTTACCACTGGCTCTGTTATTGTTCCTGACCCATGAGTGTTGACCTCACAAGCTGTAATAACTCAGGTATAATAATAAAAGATACGCAGCACAGCTTGTTACCATAACCCTGGTATGATGTGATATGTTTTGTCTTCAGAGGGCCAGCTGACTCGGTTACAGGATCTAGGCTTCAGGATGGAGGACTGCAAACGAGCCCTGATCCACAGCAAAGGTGAGGAGGCTCTAGCTACAATTCTCTTCAATGCCACATCTCCTCTCACTAGGAATGGAATGTGGCCATGCTTTTCATACACGGTATGGACTTGACCACCTTGTCTGTCCCCTCCCAGGCCAACTGGACCAGGCTGCCACATGGCTGCTGGAGAATGCAGAGACCATGGTGGGTCAGGCCCGGGGCAGAGCAGACCCGGACTCGGCCAGCCACTCGTCGCACCCTTTGTCCGGGGTGGAGGTCAAGGCGGAGAGCGTGTGTATCTGCTTCATCGACGACTGTCTGGACTGTGATGTCCCGCTGGCCGAGTTCACTCTCTCACGTCAGTTTGAGCGCCTTGCCCTTCATATATGTGGAAGGAAATCCCCTTTTCATCTCATTTCCACTGTGTGTTTTGGGAGTTTGGATGAAAGCAACAGACAGAAGCTGGAACATTCACCTTTCTGAAAACTTGTTCTAGAGCTACTTAATATTCAGATACCGTGCATACTGATAGTGTGTGTAATATAATGTTAGTGGTGCGTACTATAGTCAGTGTTAATACTATAACGGAACAATGTAATGTCATCTGAGCGCTCATTCTCCTTTTAACTCCCGTGGCAGGGCTGTATGTGCTGCAGCGGATCGGCTCGACCCAGGAGGGCAACGGCAGCTTCACTTTGTCAGGGGACTACTACAACAGAGAACTGTCAGGTGAGCTGCTGGAGATGAACGTCCGGGGCCAGTCAGTCACAACGTTTAGCTGTAACCCAGAGCCAAATGATCCTGTAATGATCTGAACCGCTGTTCCATTGTATGTTTCTCTCTGTTCCTATCCATATCTCTGTGTTCATGTTTACGTGTGTGTCAGGTTGGGAGCCCTTCATCGAGCCCTGGCCCTGTTTCCTGACTTGGCAGCAGCAGGCTGCAGGGCGCCTCCACCCACCACGCCTCAAGATGGGCATCCGTGCCAAGCAGAGACTGGATGTCAACATCACCTCTGTTCTCCTGGGTATGACCTGCACTGCCCACTATTTTCGACACGGGATGCATTTGACCCTATTCCCTACGTCGTGCACTACTTTTGACTGGGTCTCACAGGTCTCTGGTCTAAAGTAATGCGCTATGTAGTGAAAGGGTGCCTTTTTGGATGTGTCTTTGACTTCTTTAACTAAAGGGTTTTAGCCCTGGATATATACTGAACAAAAATATAAACGCGACATGTAAAGTTTTGGTCCCATGCTTAAAAGATCCCAGAATTTGGCAGCATGTCCAACTGGCCTCAGACCACGTGTGACCACACCAGCCCAAAACCTCCCCATCTGGCTTCTTCACCTGCGGGATTGTCTGAGACCAGCCACCAGGACAGCTGATGCACAGCGAAGACTTTCTGCACAAACTCTCAGGGAATCTCATCTGTGTGCTCAGCGTCTGACCAGGGTCTTGACCTGACTGCAGTTTGGCGTCGTATCTGACTTCACCTTGGATGGACACTGGCATGCTGGAGAAGTGATGAATCCCGGTTTCAACTGTACCGGGCAGATGGCTGTATGGGACAACATTCCACAGGCCACTATCAACAGCCTGATCAACTCTGCGAAGGAGATGTGTCGTGCTGCATGAGGCAAATGGTGGTCACACCACATACTGAATGGTTTTCTGATTCACACCCCTACTTTTTTGTTGTTCTGACCAACATGCATATCTGTATTCCAATATGAAGCTTAACTCAGTAAAATCTTTTAAATTGTTGCACGTAGCGTTTATATTTGTGTTCAGTGTATTTAAGCCAGAGACAGAGTGGTCTGTAATGGTGGCCTTGTATGGATTTGAGTGTCCTCCTCACCTTCCTACCACCCTCTCCTGGCCACACAGAGCAGTACAGCCTCACCAAGAGCTCCTGGCTGGCTGACTACTGCAAGGAGGAGGAGCTGCAGCCTCCCCAGGCCTCGGCAGCCCTATCCTGGATGGGTTCCTCAGTGGACCCCCCCTGTTTCGGACAGAGTGAGTACTGTTTACTCTCTCTCTCACTCACTCACTCACTCACTCACTCACTCACTCACTCACTCACTCACACACACATCATTCACACAGCTGACATACTCTATAACATCTGTACAGTTACATATGAAACCACATACTGGTATGCACACATACGCATGTCACTTGTTATGGGCTAGACATTTTCACAGTAGAAAAAAGTAGGGCCCTCAACTGCTCCAGCACATATCAAACACTAGTGAGTAGTGACGACAATCTTATCGAATATACTGTAAATATGTGTTGGAATATTTGATTGTGTGGTTCCCACTTTATTCTGTAATAATGTTTAGGTAGTACCAGAATATCTTTGCTACTGTATCACATGTCATTATGTGCAGATTAAGATTACACTGATTGAGAGGGACTTTTTGACAACGCAAAAAACTTTACACAGATGCTTTGGAAGCGTGTCTGAATAATCGCTGCCTTCGCATGGTTAATGCACAATTGGAGAGTTTGAAGAAAATGTTGCCACAAGTGTTGGGAATGTATGTCCACTAACATGAACACAGTTCCTTTGACTTGTCAAATGGTGTATTAAGAGTTAAGACTCACTCCATGTTTCTATCAAAACATTTTAACTCTTTACTTGAACCCTCCGCCCTAGGCCTAGATAAGTCTATCCTTTCTAAATTATGCTAACTAGTTGTAAAGACTGTTTACGACAAATTGTATCGCCTTATTATGACAGTGTTGTACTGTAGGCCTTAGGTGGGAAGGTTTCAAGTCAAAGTTAGATTTCTGTTAGGATTTTATTGCGCTCAGATCCAGGTCTATTGATTGGTGGTATGACCCCATAATATAAAATAAAACACACTTGGTCATGGTGGGTAAAAAAAAAAAATCCTCCCATCCTGACCTTTGTCCTCTCTTCTGACCCCTTGCATGTCTCTCTCCTCTTTGTGGTAACTGTCTTTCTCTGCTGTCAGATGTCCCTCTTGCCCACCTTAGAACTAGGAGCACAGCCAGCTTGACTTGCCTTGAGCAGCAGATTCTCTCCAGAGGTACAGTCTAAAGACCATAGATCAGATAGGCAGCAGTTGGCCTCCACCAAGGAAATAGAATTACTAGAATGGGAATCATTAAGTAGAATGGGTGGACCGGTGGTCAGAAGCGGTACTTGTAATTCTATTTCTATGGTCTCCAAACCATGGGGTCATCATCGCTATCCTTACTTAAGTGCAACGTTAATGCAAAGGGACTCAATTGGTAGAGCATGGCGCTTGCAATGCCAGGGTTGTGGGTTTGAGTCCCAGACTCAAACCCACAACCCCAGTACGAAATAAAATAAAACTATGGAAATGCATACACTTGCTCTACTGTAAGTCGCTCTGGATAAAAGCATCTGCTAAAATACTAAAATGGAAATGTAGAGTGTTTTGTGTAACACGAGTGTTTCACTATCTTGTAACAATATTGGCAAATTTGTCCAAAGTTAAACTAATGTCAGTATAATCGCTGCTTCAGAGATAGTATTTAATTGATCCATAATCCAACAGTGATTTTAGGAAACCAATAGCTTGGATGCTAACGATGCACTTTTAAGTAGGATTTACCGATGAAGGTGACGCCCCCCCCCCCCCCATGTTAGAACAGAGCCATTGTGTCTCGTCCCAGAGTCATGTTAGATTGTTAGCATATTCTCAGTGTCACGCTTTCCTTTGTGTACTCTCTCTGTCTCACGTTGTTTCACCTCCCCCATTCAATGTCAATCTATACAAATCCAATCCATTGTGATTATTGTTTACTATTATTATTTACCTCTGAGTAACCAAGCTTAACAGAGCATGCTCTGTCAATGTGAACCGTTGCTGTATCTCATCTGTGCATCCTCCTCCCATCTTTTATCTGAATGAACATCGTTGTGGTAGGTATGGTCATGTTGTTAGCCTACCACCGTGGAACCATCTGTATAACACATGATTGAAAACTGACATTTGGAAATCCATGCTGACATTTGGAATGGATTAATGATGTTGTGCATTAACATTGGAAGCATCCAATGAATGGCATGTTGATGTGGATATCTGCATTTCATTTTTAAAAAGCCATTATTTTTGTCATTGTTTTATATAATTTCAAATGCAATAGACGGAAATTCCAAAACATTCCATGAAAAATATGTTTTATATTTCAGTGAGCCCAATGTATTCTTTAATATATTGAATGTATTTTTTAAGTAACTGTGAGGAAAGTGGTTGACAGTTTGAAGTTAGTTATTGGCCCGTTCCTTAGTAAAGAATACCTCTCATGTCTGACTGTCCTTGCCTGCTTCATAGCCGACGTGAAGCTGTCCAAGCGGAGGCAGCCGTTTGTACCCTACGCCCTGCGCAATCACACGGGATGTACCATGTGGTTCGCCACCCTCACCACCACCCCTACAAGGTCAGTGGAGTAGGTCTTTCCGTTGATAATGTCATATTGCTGAGTCTACCTTTAAAAATGTGCAGCCTAGGCATTCTGCATTTTATTGTTGCGCCTTTCTGAATCATTGCATGTTGGTAACCAGAGTGCTCCATTTGCCCACAGGGTGGCGCTGTCTCACAGTGGCAGTGCAGACTCCATATCCCACGTGCACGGCCCAGGCACGGATGACACCCACAATGTCAGCCAGTGGCGAGAGGTGCTGCCCGGAGAGGAGATTCCCTTTGAATTTGAAGCTCGAGAGAAACTCAGGCATCGGTACGGTTTCTGACGCGTCACCGTTATGTTCGTATAGGGATTAAGACCTAAAAGGAAGAACAAAAAAGTTCAAGGACAAGATTGAATAAGACTTTAAACTGGTGATCACACACCGATTCATAATTCATAGCTATGAATGCCAATCTGGGGAACTATCTACCTTGCACTGACTATAATTCCTCCGGATAAGAGCGTCTGCTAAATGATTAAAATGTAAAAATCAATACAAGCTGAGATGTGTGTATTCTGAACTGTTGGTTATTGTGTTTCTCTGCAGACACACTCATGAGCTGAAGCTACATCAGCTGTTGGTGCGTGTGGGGGGCTGGGAGCAGGTCAAACCCGTGTCCGTGGACAAAGTGGGCGTGTTCTTCCGCTACGCCGCCCCCGACCGCAACAACCCCTCTAACACAGTGAGTCTTCAGATCAGAGGTCAAGAGCGGTTGTCTTACTTGGCTATTAAATAAACTACAGCTGTATAGTTTCCTCCAAAACTGCTCTCACATGTTACCTATATGTCGTTAGCGTTATGCTGCTTTGTGCTTATTGTTTGTGATATTTCTTTACATTTTCTAGGTGGGCAGCCCTGTCAGCAGGACCAACATCATACACCCTCATGTCTATGTAGGTGTGCTTTCAATCACACTTCTATAAGCCAGTACTTTCCCCCTTTTATTCCCTTTTAGGATGTGTCTGTGGTGCTAGGCTCTGATGTGTCTGTGGTGCTAGGCTCTGATGTGTCTGTGGTGCTAGGCTCTGATGTGTCTGTGGTGCTAGGCTCTGATGTGTCTGTGGTGCTAGGCTCTGATATGTCTGTGGTGCTAGGCTCTGATATGTCTGTGGTGCTAGGCTCTGATATGTCTGTGGTGCTAGGCTCTGATATGTCTGTGGTGCTAGGCTCTGATATGTCTGTGGTGCTAGGCTCTGATATGTCTGTGGTGCTAGGCTCTGATGTGTCTGTGGTGCTAGGCTCTGATGTGTCTGTGGTGCTAGGCTCTGATGTGTCTGTGGTGCTAGGCTCTGATGTGTCTGTGGTGCTAGGCTCTGATGTGTCTGTGGTGCTAGGCTCTGATGTGTCTGTGGTGCTAGGCTCTGATGTGTCTGTGGTGCCAGGCTCTGATATGTCTGTGGTGCCAGGCTCTGATATGTCTGTGGTGCTAGGCTCTGATATGTCTGTGGTGCCAGGCTCTGATGTGTCTGTGGTGCCAGGCTCTGATGTGTCTGTGGTGCTAGGCTCTGATGTGTCTGTGGTGCTAGGCTCTGATGTGTCTGTGGTGCTAGGCTCTGATGTGTCTGTGGTGCTAGGCTCTGATGTGTCTGTGGTGCTAGGCTCTGATGTGTCTGTGGTGCTAGGCCCTGATGTGTCTGTGGTTGTAGTTCTCAGCTCTGCCACCGGTGCGCGTGGTCTTCTCTATCACCATGGAGGGTAGTGCCCGGAAGGTGATCACAGTCCGTTCAGCCCTCATGGTCAAGAACCGCCTGGAAGTCCCCATGGAGGTGCGGCTGGACAGCCCCTCAGCACCAGACAGTGAGTTACCCCAAGGATACATCATGGTTCACCTCACACTGGGAAATACACAACAGGGGGCGCCATTTCCCATGCAACAAAAACACTGAACACTGAAAAGAATTGACATGAAGATTAGACTATTTATTGGTTAAAGAAGGAATATAAGTATCTTAAACTGTTTGTTCAGAGCCTGTGGTGCTGCCGCCCATCCTGCCCGGTGAGGCCCTGGCGGTGCCCCTCCACCTGACGTCGTGGCGGCTGCAGGCGCGGCCCAAAGGCCTGGGCCTGTTCTTCTGCAAGGTGCCCATCCATTGGACCAGCGTGGAGAGACCCGGCGAGGTCAAGAGCAGCAAGAGGGAGTGCCAGTCGGCCGACTTTGAGGACCACCTCAAACGGAGCTTCAGGTAAATTCCAGTTCAGTACACACAGTCTGAGTCGGCTCAGTCCAGAAATAAATCCAACCAATCATACCAAATCATGTATTTATTTCTAGTCTAACCCCACCCTGGTGTTTAGAATTTGTCTCCCAAGTTTACACTACTTGTTTAAGCCACAAGCGCATGCTATTGACATATCAGCCCTCAGGCTAAATGTAGAATATTCTTTATTTTCTTACATGGGATACATTCTCATTTACTCTCTTCCTCTCCCATCCCGCCTCTTCTCTTCTGCCCTCTGTTAGGTTCTGCGTGGTGATCAAGAAAGAGAACTACCCGGACCAGCAGCCTGCCAAGACCGTATCGGGTTCTGGCAGCTCCAAGCAGATCTACTGGCAGCCAGGCCACACCATCTACCTGCTGCCCACGCTGGTGCTGGCCAACCTGCTGCCCTGCGACCTCAACTACTACATCAAGGGCACGTCCATTAAGGGCTCCCTGAAGCCGGGCAAGGAGGCTGTGCTGCATGCTGCAGACACCTCCCAGAACATGGAGCTAGGTCAGAGTCCCACCGCTGCCATTCTCATCTAATCACCTCTCCACCTATTAAGAATCTCAATGTTCATGACCTGGAATTAATACTATATCATAGCCATGTAATGCCATGGTCCTGGACTTTTTGTGGGCCAAGCCTCAGAGGCTGAAACACAGGTGTAAAACACTAAGGACTGGTGTAAAACCCCATAGTGGAAATGCACAATTGATGTAATGATAATATACAGTGCGTTCTGAATGTTTTCAGACCCCTTGACCTTTTCCATATTTTGTTACATTACAGCCTTATTCTAAAATGGATTAAATAGTTTTTTCCCCTCATCAATCTATACACAATACCCCATAATGACAAAGCAAAAAACACGTTTTTAGACATTTTTGCGAATTTAGAACGGAAATATCACATTTACATAAGTATTCAGACCCTTTACGCAGTACTTTGTTGAAGCACCTTTGGCAGTGATTACAGCCTTGAGTCTTCTTGGGTATGACGCTACAAGCTTGGCACACCTGTATTTGGGGAGTTTCTCCCGTTTTTCTCTGCAGATCCTCTCAAGCTCTGTCAGGTTACATTTACATTTACGTCATTTAGCAGACGCTCTTATCCAGAGCGACTTGAGTGTCACTGCACAGCTATTTTCAGGTCTCTCCAGAGATGTTTGATCGAGTTCAAGTCTAGGCTCTAGCTGGGTGACTCAAGGACATTGAGACTTGTCCTGAAGCCACTCCTGCGTTATCTTGGCTGTGTGCTTAGGGTCGTTGTCCTGTTGGAAGGTGAACCGTCGCCCCAGTCTGTGGTCCTGAGCGCTCTGGAGCAGGTTTTCATCAAGGATCTCTCTGTACTTTGCTCTGTTCATCTTTCCCTCAATCCTGACTAGTCTCCCAGTCCCTGCTGCTGAAAAACATCGCCACAGCATGATGCTGCCACCACCATGCTTCACCGTAGGGATGGTGCCAGGTTTTCTCCAGACGTGACACATGGCATTCAGGCCAAAGAGTTCAATCTTGGTTTCATCAGACCAGAGAATCTTGTTTCTCATGGTCTGAGAGTCTTTAGATGCCTTTTGGCTTCCGTCTGGCCACTCTACCATAAAAGCCTGATTGGTGGAGTGCAGCAGAGATGGTTGGCCTTCTGGAAGGTTCTCCCATCTCTACAGAGGAACTCTAGAGCTCTGTCAGTGACCATCGGGTTGTTGGTCACCTCCCTGACCAAGGCCCTTCTCCCCTGATTGCTCAGTTTGGCTGGGCGGCCAGCTCTTGGAAGAGTCTTGATGAGGATATGTTTTTATTTAATCCATTTTAGAATAAGGCTGTAACAAAATCTGGAAAACATCAAGGGGTCTGAATACTTTCCAAAGGCACTGTATATAGTATGTGTAGTGCCTTGAAAAGCATTCACCCCCTTGTTGACTTTTAAAATGTTGTTGCCTACAGCCTGAAATCACACTTTAGACTTTTTCATTGAACTGTACAGCCTACTCCACACTTTTTCACCCTGACCATGTCTGTGCCCCCGTCCTCCTCCTCCCACTAGGAGTGCTGCTAGAGAACTTCTCTGTGTGTAAGGAGCTGCTGATTCCCCCTGGTACCCAGAACTATGTGGTGCGCATGCGGCTGTATGATGCTAACAAGCGCCTGCTCTGTCTCACGATACGCATCATCCTGCGGGCGCAGGGGGCGCTCAAGATCCTCATCTCAGCACCCTACTGGCTCATCAACAAGACCGGTGCTTACTCTATCCCCCCTCATAAGCAGAACACACACACACACATATATACAGACACACACACAGTGAATAGAATTAAAATAAGTATTGACCTTTTGACAGTTCTGACTGTTTTCTTCCCCTCAGGTCTGCCGTTGATCTTCCGTCAGGACAATGGGAAGACGGATGCAGGCGGTCAGTTTGAGGAGCACGAGTTAGCCAGGAGTCTCAGCCCCTTGCTCTTCTGTTACACTGACAAGGAGCAGCCAGCCATGTGAGTGTGCTGTAGGGCCTGGTTCCACTTCTGATTCTAGACACTATCCCTTTTATTGTTCACATGTATAAAAGGGAGCAGTGTTGCACAGTTTAGTAATACTACCATAAAACCATAATTTGAACAAATGTTCAATATACAATTATTTCAGTAGTGGTGATATCTAAAAGTCTAAAAGCACTTTGCGTTTGCGGTGAGGAAAACATGTTACTGCACAGTGTAGCTGAATATATAATCTCAAGGGAGATCCTCTCCAGTGGCTACACTGCGAGTTCTGTCCATAATGTGCATTTCTGTGTATACGTTTGCATCGTCTGTCTGTGGAGAGACATTGCAGAAGGATGGTAGACTATATATTGACAGACAACACATTAGCAGCTAGAAATCAAACTATAAACTAGTTAGCTAATTTGTTAACTATTAGCTAATTAACCATGTATTAATTCACATCCTAAAAAACAACTAAGTTGAGCTTCCACCATGTTGCTTCCACAATTCCGGTTCTCTTATCTCTCCATTTTTCTCAGGTGCACTATGCGGATAGGGAAAGGGATCCATCCGGACGGGGTTCCCGGTTGGTGCCAGGGCTTTTCCCTGGACGGTGGGAGTGGAGTGAGGGCGGTGAAGGTCATCCAGCATGGGAATAGACCTGGACTCATCTACAACATAGGCAAGTAGCCTAACAACAACCGCAAGTAGCCTAACAGCAACCGCAAGTAGCCTAACAGCAACCGCCAGTAGCCTAACAGCAACCGCCAGTAGCCTAACAGCAACCGCAAGTAGCCTAACAGCAACCGCCAGTAGCCTAACAGCAACCGCCAGTAGCCTAACAGCAACCGCCAGTAGCCTAACAGCAACCGCCAGTAGCCTAACAACAACCGCAAGTAGCCTAACAGCAACCGCAAGTAGCCTAACAGCAACCGCAAGTAGCCTAACAGCAACCGCAAGTAGCCTAACAGCAACCGCCAGTAGCCTAACAGCAACCGCCAGTAGCCTAACAGCAACCGCAAGTAGCCTAACAGCAACCGCAAGTAGCCTAACAGCAACCGCCAGTAGCCTAACAGCAACCGCCAGTAGCCTAACAGCAACCGCCAGTAGCCTAACAGCAACCGCCAGTAGCCTAACAGCAACCGCCAGTAGCCTAACAGCAACACCTCACTAATGGTTAGCCTTTGGGCATCAGTGCCCATTTGTTGCCCTTGTCTATTATATAGCCTGTCGCAGCCCTGAAATATGCTGTTTTGTGTTTTCACACAGGCATCAACGTTCGTAAAGGCAAGGGCCGCTACAGAGACACCCACATCGTGACCTTTGCCCCTCGGTACCTGCTGGACAACCGCTCCACCCACAAACTGGCCTTCTCCCAGAGAGAGTTTGCCAGGGGCAAGGTGAGTGACTGACAGTGCAAAGACAGGAATTAGACACATCCAAATGGACAAAACAAAGCAATGAAAAGAAAGCAGATGTCTGCTGTTTTAGGACTCAAACCTGATGTTTATTGGAGATAGTCATACAGCAGCAATGCTTCATGATAAGGACCATGTCAACAAGCCTTATTATTGTTGTATGACTCCAGGGAACGGTGAACCCAGAGGGCTACATCTCCACCCTGCCGGGTTCCAGCGTGGTCTTCCACTGGCCCAGGAATGACTACGACCAGCTTCTGTGTGTGCGCCTCATGGACACCCAAAACTGCACCTGGTCCGGAGGCTTCGAGGTCAACAAGCCCAAGTCCTTCCATGTCAACATGAGGTAAAAGACTATAGGACTATCTGAGAAAACGGCTATACTGTCATACATACAAAATGGTGCTCATTGTGAAAATACAGTAAGAACAAATCCCTGGCACCATAGCTGCTTTAAAAATGCGATATGTAACTTAATATTATAATATTTTTGGTTATGGAAAATATATTTCACAGTGGTTTAGATTAGGGATGCAGGGCTATGAAATTGTTGATACCGATATCTGATATTTTCCTTGCGAAAAACCTGATCCTGATAACCAATATTTACAATTTTTGCGGCCTTTAAAGAATTCTAGAACAGTTAAATAGTTGAAACACACACACTGACCAAAAAGTTATGTTGTTGGCATTTTACGTATGTCCCCATTACCAGTAAAACATAATCAGAACCTATTTCTTTCACTTACTTAAAATGCTGTTTTGTTGTTCATTCTCAACCAGGATTTCATCATGCATGTCAAGCAGTGAAGTTTCAGCTCTGTCTGTCCGTGGCCTCTTCGTCAGTGCGCACTGTGTCCGTTTACATCTTGTCCAGCTCTGTCTGTAACATTTCACGTAAACCCTGTTTCTTGTCTGCATCAAGGTAGTGGTCCGTGTACCTAGCATCGAGCATGGTGGCGACACCGTAAAGAGGCTCAGAGAGAACGCCGCCGAATCGCTTGTTCACAGCCTCTAGTAGAGTACTTTTCCAAGTTAACCCCACGGTTGGTGTCGACAGTTTTGTTGAGCAGGAGTTTCAATGCCATGACAGAGGGTATCACGTCTGCTGCAGACACAGTTGATGAGCTTATTTCTCCAGTCAGTTGTTCAAATGGAGCTAGGAGTGTTCATGTTTCAAACATGTTCTCAAATGCCATTGAAATGGCAACAGCGGTATGAAAACCAGCACATTCTTGAGCATGCAATACGGCTTTCCTCAGTGCGAAATCCTCGTGGACCCACTGTGCTGTCAGACTCATAATGCTCATGGGGCTGACATCGCTGGTCCAAATGTCAGTTATGAAACTAATAGCAGTGATGCCCATAGCAAGTAGCTCATTAATGTAAGTTTCAACAATACTGTGTAACTCCGGTAGGGCAACATCTGAAAAATAGCGTCTACTTGGTAGCGTGTACCGGTGCTCGACCAGTCGGCGAAAGCCATTGTGGGCTAGGTTAGGAATGCTGTGTTGCACGTGTAAGCCTGTTTTTAGTTGTTGCTCTTGTTCTGTGTAGCTCTGTATTTTTCGTGGCGTCATTACGTCATCTACCTACGTTATATATGTATGCACATCAGCTTTGACATCGGTTTTGCACAACGGCGTTAAACTAGACATCGAGCCGATGTTGGCATTTTTAGCTAATACCGTCCGATTCCGATATGCTTACCGATTTTATATCGTGCATCCTTAGTTTAGATTGCATAATGACTCTTTACACTATACTTGCTTGTTTTGTCACATAAATTGAAATTAGGCAAGCTATTCGAATTTTAGCAACCGGGAAATGGCGCAGCGATTTTTCTGCACAGTGCACTTTTAATATTCATAAATGATTAAACACTTACACCTGAGTTTCAGGTGTAAGACCACAGATATATCCAACTTTATAATGCCATACCCAACTCATTATAATGGTTAAGTATTACAGAAAATGCCTCTACTGTAGTTGTGCTGTATTGTGTTGTTTCTATGACAGAGACACACTGGGCAACTGTTTCTTCCTGCGAGCTGAGATCACACTGAAGGGAGCCACCTATCAGATCTGCTTCAGCGACACCGACCAGCTACCACCACCGTTCCGCATCGACAACATCTCGGAGGTACAGTACTGGAGATGTCTGCAGGGGTGAACTCTCATATCACAGTTTCTCTCAGCGCCATAGATGTAGATACAGAGATTGGGAAACTAACAATGTTGGAGCCAAACAGTCAAATAAAACATTGGAGTTTACATTGTAACTGGCATGCTGTTATTGATGAATTTTGTGTGCCAAAATGGCGCCCATAATCTTATTGAGATTCTATGTCTCAAACTGAGTTTGTTTACTGCAGGTGCCCATCCAATTCTGGCAGCACGGTGTGGCAGACATCCGGCTTCACACGGAGGTGAAGGCGGGATCAGTGCTGGACTTTGCTTGTGACGAGCCCACCCTGCCCCCCTACCTCACCCTCATCGTGAAGGGTGCCGGCTCGTCCGAGGTCACCGCTGATATGAACTTCTTCCGGGAGTACAACAAACTCTACTACGAGAACTTCATCTACATCGCTGCCACATACACTTTTTCTCAGTGAGTATGAGAGAGACTGAGGATGGACAGGCATAGTTCAGAACCAGGGTCAGGTGCATTTGGTACCAAACAGATGAAAACAGACAAACAGGAAGGGACTACTTGGACTTGTCCAATACAAATCCCATGTTTTTGGTTTCCCGGTTTGCTCTAATGAAACCAGACATAAACGCTGATTCATGTTGTTGTGTTTCTACAGGGATGCAGGGAAGAGGCCGGTGGGGAAAAAACGGGTGGTGGCAGGTGCTGAACTGGTGCTGGATGTGGAGACCAAGACCCAGAGAGTCGTCCTCAAGAAAAAGGTACAACCATTATATCAAATACACCTTAGAACGTAGCAGTGTTTATGCTTCTAATGTCATCTACTTCATCCATTTTGTATGACTGGGACAGAACTCTCCATAGGGTTTCATAGAACTTTCAGTAGTGAAGTGATCACTTGAAACCCATGAATAAAAAGGCTTTAAAACAGTTTACAGACTATTTTTCCAACTCCAAAATAACAATATTCCAAACTTGTTCCTGTTACCTCAGGAGCCGGGGAAGCGTTCCCAGCTGTGGCGGATGACGGGAACAGGAATGCTCTGTCACGAAGGCTCCTCCCCTCCACAGAGCAAGCCTGCTCAGCCACGCCCCCTGGACTCCTCCCTGGTGCTGGACATAGCAGGGTTGGCAGCGGTCACCGACAATCAGTCAGTCACTGCTTCCCTGACTCAAAACCATTCTTATGTGTGGTTTCATCTTTTTAGTATATGCCTGTATCTACACTGAACAAAAATACAGTATAAACGCAACATGTAAAGTGTGAGCTGAAATGTTCCATACGCACAAAAGGCTTATATGTCTCAAATTTTGTGCACACATTTGTTTACATTAGGCATGCACCGATATTACATTTTTGCCCGATACCGATATTTTCCTTGACTCAGCATGCTCATGGGGCTGACATCGCTGGTCCAAATTGCAGTCGTGAAGCTAATAGCAGGGACGCCCATAGCACGTAGCTCACGGATGTGCATTTCAACAATACTGTGTAACTCCGGTAGGGCAACATCTAAGCTCGAGGTGCTCGACCAGTCAGCGAAAGCCAACATCATCCACGACAGAACGGTTGATTGTCAAGGGCAGTGAATGCCATTATCTTGGCGTTAATGGATTTCGCCTTTCAGTTGTCTTGCAGAAATGTTCTTACTCTTTCAAATGACTGCTCGACTTGAACTTGTTTAGTTGTTGGAAGTGTGTGCTTAGTATTTTTCTGCTTTTGTTCTGTGTAGCGCTGTGCTTTTCATGGCGTCATTACGTCATCTACCTACGTTATATAGGTATGCACGTCAGCTTTGACATCGGTATATTGAGCATCCCTAGTTTACATCCCTAGTTTACATCCCAAGTTTACATCCCTGAGCATTTCTCCTTTGCCAAGACAATTCATCCACCTGACAGGTGTGGCATATCAAGAGGCTGATTAAACAGCATGATCATTACACAGGTGTGCCACTCTAAAATGTGCAGTTTTGTCACACAACACAATGCCACAGATGTCTCAAGTTTTGAGGGAACGTGCAATTGGCATGCTGACTGCAGGAATGTCCACCAGAGCTGTTGCCAGATAATTTAATGTTCATTTCTCTACCATAAGGCGCCGCCAACGTTGTTTTAAAGAATTTGGCAGTATGTCCACATAGCCTCACAACCGCAGAGCATGTGTATGGCGTTGTGTGGGCGAGCGGTTTGCTGATATCAACGTTGTGAACAGAGTACCCCATGGTGGAGGTGGGGTTATGGTATGGACAGGCATAAGCTACAGACAACGAACACAATTATATTTTATTTTTGGCAGTTTGAATGCACAGAGATACCGTGATGACATCCTGAGGCCCATTGTCGTGCCATTCATCTGTCGTCATCACCTCATGTTTCAGCATGATAATGCATGGCCCCATGTCGCATGCATCTGCACACAATTCCTGGAAGCTGAAAATGTCCCAGTTCTTCCATGGCCTGCACACTCACCAGACATGTCACCCATTGAGCATGTTTGGGATGCTCTGGATCGATGTGTACGACACTGTGTTCCAGTTCCCGCCAATATCCAGAAACTTCGCACAGCCATTGAAGAGGAGTGGGACAACACAGGCCATAATCAACAGCCTGATCAACTCTATGCAAAGGAGATGTGTTGCGCTGCATGAGGCAAATGGTGGTTACACCAGATACTGACTGGTTTTCTGATCCACGCCTAGGCCTGTTGAGGTGATTGTATTACCGCTACACTGGCGGTCACGAATCATGAAGGTAGTCAAATTCCACGTGACTGTTTAGTCACAGTAATTACGCTTCTCCAAGCGCTGATGCTCCTGCTGGTCGTTAGTAGCCTACTAAACTGCCTGCTACTCAGCACTCTATTGTCCCTCTATCACTCTGACATCATTGCAAATGTAATCGAAAATCTTATCAAACACTTCATCAGAGCCCATGAGCTCATGTTGCGCAACATTTCTATAGGCTATGCAATTGCGTGAGAAAATGGAGTGATGGCCTCTGAGAGGAGGATCCCACCAGCTTTCTATAGGCTAGGCCTACTATATTTATTTATTTATTTATTTCCTAATATTAAGCACATTGCTTATATTTACAACAGGAGTATAGCCTACCTGGCTGGCATGAAAATGAACCACAGGAAAAGCTATTTAAGTGCATACTGTAGATGACGTGTTTTGATAATGGTGTTTTCCCGCTAATGGAACATTTGCTTTTATAGCCTACTGCCATGTGTGCATTGCTAAGCTTATAATGTGAAGAAATAGCCTAATAGTTTCTCAACATTTTAATCTAAACGTTCTGATCTGTTGTGTCAGCCACATTGCGTAAAATGTTTTTTAGATGTTAGTGGCTGTATTCATTTGGGATCTATTGCATCCCATATCTGTCCCAGACTATGTTTGGAATATTTATTTCTTGCATAGAATAGGTTCACTTTTTTATTATGGGGGATAGTAGATTGACATAGGCTAGTGCTTTTCGTTCGGCCTACTCATCTTGTTGGCTGACGAAAAGTAATGTGGACAGTTCTTCCAATATCTTCAATATGCACCTTGGAATTGGATAAGGACGCGTGCAGTTGCATCCCCGATGTGTCTGTCTTCACTTGTAGCCTGTGAGAAAGACCCGATCACGTGATGGATAGACATGTGAGGGAGATGCTTCCGAGCATGCAGCACTAGGGGAGAAGGGCACAACGGCCACTGGCCACAAAAGGAATGGATTTTTTTTAGGAGCGCTCAATTGTATTTTTCATGCTATAAAATAATGCCACGGAATTCTAATCAAAACTTGTCTGCTTAATGAATTATTGTAGCTCACAGCTATTTGGCATAGCCAGATCAGGACCTAACATAAGGACAACTCAGTATGCTGTTCTGTTCTTCTGAAATAGACTACATATTCTTCATATCATGTTTCTTTAGACCTGTCTGAAATAGGTAATGGATTTATGTTGATGGTGTAGGCTATATTACATGGATTTATTAGACTTTTTTTAAATGTAAATGTTCCAAAGGTCTACATCAGTGGCTTCTAGGCTATGTGTGTTTATGTTAATTAACGGTCAATTACCGTAAGACCGACTGTTATTTGCTTGTCAATCACCGGCTGACAATTTTGTGACCCCCACAGCCCTATCCACGCCCCTACCGTTTTTTTTCTGTGACCAACAGATGCCTATCTGTATTCCCAGTCATGTAATATCAATAGATTAGGGCCTAATGAATTTCTTTCAATTTACTGATTTCCTTATATGAACTGTAACTCAGTAAAATCTTAGAAATTGTTGCACTATTTTTTTTCTGTACATATTTACCTGTATCTGACATCATTGTCCTCTCTCCCTCCCCTTTCCCCTAGTTATGAGCCCTTGATGCTGAGGAGGCCAGACCCGCGGCGCAGCACCACCCAGACTTGGCACTTCTCATCAGGCATGCTGACCTGTGGCCTGCCCCGGCTGGTGGTACAGGTGGGTAGTTCCCACAGAACGTCTCTTACTATCTGCTGATCAAACATACTTTTGCTGGTACACTTTATTTTAGCTGTCCATATCAAATTCTTATCTGATTATAATTGCAGAATTAATTAGGTTTTGGTATCTAATCTTGCATTGTTAAACACTTAATAGGATTTTTCAGAGATTAAGTAACACTTCATTTACAGGTGAATGTGTTGAAATGTGTAATAAGTACTTCATAATGCTATTGAATAAGGTTCTTATGATTAGAGCACATAGACACTTTTGACAATGTGACCTACGAAGCTTAGAAACACTTAGCTAGTATATTAGGCCTATACTGTATGTAGACATCTAAAACAAAGTCTCACCAAACATTGGTTCCAATCTGAATATAGCTCCATTTTTATTTAATGTGCCCCTCTGTGTTGACCTCTGACCCCCCCCCCCCCAGGCGAACGGTGGTGTGGAGGGGCTGTTTGACGGGGCAGAGGTGGTGCTGGGGCCGGCTGCAGGCCTGCTGGAGCTGGGCCCAGAGCAGCAGTTCATCAACCAGAAGATGAGGCCTGGCTCTGGGGTGCTGTCTGTCCAAGTCCTGCCGGACGGACCCACACGAGTGCTGCAGGTTAGTTTTGGGTGTATTTGGATATACAGTACCAGACAAAGGTTTGGGGACACCTATTCATTCAAGGGTTTTTCTTTATTTTTACTATTGTCTACATAGAATAGTAGTGAAGACATCAAAACTATGAAATAGCACATATGGAATCATTTAGTAACTAAAAAAAGTGCTAAACAAATCAAAATATATTTTATATTTGAGATTCTTCAAAGTAGCCGCCCTTTGCCTTGATGACAGCTTTGCACACTCTTGGCATTCTCTCAACCAGCTTCATGAGGTGGTCACCTGCATCAATGTTTGATTATCTAGCTCTTGTACGGAATTCAGTTTTGATCCTGTACAGTTGACTGTATCGTTTCAATACTTTCATGTTGGTTCCATGTCTGCCGGTAATTAGAGTATCCTGACTGGCTGTATGTAATGCTGTTGTTACTGTAGATCAGTGACTTCAACCAGCGGCGAATGAACCGGACGTCCCCGAGCACAGAGGAGGACCAGAACAAAGACAACATTCAGAAGATGAAGCCAGAGCAGGAACTGGAGGTACACTTACTAACCATTAAAAGTGTATAAAAATACATTTCCTCTTCCTACCGATAGCAAAGACCTTTAAGTCCCTCAAGGATTATTTGTGACCATTGCCGGACGAAATGCTTAATTTTGCCATGGCAATAATGACATTTTGCATCGCAATTTGTAATAATTTTGTCAAATTTGTCATAAATGCACTGATGAGGGAAAAGGTTTGTTGACTTGTTGCTTTGTTAAATTATTTTATGTGGTAATATTGCGATTATTTGATTGTTTTATGCAGTAATAGTGCAGTGATTGGTCAAATTTGCAAGCCCTTGCATAACATGTGAGAAATTTTGCTCAATCATTGTAGGATTCTCACATAAGGCTAACCTATCATGACCACCGTTCTGTCTGTCTCTCCGTCTGTCCGTCTTGTCTGATGGTCAGGTGTTGGTGAACTTGGAGGAAGGCGTGGGTCTCTCCCTGGTTAACAAGCTGCCAGAGGAGCTGGTGTTCACTACGTTGTCGGGTATAGACGTCCACTTCACTCGCACCGCTGCCAACGAGGTGCTGGAGCTGAGCATCCAGAACATCCAGGTAACCCCTCCTAAACCATTCATATTCTTAACCCCTTTAGTGCACCTTTTAACTATCAACTGGGGAGTTTGATTTGTAGTTGTTCCTACATGTATTGATTGCGTCTTTCGCTCTTTTTCTCCCTGTCCTCCACCAGGTGGATAATCAGCTCCTGGGCACCACTCAGCCGGTGATGCTCTGTGTTTCCCCAGGCTCCAGTAGTGAGAGCAGCATCGTGGACACTGGCGCCGCCCTACAGATCAACTCTGTTAAGGTCCCCAGCAACCTCATTCTCACCGACCTCTTCAAGGTAAGGCCTGACTGCCAAGTTCACTTCACAGTACCTCAGGCATGGCCTGACTCAATCAGGGTCGTATTCATTAGGCAGGAAATTGAAGGAAACAAATTGAAATAGGGAGTGACTACCATGTCTTGTCCGATAAGAAATGCTCGATTTTTACATTTTTGTAATGTGTGCCCCAATGAATACGACCCATGTGAACAATCACTTACACTTGCTAGCAAATTCAAACTAGTTTCCGTTTGCCATACAGTAAGCATTAGCTAACGGTCTACAAAGGAGGCAAGTTCATGAGTGTTTATAAACTGAATGACTGTTAAGGCTGAGATGTTGTAATACTGAGGTCATGACGAAGTGTTTTCTGCGCAGCATCTCATGGTGACAGCGAGGCGCTTCACTGTCATCATCGAGGAGAAACTCCTGCTGAAGCTGCTCAGCTTCTTTGGTTACGGCCACACAGAGGCAGGTGGGTAGACCCCTGGTTCCTGAACGGACATCACGACAGGTTTTTGGACTGTACGAGAGGCATTCTACATATAGTCATTTATAAGCGGACCGTGTATAAATGACTATAGACAACATTGTATAATACATGTATAAGGCCTGTTGACCATGATGATTACATTTGCATTTTAGTCATTTAGCAGACGCTCTTATCCAGAGCGACTTACATTACTGAACGCATACATTTCATGCATTTGTTTTTATTTTTATATTTTTTATTATTTTTGTACTGGCCCCCCGTGGGAATCGAACCCACAACCCTGGCGTTGCACACACCATGCTCTACCAACTGAGCCATAGGGAAGCCATCAACACTATTATATGATTTATCAGACAATTTGTTAGTTAGTACCATTTATGAAGAACAGGTGGTGTCTGTCTGCTGTGTGTGTATCTTGTATTTGGGATGGTCAGTGTTGATTGTCTGTCTTATGGTTCCAGAACTGGAGAGGTTGGATGAGAGTCTGTATGAGAAGGCCAGTGATGACCAGGGAGCTCCCAAGCGCTACTACTTTGAGAACCTGAAGATCAGCCTCCCTCAGGTCAAGCTGAGTGTGTTCACCTCTCACAAGCTCCCGCCTGACCTCAAGGTAAAAGGTTACTAAATCCAGTACAAAGAAATTATACCAGGATATTCTTACAGGGAAGCATAGCGTGCTTTCTGCATTCATATGTCTGCCTTTGCCTGTTGGTTTTCTCTTTGACTTAATTGGTCGGCATTATAAGACAAACAAATGTACATGATTCTCCACGTACCTAGAATGTTGTTGATCCACCCAGACAATTTTCTTGTGCTTGTTCTAAAAGTGCTCTGTGCTCTCTGCAGGCCCTCAAGGGAACCCTGGGTATCCCGCTGATACGGTTCGAGGATGCAGTGATCAACATGTACCCCTTCACCCGGGTCCACCCTTACGAGACGCAGGAGATCATCATCAACGACATCCTCAAGCACTTCAGAGAGGTGAGGGGAAAATGAACAGACAGACTTTCACTGGAGGTGATATGTAATGGCATATTCCAAAATTATGCATATGGCTTTAGCATTCAATAAGCAGCTAAAGGTGGCAATCTGTTGTAACTTTCAATTTTGGTGATACATATTATCCCGGCAGACCTCAACCAGTTACTCAGAAACCAAGCAGATGTCCTTCTACATAGAACAAGACAAAATTATTATGTAAATGGTGCATGACCTACTCATTTACTCACTTTGAAACTTAAGACCAACGAGCAGTTTGCGAACATAGCTTCAATTAAATGACCTAATGGGAACACTATTACAGATCCAACTGAAATTAATAATACATTTCAGACATTTTATTCCAATTTGTACTGCTCGGATGTGACCTACAATCACTTTCTAAAACCTTAACATCTCCCACGCCTTTCCTTGGATGCCTGTCACTCATTAGATGCCCCTATAACACTGTCAGAGCAACAAAAAATATGAATAAATGTACAGGGCATTCGGAAAGTAGTCCCTTCTCCACATTTTGTCACGTTACAGCCTTGTTCTAAAATGTATTAAATACATGTTTTTCCTCAACAATCTACACACAATACCCCATAAATGACAAAGTGAAAACAGGTTTTAAGACATTTTAGCTAATTTATTACAAATGAAAAACAGATACCTCATTTACATAAGTATTCAGACCCTTTGCTATGAGACTCAAAATTGAGCTCAGGTGCATCCTGTTTCCATTGATCATCCTTGATGTTTCTACAACTTGATTGGAGTACAACTGTGGTAAATTCAATTGATTGGACATGATTTGGAAAGGAACGCCCCTGTCTATATAAGTTCCTACAGTTGACAGTGCATGTCAGAGCAAAAACCAAGCCATGAGGTTGAAGGAATTGTCCGTAAAGCTCCAAGACAGGATTGTGTTGAGGCTCAGATCTAGGGAAAGGTACCAAAAAATGTCTGTAGCATTGAAAGCCCTCAAGAATACAGTGGCCTCCATCATTCTTAAATGGAAGTAGTTTGGAACCACCCAGACTCTTCCTAGAGATAGAAGCCCGGCCAAACTAAGCAATCGGGGGAGAAGGGCCTTGGTCAGGAAGGTGGTCTCTGACAGAGCTCCAGAGTTCCTCTGTGGAGATGAGAGAACCTTCCAGAAGGACAACAATTTCTGCAGCACTCCACCAATCAGGCCTTTATGGTAGAGTCGCCAGACAGAAGCCGCTCCTCAGTAAAAGGCACGTGACATCCCACTTGGAGATTGCCAAAAGGCACCTAAAGACTCTCAGACCAGGAGAAAAAAGATTCTCTAGTCTGATTTAAACCAAGATTGAACTCTTTGGCCTGAATGCCAAGCGTCACGTCTGGAGGAAACCTGGCACCATCCTTAGGGTGAAGCATGGTGGTGGCAGCATCACGCTGTGGGGGATGTTTTTCAGCGGCAGGGACTGTGAGACTTGTCAGGATCAAGGGAAAGATGAAAGGAGCAAAGTACAGAGAGATGAAAACTTGTTCCAGAGCGTTCAGTACCTCAGACTGGGGCAAAGGTTCACCTTCCAACAGGACAACGGCCCTAAGCACACAGCCAAGACAACGCAGGAGTCGCTTCGGGACAAGTCTCTGAATGTCCTTGAGTGGCCCAGCCAGAGCCCGGACTTGAACCCGAACTAACATCTCTGGAGAGACCTGAAAATAGCTGTGCAGCAACACTCCCCATCCAACCTGACAGAGCTTGAGAGGATCTGCAGAGAAGAATGGGAGAAACTCCCCAAATACAGGTGTGCCAAGCTTGTAGTGTCATACCCAAGAAGACTCGAGGCTGTAATCGCTGCCAAAGGTGCTTCAACAAAGTACTGAGTAAAGGGTCTGAATACTTATTTGAAGTAATATTTCTGTTTTTATTTTTAATACATTTGCACACAAATCTAAAAACCTGTCATTATGGGGAATTGTGTATAGAATGATGAGGGGGGAAAAAACAGTATAATACATTTTACAATAAGGCTGTAATGTAACAAAATGTGGAAAAGGGCAAGGGGTCTGAATACTTTCCGAATGCATCCGGGGCTGGATGGCATACCACCTAAATTTTACATCACATTCTGCCACTCATTAGATATGATTCACTCTGCTGTCACCAACGAACGGTTCATTCTCGAAAAATGATATTGACATTATTTCACTGCTTTTAAAGGACAAAGACCCTTCTTATATGTTTTAGCTATCACCCCCTTTTTCTGCTCAATGCAGATATTAAACTTTACGCCAAAGTGTTGGCATCTCGCCTAGAACCCTTTACGACCACTCTAGTTCATAACAACCAAACAGGTTTTATAAAAGTACGCCTCGTGGCTGATAATATTCACTGCCTCCTATATCATCAAAGCATCAGATAGTGCTGAGTCTCATAATGCAGTTCTCTCACTTGATGCAGAAAAGGCTTTTGATCGCCTAGAATGTCATTTTCATTAAGTGTTACACTACATTGGGTATCAGGGATTATTTTATGTCAATGATTCAAACCCTTACGCCAACCAATCTGCAATGGCTCTAACTGGAAACATCTGCTCCCGTCAGTTCTCTCCAGGGCTGTCCTCTTTCTTCGCTGTCATTTGTCTTATCTGTTGAACCCATAGCCCAGATCAATCTGCCATGATCCTGTCATAATCTATGGCACCAAACATCACTTATCGCTATATGCTGATTACATTATTATTCTTCCAGAAAGTTTCTCAGTCTCTTCCCCACCTTTTAGATATCTTCAGTTTTTTTAGCAAAATTGCAGGATACAAGATCGATTGAGGGTCTGCATTATTACCACTCAACAATAGACCCAGAGTCGTCTATTCCTTTAAATATCCCAGTGGTCCACAATTGTATATATCTGGGTGTTGAAATGTATCCACCGTTGCAAAAGATTGTATTGAATCATTTGAAGTCTTTAAAGATGTAGAAACAGATGTATGTAGATGGACTACATCTCCCAATTCATTTCAATTGTTCAAATCAACATCCTTCCACAAAAAATTGTTTCAGTTCAATGCTCCCCATAGCACCACCTCCATATTACAGAGACAAAAAACCTCAGGTGGACTAAGCCTCCCAATCTTCCAATGGTAGACTTGGTCCTTGCTCTGCGTTCTCTTGCTACTTGGTTAAATCCAGAAGCTTGCTTGTCATGGCCTCCCATAGAATAAAATGTTTTCACCCGCACAGATTACAAGACCTAATTTATTCCAATGTTCTTCTGAAACAATCTAAATTAAGATTTGGCCCTATCATTTCACACACCATTTCTGTTTGTTTTCCATCATCTTGGTCTCAGGGTGGGAGGCCCTATCTGCTTTCCCTTGTGGCATGACAATGGAGTGCACAGACTTTCAGACATTCTTGGGGATGAGGGTCCCTGCGCATTCGAAGACATCCAACAAAAGCACAACCTGCCTGGCACCTTGTTATTTTTCTACTTACAATTACGTTTGGTGATACCTTGGGAAACAAAGATAAGCCTTTATACCTTTCATAAGGTATTGCTTAGAAAAAGAGGTCTCGTCTCTGAAATGTATTCCCTTCTAGTAAAGGCCTCATCCAAGCCTCTTTAAATTTACAGATTATGGAATAAAGATTTACAATCATTCAACAATGTTCTCAATTGGCAAACAATATGGCCCAATATAGCTTTATCTTCCAGAAATTCACAGATCTTATTTTCCTCCCTGGAAATGATATCAAATCGAAGCCAAACCATCACATAATTGTACTCTCTGCTCTAATGACACTCAGGGCACCTTCTTTCATATGATGTGGGAATGCCAAAGTGTAAAATACTTCTGGAATATGATCTGCCTTGTGCGCTCTGTTGTAATATCAAAAACAATCCCATGTTTACCATCTGTTCTACTACTTAATAACAGCTCGAATGTAGAGCTCTCCATTAAACAGAGACTGCTTTGGTGAGACAACATAAAACAAATGATCCCCCCAAAACAATCCCGGCAGGACTGAGGAGGAGGAGGCTCTTTGCAAGTATTATCCATACTGATTGTTTTAAATGAAACTTTTTCTAGTGTCTGGCCAATGGGTCAATGCTTCACTTCAAACTTCAAGCCCTGGTCACAGTGAGGTAACTAATCAGGTGCTGCTGCATCTCACAGCCAATCAGGTTTTGTTGCTGTTGCACTTCACAGCCAATCCCTTTTGATGTGTTCCACTTCAGGAGCTGATTAGCCAGGCGGCTCAGATCCTCGGCTCGGTGGACTTCCTGGGGAACCCCATGGGACTGCTCAATGATGTCACCGAGGGCGTCTCCGAGCTTATCAAGTACGGCAATGTGGGCGGGCTCATCCGCAACGTCACCCACGGAGTGTCCAACTCCGCCGCCAAGGTATCGTTGTTGGGGTTTACCTTCCTGTTTACTTGCGCTCTGTGTTGATGTTGATTGTGTTTAACTTTCCATTATGAAATTACAGTAGGTGTCCCAGTTTCAAGACTACTATGCTGAAATGAGGCGCGCACACACACACACACACACACACACAGGTTGTTCTGTGCGCTGAGGCTTTTCTATCACTTTCCAATGAAATTGGCCTCTGCTTACTTTGATGGATCAGTGCGTGTATCAGCTCTGTCACTAAATGTTATGTGGCTTCCAGGATAGGAGATGGAACAGTTGTATAATTACCTGACCCTAGGGCTGACCAACTCTTAGCAAACATCTAAAATATTGTTATTTAATGGATACTCTTAGTGAATACATAGAGAATATTACGCTTTTATAGCAGGTCTGTATATGTTCTATTTTCTTTATCAGTAACCTTCCAAGGACCAGTGTAATGCCCCAACCCTTTGGCCATTCTGTCCCTGAACAGTAATCAGTTCCTTTACATTACAATGAGACGTGTCCTGGGGGGCACTGTTCCAAGCTAAAGGACCCATTCTGGTTTTGGAACGTTGTCAGTCCAGAACCCAGTCATTTAGCCCCAAGTCCTCCTCTCTCCCCTATCCTCAGCCAGCTCTCAGCAGGCCTCTGGAAGATACAGGCAGCCCCACACACTCCCCCTGCCAAGCTGTGTCAGCCAGCTTAATGTCAGTCAGCTCGCTCTCTTTCTGTGCTCTAGCGCTCTCTCATTCCCTCCCTCCCCCTCTCTCTGTCTCTCTTTGTCCCCTCTCCCTGCACGGCAATTTACTCGTATTTGTGCTGCGGCATTGATGTCATGAATATCAGACAGCCAGTAGGCCCAGCCACACAGCCCTTGTCCTAGCTCTTGACCAGCCCATGGCCCCAGGCCCACACACACCACTCGCGTCCTGCCCCAGATTTCAGCTCTGCTTTGCAACTGTAACTTGCTGTTTCTTATTGCAAATGGAATCCCTGTGTCTGCCTACGCTCGGGAACACACACATTGAGGTTGTGAGATCCTGTTACACCAACTTTTCCCATTGAGGCTAATCCATAATCCTAGTTTAAGGCAGCTCTGCTCCTGTTGACTGGTTTGAAATCTTTGTAGCTGCGAGCCTAAACACTCTGTCAAGGCAGTGTCCTGTAACGTTTGCTCTCCTGAAAATGAAGGATGACTTCTTCTCCACTGACTTGACATACTCCTCCCTCTCTGAAGAAAAACAAAATGTCATCATTAGTTTACTTTCATGTTTTTCTTTCTTCCAATCAAATGATTTCCCCCTTGTGAACAATCGCTTTGTTTGCTGAACAACAACAAAGTAGGAGGAGCCCCTATGCACACGGGCATGCACACGGGCATACACACACACACACACACACACACACACACACACACACACACACACACACACACACACACACACACACACACACACACACGGGGTTTCCAACTTCTAATAAAAATGACTTGCCAAGATGTGTGCCTTATAAAAATTCCATGCCACAGTATTCAATGGAAAAAAGTTAATCTCCCAATGGTATTTAAGTGTCTTGATGAAATGAATTACCTTGTTATTAACTAATTTAAATCAGCTCAAGAAGTATGGTGTCAAAAAGAAGCAAAACACTAGTTTTGTCACTTAACTATGTTAAACCAGTCGTCTGATTGTGCATCATTTCTCACTTGTAGCAGCATCATCATATAAACTCAGCAAAAAAAGAAACGTCCTCTCACTGTCAACTGCGTTTATTTTCAGAAAACTTAACTTGTGTAAATATTTGTATGAACATAACAAGATTCAACAACTGAGACATAAACTGAATAAGTTCCACAGACATGTGACTAACAGAAATTGAATAATGTGTCCCTGGACAAAGGGAGGGTCAAAATCCAAAGTACCAGTCAGTATCTGGTGTGGCCACCAGCTGCATTAACTTCATCGGGGTAGGGGGCAGTATTTTGACGTCCGGATGAAAAGCGTGCCCGTAGTAAACTGCCTGCTTCTCAGGCCCAGAAGGTAGGATATGCATATTATTAGTAGATTTGGATAGAAAACACTCTGATGTTTCTAAAACTGTTTGAATGATGGCAAAAACCTGAGAAATAATCCAACCAGGAAGTGTGGAAATCTGAGGTTTGTAGTTTTTCAAGTGATTCCTTATCCAGTATACAGTGTCAATGGGGTCATTTTGCACTTCCTAAGGCTTCCACTAGATGTCAACAGTCTTTAGAACGTTGTTTCATGCTTCTACTGTGAATGGGGAGAGAATAAAATACATTGGAATCAGATGACTGAGAGTTAGGTGTGTTCCTTTTCATTTCTGAAGACAAAGGAATCGTCCGGTTGGAATATTATGGAAGATTTATGATTAAAAACATCCGAAAGATTGATTCTATACATCGTTTGACATGTTTCTACGAACTGTAATATAACTTTTTTGACTTTTCGTCTGAACTTACTGCCCAAGCACAGTGGATTTGGATTACTCGACTGAACGCGCAAACAAAATGGAGGTATTTGGACATAAAGATGAACATTTATTCTGGAACTGGGATTCCTGGGAGTGCATTCCGATGAAGATCATCAGAGGTAAGTGAATATTTATAATGTAATTTTTGTCATTTCTGTTGACTCCAAAATGGCGGGTATCTGTATGGCTTGTTTTGACATCTGAGCGCTGTACTCAGATTATTGCAAAATTTGCTTTCGCCGTAAAGCTTTTTTGAAATCTGACACAGCGGTTGCATTAAGGAGAAGTGTATCTATAATTCTTTGAATAACAGTTGAATATTTTATCAATGTTTATGATGAGTATTTCTGTAAATTGATGTTCTCATTCACCGGAAGTTTTGGGAGGCAAAACATTTCTGGACATTACACGCCAATGTAAAATGGGGTTTTTGGATATACATATGAACTTTATCGAGCAAAGCATAGATGTATTGTGTAACACGAAGTCCTATGAGTGCCATCTGATGAAGATCATCAAAGGTTAGTGATTAATTTTAGCTGTATTTCTGGTTTTTGTGACGCCTCTCCTTGCTTGGAAAATGGCTGTGTGGTTTTTCTTTTCTAGGCGCTATCCTAACATAATCTAATGTTATGCTTTGGCCGTGAAGCCTTTTTGAAATCGGACAATGTGGTTGGATTAACGAGAAGTGTATCTTTTAAAATGGGATATAATAGTTGTATGTTTGACAAATTTGAATTATGAGATTTTTGTTGTTTTGAATTTTGCGCCCTGCTATTTCACTGGCTGTTGAATAGCGTCCCACATACACCAGAGAGGTTTTAAGTACTGTAGTGCATCTCCTCCTCATGGACTGCACCAGATTTGCCAGTTCTTGCTGTGAGATGTTACCCCACTCTTCCACCAAGGCACCTGCAAGTTCCCAGACATTTCTGGGGGCAATGGCCCGAGCTCTCACCCTCCGATCCAGCAGGTCCCAGACGTACTCAATGGGATTGAGATCCGGGCTCTTTGCTGGCCATAACAGAACACTGACATTCCTGTCTTGCAGGAAATCACACACAGAACAAGCAGTATGGCTGGTGGCATTGTCATGCTGGAGGGTCATGTTAGGATGAGCCTGCAGGAAGGGTACCACATGAGGGAGGAGGATGTCTTCCCTGTAACACACAGCGTTGAGATTGCCTACAATGACAACAAGCTCAGTCCGATGATGGTGTGACACACCGTCCCAGACCATGACGGACCCTCCACCTCCAAATCGATCCCGCTCCAGAGTACAGGCCTCAGTGTAACGCTCATTCCCTCGACGATAAACGCGAATCCGACCATCACCCCTGGTGAGACAAAACCGCGACTCGTCAATGAAGAGCAACCTTGCAGCAAGCCTAAGGCACGTTCACGCAGATGAGCAGGGACCCTGGGTATCTTTCTTTTGGTGTTTTTCAGAGTCAGTAGAAAGGCCTCTTTAGTGTCCTAAGTTTTCATAACTGTGACCTTAATTGCCTACCGTCTGTAAGCTGGTAGTGTCTTAATGACCGTTCCACAGGTGCATGTTCATTAATTGTTTATGGTTCATTGAACAAGCATGGGAAACAGTGTTTAAACCCTTTACAATGAAGATTTGTGAAGTTATTTTGATTTTTACGAATTATCTTTGAAAGACAGGGTCCTGAAAAAGGGACGTTTCTTTTTTTTGCTGAGTTTAGTTTATGTAGGCCTCTACAGCCATGAACCTTTGGCCTAACTGCTTCTGCATTTCCACTTGATGGTTGTTATGCTTTCTTTATGGATGTTATTTTTCTCCTTTTTATGGGTTGGTCTGCTCAACTCATTCCCTGGCCCGGGTAGCAGACCTTCTACTAAAAACTCTTGCCATATAGACCTATTTGACCCGTTCCATATACATAGCTAGCCTACATTGAGGACATTATTGCAGGTTTTATTGAGAGACTTCAAAATGATTGATAGGAAAATGGAACTTGGTCAAAAAATATTGGTGTGCACGTGCTTATGTTTGTGTGCGTGTCATGCTGCAGCTGGTCACCTACACACCACATGTAAAACCACATGTAGTTTCCTTGTTCCTTGCGGGGTTTACTTTCATCTGATGCACCTTCGTCCCTTTAATGACTGACACTCCATGTAATCTATGAGATCCCTTCCTTGATCACCCAATGTTAACAAACCAGACGGGCCCCAGTTTCACATTGTGTGTGTCCTTCAGCATAGAAGGGGAGGGGGGTGTAAACTTGAAAGCATCTTTATCTCCCCCTCGCTCCTCACCCCTCGCCCCTCACTCCTCACCTCTCACTCCCTTGGGACACAGGTCTGGTACGAACATTGGTTTAGTTTCATAAAGAGGGGGAATAAAATAAAAAATAGAGATGGAGAGAGTTTGTGCTGGCCTTCCAATGAACTCTCCGGGGACTTTGCTTGGCGAGGTCATCCCAAGTTCAGGCTTGGCGCTGTCTGCAGAGTGGCGGAGGGCCCGGGTGTGTTTACATAGAACCCAGCCTCCTCTGGGGAGCTCCCCCCGTAACACAAACCCACTTCCAGCAGGCACCTGCTGGGTGGAAGGGAGGAGAGGGGATAGGCGGAGGGGGAGAGACAGGTCAGCGCTGGGGAAAGATGGGGGTGTGAAGGCACTCCACTCCAGCAGACAAATGACTCGCTGATATATTGGCCAGATGGATAAGGCAGGCGCTGTGTAAAATCTGTTTTCTTCTCTATCAGTCCCCCCCCCCCCCCCCCCCCCCCCCTGTCTCTCTAGTTCAGCTGTGGGGGATGAGAACCAGCCCACCAGCATTGGGCTACTGTAGAACTTTTTCACTCAGTGAGGTTGTGAGCTCTGGATATGTGACACGCATTTGTGTTTTAATATGGCAACTCAACATCAGCTCATCTCAGGAATCACTGGTAAAAGGAAAGAAATTGGGCTTGGAATTGCCAGGGACCTCACAATATGATATTATCACGATACTTAGGTGCCGATATGTATTGTGATTCAATATGAATTGCGATTCAATACTGCAATTTTATTGCGATTTAGATTTTTTTCAAATCTATTGCCCACTATATCTGCTGCAGAGGGACAAGAGAAGAAATGACAACGTTTTTCCTCAAGAAGATGGAGAACATGCTATAGAAAGAGAGATACCAGAGTTTTGGCGCAGGAACAGCCGACTAGCGCTAGCTAACATTAACTAACAACAAAAAATGATCAATACTTGGAGTCATTATCTATATAATATTGTCAAAAAGAATATTGTGATACTGTATCGATTTCTTCCCCCATCACTAGAAAGAAATTGACAACCTTTTCAGTATGAGTTAGGTGGTTTTGTTGGATGGCTTAGACTTGAGTTAGTATCCTTTATAAGTTGGAAAGAGAGAATGACATCATGCTTGTGTGAATTGAAAGGTATTTGACTGGGACAATCCATCATTCCACTGCAAGGCCTAGTGTGAGGGCTGCACTGGTCTAATGGCCCCTACATAGCATGTGGGAGCAAAGAGTTGTACTATGTGGTCGACCTGAATCAGATTAGACTGCAGTGAACAAAGTAACATCTTTTTAATACATTTTTAAATCATTTATAAATATAGAAGGGTGGCCAAAACTGAGCCTTGTGGTACACCTTTTCTAAGACGTGATAAATAGACTATTTCCAAATACTGTGTATAAAACATGCTTGAAATGAAGGGTTCTGCTGATATGGTGTGAAAAAGACTGACTGAAGAGACTCTCTCTCTCTCTGTGTCTTCTTAGTTTGCAGGGACTTTGTCGGACGGGTTGGGCAAGACCATGGACAATCGACATCAGAACGAAAGAGAGTACATCCGTTACCATGGTGCCACCAGCGGAGAGCATCTGGTGGCTGGGATTCATGGATTGGCTCATGGTATGTACTATTACAATAATACTGTAGTGCTACTAATAATACTGTAGTAATACCACTACTGACTGTAGTCTGTCTTTCACTTACAATATGGCACTTGCATTTTATTACTCAAACATTAGATTGATCCGCTGGGCTCCATTGCACAGTGTGGACTATCAGGCCTTTTTAATCTGTAATACATCAGAATCCATTTAGCTGTTCGTGAGGAGTCACACCTGGTTCTTATCTGGTGCCTCACAGGTATCATCGGAGGGTTGACCAGCGTCATCACGTCCACAGTGGAGGGGGTGAAGACTGAGGGAGGAGTCAGCGGCTTCTTCTCTGGCCTGGGGAAAGGTCTGGTTGGTACGGTGACCAAGCCGGTGGCCGGTGCGCTGGACTTTGCCTCGGAGACAGCACAGACGGTCCGAGACATGGCCAGCCTCAGTAACCACAGGTAAGTGCCTAAACCTGGAGAGACATGTCATAACACCAATTTTACCATAAGAATGACTCCTAAATGGCAACTTTCAAAGAATAACCATTAAATCCCTGCCACTCTCAATGGG
This sequence comes from Salmo salar, assembly GCF_965601325.2. Taxonomy (NCBI): domain Eukaryota; kingdom Metazoa; phylum Chordata; class Actinopteri; order Salmoniformes; family Salmonidae; genus Salmo; species Salmo salar. Next base: position 30,554,628 of record NC_138303.1, on the reverse strand, counting down.
AACCAATCGTTTAAAAAATGCTTGCTATTTCCTGAGCTGGCCAGTCAGCGGTCTACTCGCATTAATATCTTTAATGACCGCTATACGCCCACACCATTCTGTTGTTGGGGTATGCCCACACCATTGTGGTGTTGGGGTATGCCCACACCATTGTGGTGTTGGGGTATGCCCACACCATTGGGGTGTTGGGGTATGCCCACACCATTGTGGCGTTGGGGTATGCCCACACCATTGTGGCGTTGGGGTATGCCCACACCATTGTGGCGTTGGGGTATGCCCACACCATTGTGGCGTTGGGGTATGCCCACACCATTGTGGCGTTGGGGTATGCCCACACCATTGTGGCGTTGGGGTATGCCCACACCATTGTGGCGTTGGGGTATGCCCACACCATTGTGGCGTTGGGGTATGCCCACACCATTGTGGTGTTGGGGTATGCCCACACCATTGTGGTGTTGGGGTATGCCCACACCATTCCAACACAGAAAAGCTGCTTTTTAACAATGAAGTGAGAGAGAGATTGAGCACATAGGACAGAAAATACTTAAATTCACACAGGAGAAATACTCCAGATATAACAGACTGACCCTAGCCCCCCGACACACAAACTACATAAATGTATCAAGCAATACTTTTGTTAGGACAGTGTGGGTGTGGTCTGAGAGTGGGGAGGGGAAAACTAGCTGTTATTGATAGAGAGATTTGAAACTCTCTTTCTTATTGGTCTATTAACTTCCGAGTGGCGCAGCAGTCTAAGGCACTGCATCTCAGTGCAAGAAACGTCACTACAGTCCCTGGTTCGAATCCAGGCTGTATCACATCCGGCCGTGATTGGGAGTCCCATAGGGCGGCACACTATTGGCCCAGCATCGTCCAGGTTTGGCTGGTGTAGGCCGTCATTGTAAATAAGAATTTGTTCCTAACTGACTTGCCTAGTTAAATAAGGGTTAAATAAAACATTATACTTTTTTTACTAATGTAAATCTCCATCCCACCTAACGGACAAAAATATCCAGTGGTCTTTTCAAACAGCTCTTACACTAAAAGGGCATTATCATTTTCACAATTTCACAATATTGTTCCAACCTCATAGTGTGGAAATATATATAAAACGCAATACATTATAGTTTGACTGCACTGGGCCTTTAATAAAATGTAAAATGCCTAACTATTTCACTCAGTGTAATTAATTATAGGTCACATTTCATAGAAATCTGAAAACACTGGACAGTTACTTTAATATGGTGCAGGGCCTCATGTATTTCTTCAGAATTTTGTGTGACACTCACATACTCCTTCCTGTGTGTGCACGCCAACTAAACCCACCAGATGTGCTTGTAAATGCCACCTGCCATTTTTAATGGGGTCGGCTGGCTTGATGCTGGGTCAAGCCTCTCCCCCAATTAGAGTCTATAGCAGCGCAGCATGGCAGGTAACGGTCCTCACAGCCACTCTCTTTAATTCACACGGACACAAGGTGTGACACCTTCTGACGGCTCAGCACTGTTACACTGGAGCCTGTCTCTGTCCTCTCCAGCTCTCACTGGTTTTAAAGCCACAGGCAGGTTGTATTACACAGGCTGTCTGGGAGTTCAAGCCATTTGTTCAGTATTTATGTACAGTGTGTGTATACGTTAGGCAGACCAAGCGCACAATGGTATTTGTGTACTTGGAATGGTAAATATAACAGATTGCACTAATGCATGTCACTGTGGGTGGTGGGGGGGACTAGGAAATGTTGTTGTGTATGTTTGATTTTATTCTTTATTTACCGTAATTTCCGGACTATTGAGCGCACCTGAATATAAGCCGCACCCACTGAATTTAAAAATATATATTATTTTGAACATAAATAAGCCGCACATGTCTATAAGCCGCAGGTGCCTACCGGTACATTGAAACAAATGAACTTTACACAGGCTTTAACGAAACACGGCTTGTAACAAAAATAAATAGGCTTTAACGAAACACGGTTTGTAACAAAAATAAATTGGCTTTAACGAAACACGGCTTGTAACAAAAAATTAAAAATTAGCAGTAAGCTTTAGTTGTCTTTTTGCACTGAGTCAATTCCTCACGCTGCTGTTTGCAACGTCTTATCATCGACTCATTAAGACCAAGCTCCTGTGCAGCAGCTCTATTTCCTTTTCCAACAGGCAGATCAATCGCCTTCAACTTGAAAGCTGCATCATATGCATTTCTCCGTGTCTTTGCCATGATGAGGGTGACAAAATGACTACCGTAATCAGAATGATGGGAAGTTTGAGAACGCTCGATTTAATCTAAACAGTAAACAAAAAAGTTGTTTGACCTTAACCCGTTCGGCAATTTCATTGGTCTAATGAAAGCTTCATGCCACCAAAAAACTGAGCACGTCACAGAATGTGTTTTTTTGGAGAAAAAAAAATTTGAAAGCGGGAAAAATCCATATATTAGCCATTGTTTAAGCCGCAGGGTTCAAAGAGTGGGAAAAAAGTTGCGGCTTCTAGTCCGGAAATTACGGTAACTAGGCAAGTCAGTTAAGAACAAATTCTTATTTACAACCAAAAGGCTGGGGGCTGGGATAAAAAATGAAATGCAAATGTAGGACAAAACGCACATCACAATGAGACAACACTAAATAAAGAGAGACCTAAGACAATATCAACAGCATGGCAGGAACACATGAAAACACAGCATGGTAGCAACACATGACAACACCATGGTAGCAACACCACATGGCAGCAGCACAACATGGTAGCAGCACAAAACATGGTACAAACATTATTGGGCACAGACACCAGCACAAAGGGCAATAAGGTATAAACAACGTTACATAACACGAAGCAGCCACAACTGTCTGTAAGTGTCCATGATTTAGTCTTTGAATGAAGAGATAAAACTGTCCAGTTTGATTGTTTGTTGCAGCTCGTTCCAGTCGCTAGCTGCAGCGAAATGAAAAGAGGAGCGACCCAGGGATGTGTGTGCTTTGGGGACCTTTAACAGAATGTGACTGGCAGAATGGGCATTGTATGTGGAGGATGAGGGCTGCAGTAGGTATCTCAGATAGGGGGGAATGAGGCTTAAGAGGGTTTTATAAATAAGCATCAACCAGTGTGTCTTGCGACGTGTATACAGAGATGACCAGTTTACAGAGGAGTATAGAGTGCAGTGATGTGTCCTATAAGGAGCATTGGTGGCAAATCTGATGCCCGAATGGTGAAGAACATCTAGCCGCTCGAGAACACCCATACCTGTCGATCTATATATTACGTCGTCGTAATCTAGCACGGGTAGGATGGTCATCTGAATCAGGGTTAGTTTAGCAGCTGTGGTGAAAGAGCGATAGAGGAAACCAAGTCGAGATTTAACCTTAGCCTGCAGCTTTGATATGTGCTGAGAGAAGGACAGTGCACCGTCTAGCCATACTGCCAAGTACTTGTATGAGGTAACTACCTCAAGCTCTAAACCCTCAGAGGTAGTAATAACACCTATGGGAAGAGGGCATTCTTTTTACCAAACCACATGACCTGTTGTTTTGGAGGTGTTCAGAACAAGGTTAAGGGCAGAATAAGCTTGTTGGACACTAAGAAAGCTTTGTTGTAGTGCATTTAACACAAAATCCGGGGAGGTGCCAGCTGAGTATAAGATTGTATCATCTGCATATAAATGGATGAGAGAGCTTCCTACTGCTTGAGCTATGTTGATGTAAATTGAGAAGAGCGTGGGGCCTAGGATCGAGCCTTGGGGTACTCCCTTGGTGACAGGCAGTGACTGAGACAGCACATGTTCTGACTTTATACACTGCACTCTTTGAGAGAGGTAGTTAGCAAACCAGGCCAAAGACCCCTCAGAGACACCAATACTCCTTAGCCGGCCCACAAGAATGGAATGGTCTACCGTATCAAAAGCTTTGGCCAAGTCAATAAAAATAGCAGCACAACATTGCTTAGAATCAAGGGCACTGGTGACATCATTTAGGACCTTTTAAGGTTGCGTTGACACATCCATAACCTGAGCGGAAACCAGATTGCATACCCGAGGAGAATATTGTAGACATCAAGAAAGCCGGTGCTTGCCTTTAAGGGGTTGATTTAGAGGTGTGTGCGTGAACAGGGAACAATAAGGGACCTGCAGATGAACTGTTTCTGCTGTATGAGGGAGGGGAGCGGAGGAGAAGGGAGCGAAGGGAGAGGAGTGGAGAGGAAGGGGGGTGGTGGGGGGGGGGGGCATCCGAAGCGTGCCTGCCACAGTGTGTCTACAAGTTCAGCCAGAGTTCAACCCAGAGAATGTGCCGGAATCATGGTTCACAGCAGACACTGACGACGCTATCACACCCACTTAATAACACACTCACACATGTAGACTAAACACACATACTAATGCTTTCACTCGCATACACACTTACACTCTCACATACCAACACTCTCACATACCAACACACATGCTCCCCAACACTGTCATGCCTATTAATCAAGCAGTGATATTGATGTGATACCAACCCATACAGAAGAAAAGCTGTAAAATGATTTAAGGGAACAATGGTGGGGTTATATACAGTTTCTCCCTACTGTGGATTGAGTTGCTCATCACATGACCTTCTACACTGTGCATGAAGCCCTTTCTCTTCACCCTCTGTATGACTGGCTCAGATCACATCTCCAGAAAAACACACACTAGGAAATAAACAAGTCAATGAGAAGCAGACGTTGTGTGATGGTTCGCACTCCCCTTGCTCTCCTGCCCTGCTCGTGAACTCTCCCTCCTGTCTTTCACACAACCCTCCCGCCACATACACACACACAATCTCGTCTGTCTGTCTTTGTCTGTCTGTCTGTCTGTCTGTCTGTCTGTCTGTCTGTCTGTCTGTCTGTCTGTCTGTCTGTCTGTCTGTCTGTCTGTCTGTCTGTCTGTCTGTCTGTCTGTCTGTCTGTCTGTCTGTCTGTCTGTCTGTCTGTCTGTCTGTCTGTCTGTCTGTCTGTCTGTCTGTCTGTCTGTCTGTCTGTCTGTCTGTCTGTCTGTCTGTCTGTCTGTCTGTCTGTCTGTCTGTCTGTCTGTCTGTCTGTCTGTCTGTCTGTCTGTCTGTCTGTCTGTCTGTCTGTCTGTCTGTCTGTCTGTCTGTCTGTCTGTCTGTCTGTCTGTCTGTCTGTCTGTCTGTCTGTCTGTCTGTCTGTCTGTCTGTCTGTCTGTCTGTCTGTCTGTCTGTCTGTCTGTCTGTCTGTCTGTCTGTCTGTCTGTCTGTCTGTCTGTCTGTCTGTCTGTCTGTCTGTCTGTCTGTCTGTCTGTCTGTCTGTCTGTCTGTCTGTCTGTCTGTCTGTCTGTCTGTCTGTCTGTCTGTCTGTCTGTCTGTCTGTCTGTCTGTCTGTCTGTCTGTCTGTCTGTCTGTCTGTCTGTCTGTCTGTCTGTCTGTCTGTCTGTCTGTCTGTCTGTCTGTCTGTCTGTCTGTCTGTCTGTCTGTCTGTCTGTCTGTCTGTCTGTCTGTCTGTCTGTCTGTCTGTCTGTCTGTCTGTCTGTCTGTCTGTCTGTCTGTCTGTCTGTCTGTCTGTCTGTCTGTCTGTCTGTCTGTCTGTCTGTCTGTCTGTCTGTCTGTCTGTCTGTCTGTCTGTCTGTCTGTCTGTCTGTGTCCCCTCCCACCTTCCTTCCCTCCCTCCCACTTTCCCTCGGTCCTGGCAACCTTCTAGAGCCAGCTCAATTATACTTCCCAAACAAAGCGGGAGAGACGCACTCCTCAGCACACTGTCAACTCAGTCCTAGGCATTCCTTCACTACAGTACACTACACTGAGGAGAAACAGAACATTAGACCCATGTTTTCAAAACCCGCTTCTGGGAAAGATATACAGCACATTACAGTGCGTAATTGACCTAGGTAGCAGTGTTGTTGATCTATTTGTTATGGCTCGTCATCAGATTTAAACGCGTATCTGTTGGTTTAAATGAATGAACCAAGGAGAAATCTACACTATGCACAAAGCAAGTCCACCCACTCTTTCTGGCCCAACATAGACAATGAGCATGACAACAGCAGCAACTTCACAGTGAAACCACAGGGCTGGAAAGTGAGAGGAGAGGAATGTTTTTATTTTGTCAACCCTGCGTAAGAAATGCCAGACAGACATGCTAATGATGTGTCTCGCCATAAAGTCATCTACACACTGGTACGGAATGTGTTTTAGCATAACCGCCATTCCACATCTCTAGGAGGATGGGGGTTATTCCACCCGCATTCCAAGATATTCACTTCTGTACCGTTGAGACATTTCATATAATCTATCTTCTAACAAGGTATACCTCTCTGCAGTGCATGCCATGAACACTTGAGCCAAATGCTGTTAGGTGTTCACACACGGCTGTAGGGTCACATTTTGTAAGCTCCATAAGATTTTCGAATGGAGGAACTACCAACTGAGCTTGTCCAATAGGAAAGGTCCTAAGTGACCTCCTCATATATCAACTTGGATCTGCAAATTCAGCCTTCCAGATGGCATAGTGGAGTTACTAGCATATTGCTTATGCAGTAACTACCCATCCAATCTGCTCTGATCTGCATGAAGTGCCTAGGGCCAGGGGCAATGTAGGAGAATGGGCGGTGCTGTCTCCTGGAGGAGAACGGCCGGAGCAGGGCGGTGCTGTCTAGAACGGCCGGAGCAGGGCGGTGCTGTCTCCTGGAGGAGAACGGCTGGAGCAGGGCGGTGCTGTCTCCTGGAGGAGAACGGCCGGAGCAGGGCGGTGCTGTCTCCTGGAGGAGAACGGCTGGAGCAGGGCGGTGCTGTCTCCTGGAGGAGAACGGCTGGAGCAGGGCGGTGCTGTCTCCTGGAGGAGAACGGCTGGAGCAGGGCGGTGCTGTCTCCGGAGGAGAACGGCTGGAGCAGGGCGGTGCTGTCTGCCGGAGGAGAACGGCTGGAGCAGGGCGGTGCTGTCTGCCGGAGGAGAACGGCTGGAGCAGGGCGGTGCTGTCTCCCGGAGGAGAACGGCTGGAGCAGGGCGGTGCTGTCTCCCGGAGGAGAACGGCTGGAGCAGGGCGGTGCTGTCTCCCGGAGGAGAACGGCTGGAGCAGGGCGGTGCTGTCTCCCGGAGGAGAACGGCTGGAGCAGGGCGGTGCGGTCTCCTGGAGGAGAACGGCTGGAGCAGGGCGGTGCTGTCTCCCGGAGGAGAATGGCCGGAGCAGGGCGGCGCCGTCTCCTGGAGGAGAACGGCCGGAGCAGGGCGGTGTGTGTCAGCTGCTGACAGCAGTCTGTTCCTTCTCTTGGCAGGCCTCCAGAGCCTGACCCACAGATGAACCCCGCTTGCCAGGCTAGAGGGCCAGATCTGCCCTCATCTCCAGAGCTGCCCACAAGGCTGGAACGCTTCTCCCCCAATTTCTCACCCGTGGCTGACAATGGCCAGCGCCTCTCTCCATCTCTTTGTCCACACACCCACCCACCCACTTACTTACCTACCTAGCCGGCCAGCCAGCCCGAGGAGCCCTCATCACATACAGCTCCCGGCGCCCAGACTGCCCACACGCTCCCATTCCACCACAGCAGCGGCTCCAGCTGCAGACAGCCTGGAACCTGTCTCTCCCCAAGAAAAGCAAACCCCCGCAGCCCAGCCCAGCCGGGTAGAGCAGAGCAGCACAGTGCCGCCTTTGTGAATCCACCGGAGCCCATCGGGCCCTAATCAAAAGACCGCAGCCCCGGCAGATTCAAGCCAGATGTGGGAATTCCAGCCGGGGCCGGGCTGACTGGCAGCCGGAATGAGAGGGGTGGATGGGGTTGTCTGAAGGGGAAGTGAAACCTTAGCTCAGACCTGGCATAGGCAGGCTGGCACCAGGGCACTGTGTGACCTCTTCACCTCTCAACAGCCTCACAGGTCCTTTCCAATCTGAATCAGTCTCAACCAATGTTCTATAAACCACCTTACCCACTGTGTTGACCTGCCATGTTGACACCGTTTTTGGCTCATATGTAAAGCTGCTGGCATGTTGATGCTGTGTATTTCATAAAGCTGCTGGCAAAGCGGTTATATTGATGCTGTGTATTTCATAAAGCTGCTGGCAAAGCGGTTATATTGATGCTGTGTATTTCATAAAGCTGCTGGCAAAGCGGTTATATTGATGCTGTGTATTTCATAAAGCTGCTGGCTAAGCGGTTATATTGATGCTGTGTATTTCATAAAGCTGCTGGCTAAGCTGTTATATTGATGCTGTGTATTTCATAAAGCTGCTGGCAAAGCTGTTATATTGATGCTGTGTATTTGGCAAGCTATACTGACAGCTGACGCTGCTCTTTGTTTTCCATCCTGTGTTGCAGGTTGAGTGTGCTGCGGGTGAGGAAGCCACGATGCTGTAAGGGACCACAGGGCCTGCTGCCCCGCTTCTCCTCCACCCAGGCCGACGGACAGGAGCAGCTCTTCCACCTCACTGACAGCATCCACTCTGAGTTGTGAGTCACACTCCTGTTCTGAGCTTCCAGAGTTAAGCCACTGTCTGGCCAGTCACCCTTGTTTTGGTTGGACAACGGTGTAAGAACAGTGGCCACAGTGTGTAGAGACTTTTGCTCCAGCCCTGCTCTAACACACCTGATTCAACTCGTCTTTCATTTACACCATGACGAGTTGGTGATGATCTGGAACAAAAGCCTGCTGAATATGTTGACTTATTTAAAAGGTTTGGAGAAACTCACATCTCTGATTGATCTCTGATTAATATTGCATTACGTTTAAGTTTATTAATAAATATTTAGTATCTCCAGAGTGAGAAAGACGGGTAACTAGCCTTTAACCAGTCTTTCTGCTGGCCCTTAGAGCATTTGTCTTCTCACAGGCTAATAACTCCAGAGAGGCAGCAGAACCCTGTCTCTAGCCATTGCCCTCTGACCCTAGAGATGTTAACCAGACAATTACTCAGCTCAGCCTCTGGGCTGCCTAGGTCACACCATGCTTGTTAACGTTAGCATGTGTTGTGCAAAGCTCATGTGAGAGTTTTAGGAAATTACATGCATAGTGGTTACTTGAAAACAAGTGCCTCCAGCTTTTATTTTCAGCAGGGAATCAACTCCGATCGATCCAGCTCACAAATGTTTGCCAAACAAGTCATGATTTCAAAATGTTTTTCTCTCTCTCCCTCTTCACTTAGCTTCATTGCTGTGGAGCCCATAGACACCTACTGCGTGCTCATATCTTCCAAAGTGGTCTACTTCCTCAAGCCTGGTGAATTTGTGGACCGCGAGGCCATTTTCCTGGAGGTCAAGTATGATGACCTGTACCACTGCCTGGTCTCAAAGGACCATGGGAAGGTGTATGTGCAGCTCACCAAGAAGGCAGAGAGCACCAGCAGTGGCGTAGCCATGCCAGGCCCTTCCCACCAGAAGCCTATGGTAACACTTCCACAACCCTATAAGAACTATTCTGTAGTGTTAATGAATTAACTTCTTAGTAATTGCATTATTATTTATTAATTTATTTATTCAAAATGTTGCACATTTAAAAATGAAAAACGTTCTTTTTTTACTTGTCAAGTAGAAACATTTTTATATTGGTAATGGTTTTCATAGGTTCCACAATGTTAAATTAGGTTCATTTTCCCTCATGTCCTAATAGGTTCATGTGAAGAGCGAGAATCTTGCTGTAAAAATCTCTCAAGAAATCAACTATGCCAAGAGCCTTTACTACGAGCAGCAGCTCATGCTGCCGCCCAATGAGACTGAAGACTGCATACTATTGGACTCATAACTGACCCCTGGAAAGGGTGGCACATACACATGTTCTTCCTGTTTCTTCCCACTGAAAGTAGTCGTCTTTAATATGTTGCGATTAGTGTCTGAAGATATGATCCACAATCACTAGAGAATTTCTCCTATGTCTCTCTAAGGACGGAATGCCCTATCCTGGTCCTGGATGGCAACAGCCTGCTAATTTTCCACCGCCCTGATATGAAGAAAACTAGGCCAGTGCAAAGTGAACGGGCTTGTTGGACTGACCGTCTGTATGGGTATAAGGGCTTGGTCTGGCTGCAGCTTTGTGTGAAGTGAAGCCCATCCCGGGTCAGGATCGGCCCCCACTGCACTTGGTTTAGTAGCGCAACATAGTTTAGACTTAGAAGGTCCAACATCCCAAGATGCACACGGTTTAAACAATGAAAAGAAATATGCCAACAGCTGTTTTATCGACTTCTGTATATTTAGAACACAATACGATGACAGATGTTTTATTTTACAAAAATGTTTATAAGATAAGGTATATGTCAGTAGATGTACACACATACGAGTAGTGTTATATTATGTTTGTGTATAGACACCTATGTACATATATAGCTACATACAAATATAACACTATAGCTATGTACATAACCAAGTTGGACAGTATAATTATTATTATTATTTGGGTTGATATGAAGTGAAATGCTGTACAAAACTGCCTTTAAAATGTCTTTATTTTGTGTATAAAAGTATTTTCGGGTTGAATTCATTGCACTGACACTTAGTTTGGACACACTGGCTACTCTTGCCCTCCACCTGGGCCACACCCACCACACAGGGAAGGCAGTCGGGGGAACTGCCACTCAAGTCCCTAGCCTTTTATAATCATGGGCCTCTGTCTGGTTTCGGTCACCCTTTTATTTTAGGACTTTTTTTACCAGTGTCCTTTTTAACCAATTTCTTCTGAGAGCTGTAGGTTTTGGAATGTGTTCCTTGAACATTGAGTTTCTATCTACTGTGATCAGACCAGGGGCCTTAGTTACACCCAAAGCTTGTGAAAGGTGGAGGACATGAGCTTTAACCTGTGGAGGAGGAGGAAAGAGAGTGAATTGATGACATTGCTTATAATAAAGCACCACAACTGCAGTACTCAATACTATGGACCCTCTGTGCCTGTTACTGAACCAAATGTCATGATTTCCATATCACCTGGTGCATCCTTACTGTTTATTCACCCAAATGAAAGGCACAATCTGTAACTACCTCTGCACTCTCTGCACATAAATTAAGGACCCACTGTTAGCACCTCCATTTAAAGGCACATCTTTATACAGTGCCTTCTGTAATTATTCTGACTGAATCATTTTTATCTTCTTTTGGCTCTATACTCAAAGTTTGGATTTGAAATCAAACAATGACTATGAGGTTAAAGTGCAGACTGTCAGCTTTAATTTGAGGGTATTTTCATCCATATTGGTGAACCGTTTATAATATAGAGCACTTTTTGTACATACAGTAGTCCCCCTATTTTAGGGGATACAAATTATTGGTACAAATTGACTTGTGTAAAGTAGTAAAAAGGTAAGTATTTGTTCCCATATTCATTGCACGCAATGACTACATCAAGCTTGTGACTAGAAATCTGTTGGATGCATTTCTTCTTTGTTTTGATTGTGTTTCAGATTATTCTGTGCCCAATAGAAATGAATAGTAAATGTGTCATTTTGGAGTCACTTTTATTGTAAATAAGAATAGAATGTTTCTAAACACTTCTTCAATAATGTTGTTGCTACCATGATTACAGATCATCCTCAATTCATTGTGAATTATGATGAGTGAGAAAGTTACAGAAGCACAAATATGAAATATAGAACCAAAGGAAGAAAAATGCTTCACTGTCCCAATAATTCTGGAGGGCGGTGTAGGTATCTTCATGACATGGCACAAGTGGGGGAAGGGGTGGCCTTTCCTCTTTTTGTTCTCTATTTCTCATTTAGTGCGCACTATTTTGTTTTCCCCCTAAGTCTGTGTACTTTACTGTATTTATACTTGGAATATCGTTTTTCAACAGGAAAAGCTAGACTGCGTCTTTAAAGAAACAATTTGGGCTTTTAACATCACTTCCCCCAGTTTTGCAGTAGCAGTGGTATGTTTGGGGGGGGGTTCAGCCCACCAACTTCTCTCAGAAAGGACACCTTCATTATTCAATCATAATGCAAAGAGAATTGTACCTTATTTCAAATAGTAACTATAGTTGTGCTCTGTAACCTGTCTCCATGAAGCAGTTACTGAAGTTGACTCTCCTGAAGTTCTTGGCCAATGCTCCACCATCCCTCCTCTTGACTGACAGGTTAGCGGAGGCTTGGGGTCTCCCCCTTGCTGTGGGGCTAGTCCATTGCTCATTTGTCTCCCTGACTCCCTCCCCAGACGACATGCTCTGCCTGGTGATGGAGCAGTCGCCGTGCCAACAAGGTGAAGGGTTCTGAAGTTCTTTACAATGGTGTTGTTACAATAGTTTATTTTGTGGTCACAGAACAAGGTGTATGGATGGCCCCAGCGGAATTCGAACCCATGATCTTAACGTTGCAAGCGCCATGCTTGACCAACTGAGCCACACATGACCACCAAGCACTGAATGTGAGCTCTTAAAGATGTTGAATCACCTAGTTAGCCCCTGGTCTAAGAATTCTCACACTACATTCAGTCCCACATGGATCAAATTCCCTTTTTAAGGGGGTTCAGAATAAGTGGCTTTGCAAGGCATCGGACCGCAAACCCCCATTGAGCCCCCAAGAAGCTGCAGTGATCTTAACAGTGAGACATGAGCAATCTAAAGATCCTAGCTCGTTTGGATTTCCCTTCCTCCTTCACTGGAGTCGCTGAAGTCTTTTAAAGCTCTCAGAAGAAGCTCAATCAAATTCATGACCAGGGTTTTTGATCACTGATTAGATGCTGGCTCTGAAGTGTCTGTTTGATTCCAGAATTCATGTGATTATAAAAAATATGTACAAAGCCTGGACAATTACACATTAGTTTTCATTACAGTTTCATATCAGGTGAATGTTGTAAGAGAGCCTACATTACGGAGCGAGACAGGCCCTGAGGTTCTGCGGAGTTGTAGTTCAGTGCCTCCCTCACAAGACTGTGAGGAGGAGTCTTTGCATACCATTGGTAGTCATGGAGAGGTTACACACTTCATTTGAATCAAAAGAGAAATTAGGTTGTGGCAAGGAAAGCTCCCTTCACAGAGGAGAGCATAGTCAATGTATCTAAAGCCTAACTAAGAGCATTACTACACTGAACAAAAATATAAATGCAACATGTAAAGTGTTGGTCCCATGTTTCATGAGCTCGTGAAAGATCCCAGAAATGTTCCAGACACACAAGATTCTAATTTTGTGCACACGTTTACTTCCCTTTTAGTGAGCATTTCTCCTTTTCCAATAATATACGTGGCATATCAAGAAGCTGGTTAAACAGCATGATCATTGCACCTTGTGCTGTGGACAATAAAGGGCCACTCAAAAGGGAAATTGCAGTTTTATCACAACACAATGCCACAGATGTCTCGTGTTTTGAGTGCAATTGACATGCTGACTGCAGGAATGTCCAGAGCTGTTGCTAGATAATTCAATGTTAATTTCTCTACCACAATGTCATTTTAGAGAATTTGGCTGTATGTCGAACTGACCTCAACAGCAGACCATGCATAACCACACCAGCCCAGGACCTCCACAACCGTCTTCTTAACCTGCGGGATCGTCTGAGACCAGCCACCCGGACAGCTGACGAAGCTGGGTTTGCACAACTGAAAAATTTCTGCACAAACTGTCAGAAACAGTCTCAGGGAATCTCATCTGTGTGCTCGTCCTCCTCACCAGGGTCTTGACCTGGCTGCAGTTCGGCGTCGTGACCAACTTCAGAGGGTAAACGCTCACCTTCGATGGCCGTTGGAGAAGTGTGCTCTTCATGGATGAATCCCAGTTCAACTGTACCAGGGTGATGGCAGACAGTGTGTATGGGAAAACATGCCACAATCAACAGCCTGATCAACTCTATGCGAAGGAGATGTCGCGCTCTGCATGAGGCAAATGGTGGTCACCAGATAACTGACTGGTTTTCTTATCCACACCCCTACTTTTCTTTAAAGGTGTCTGTGACCAACAGATTCATATCTCTATTTCCAGTCACGGTGTAAGCTGTTTTGGTCCGCCCCTCCCACTTCTCTAGTTTCACAAGTCAGACAAGAGTTTTGTGAATGTGAAAGACTGGTAATTGATGGACCTCTCGTCCGCCTGATCCTCCACTCAATTACCAGTCTTTCACATTCACAAAACTTGTCTGACTTGTGAAACTAGAGGAGAAGTGGGATGCTGCGAGGGACGGACCAAAACATCTTAAACCATGGCCCATGTGGTAGACAGATAATGTACCCATACAAAATGCACTGAACAAAAATATAAATGCAACATGCAACAATTTCTAAGATGTTACAATTCATGTAAGGAAATCAGTCAATTGAAATCAATTCATTAGGCCCTAAATCGATGGATTTCACATGACTGGGAATAGAGATACCATGGTCACAGATACCTTAAAGAAAAGGTAGGGACGTGGATCAGAAAACCAGTCAGTATCTGGTGTGACCACCATTTGCCTCATGCAGCGGCAGAGCTGCCTGCCTTTCCAGGCGTCAGGGTGAAGAGTTCAGCACCGGGGGAGTCGTCTGTTTGGCCAACCACCGCCTCAAATCTATCTGCTGTTTGGCTAAACTTGCTATGACCTCGCCCCCTGAGATTTGAGCCGTCTTCTCCAACACACACACTCAGAGACAGTTTAGGGTCTAGATTCAATCAGATCAAGCGTTAACCGGCGATAGCAGATACCGGCACAGCGGATGTTTTGGTGGTGTCAGAGGTGCTTTGGAGCTGTCAAACCGGTAAGCAGCTGCTCTTGCAATTGTTTAGTTTTATATTTTTTTTATTTCACCTTTATTTAACCAGGTAGGCCAGTTGAGAACAAGTTCTCATTTACAACTGCGACCTGGCCAAGATAAAGCAAAGCAGTGCGACACAAACAACACAGAGTTACACATGTGATAAACAAATGCACAGTCAATAACACAATAGAAAAGTCTATATACAGTGTGTGCAAAGGAGGTATGATTTAGGGAGGTAAGGCAATAAGTAGGCCATAGTGGCAAAATAATTACAATTTAGCAATTAAATACTGGAGTAATAGATGTACAGAAGATGAATGTGCAAGTAGAGATACTGGGGAGCAAAGGAGCAAAGAAAATAAATAACATGGGGATGAGGTAGTTGGATGGGCAATTTACAGATGGGCTATGTACAGGTGCAATGATCTGTAAGCTGCTCTGACAGCTGATGCTTAAAGTTAGTGAGGGAGATATGAGTCTCCAGCTTCAGTGATTTTTGCAATTCGTTCCAGTCATTGGCAGCAGAGAACTGGAAGGAAAGGCGGCCAAAGGAGGAATTTGCTTTGGGGGTGACCAGTGAAATATACCTGCTGGAGCGAGTGCTATGGTTGTGTGCTGCTATGGTGACCAGTGAGCTGAGATAAGGCAGGGCTTTACCTAGCAAAGCCTTATAGATGACCTGGAGCCAGTGGGTTTGGCGACGAATATGAAGCGATGGCCAGCCAATGAGAGTATACAGGTCGCAGTGGTGGGTGGTATATTGGGTTTTGGTGACAAAACGGATGGCACTGTGATGGACATCCATGCATCCAATTTGCTGAGTAGAGTGTTGGAGGCTATTTTGTAAATGACATCGCCGAAGTCAAGGATCGGTAGGATAGTCCGTTTTACAAGGATATGTTTGGCAGCATGAGTGAAGGATGCTTTGTTGCGAAATAGGAAGCTGATTCTAGATTTAATTTTGGATTGGAGATGCTTGATTAGAGTCTGGAAGGAGAGTTGTCAGTCTAACCAGACACCTAGGTATTTGTACTTGTCCACATATTCTAAGTCAGAACCGTCCAGAGTAGTGATGCTAGACGGGCGGGCAGGGATCGGTTGAAGAGCAAGCATTTAGTTTTACTTGCATTTAAGAGCAGTTGGAAGTCACGGAAGGAGAGTTGTATGGCATTGAAGCTCATCTGGAGGTTAGTTAACCCTTCCAAAGAAGGGCCAGAAGTATACAGAATGGTGTCATCTGCGTAGAGGTGGATCCGAGAATCACCAGCAGCAAGAGCGACATCATTGATGTATACAGAGAAGAGAGTCGGCCCAAGAATTGAACCCTGTGGCACCCCCAGAGACTGCCAGAGGTCCAGACAACATGCCCTCCAATTTGACACACTGAACTCTGAGAAGTAGTTGGTGAACCAGGCAAGACAGTCATTTGAGAAACGAAGGCCGTTGCATCTGCCGATAAGAATGCGGTTATTGACAGAGTCGAAAGCCTTGGCCAGGTCGATGAATACGGCTGCACAGTATGGCCTTTTATCGATGGTGGTTATGATATCGTTTAGGACCTTGAGCGTGGCTGAGGTGCACCCGTGACCAGCTCAGAAACCAGATTGCATAGTGGAGAAGGTACGGTGGGATTCGAAATGGTCAGTGATCTGTTTGTTAACTTGGCTTTCAAAGGCAGGGTAGGATAGATATAGGTCTGTAGGGTCTAGAGTGTCTCCCCTTTTGAAGAGGGGGATGACCGTGGCAGCTTTCCAATCTTTGGGGATCTCAGACGATACGAGAGGTTGAACAGGCTAGTAATGGGGGTTGCAACAATTGCGGTGGATAATTTTAGAAAGAGAGGGTTCAGATTGTCTAGCCCAGCTGATTTGTAGGGATCCAGATTTTGCAGTTATTTCAGAACATCAGCTATCTGGATTTGGGTGAAGGAGTGCAGAGCTGTTGACTGGGGTAGGAGTAGCCAGGTGGAAAGCATGGCCAGCCGTAGAAAAATGCTTATTGAAATTCTCAGTTATCGTGGATTTATCGGTGGTGACAGTGTTTCCTAGCCTCAGTGCAGTGGGCAGCTGAGAGGAGGTGCTCTTATTCTCCATGGACTTTAGTGTCCCAGAACCTTTTGGAGTTTGTGCTACGGGATGCAAATTTCTGTTTCCTAACTGCCTGTGTATATTGGTTCCTAACTTACTTGAAAATGTGCATATCGCGGGGGCTATTCAATGCTAATGCAGTACGCCACAGGATGTTTTTGTGCTGGTCAAGGGAGGTCAGGTCTGGAGTGAACCAAGGGCTATATTTGTTCCTGGTTCTACATTTTTTGAATGGGGCATGCTTATTTAAGATGGTGAGGAAAGCACTTTTAAAGAACAACCAGGTATCCTCTACTGACAGAATGAGGTCAATATCCTTCCAGGATATCCGGGCCAGGTCGATTAGAAAGGCCTGCTCGCTGAAGTGTTTTCGGGAGCATTTGACAGTGATGAGGGGTGGTCGTTTGACCGCGGACCCATTACGGATGCAGGCAATGATCGCTGAGATCCTGGGTGAAGACAGCAGAGGTGTATTTAGAGGGCAGGTTGGTCAGGATGATATCTAAGAGGGTGCCCGTGTTTACGGATTTGTACCTGGTAGGTTCCATGATAATTTGTGTGAGATTGAGGGCATCTAGCTTAGATTGTAGGATGCCCGGGGTGTTAAGCATATCCCAGTTTAGGTCACCTAACAGTACAAACTCTGAAGATAAATCGGGGGCAATTAATTTACATATGGTGTCCAGGGCACAGCTGGGGGCTGAGAGGGGTCTAACAAGCGGCAACAGTGAGAGACAGGACGAAAGAGCTAAGAGTATTTTGAGCGGGACTGAAGGATCTACAGTGAAATAAAACAAAAACTAGCCAAGACAGCAGTAGACAAAGCATATTGACAGAGAGAGGCATAAAGCAATCACAGGTGTTGATCAGGAGAGCTAAGACAACAACGGGTAAATGGTGATGAGTGGGCAGAGCGGGTCAGTTAGGTACATACAGGACCTGAGTTCGAGGCTGGGGCCGACAGGTAAACAAAATGAGGTACCGTGTTATTGAAACAGTCCAGCACGCATCAGCTGTGTAGCCGAGTGATCATAGGGTCAAAAGAGTAGGAATAGGTGAGTCAGGATGCTGTTCGGTAGTCACTACTACGCTGGGCAAGCAGGGGACACAGCGTTCAGAAAAAGCTAGCGGGCCGGGGCTAGTAGATGGTTCTGCAGCGATATCGTAACAGAATAGACCACATCGGGCGATCACGTCGGCAGTCCAGTCGTGATGGATCGGCGGGGCTCTGAGTCAACAGTAAAGGGGTCCAGGCCAATTGGCAAAGGAGGTATTGTAGCCCTAGAATTAGCTGGTATATGGGCCTTGCTTGAGGCCAGCTCAAGGATAGCTGGTGCTTGCTTCAGGACAGAGACGTTAGATAACAGTAGCCACTCGTTTGCAGCTCTAACACAGTTCCACCCCCGCTATGCAGATGTTGACTAAAGCGGATCTGATTGAATCGAGCCCTATCTATATAAAATCTCAATCCACCACCCCTCCATCTTGACACTCGCCCACCATTGTATTTTGGAAGCTATAGAAATTGATTTATTAATGTCTACATTTGTTTTTGCCAAGTTCATTGTATTACAGACACCTTAATGCATACATTTATATGTGAGCTAAAACAAACATTTAAAATATATTTAAACATTTTCCTTAAAGTCAAATTATTACAAAGTTCTGTTACTGAACCCACTACAACAACAAAAAATACAAGTAATTTTATCCTTGAAACATTTAATTGAAATACTGTATATTTCCATTCATTCCTATGGAGTGCTGCTCCAACTTGGGAGTGCCAATATGGCCAACTGTTGGCTTCAAAGCCTCCCATTGGCCATTACATAGCATCTGCAAACTGATATTGGACAATAGAGCCCACCAGGCCAGGTATGATTCTCCAGCTGTCTCTGTGTTCCAGATTGATAACCATACTAAAGATGATTAAAAGAGAGCCGAGAGGGACAGATAAAGAGGGTACCAACAAGTGTGTTCAGTAGGCACAGTATAGGATCAAATAAATGTTATCCCATTTGTGTCAGATGAATGATGAATCTGAGAATGTTGATTGTATTGCCTGTGTCCCCCAGAAACCATTTCTATGGGTCTTCAAGTGGAAGGACCTTCTCCGGTATACTTTCCTACGGAGCAGAGACAGTGTTATGACAACCCTTACAAAACGAACAATGAGCTCACAATTGGCAGGGCTGCAGCACAGGAATGTTGACCATGAGAAGGCTGGAGTCTTTGGCAGACCAAAAAAAAAACTCAGAGAAGACTGGATCTGCGCAAACACACATGAGAGCATATTCACAATACTGTCAAGTGGTAAATCCCCCAAAATATGACTATTGTTTACACAGATTTAACACCAGTTTTTTTTTTTTTACACAAAAACTCCAAGAAGTCGCAAATGAAATGCAACTACCAGAAGTTACTTGTTTGTTAACATACTGAGTACAATCCATCAACCTAATCTATGTGCATTTTCAAATTAGTTATGGTATCATTAGTAAGACAGGTGGGAAGTTTACCACAGTGGTAAGGCTTGATCAGTTCTGAATACCTGTCCATCTGGTGCTTAGTCCATGATCCCAAACTGAAACGCTTTGGAGGAAACACCAACCAACTCCAAGCAGCATAGAAATCAGTTTGGGGCCACCCAATCTGGCAACCCAAACACCACTATTCAATTCAAGATTCCACAGCAAATCTCTTCTTGCACCATCAGGGCACTGTGACCCCAAGTACCCATAGTTCCTAAGGCCTCTGTTGTCTTGGAGATACTTCCACTCTTTTGATAGGAAGCCGTTGTGCGGTTCTTAGTGCCAAGCCACAATGTTTGTGCTTCTGGTGCTCACTACTCATGTGTAGCCTCTCCGTTCTTATGTCCGTCCCTTGAAGGTGTCCATGCAGGTGTAGCACCCTGAGAAACGCTGGATCTCCTCCAGAGCTGCCTGAGGCAGGAAGCTGTTGGAGATGGGAATGGAGCATGTTAGTGTAACAGAGGTACTTAAGTGAATTTACATGATAATTAACATGGTCTGAGACCTGAAGACTTGAGTTAGCACCCTAGACTAATCCCTACAGCTTTAGCTCAGAGGACTAACAGTTTCCGGCGCTCAGAAAACCTGTTGTCACAGCCTCATTCATCTAACCCAGTACACTACTTTGGTGTCATGACAGACTGGGTCCCCCTACCTCTTGAGAATAACGAGAGCATGCATGGTCCAAGGTAAGTAGATGAACGGAGTGTTGGTCCGGACTGCGTCCACTGTCCGCTGGGCCACCAGCTCAGGATTTAGCGGGGGGAAGAGCTGAGGGAATCTGGGGGATGAACACAACACTTTACCTTCAATCTTATTTCGGCAGCAGGTAGCCTAGTGGTTAGAGAGTTGGGCCATTAACTGAAATGTTGCTGGATCAAATCCCTGAGCTGACAAGATCTGTCATTCTGCCCCTGAACAAGGCAGTTAACCCACTGTTCCCCAGTAGGCCGTCATTGAAAATAAGAATTTGTTCTTAACCGACTTGTCTAGTTAAATAAAGGTTCAATTAAAAAATATATATTTAGCCATGCAATACAATGTGAACTGTGTTTAATGAATTTTTAATCACAAAATGGATGAATCAACAATACTGAACTTATTCCTCCAGCCATTGGTGTGTGAATGGGATTGGTTATTCCATCTATGGTTTTCTTAAAGAACCTCTATCTGAGCCCATGTGTCATTTCTGTGTGCTGACTGACTATACACTGGTTGACCCATAGCAAAACAACTAGAGTGCCATGTATGGGAGGCCCGATGTATGGGAGGCCCGATGTATGGGAGGCCCGATGTATGGGAGGCCCGATGTATGGGAGGCCCGATGTATGGGAGGCCCGACTTACCTGACTCTCATGCCCTGGAACATGTCAGTGTTGGTGTGGAAGGGGAGCACGGTGGTGCAGCCCACCCCGGGGCAGTCCAGCAGGCCCAGGGTGAGGCTCTCCATGAAGGCCAGGGACGAGGCCTTGGAGGTGCAATAATCTATGGCCCCCGGGATGGAGGACAGGGACAGGATGGAGTTGATACACACCACATGGCCATGGCAAAGCTCCAGCATGCGGGGTAGGAAGGCTTTGGTGGTCTAGAGAAAGAGAGACTAACATTTAAATAAGGAAATAATCTCAGCAACAACAAACAAATTGCTCCTGTGTGCTACCTATATCCGCCCACTAGAATCCCCATACTTTAATGAAGACAGCTTCTCTATCCTAGAGGGGGAGATCAATCATTTCCAGATCCAGGGACATGTACTAGTCTGTGGTTTCCCAAAATGCCAGAACTGGACAAGAACCTGACATCAAGGGGGGGAAAACACCTACCTGGAGGTGACAACATTCCCGCCCCAATATGCCACCCTAGACACCTCTACGACAAAAACACCAACAAAGATGGGTCACAACTCCTTCAGCTCTGTCACACACACTGGATAGGTATAGTCAATAGTAGGCTTTGAGGGGACTCCTACGGTAGGTACACCTATAGCTAATTTCTTGGAAGCAGTACAGTAGACTACTTTATCACTGACCTCAACCCAGTCTCTCAGAGCATTCAGTCAGCCCACTGACACCCCTATCAGATCATAGCAAAATCACAGCCTACTTGAACAGAGCAATACTCAAGCAATGATTGAGGCATCAAAGCAAACAACTTGTATACTATAGATGGAAGGAGGGTAGTGCAGAAACCTAACAAAAAACAATTAGCCAACAACCAATTCAATCCCTTTTAGACAACGTCCTGGACAAAACATTTCACTATGGTGAAGCACTAAAACAATACAGAAATACACTAAGAAAAAAGAAAGAACAGCATGTCAGACATCAGCTCAATGTAATTGAAGAATCCATATAATCTAACCACTTCTGGGAAAATTGGAACACACTATCCAAACATGAAGAGCCATCTACCCAAAATGGAGGTGTACAGATAAACCACTTCTCCAATCTTTTTGGCCCTAAAATAACAAACAGCAAAAAAATATACATGATCAATAAAACAATCTTAGTCAGCTTTTAAAGACAACCAGAACCCACTGGATTCTCCAATTACATTGAATGAACTACAGGACAAAATACAAACCCTTCAACCCAAAAAGGCCTGTGGTGTTGATGGTATCCTAAATGAAATGATCAAATATACAGACCACAAATTCCAATTGACTATACTTAAACTCTTCAACAACATCCTTAGCTCTGGAATCTTGCCCATTACTTGGAACCAAGGACTGATCACCCCATATCCACAAAAGTGGAGACAAATTCAACCCCAATAACTAGAGTGGGATATGATTCAACAGAAACCTTGGGAAAATCCTCTGCATTACCATTAACAGCAGAGTCCTACATTTGCTCAGTGAAAATGTCCTGAGCAAATGTCAAAAAAGTATTTTTAACAAATGACTGTACAACAGACCCCGGACTCACCATGCACACCCTAATTGACAAACAAAACAAAAGCCAAGTCTTCTCATGTTTTGTTGATTTCAAATAAGCTTGACTCAATTTGGCATGAGGGTCTGCTATATAAATGATGGAAAGCAGTTTTAGGGGGAAACAACATTTTAAAATCCATGTAAACAAAGAAGTCTGCTGTTAAAATTGGCAGAAACAGATTTTTTGCCCTCAGGGGGGGTACTCCCGCGGGGTAAGACAGAGATGCAGCTTGAGCCCCACCATCTTCAAAGTTTATAGCAACATATTGGTGAGGGATATAGAACAGTCTGAAGCACCCGGCCTCACCCTACATGATTCTGAAGTCAAATGTTTACTGTTTGCAGATGATCTGGTGCTTCTGTCCCCAACCAAGGATGGCAGCAACTAGATCTTCTTAACAGAGTCTGCCAGACTTGGGCCCTGACAGTTAATCTCAGTACGACAAAAATAATGGTGTTCCAAAAAATGTCCAGTTGCCAGGACCACAAATTCTACCTAGACATTGTTGCCCTAAAGCATATGACTATACATACCTCGGCCTAAACACCACTGGTAACTTCCACAAAGCTGTGAACGATCTGAGAGGCAAGGCAAGAAGGGCCTTCTATGCCATCAAAAGGAACATCAAATTCAGCATCCCAATTAGGATCTGGCTAAAAATGTTTGAATCAGTTATAGAACCCATTGCCCTCTATGGATGTGAGGTCTGGAGTCAACTCACCAACCAATAATTCACAAAATAGGACAAACACCAAATTGAGACTCTGCATGAAGAATTCAGCACAAACGTCAGTGTACAACGTAAAACACCAATAATAATAATGCTGAGCACAATTAGGTTGATTCATGCCAATTATCAAAATCCAGAAAAAAACAATAACATTTTACAACCATCTAGATGGAAATGATTCTCAAACCTTCCATAACAAAGCCCTCACCTACAGAGAGATAAACCTGGAGAAGAGTGCACCTGTCAGCTTGTCCTGGCACAAACAGACCCCACAGAGCAACACAACTAGACCCAGCCAAATCATGAGAAAAGATCATTACTTGACACATAGGAAAGAATAAACAAAAAAAACAAGCAAACTGGAATGTTATTTGGCCCTAAACTAAGAATATACAGTAGCAGAATACCTGACCACTGTGACTGAACCAAAATGAAAAGCTTTGACTATGTACAGACTCTGAGCATGGTCTTGCTATCAAAAAAAGGCCACCATAGCCTGTCTTCGAGAGCCAGGTCTGCCTATGTGCCCACAAAATTAGGCGGAAATTAAGCTGCATTTTCTTACGTCCTGCCAAATGTATGACTATAGTAGAGACACATATTTCCCTCAGATTACACAAACCCACAAAGAATTTGAAAGCAAATCCAATCTTGATAAACTCCCATATATTTTAGGTGAAATACCACAGTGCCACCAAAGCAGCAAGATGTGTGACCCATTGCCACAAAAAAGGACAACCAGTGGAGCACAAACACCATTGTAACTACACCCCATATTTATCTGTTGATTTTCCCTTTCATACTTCAACTATTTGCACATTGTTACAACACTGTACATAGCCAATAATAACATTTGAAATGTCTATATTCTTCTAAAACTTTTGTGAGTAATGTTTACTGTTAATTTCTGATTGCCAAAGCAAGTGAAATAGACAATGTAAACATATGATTCCCATGGCAATAACGCCCATTGAATTGGAGAGAGCAACGTGACAATCTGCACAATGTTCTGCTCCACTCACTACTATTCCCTAGCTGTTCCTTCACTCTTCTCTCATACTAGGTTCCCTCCCTACTTCCTGGAATTGGCAACATTAACAGAAGGGTTGCAGGACTCAGAGAGAAGGGGAACCAAACCTGTTCCACATCCCATCTGTGTAGATCAGAGGACAAACACCAACATCATGTAAGATCCTTTAAGAGAGTGTCAACCATCACTCTTGCCAGCATTTTACCTTAGATCCAATGATTCAGTACTTAGAGTAAAATATAGTTTCTCCCCTTCACATGTGGGATCAATACATGTTGAAAGATGACCCTAATATTTCCAATACTGAGCCTCGGAACTGAAACAAATCAAAATTCATACAAGCTTCAAAACATAATACAGGCCATAACGAATGAGCACTTTCCTGCATACTTATCTAAAGCACATATTTTTGAACACTCACCCAGAACTGGCCCAGCGTGTTGATGTGTTGCGTCTTCATCAGAGCATCATCATCACTGGCCATCAGACTCTTCCCATGAACCACTGCTGCGTTATTCACCAGAATGGTGACGTCGCCCACCTAAGAAACAAAAATTAACATATTTAGTTGTAAAACCCAAATCTCGTTTTATGTCAGAAGTAAGCATTTCACTGTTAGTCTACAACAGCTGTTTACGAAGCATTTGACAAATAATATATATTTTTATCATCACTTCATTTCCCTTGGTATAATTGAAAGGCTGATAAGTGAGCGATAATTATGTCATGTTAATCCTCGTCTTATTTTAAGACTTGTTAAACTCAGTGGTGTAGGAGGGTATACACAGGTATATGCCATATACCCACGTATTTTTCAGTGTTTATTGCGCATACTCACTTCTTAATCCCCACGATGTACATCATAGTAGCCTTGTGTATTGGAGGTATATGCTGTATCAATTAATATGACTGATGGAACCCATCAGAATGTTTACCTAAAAATGTTGATAAACTATTATTTCTTCACATTTTAGGTGCAGCGATGTGAACACAGCGGTAGGCCTATGCACGAATGTTCCAAAATGCAATTTGAGGGAAAACACCAGTCGGCAGGTAGCCAGGTGGGTAGGAGTGTTTGGCCAGTAACCGAAAGGTTACCGAGCTAACAAAGTTTTTTTTTAAATCTGTCGTTCTGCCCCTGAGCAAGGCAGTTAACCCACTGTTCCCCAGGCGCCGATGACGTGGATGTCGATTAAGGCAGCCCCCCCGCACCTCTCTGATTCAGAGCGGTTGGGTTAAACGCGGAAGACACATTTCATTTGAACGCATTCAGTTGTACAACTGACTAGGTATCCCCCTTTCCCTAAAATGCACACCAAACATGAGACAGATGGAAATAGCCTTTAGACATTTAGATAGAGGGGAGATCTAAAGATGCAACAACTATCATGTGTTGATAATATGACTAGGATAATGCCTTTGGCTGCTAGACGGAAACCAATAATGAAGAAGTCTTCATAAACACGAGGAAGTTTTTATAAAATAATTGCCTTCACATTTCTATGATGGAATTTTGGCAGTAGTCTACTTTAAAGCAAGGTAAGACATGCCTCATAACATGAAGGAAAACGTCCAGGTTTAAAAAAATAATTAAGGAACAGGAAAAATATAGGCCCAAGTGTCTTCTGGTAGATGGAAAGGCTTTCCCAAAAACAGTCTCAATTAAATGTTAACTACCTACAAAGTAGCCTATGCCAACCTGCAGAATGATATCATGAAATGCCTCAATCCAGTGGCCATTTGTTTTGCCAAATCCAACTCATGTGCTACAGAACGACTGAATTAAAGAGTAACTACACAAAAAAATGTAAAACTAGTCTCCTGATGTGGTTTAAGAACATCCAATTTTATTGTTTTACTATTAAAACAGCAACTTTGAGAGTGAAAATCAAAAACCTGAACATTTCTGACTCAGTTGACAGCCCAATTTATCCGTTCAATAGTAAGCCTACTATTAGCTTACTTGCACAGTACGCTTGGGTTGGCCTGACTGAAATACCAATATGGGATTTATAATTTTAGGTCTTTCAGAGAGTGTATGTCAATGTTTCTCATATAATTTTTAATACAGGGCGCCTTTCCTTCGCCGGGCAGGCCGTTTGGGAAATCTTGGGCAGAATTAGAATATACTCGCTTCTCCAGGCACCACTACACCACCGATTAAGTTGATGCATCATACTGTATATCCCTGTTAAACACTGGAAGATTCCAAAGGCAAATTTTGAAAGACAGGATTGGATGTGTTAGACAATTTATAACACTGTCAGGTGTTTGTTGTTATCTACTGTAAATTACATTGGAACTAGGTAATTCATTTGGGTGGAGCTCTCTCTACTGTACCTTCTCTCGGACCACCTTGGCCTGCTTGTACACCTCCTCCCGATTGGCCACGTCACACAGGAAGTAATGGCACTCGGCTCCGGTGGTGAGAGAGATCTCCTCGCAGGTCTCCATCAGACACCTCTCAGTGCGGCCCCACAGGATCAACTGACAACAGGCAGAGGGGTCAAAGCTCAAAAAGGGCAGTCCATTGACATAAGAATGCATATTTGGATTTGTGTTATCTTATAGGAATCACAAATAAACATAGACTTTCTGGGTGGTAAGAGGAAGGTTGTTTTTAATTGAATGGTTAAATATATATATATATATATATATATATATATATATATATATATATATATATATATATATATATATATATATATATATAGCTCAAAAAAATAAAGGGAACACTTAAACAACACAATGTAACTCCAAGTCAATCACACTTCTGTGAAATCAAACTGTCCACTTAGGAAGCAACACTGATTGACAATAAATTTCACATGCTGTTGTGCAAATGGAATAGACAACAGGTGGAAATTATAGGCAATAAGCAAGACACCCCCAATAAAGGAGTGGTTCTGCAGGTGGAGACCACAGACCACTTCTCAGTTCCTATGCTTCCTGGCTGATGTTTTGGTCACTTTTGAATGCTGGCGGTGCTTTCACTCTAGTGGTAGCATGAGACGGAGTCTACAACCCACACAAGTGGCTCAGGTAGTGCAGCTCATCCAGGATGGTTCATCAATGCAAGCTGTGGCAAGAAGGTTTGCTGTGTCTGTCAGCGTAGTGTCCAGAGCATGGAGGCGCTACCAGGAGACAGGCCAGTACATCAGGAGACGTGGAGGAGGCCGTAGGAGGGCAACAACCCAGCAGCAGGACCGCTACCTCCGCCTTTGTGCAAGGAGGAGCAGGAGGAGCACTGCTAGAGCCCTGCAAAATGACCTCCAGCAGGCCACAAATGTGCATGTGTCTGCTCAAACAGTCAGAAACAGACTCCATGAGGGTGGTATGAGGGCCCGACGTCCACAGGTGGGGGTTGTGCTTACAGCCCAACACCATGCAGGACGTTTGGCATTTGCCAGAGAACACCAAGATTGGCAAATTCGCCACTGGCGCCCTGTGCTCTTCACAGATGAAAGCAGGTTCACACTGGGCACGTGACAGACAGAGTCTGGAGACTCCGTGGAGAATGTTCTGCTGCCTGCAACATCCTCCAGCATGACCGGTTTGGCGGTGGGTCAGTCATGGTGTGGGGTGGCATTTCTTTGGGGGGGCCGCACAGCCCTCCATGTGCTCGCCAGAGGTAGCCTGACTGCCATTAGGTACCGAGATGAGATCCTCAGACCCCTTGGAAGACCATTTGCTGGTGCGGTTGGCCTTGGGTTCCTCCTAATGCAAGACAATGCTAGACCTCATGTGGCTGGAGTGTGTCAGCAGTTCCTGCAAGAGGAAGGCATTGATGCTATGGACTGGCCCGCCCGTTCCCCAGACCTGAATCCAATTGAGCACATCTGGGACATCATGTCTAGCTCCATCCACCAACGCCACGTTGCACCACAGACTGTCCAGGAGTTGGCGGATGCTTTAGTCCAGGTCTGGGAGGAGATCCCTCAGGAGACCATCCGCCACCTCATCAGGAGCATGCCCAGGCATTGTAGGGAGGTCATACAGGCACGTGGAGGCCACACACACTACTGAGCCTCATTTTGACTTGTTTTAAGGACATTACATCAAAGTTGGATCAGCCTGTAGTGTGGTTTTCCACTTTAATTTTGAGTGTGACTCCAAATCCAGACCTCCATGGGTTGATAAATTGGATTTCCATTGATTATTTTTGTGTGATTTTGTTGTCAGCACATTCAACTATGTAAAGAAAAAAGTATTTAATAAGATTATTTCTTTCATTCAGATCTAGGATGTGTTGTTTAAGTGTTCCCTTTATTTTTTTGAGCAGTATATAAGGGTTGTAGATTAATATTATAAAAATCCTTTTGTCAAACCAAAATGTATCATGTTTCAAATTGCATTGGTAAAATGTTGCATTCATTCTTAAACCAGTGCTCAGGTAGCTTACAGTAGGTTCAAGCTATATTCTATTACATTAACATCTTTCCCATCTGTTTGAGATTGCTGTGCGTTGCAGAGCTCTATATGATTAATTGCTAATTGAGGAGGCATTTGCTAGAGATTGAGCAACTACAGACATGAGTTCTTTGATGTGCAGTTTAGAGGGAAATCCATTGACTTAAGGCTCTGAACTTTAGAGTGTTTGAAATTTAAAGGCAACCTTCCCACTTTAGCGGAGACTGCATTTACGGTAAACGCTGCATGTCAGGTCAATCTAAAATTATCATGAGTCTAACGCTTCAGTTTTACAGATTGAATAGAGCCCTAAATAATCAAATCAAGTGTTAACCGGCGATAGCCAACATGCGCATAGCTGATGTAACTTGGTTGGTGCCATCAAATCAGTGAGCAGCTGCTCTTGATCATTGTCATAAAGCCACACTTGTCCCACTTGCGTTAAATTCATAAGGAGAAAATGTAGGCTATATAGAAATAATGATGCTCAAATTGAAAATCATTACATAAAATAATGACGATTTCTATCAGCCTAATCAAGGTGTAAATTGTGTCTCACATTCCAGTGTTTGAACTTGTAAACAAGGCTGCATGGGATTTCTCTTAATGCGACTCCGTGCAGCCAATGGCAAGGGCCGCTTTAGTTATAAAGCCAGGAACTGCTTGGGGATTTGACAGCTCTAATGGAGTTCTACCTCCGACACCGCCAAAACAACTGCTATGCGGTTGTCGGCTAAAGTGGATCTGACTGAAGAAACTTTAAGATCTAATATCTGTCTCCAGAGGGGTCCCTGTGCACTGATAACCCTGGATGGCTGGCTACTGGCCAGACCACTACAGACACACACCAGATCATTTTACAACAATGTCAAATGCTTGGTGATAAAAGGAATATTTTCACCTTACTCTGAACTGTGCGTTCCACTACCCTGTCAGTGAACTTTATTGAACAGTCACTGGGGACCCAGAGGAGCTAGAGTTGAGGTTAAAAAGGCAACATCATTGTAGTTCCACGGAGCCATCCACCCAGCCTGTCATCGCCCCCATTGTAAAGTACAGGGACTGAGGAAACACCTGTGTTTGTGTGCCTTTACAATAAAAGGAAAGGGGAAGAGAACACTACACATCATACATCACCCAGGTCAACTAGGGGGCTAGAAGAGTTCAGGCTCCTTTCCACTAGTGTTGTAAGTACTGGGGCTTTCCCAATACTTTTCACATGGAAAAAACACACCGAAGGTGAATATCAAGTTTTTAACCGAACTGAAGTAATACAAAAATATACTCGATTCTGAAGTTATGCTAGAATAGAATAAAATATAAATCATAAAACATTTCCAAACTGTCACTTTTCTTCCCCCCCCCCCCAACTTTCAGATTATTCAATTGTTTTTGGAATTCCTGTTAATATTCTATTTATGAAAACCAGGATAACAAAGGTGCTGTGTGATGCGATGTGAGCTGGCTGTTTGTTAATGCTTTGCTTTTTGTATTATTACTGGCCGTTTATCAAGTATAACACATCAATTGGTAATAAAAAGCGCACAGTGATTAGTTTACCTTTTTTGCTCCATGTTTGGCAAACTCTTTCCCCAAATGCCGACCGATGCCCCGTCCACCACCGGTGATCAATACCACCTCTCCACGAAGGTCTTTCCGTCTGCTCGGGAGCAACAATCCCAAGCATGCTTTCAATGTGCAGAAGATGATGTGGAACGTGAAAAGCACAGCGTTTCCGAAATTATTTAAATCCATTACGACTTAGTTAGGTATAAAGATGCCTTTTGCTGAGAATAAAATTGGAGTAGCCACATAAACAATCCGCACCTTCCCAAAGTGCGTGGATCATGCCAGATGGATGTTTTAAGTGTTCTCCATACCACTTCCCCTCTACGACAGAATTCTCATCAATCCAGTTTTAATATCAGAGGTACGACACACATACGTCTTTGTCATAATAGGAACAGTACGAAAATGCAGTGATAATAGCTGACATGGAGAGCCAATGCCAACACAGTGCGCGCGTCAACCAGCAGAACGACTGGATCTCGCGTCTTCAACTGCCAATATGCTCAGACTGTTCTATCCCAGCACTGTCTAACTATGGCTTTATATAGCCCTTTCATCTTGATTGACAGTTTGAATGTTGGAGATTAGCCAATAGCCCCTCCGACTTGACTGTGCGTGAGCGGCTTTAGCGCTTTTCCTTCTTCCAAGAAAGCTGCTAGAGGAAGTCGCAAAATTTTTACAAATAATTTGCAGGGGTTACGTCAGTGTTGTCAACCTCATTCCACCGAGGGACGAGTGTCTGCGGACCTAGACAACCAGGTGAAGTGAGTTCCTTACCAAGTAGTGACCTTCATTTGTCAATCAGAGGGTGGAGCGAAAACCCTCAGTGACTCGGTCGTCCGTGGAATGAGTGACATGATCCAAGTTTACAACCACCACTGTTTTCATGGTATGAATTGCCAATAGACTCCAGTAACCATATAGTCTGTAGCCTATAATTGAAATTGCCTCGGGTGATATTCATTACTTGGGTGTTATACGCAATCAGTAATGCCATAAAGATCCAATTACATATTCATGTAGTTTTTAGAGAAATATTCAACATGACATATCATGTCATCGTAGGCTCAAGTTTCATCACAGATCTCTATGCCCCGCAGAGCACATATCCAAACGATAGGCGGAATATTGGTATTTTATTAAGATCCCAAATAACTGTAGTAGCAGTACTCTTCCTGTGGTCCACACAAAACATGAAACTTGATAATACAGAACATTTATAGACAACAGCTCAAAGACAGAACTATACAAATGAAAAACATCACACATAGCTTACATATCAGTACATACACACAACATATCTAGGTCAAATAGAAGAGGCATTGTGCCATGAAGTGTTGCTTTATCTGTTTAGTTTTTTTACCAGGTTTGCTGTTCACTTGAGCCATCTGAGATAGGAGTTCCATGCAATCATGGCTCTATTTAATACTATGTTTTCTTGAATTTGTTTGGGGACTGTGAAAAGAGCCCTGGTGGCATTTGTGGTGGGGCAAGTGTGTGTAAGTTTAATGTGCAAACAATTTGGAATTTGCAACACATTGTTTCTTATAAAAAGAAGAAGTGATGCAGTTAGTCTCTCCTCTACTTTTAGCAAAGAGAGACTGGCATGCATAGTATTTATATCAGCCCTCTGATTACAGTGAAGAGTAAGACGTGCCGCTCTGATCTGGGCCAGCTGCAGTTTTTGTAGGTCCTTCTTTGCAGCACCTGACCATATGACTGGGCAATAATCAACATAATATAAAAATAAAGCCTGCAGGCCTTGCTTTGTGGAGTGTGGTGTCAAAAAAGCAAAGCGTCTCTTTATCACAGACAGACCTCTCCCCATCTTTCCAACCATTGAATCAATGTCACATTGGCGCCGTGACTAAGATTTCTCATTGGTAAAAGAAACTGGGCTGTGCATTAAAGTAGGGCCAGTAGGCCTACCACAGACCATACATGTTCCTTAAGGAATTGCAAGCATTTCAGCCAATGACCTAAAATATACAGCTCTTTACCTATTTCAATTATTATTTTTCCAACCAAACATTTATTTCCTTCAAGGTCTGGCTGACCAAGATATTTCAAAAACATTGCCCATTGTATGCATTCTGGCCTTCAAATAACAGGAAGATGGGAAAAAGCATCTAATGCGGGCCAGCCCACACCAACTTGGTTAAAAAGACCTCTAACACACATTGGGGTCTACCATAAAACATAGCCACTGTGATAGTTGATCATAGGATGTTGACAAGACAAAAAGGGAAGATGCAGTTAGACAGGCAGAATGACAACATAAACGCTAAGAGTTAGAATGCATGTAGTTCTTATCTTTTATATTTCTGACAATGTTTTTATTTTCATTAACTGCTTTTATGAAAAGTGAACAGTGCTTCTTCAGGTCCAGTGGCTGGAACTCCAGAAGATGGGGAAGTGAGTGAAGAGGAAGAGACTGGAGAGATTAGAGTGACTGGAGAAGGTCATGGGTCCATTTTGCTGCTCACGTCATCTCCCATGTCACGGCTAACATTAGCATCATGGTGGTCAGCCCCAGTCCCTCATTGCAATAGGCTGCATCTACTAATAGAAGTAAATAAGTGTTAGTTACTCATCTTCAGTAGGATGATATGTCTTACTTTGACCATGTAAAGAATTGAGTTCTCTTTTGTCCATTCTCTCTATGCTTACCAACAAAATTGTGTCTCCCCTTAAGTCTGGGGTTCTCTGTTAAAACAGAGAAAACAAAGTCAGTCATGTGGATGAGGAGAGAGGGTAACCTGACACAGAGAACCCTCACACACTCACCAAACACGATAAGCCGTGTGTATGTGTCTGTGGATCCCAGAGGGTTCTGGGCAGTGCATCGAAACATGGAGCCGTTGAGCTTGGCCGGTACTCGCTCCAGCACCAGCTCCCTCCCATTATGATCCTCTCTTCCGTCCAGCAGAGGACCTCCCACTCTAGTCCAGGTGAACAATGGCTCGGGGAACACCATATTCTGGGAAGTGCATGTGGAAAAGCATCCTTTGTAAATAATGTGTGTGTACGAGATTGACAACATTGCTGTCAGACTGCACAAGATCACTGATATGCAAGACACCTTGACTCCCAAATAAATAGTATGTGATCAACATTATCAACTGAGTGTCTTGCCAGCTCGCATTACTCTTACAAATTCCCTCAAACATGCAGAATGACTTTCATGCAAATGTACATACGACTTTCATTCAGATGTATTATATAGTCGTAGGGCGACACCTGCTGGAGAAATGTTTTATTTTTTATGAAGGTTTTCTTTCAATGATGGTGATATGTGGTTGTCTTTCCTACAGTTGAATGTACTTACTGGTATGAATAATATAAGAATAAAGCATTTATTTTGTACTCACCCCAGTGGATGAGATCTGGAGGCCCTGAACTGTAATGCGGACAGTGTCTCCTACTTTAGCCTTACCAGGCGTCATGGACAGTTTGGGGCCCCTGGGAGCAGCTAAAGGGAAACAAATAAAATAAAAAATAAATGAATGTTACTTATTTTCAATCTTTTAGTATTTTAACAAAACACTATTTTTCCTTATGTCTCAAATGATTTCTAAAGGAATAAATGAAGCATCTATATTCTCTGTATACTACGCAAAAAGCTCTCAGCCTTAGAATCCATTTTTATTTGAGCATGCCTGCTAAACCATGGCTGACTGGGAATAACTGTTTTTGATGATGATAAATCTCCACTAGATCTAGTAATCCACTCAAACTAACTGGTATGAGGTTTGACATGTATTCATCATGAACTGATGCCGGTGGCTGTGCTGCATACAGACCATGCGTGTGTAGGTGTGTGTGTGTGCTTATGGACTTACATATGTAACTGTGTAGAAAATGGCTAATCTACTGTGAGATTTCTCCAGCATTTCTAAGCAGAACTAATGGATCCTCTGAACAAAATACTCCATTAAGGAGCATCCTCATTAAGTGAGTCACTGCCTCTAAATCGTTGCTGACTGCTGCTGGGTCCTGAGCTGAAGCATAGTGATCAGGGTCTCTGTACTGTATTTTCCTGTAGTTGGCTGATGCTTTAGGCTGGGAAGTGCCTGTTTTCTGACATTACTGAATGCATTAGCTCTAAGTAGGGTTGTATATACACTGAGCACACCAAACATTAGGTACACCTTCCTAATATTGAGTTGCACTCCACCTTTTTGCCCTCAGAACAGCCTCAACTCGTCAGGACATGGACTCTACAAGGTGTCGAAAGCGTTCTACTGGGATGCTGGCCCATGTTGACTCCAATGCTTCTCACAGTTGTGTCAAGTTGGCTGGATGTATTTTGGGTGGTGGACCAATTCCTGATACACACAGGAAACTGTTGAGCGTGAAAAAAGCAGTAGCGTTGCAGCTGTTGATACAAACCGGTGCGCCTGGCACCTACTACCATGTCCTGTTCAAAGGCACTTAAATAGTATCCTTGCCCATTCACCCTCTGAATGGCACACATACACAATCCATGTCTCAATTTTCTCAAGGATTAACAATCCTTCTTTAACCTGTCTCCTCCCCTTCATTGACACTTCATAATGTTTTGTATACTCAGTGTATATTCCACAAATTACGAGCTTTCAGACACCATGTTCATTTTCTGTTAATTCAGGAAAAATACCTAAAGTGAATTTGAACTATTATTTTAACAAGTTATTCTTTTAGAATGTTCTCTCCCCTTGCATCCCTAGCTCTGATAGGTCAATACAGACATGGACTCCTTGGGTATCCAGTATTTGGGTGGCATAAAAAGTGGGTTTATGTCCTCATGGAGGAGATATTTGGTATCCAGCTGATTGTCATGGTCTAATCTGGTACTCACACAGAGT
This sequence comes from Salmo salar, assembly GCF_965601325.2. Taxonomy (NCBI): domain Eukaryota; kingdom Metazoa; phylum Chordata; class Actinopteri; order Salmoniformes; family Salmonidae; genus Salmo; species Salmo salar. The sequence goes on along the minus strand of NC_138303.1, from coordinate 30,519,894 downwards.
GACCTCAGCCTGCATGGGCATGGACAGAGCTGGGTGCTTGACCTCGCAGCTGTACAGGGCGTCGTTGTCCAGCTGAGGGTTGAGGCTCCAGGTGAGCATGGCTCTGACCTCCATGGTGCCGTCGCTGGACGCCTGCCGCCGGTGTTGGAAGTAGTAGAGCGGGTCAGTGCTCTGCATCCAGCGAGGGAACTCCCGGCTTACCACTGTCTCTGGGATCACCTCCGTGGTGGTGGGGCTGGGCTCAGACCCCTCCAGACTTCCTGGCTCCCCCCCGGCCCCTACCATCTTCCCCATCCCTCCGTTCCCAGGGGTGTCATGGTCCAGACGGGGTGGCTTCTCCTGGTCAAGCAGGGAGAGGGACTTCTTCAGTTTGGTGTCATCCAGGTCTCTACTGATCAGGGGCCTTGAGATCCATAGCCCTGCCTTGCCCCTGCCCTGGGATTTGCCCCCGCCACCCTCCATAATAGAGGGGACCACCTCGATCAGCTCACCGTCACGCTTGAAGTACACCTGAAAGGATAAAGACATAGTATGAGCCTGTAACAACCAATCACACCCGTCATTTCAAAAGTGTTTTTACTTCAAAACATATTTCAGTATGAGTACTGTTTGCATGTGGGCAAACTCACCATAGGGGCTGGCTTTCCTCCCATGACGATGCAGACTAGAGTGAAGTTCTGGGTGTCATAGCGACGGAAGGGGGCCGGGCAGTCTGCTGCCACTACAGAAATGGATTTAGGAGGAACTATGGAGGAAAATAGCATAGAACCTGTGACTCAAAACGAGAAATCCATCTACATATAGGCACATTTTGCATCTAGTATTTCCAGAAGGGCCACATATAAAACTAACTGAAACAAACATGTCTGTACTGTACTTGAGGGCATAACGTTAGTCTCGTAGACCTGATATACAAGATGGACTCTCTTGGTAACCTTGATCAGGGGGAGGGGATTCCAGGGTGTGTCAGACAAACAACTCTCCAACAAATCACAAGGTAGACATGCCAGAACGTCGCAATTCGAAACCAACGTTTGAAGGCAACACCTTTGCAGTGGTTTTAATGAAGTTAGTTGATGCAAACTAGCCACTTGCGAAATGCACTCATTCAAAATAACCTCCGTGATCTCCATCTTGCTAGCTACTATTTTGTATTGTATTCATGCAGATCAGGCAGTGGCGTGGTCCCTGTATGTCAAACTGACGTTCTATTACGTACAGACGTGTTAAACCGGAACATTGTGGGAGGCAACGCTGATGTACATAAAATACTATCAGAAAGTAGTCCCCTGTGCATTTCCCACATCTCAACAGTAGGGGGAGGCAGAGGTGATTAAAATACCACATGATCATATCATTATAGCGTTAATTCTCTTGAATCTTACCCATGACAGTGAGCACGATGCTGCCAGAGGCTAAGACCACCCTGTCTCTAGAGGCCTTGTCGTAGATCCCCACGTGGCACTCATACGGCCCATCATCGCCCATCTGGACCTCAGGGAGCCTGGCAGTACAACAACAAACCCCATGAAGATAATAACCATACAGGTTAGGAGTTTTCCAGGTACTCAAAGCATTGAATATGATCAGATAAAATACGATAAGATAAGATAAGATACGATAAGCTCAATAAAATAAGCCTACACTTGCGAGTGAAAACACAGACCAATGTTCTCTTTCTTTTGGCTGCAGCCTACAGTTCAAGCTTACCGGACAGTTGATTGGTAGACCAAGTCTTCTCGTCTGCGGAAGTCCTCCATATGGGAGAAGTTGGTGTTGGTCATGGCATCGTAGGTGAAGATCTTCTGCTTGGCACTGCCACCCTCTGTCACCTAGAAAGTGAAGGAATACCTCATATTACACACCCTGGACACGTATCCACGGACATGTAACACAAGTTTCTACACAAAACACAATCTTGGTATTTGGTATTATATTAGGATCCCCAATCGCAACAGCTACTCAACCTGGAGTCCACACAGAACATAAAACATGACAAAATAGAGAACATCAACAACAAGAACAGCTCAAGGACAGAATTACATACATTAAAAACGGCACACATAGCGAACATATCAATGCATACACACAAAATATCTAGGTCAAATAGTGGAGAGGCTTTGTGCCGTGAGATTAATCCGTTTTTTAATCGATGCACAAAGTTATTCTTTTCCAATTCATGAAGGCTAGAGAGCTTTGAAGCCTCTTCTTTTGCCACTTTAATCAGTTTAGTTAGTTGTTACTAGGTATTCATTTTATTTTGGAGGAGCTGGGAGTTCGGGGTGAAACAAACTGTCCGTGTGGACTATATTACGTATCGCTACATACGTTCATAGTTTAAGGAGCTTATCAAAGCTAGTAGCTCTTCAGAAGCCATTAGATACAGTACAGTTATGTACTGTATATAATACACTCTCTCTTTACATCAAAAGCTTTGATGCGTTTGTCATAGTTTTAATTGAAGTGTCAATGGAAAATGTCAGAGAACAAAGCCAACCTAATCAAAAGCTTCTCATAGAGGTAAACACAAGATACAGTATGTGCTGTTACAAACAACCATACGGTTCATACAGGGATCTCAAGGCCACCCTACTCACCCGAAACCACACAATCTCTCGCAGGTTGCCATCTGTCATGAAATTGCACTTGAGCGTTACCGTGTCTCCAATGACAACGGGAGGGAGAGGCTCAAGAGTGACAGTTAAATAGCCTGTGGGTCAAAGAAAGAAGTAAAATATGTTACACACATTTCCACACACTTTTATCTCTACAACATAGTCCTTCTATGAAACCCATAACATAGTCCAGCACTTGCTAAAGGCATTCATTAGACATAAAGTTGTTCTATTTTATTCTATGATTCTTAAAGACCCTCTTGTGTTTGTGTTACTATAGTTCTCAAATGACCATACCTCCCTGTCTCTGGAGCATTGGAAATCAAACCTTATAGGCTAGCTGTAATTACATGGATTGTTAATAGTGCATAATCAAATTTCATCTGTTTTTGTTTTGCAGGCTATTACAGCGTGGGATAGGAATATTGTGTGCACACATTTCCCCCTTTACTTTCATGATCATTATGGGCTTGTTCATTCATTAACTGTGGTAATAGTAGGTGTCTATATCTATGTAAAGGTAGGGTAGCAATGGCAGCACAAGTGCATGTTTATGTTGCGCTATTTCTCCCATTATCGTGGTCATAGTAAAGTAAAGTATGTATGGTGAATTAAAAGCCAACCTGTTTCCTAAACAAGCCAAAGACATGATATAGTGCTGAGAAGCACAGATCTCTATCTCTACCCTGGAGAGGGAGAGAAAACCTAGTAGCGACCTCATTCTCTCTGAGAATTAATGCACTGTAATGATATGTTTTCTTTTATAATAATTAGGTGGTTGCTTATATTTGTCCTATTTCCCATGTACAAGTGTGTATTATGTGCATGTGTGAATTGGAAACTCCCCCTGAGACACCCTTAGAGAGTGGGGTCACGGCCAGGGTCTGCCATTATCAACAGTGACCCTGGAGCAATTAGGGTTACATTCCTTGCTCAAGGGCACATTAATAGATTTTTCAGCTTGGGGATTCGAACTAGCCACCTTTTGGTTTACTGGCCTAACGCTCTAACTGCTAGGTTATCTGCTGCACTTTCATCATCAGCGCATTCTGTGGCAGAAAGAATCTCACCTAGCTTTACAGTAAGTAAATATTGTCAGTGTTATAGTGTTGTATGGGTCATTCCACAATTTATTTTATTTTATTTCACCTTTATTTAACCAGGTAGGCAAGTTGAGAACACGTTCTCATTTACAATTGCGACCTGGCCAAGATAAAACAAAGCTGTATGACACATACAACAACACAGAGTTACACATGGAGTAAAACAAACATACAGTCAATAATACAGTAGAAAAACAAGTCTATAAACAATGTGAGCAAATGAGGTGAGATAAGGGAGGTAAAGGCAAAAAAGGCCATGGTGGGTCGAAGTACATACAATATAGCAAGTAAAACACTGGAATGGTAGATTTGCAGTGGAAGAAAGTGCAAAGTAGAAATAGAAATAATGGGGTGCAAAGGAGCAAAATAAATAAATACAGTAGGGGAAGAGGTAGTTGTTTGGGCTAAATTATAGATGGGCTATGTACAGGTGCAGTAATCTGTGAGCTGCTCTGACAGCTGGTGCTTAAAGCTAGTGAGGGAGATAAGTGTTTCCAGTTTCAGAGATTTTTGTAGTTCGTTCCAGTCATTGGCAGCAGAGAACTGGAAGGAGGGGCGGCCGAAGGAGGAATTGGCTTTGGGGGTGACCAGTGAGATATACCTGCTGGAGCGCGTGCTACAGGTGGGTGCTGCTATGGTGACCAGCGAGCTGAGATAAGAGGCAACTTTACCTAGTAGGGTCTTGTAGATGACCTAGAGCCAGTGAGTTTGGCGACGAGTATGAAGCGAGGGCCAGCCAACGAGAGCGTACAGGTCGCAGTGGTGGGTAGTATATGGGGCTTTGGTGACAAAGCGGATGGCACTGTGATAGACTGCATCAAATTTATTGAGTAGGGTATTGGAGGCTATTTTGTAAATGACATCGCCGAAGTCGAGGATCGGTAGGATGGTCAGTTTTACGAGGGTATGTTTGGGTATGTTTGGCAGCATGAGCTTCATACTTTTTTGCGAAATAGGAAGCCAATTCTAGATTTAACTTTGGATTGGAGATGTCTGATGTGAGTCTGGAAGGAGAGTTTACAGTCTAACCAGACACCTAGGTATTTGTAGAACCGTCCAGAGTAGTGATGCTGGACGGGCGAGCAGGTGCAGGCAGCGATCGGTTGAAGAGCATGCATTTAGTTTGACTTGTATTTAAGAGCAGTTGGAGGCCACGGAAGGAGAGTTGTATGGCATTGAAGCTCGTCTGGAGGTGCCCTTTCATATAGACCACATGGAAAATTCAATAAATCAGCATTTTGACATGTCCCTCTGTGGACTCTGTGACTTCTATGAAGATTTTAACCCACTTAACCCCAACATTTCTCCAAGTTTTCACCATCATTGTAAAGGCCAAGCCAATTTCTGCTTTGACAACATAATTTCTGAAGATTACTATTTATTTATTGTGATTAGTGATTCATTTTAAGCTAAAAATACAACATGACCCTTATTTTAAGGTCCACCCTGTTACGTGAACTGAACTCTCATTTTATAATGGTAAAACCATTCCTTTTTAAATACATTTTTCTTATTATAATTTTTTTTACCCCCTTTATCTCCTCAATTTCGTGATTACGATCTTGTCTCATCACTGCAAGTCTACAACGGGCTCAGGAGAGGCGAAGGTCAAGTTATGCGTCCTCCGAAACACAACCAGCCAAGCCACGCTTCTTAACACCCGCCCACTTAACCCGGAAGCCAGCTGCACCAATGTGTCGTAGGAAACACTGTTCAACTGACGGTCGAAGTCAGCCTGCAGGCGCCCAGCCCGCCACAAGGAGTCGCTAGAGCGCGATGAGCCATGAAATGCGCCCCCGGCCAAACCCTCCACTAACCCGGATGGCCCTGGGCCAATTGTGCGCCGCCCTATGGGACTTCCAGTCACGGCCGATCGCAGGCTGTAGTGACACCGCAACACTGCATTGCAGTGCTTTAGACCGCTGAGCCACTCGAGAGGCCTTAAATACATTTTTCTAAAGAGACATTGAACCTCTAATAGTCAAATCAGGTTCCACTCTTTTTGTAAATTTTCTGGTGTTTTGTGGTGGAAACTGAGTGGGTCGAGCATAACACGTCAACCCTGTTACCCAAAGGTAGACAGGCTAGAAATATTTTAACAATTATAACATTTTTGTGAAGCTTGCATTTAATTGCCCCTCCCGGTTGTACACAACAAGCTTCCATTCCTCCTGTCACAAGGGGATTTATGGCTTATTTAAGGTTAAATTGTCAACCCTGTTACAGTCAACTCTGTTACTTTATTTGGCACTTAATTAGGCACTTACTATAGTCCTTTTTGTTATTTAACCTCTTGATATAGTAAAACATGTTTTTAATTAAGTTAAACATGTGCTCATCATGACAGAATGTTAAATTAGGTTAAATAAACCAAAAAGGACTAATTTCGCTGAACAACCTATATAATAACACCAGGGTGTAAATAGTACATATTAAATCTGTAGGATCAGGTATCCACGATGACCCTTGACTTTTTGGCATGTTGAGTGTGATGGTGTGATGGCCCAGGACTGATCCCAGAGCACTTAAAGAGACATAAGCGTAGCACAGTGCAGGGCAGCTGGTAAGGAGTGTAATCTCCTGTTTCATACTGCTACTCCAGTATAGAATCCCCACCCCTCCTCCCACCTTGGCCTCTACACCCTGACGTCAAGGTGGATTATTTTTCCTCATGTTTCTCCCGCTAATCCCCCATCTTTTCATCCACAGACCCAGGAGGAGAGAGCTGGAGGGAGCTTCATACTCACAAACATTTGAAAAATAAAGAAAGAAATGGCAGCTTTTTGGAGCAAAGAGAGCTGCCATTCAACCATGTACATTTACATTTTACATTTTAGTCATTTAGCAGACGCTCTTATCCAGAGCGACTTACGTGAATCCTGTTGGTGAAGGCAAAAATACTTGACTCAGGTGTTTTTATGATGTCAGTTGACATTTCTTAAAGGGGCCCTTCCAATAAGAATATACAATCCCAATCAGGTTCGTATTTATAAGGGTTTCTTATAGGACAAGGTAGTCCGTCCCTATTTCAGTACGTTTTCTTCTGTATGGTGACTATTGAACATAACCTAACTATTGAGGCTGTCAGCTACATCCTCCTCATCACTTACTGTTGGTGAGGTTAGGTCTTGAGGGCCCGAATCTGACCAGAGTTAAGCGTGCGTAAATGGAAAGTAATTATGTTTTTATGCCTATTCTGACTTTGAACTTAAGCATGAGTATAGCATGCTATTCAACCGCTATTCCTTTGGGGTGGAGATCAAATAAATGAAGGTGTGACGGAGGTGTGTCAAGAGATACACTGTATTCTGACCTTGACTTAATTTACGAATAATTCCACCACCTTTATGTGCGAGGAAACCATGAATAATGTCTAGCGAACCTACCGGTTCCAAGTGGAAAAAGCATCTAGGCCTACTTATTTTTTTCAGATAGAAATTACACCATTCTCCATGCACTGTAATTTACAACTTGATAAGAGCTATTGATAAGAGCTAGGTAAATTAGTAATCCGTTTGGATAAGGGAATTGTAAATATAAATTGCATATGTTTTAGATCTGTTTTACCTTACAATCGCTGGAGACAAATGTGAAACCAGTCATGTGGCAGCAAACTGAAGCATATCAACATATCAACTTTCCCACAGTGAAGTTTATGAAATGCTGTGCCATTATGCAGAATTTAAATTGTACGGCCATTTAACTTGCAGGGAGTTTCTCTGTTTTCTATTTCTGTTTTCTATTGTTAAATATTAGCCTCTATCAGTATCGATTTAAAGGGATGGCTTAAGATAATTGTACTGAAAACCCTATTGAATGAAAACTCAACAAGAAAATCTGTTAGCCAGCAGGTGGGAGGGCTTTCAGGTAGCCAGCCAAACCTGCAGAGCAGTACACCACTGAATTAGGTAACGCCTTGACCCCACCGCTACTGTCATTGTGTTTTGGTTGCATCAGAAGTACAGTCGTGGCCAAAAGTTTTGAGAATGACACAAATATACATTTTCATAAAGTCTGCTGCCTCAGTTTGTATGATGGCAATTTGCATATACTCCAGAATGTTATGAAGAGTGATCAGATGAATTGCAATTAATTGCAAAGTCCCTCTTTGCCATGCAAATGAACTGAATCCCCCCCAAAAACATTTCCAATGCATTTCAGCCCTGCCACAAAAGGACCAGCTGACATCATGTCAGTGATTCTCTCGTGAACACAGGTGTGAGTGTTGACGAGGACAAGGCTGGAGATCACTCTGTCATGCTGATTGAGTTCGAATAACAGACTGGAAGCTTCAAAAGGAGGGTGGTGCTTGGAATCATTGTTCTTCCTCTGTCAATCATGGTTACCTGCAAGGAAACACGTGTCGTCATCATTGCTTTGCACAAAAAGGGCTTCACAGGCAAGGATATTGCTGCCAGTAAAATTGCACCTAAATCAACCATTTATCGGATCATCAAGAACTTCAAGGAGAGCAGTTAAATTGTTGTGAAGAAGGCTTCAGGGCGCCCAAGAAAGTCCAGCAAGCGCCAGGACCGTCTCCTAAAGTTGATTCAGCTGCGGGATCGGGGCACCACCAGTACAGAGCTTGCTCAGGAATGGGAGCAGGCAGGTGTGAGTGCATCTGCATGCACAGTGAGGCGAAGACTTTTGGAGGATGGCCTGGTGTCAAAAAGAGCAGCAAAGAAGCCACTTCTCTCCAGGAAAAACATCAGGGACAGACTGATATTCTGCAAAAGGTACAGGGATTGGACTGCTGAGGACTGGGGTAAAGTAATTTTCTCTGATGAATCCCCTTTCCGATTGTTTGGGGCATCCGGAAAAAAGATTGTCCGGAGAAGACAAGGTGAGTGCTACCATCAGTCCTGTGTCATGCCAACAGTAAAGCATCCTGAGACCATTCATGTGTGGGGTTGCTTCTCAGCCAAGGGTGTGGGCTCGCTCACAATTTTGCCTAAGAACACAGCCATGAATAAAGAATGGTACCTTCTCCCAACCATACAGGAACAGTTTGGTGACGAACAATCCCCTTTCCAGCATGATGGAGCACCTTGACATAAGGCAAAAGTGATAACTAAGTGGCTCGGGGAACAAAACATCGATATTTTGGGTCCATGGCCAGGAAACTCCCCAGACCTTAATCCCATTGAGAACTTGTGGTCAATCCTCAAGAGGCAGGTGGACAAACAAAAACCCACAAATTCTGACAAACTCCAAGCATTGATTATGCAAGAATGGGCTGCCATCAGTCAAGATGTGGCCCAGAAGTTAATTGACAGCATGCCAAGCTGGATTGCAGAGGTCTTGAAAAAGAAGGGTCAATACTGCAAATATTGACTCTTTGCATCAACTTAATATAATTGTCAATAAAAGCCTTTGACACTTATGAAATGCTTGGAATTATACTTCAGTTTTCCATAGTAACATCTGCCAAAATATCTAAAGACATTGAAGCAGCAAACTTTGTGAAAATTAATATTTGTGTCATTCTCAAAACTTTTGTCCATGACTTGTACATTAATTTCCAATGGAATGCTGTGTTTGCAGCAGAGACAGTTGCAGTGCGTTCTATGTGGTGCATATGTTGGATTTATCAAAGGTGTGCATCAAATTGTATGCGTAGACAGCTTGTAAGAAATGGTAGCTGAAGGTGAATGTTTAACGTTTGTTGCACACATATCCAGATGATGCTGCATACCATTTTGTGCAATGACACTGTCGGTGTGATCAAGGCGTAAGTAAGAAAAGCAAATACTTACCAAATACTGAGAAGTGCGTAGGAAAGGTATGCGTAGGAATGGCGTATATTCTTATGTCAGAATTGGCCCCTGAATGCATCACCATTGTCTTACGCAGTGAACAAAAGGCAGCGATAGTCCCTACTCACCCAACTAGAGCCCAGACTCACTATATTACCACCAGGAAGTATAAATGAATGCTCCAGCATCAGAGTTAATGATGAATGGTTTAAGTACAGTAGTTTTTGTACTTACAGTTGAAGTCGGAAGTTTACATACACCTTAGCCAAAAACATTTATACTCAGTTTTTCACAATTCCTGAAATGTTATCCTAGTACAAATTCCCTGTCTTAGGTCAGTTAGGATCACCACTTTATTTTAAGAATGTGAAATGTCAGAATAATAGTAGAGAGAATGATTTATTTCAGCTTTTATTTCTTTCATCACATTCCCAGTGGGTCAGAAGTTTACATACACTCAATTAGTATTTGGTAGTATTGCCTTTAAATTGTTTAACTTGGGTCAAACGTTTCGGGTAGCCTTCCACAAGCTTCCCACAATAAGTTGGGTGAATTTTGGCCCATTCCTCCTGACAGAGCTGGTGTAACTGAGCCAGATTTGTAGGCCTCCTTGCTTGCACATGATTTTTCAGTTCTGCCCACAAATTTTCTATGGGATTGAGGTCAGGGCTTTGTGATGGCTACTCCAATACCTTGACTTTGTTGCCCTTAAGCCATTTTGCCACAACTTTGGAAGTATGCTTAGGGTCATTGTCCATTTGGAAGACCCATTTGCGACCAAGCTTTAACTGCCTGACTGATGTCTTGAGATGTTGCTTCAATATATCCACATAATTTTCCATCCTCATGATGCCATCTATTTTGTGAAGTGCACAAGTCCCTCCTGCAGCAAAGCACCCCCACAACATGATGCTGCCACCCCAGTGCTTCACGGTTGGGATGGTGTTCTTCGGCTTGCAAGCCTACCCCTTTTTACTCCAAACATAACGATGGTCATTATGGCCAAACAGTTCTATTTGTGTTTCATCAGACCAGAGGACATTTCTCCAAAAAGTACGATATTTGTCCCCATGTGCAGTTGCAAACCATAGTCTGAAGGTAGGCCTTGAAGGTAGGCCTTGAAATACATCCACAGGTACACCTCCAATTGACTCAAATTATGGCAATTAGCCTATTAGAAGCTTCTAAAGCCATAACATAATTTCTGGAATTTTCCAAGCTGTTTAAAGGCACAGACAGCTTAGTGTATGTAAACTTCTGAACCACTGATATTGTGATACAGTGAATTATAAGTGAAATAATCTGTTTGTAAACAATCGTTGGAAGAAATGCACAAAGTAGATGTCCTAACCGACTTGCCAAAACTATAGTTTGTTAAGAAGAAATTTGTGGAGTGGTTGAAAAACAGGTTTTAATGACTCCAACCTAAGTGTATGTAAACTTAGTTTTTTTGTGGTGTGGTTTTCATATAAGCCCTTGGGCTTCCAACCACACCTGCACATTGTTTTTTTATTTGTTTTAATCTGTATTGTTGTATATCACTTGTTTTCTTTGGTGCAAATACATGTAACTAAATTAAACAGTAGAAGACCCACTGCAAATACCCAGGGTGTTACTTCATCTCATGTTAGTGCTCTAAAATGACCAACAAGCTCCTCAGGCTCGCTCTGTCTTCTGAGCAGACATCATGACAGACAGCTGTCATCTGCTGTATCTAACATGGGACATTATAGGCCTTCAATACAGAACACCCAGTCCAATTATTTTGGATTATACGGTGATCAGAGAAATAAACACTGGCACTGTTGTGAGACTTGATTCTTCTGAAAATAGGCTCACTCAAAGCCTAAGCGTATGCTTGAAGCCTGCAAGCATTGACTCTGCGAAGGAGGAGGTGGTGAATGAAGCACTGACAGAAAGCTAGCAAGGAGATGAATTTCTCTCTCTCTCTCTCCCACTCACAGACCAACTTGATCTCACGAGCCGCTGGGGGTGGAGTGCCATTGGTCTGGCAAGCGAGACTACAGAGCCAGACTCAGATCCAGAGACACACAGATCCACGCACGCACACACACACACGCACAGACACACACACATGTGACTGAGCAACTTCAATAGGAACTGCATTCACTGAAATCACAATTAAGCTCTCCCTCCCCTCAATTTCTATAGCATATATTACTGCCATATGATGGGATTGAAATGCTATACTTACATCTGATCACAGATCCTGATTGCAATTTATGTTACTAATATTAGATGCTTGAAATAATGCATATCCTCAATGTTTTGTTGGCTTGCATTCTGTCAGGTCCTAGAGCCTTGGGTCAGTGGCATTTAATCATTTTAGAGTACAGATTACCTGTAAAATGGGTCAGCCAAATAGCCTTTATCCCTCAGATAATCAATCAAAAACTGGATTGGGTAACTAGGATTGTGACATCATAGCCTCACTAGCATTAGACAACTTTTAGCCTATTTAATCAAACATGCATTCAACTAGTATACTCAATGTACAGTCTACAGAAATTGCTGTATGATACAGTGCATCTCCTCATGGACAAACTAATCATTTTGGATGGCTGTCAATACCTTGGAACTGTTAACAGTCAATCTAGGCTAGTGTAATGCGTTTCAAACATGTAAGACTGGTCAGAAAATAACCTATGCAGCCTATAATCATTGCAATGTAATTTCACTCTGCAGGCTTTAGAGCTATAGCCTAACACAGTTAAATGTGAAATATATAGGTTAGTAAAAATGGTCTACAGCATGGAGCTTTAGAAATAAAATGTAAACTTTTTAGCAAATAACAACAAAATGCTCCATGTAGTACAAAAAACGGAGACATACCAACAGCCAAATCCAAAACATATACGAGGATACACAGAGAAAAAGCACAAGTCATCTTCCCCGTTCGTGTGGTCAAATTGACACTCCATCTGTTTTCAGGCGATAAATCGTTGATAAAATGCCATCCACTATGCCCGCGGCACGGGGTCTGGTCCCCATTCGGAACGCTTCATTCTGCACCGAAACGCAGAACTACTTTTCTGTTTCTGTCAAGCGACCAGTGAAAAAAGAAATCCTCATCCAGATATTGCCTCCAGAATAGTGTGAGGATTAAAAACTGCAACAGATTTGATTTGAATGAAGTCTCATCAGCTCTTTCGCTCTCTCTCAACACACGCTTACGCGTGCGTGGGCACACACCTAGGTGCTTCCCCCCCTCTCTCTCACACACAATATATATATAGTACCATTCAAAAGTTTGGACACACCTACTCATTCCATTGTAGAATAATAGTGCATCAACATCAAAACTATGAAAAAACACATGGAATCATGTAGTAACACAAAAAAAGTGTTAAACAAATCAAAATATATTTTATATTTGAGATTCTTCAAAGTAGCCACCCTTTGCCTATGCACAGCTTTGCACATTCTTGGCATTCTCTCAACCAGCTTCATGAGATAGTCATCTGGAATGCATTTCAATTTCAAACAGGTGAGCCTTGTTAAAAGTTAATTTGTGGAATTTCTTTCCTTCTTAATGTGTTTGAGCCAATCAGTTGTGTTGTGACAAGGTAGGGGTGTTACACAGAAGATAGCCCTATTATGGCAAGAACAGCTGAAATAAGCAAAGGGAAACAACAGACCATCATTACTTTAAGACATGAAGGTTAGTCAATCCGGAAAATTTCTAGAACTTTGAACGTTTCTTCAAGTGCAGTCGCAAAAAATATCAAAAACCATTGATATGATGAAACTGGCTCTCATGAGGACCGCCACAGGAAAAGAAGACCCAGAGTTACCTCAGCTGCAGAGGATAAGTTCATTAGAGTTACCAGTCTCAGAAATTGCAGGCCAAATAAATGCTTCAGAGTGTTCAATTAACAGACACATTTCAACATCAACTGTTAAGAGGAGACTACGTGAATCAGGCCGTCATGGTACAATTGCTGCAAAGAAACCACTACTAAAGGACACCTTTAACAAGAGACTTGCTTGGGCCAAGAAACACGAGCAATGGACATCAGACCGGGGTAAGTCTGTCTTTTGATCTGATGAGTCCAAATGTGAGATTTTTGGTACCAACCGTGTGTCTTTGTGAGACGCAGAGTAGGTGAACGGATGATTTCTGCATGTCTGGTTCCCACAGTGAAGCAAGGAGGAGGAGGTGTGATAGTGTGGGGGTGCTTTGCTGGTGACACTGTCAGTGATTTATTTATAATTCAAGGCACACTTAACCAGCATGGCTACCACAGCATTCTGCAGCTATACTCGGCCTTGTCCCGGGATGGTATGTTGGTGGTTGGAGATATCCCTCCAGTGGTGTGGAGGCTGTGCTTTGGCAAAGTGGGTGGGGTTATATCCTACCTGTTTGGCCCTGTCCGGGGGTTTCATCGGATGGGGCCACAGTGTCTCCTGACCCCTCCTGTCTCAGCCTCCAGTATTTATGCTGCAGTAGTTTATGTGTCGGGGGGCTAGGGTCAGTCTGTCACATCTGGAGTATTTATCTTGTCTTTTCCGGTGTCCGGTGTGAATTGATATATGCTCTCTAATTCTCTCTCTCTTTCTTTCTTTCTCTCTCTCGGAGGACCTGAGCCCTAGGACCATGCCTCAGGACTACCTGGCTTGATGACTCCTTGCTGTCCCCAGTTCACCTGGCCGTGCTGCTGCTCCAGTTCCAACTGTTCTGCCTGCAGCTATGGAACCCTGAGCTGTACACCGGACGTGCTACCTGTCCCAGACCTGTTGTCCCAGACCTGCTGGAACCCTGACCTATTCACCGGATGTGCTACCTGTCCCAGACCTGCTGTTTTCAACTCTCTAGAGACAGCAGGAGCGGTAGAGATACTCTCAAAGATCGGCTATGAAAAAGCCAACTGACACTTACTCTTGTGTTACTGACTTGTTGCACCCTCGACAACTACTATGATTATTATTATTTGACAATACTGGTCATTTATGAACATTTGAACATCTAGGCCATGTGCTGTTATAATCTCCACCCGGCACAGCCAGAAGAGGACTGGCCACCCCTCATAGCCTGGTTCCTCTCTAGGTTTCTTCCTAGGTTTTGGCCTTTCTAGGGAGTTTTTCCTAGCCACCGTGCTTCTACACCTGCATTGCTTGCTGTTTGGGGTTTTAGGCTGGGTTTCTGTACAGCACTTTGAGATATCAGCTGATGTAAGAAGGGCTATATAAATACATTTGATTTGATTTGATTTGCAGCAATACACCGTCCCATCTGGTTTGCGCTTAGTGGGGCTATCATTTGTTTTTCAACAATATCCCAACACACCTCCAGGCTGTGTAAGGGGTATTTGACCAAGAAGGAGAGTGATGGAGTGCTGCATCAGATGACCTGGCCTCCACAATCACCCGACCTCAGCCCAATTGCGATAGTTTGGGATGAGTTGGACCGCAGTGAAGGAAAAACAGCCAATAAGTGCTCAGCATATGTGGGAACTCCTTCAAGACTGTTGGAAAAGCATTCCAGGTGAAGCTGGTTGAGAGAATGTCAAGAGTGTACAAAGCTGTCATCAAGGCAAAGGGTGGCTACTTTGAAGAATCTAAACTATATTTTAATTTGTTTAACACTTTTTTGGTTCCTACATGATTCCATATGTGTTATTTCATAGTTTTGAAGTCTTCACTATTATGCTACAATGTATAAAATAGTAAAAAATAAAGGAAAACCCTTGAATGAGTAGGTGTGTCCAAACTTTTGACGGGTACTGTATATATACACACACACTGAGTGTCCAAAACATTAAGGACACCCCCCCCCCCCCTCCTCAATTTGTCAGGACTCTACAAGGTGTCGAAAGCGTTCCACAGGTTAGCTGGCTCATGTTGACTCCAATGCTTCTAACAGTTGTGTCATGTTGGCTGGATGTCATTTAGGTGGTGGACCATTCTTGATACACACAGGAAACTGTGGAGCATGAAAAACCCAGCAGTGTTGCAGTTCTTGACACAAACCAGTGCGCCTGGCACCTACTACCATACCCTGTTCAAAGGCACTTAAATATTTTGGGTTGTCCATTCACCCTCTGAATGGCACACATACACAAGCCATGTCTCAAGTCTTCAAAATCCTTCATTAACCCGTCTCCTCTCCTTCATCTACACTGATTGATGCCACTTGTTAAATCCACTTCAATAACAATAAGGGATCATAGCTTTCACCTGGTCAGTCTATTCCATGGAAAGAGCAGGTGTCCTTAATATTTTGTACTCTGTGTATTTTTTTAATCCATTTTAGGATACATGTGAAATATAAAAACATTGGCCAAATGTATTTTGTATGCATTTTGAAATGTATTTTAATGCTTGACATACATTTGTAAATGTCTTTGTAATACATACATTTGTTTGGAAAAAACTTTTCACATGTATTTTTTTTCAACACACACACACACACACACACACACACACACACACACACACACACAGCCTGTAGCACCATGTCCCCCTCTGTGTCCAAGATAATAACAGTCTGTTAGCTTGTATCTCAACTGCCTCCCCAAAGGCATTCACTGAGTTGGCAAAAATCAGCAAAAGAGCTTGTATCAGACCATGATCTCTTTATTCAAATAACAAAGTGACACAGTGTAAACACACTGTCCAAAATAAGTACCTGTCAAGCATAAGGTAGCTGAGACATTCTTTCCCTTGGTGCTTTTTCCTTCTTCACATCTTCTGGATTATTGAAATGGAAAACAGGACATTAGACAAACTTCTCACAGAAAGACAGGACAAGATGTTATTACACAGTATGTTGATCATCAAGTTGATTTTAGAGAAATGTTATATGTAGATTTCTCTTTTTCCCCCAAAAGCGGGATACCTGTCAGTGTACTGTATCTCTACTTTACATTAAGTTAACTGGTAACACTTTACATGAACATACCCTTTAAGGGGGGGGGGGGTTGTAAAGAGTTTAGAAGTACTTTATAAACATGCTCCCATACACCCTAACATTAAATGTCATGTTCTGTGTTAGCAACACACTTGATACACTGGCAATAGGAGTCAATTAGAGTGACAACAAGAAAATCAAAATCTAACATTCGTAACGGTCACTTTTCAATCACTTGTCAATTATACTTTTTTCAAGAACGTGCAAAATGCAAAATCATGTTGAGTGAACCTCCGCAAATTCCATTTGACGAGACCCCCTGGTCTAGATCTGCCAGACTGAAGAAGCATCTGCTGGGAGGAGTGTGTGAGAGGGCCTGAAACATGTCAAACACAGTTTGCAGCACACCACTACTCCCTCAGACTCCATCCAGAAATCCAACCACCAAGGTGGTATAGGAATGTACCATACTGTATAGCCCTTCCTGATAGTCTAGTCATCCTGAATATATATTGTTTAATAGTCTCTTCTTCATAGAGCATGCAATACATCAGGCGAGTGGGAGGAGCCAGCTCTCGTCTCATCCAATCAGTCTTGTATCCTCATGGGCTCACTGTTAGTGGGAGTTGCCAAACCATGAGCGTAATTTCATCTGGGTCCCCATTGGCTGCTATAGTCTCCTCCCCAAGTCGACGGAACCCCCTGCCTCCGGAGAAGACGGCAGCAGAGGTCACCTTGTCCTTCCCGCGCCCCTCCCTGGCCGGGGGCTGCCCCCGCACCCATACCTCAGGGTCCTCGCTCAGCTCGTAGATAGAGCCGTCCTCAGGGCTGTGCTCCGGGGTCTCCGGTGGGGCGTCACATGGGCTCTGGTCGGGTTCGGCTGTCAGCAGCTTGCCAGGCAGCTGGGTGGTTGAGCGGAGGCGATACTGAAGCAGCATTCCCTTGGCGGGCTCTCCGTGGGGGGAGGAGCAGTCAGGTTGCGAGAGTGACTCCTGGGACAATTCATTCCTCCACTCCCCACCCTCTCCTCCTCCCGCTCCCCCATTGGCCTGGTCTACAGTCTCGCAGACAGAATCCCGTTTGAGCATGTCTGGGGACAGGGTGCTGGAGGTGACCACAAGGAAATCCACAGGGCCACAGTGAGCGTTTAGAGACGTCATCCCTTTACCTATGGGACAAATAGCACACAAGGCCTCGGTTAGAAAACACACAACTTGATTGGTGGGTTGGTTGGTTGATGGATTGGTTTTATTAGACAATTATAATACATAATACCGCCAGTCACACCAATGCAATGGGAGTAACCGGATGCCATCTGATGCCAGTTTTCATGTGCAAACCGTCAGTTGTGTCTGTGCTAAGCCTGACCTGTTATTTTGGGGATACCCTCCAGTTTCGGCACGGGCAGGGTGACGATGATGCCCTGGGCAGTGCCCACCCACAGCAGCCCCTGGCAGATGAGTAGGCTGGTGACCCGGACGTTGCCCTGCTGCCCTGGAAGAGAGACACAACCACCATTCTGTCACTTCCTCCTGTTCATGTCAACGTTACTGTTGCCCTCGTCCACATTTATGATCCATCCCTAGCCTCTATGCCAGCCTCTTGTGTATATCTGAAATAATTGAATAGATTATCACCAGGGCTTAAATTACACCTAGCCTTACATAGGGCAATGTGGAGCTAATACCAGTTTGCTCATACCTGTATCCAGTCCTTTTAGACCTACACAAGTGTCTAGGGACTGGTTTTGAATCATGTAAATGAAACAAGTGGTCGGTAACCTGTGACCTTCTACACTGTACTTGCCTGGGCTGAGGAAGGTGGAGCGTGTGGAGATGTTGATCTCCTGCAGGTGCTCCAGTGTCTCCGTGTGGAACAGGCGGATGGATGAGCCCTCGGAGAAGGCCATCCACACCCCTCCCCCCGCCCGCACCATGTGACTCACACTGACGGCGGGCTCCGGGTGCGCGTCAAAACTCTTTAAGAGGGGGAGAGAGAGAGAGAGGGGGGAGAGTGAATGAGTGAGTGAGTGAGAAAGAGGTGTTATGATCAAGAGAGAGAGGAGAGAGGTTGTCAATGCACGTGTCCTTTCCTTACTAGCTACAGTATCATATTACACATATCCAATCCTTTTCAGGTCATATAGTCACTCTGTCCCTCTTCTCTTCCTCATTCCTTCAGCCCCATGTAAACGAGGGTGTATAGAAGGGTGTGTTTTGCCGACCTGTGTGTGGAGGCTGGAGCCCTGGATGACGGTGACGTGGTTGGCACAGCTGGCCCACACAACATTCTCTAGGGTTAGGAGGGTGCGGATGGGGCCACTGCCCACAGTCACCAGCCTGCACGACTCAGGGTCCCACAACCCCTCTGGAAAAAAGAGAAAATGGTCAGTGTTAATGACGGTTACTTATTTATCCATCACATTGACTTAACCTGGTAGATTATTGAGAACACCATAGAGAAACATATACTCTAGTTCTATTGAAGTCTCTGAGAGCACTGTCCAGGAGGGTGTAGTGGTACAACAGCAGACTGAGGCAGACCTATAGACCTATAGTATGTTCATCTTAATGTTGTCTTGAAAGGGAATACCTTGATTATACAAGGACATGGCAGGATACAATATTATACAGTTGGTTTGCGGTCTCACCTCCACTCTTCCGAGCGTAAACAGACACTTTTCCATTCCCCAGCCCAGCGAACAGGAAGGAGGCAGAGTGTTTCAGACACAGAACTGGACAACTGTCTGGGTTGGAGAAGGTCAGCAGGCACTGGGTCGAAGTGTCCACGGTACCGTACACATGAATGCTGGGAAATGGAGTTCATGAGAAATAGGGTGACATTTTACTAGGTATATGACAATGACATGAGCCAACTTGAATTCTACTGATAGAGTTGTGTGTGGCAACTTGGGCTGATATGTTCCGGTTTGTACTAACATTGCTATGGACAATACAAGAGTCACCATGAACTGAATGGTAAATGTTAAGTCTGGCACTTTTTTCTGATTTGTTGGTTCCTTGATGGAGAATAGTGGATAACCAAATCCAAAAGGTGCAGCATAAAGAATTCAGCCATGTTCAATAAACACATGGGTGTCAGCATATTGTGTAAACTCATTCTGCAGTGTTTGTTTGTACTACAGTACACACGATGACTCACTTGCCATCCTGCAGGCCTACACAGATGGTGTTGCCAGTCCTGGCTGTGCTCTTGACAGCAGCCTCCCCCTCTTCCTCTTCGGTGGGACAAGGCTCCATCACGTGGTCCAGACACAGGACTGGCGCCCCCATCTGGATGGACTTGACCATGCGCGGCGTGGAGCGGTTCAGAGAGAAGATTTCCACTTGACCGTGGTTGCGGTCACCTCCACTGGCCACCTGGTCATGACAGATACAGGATGTTAATGGGGCTGACCAGCTATCGAACACAGGTCTACTGCGTGACTCTAGATCGCATCAGCCCGCTGAGCAACAAAAAAAAGTTAAAGCCTAGGCTTAGGTTACTCATCACATGAACCATTATAGTTAATTGGACCACATTCGCTACACTTCATCCCAACCACGGTTTGTAGTACTCACCCAAAGGTAGCCCTGTGGCAGAGAGGTGCTGGCTGCAGAGAATGCCAGCAGGGCACATTGGACCGGGTTGTGAAGCGCTGTCTCCAGCTACAGACAACACAACAAAAGCTCACTTTTACCCACAGACCTACTATACTCAGTTATATAGATACATGGAGTGTACAAAACATTAGGAATTCCTTCTCAATATTGAGTTGCACCCCCTTTTACCCTCAGAACAGCCTGAATTCGTCAGGCCATGGACTCTACAAGGTGTCGAAAGCGTTCCACAGGGAAGCTGGACCATGTTTACTCCAGTGTGTCCCACAGTTCTGTCAAGTTGGCTGGATGTCCTTTGGGTGGTGGATCATTTTTGATACACAAGGGAAACTGTTGAGCGTGAAAAACCCAGCAGCGTTGCAGTTCTTGACACTCAAACCGGTGCTCCTGGCACTTACTACCATACCCCGTTCAAAGGCACTTAAATCTTTTGTGTTGCCCATTCACCCTCTGAATGGCACACATACACAATCCATGTCTCAATTCTCTCAAGGCTTACAAATCCTTCTTTAACCCGTCTTCTTCCCTTCATCTACACTGTTTGAAGTGGATTTAATGTTTTGTACACTCAATGTATATGTATTCGGTATTATAGACAATATATTGTAGGTAAATTCTCTCTATGAACGGGATATAACAGCAACCCATTGAATGTTTTTTGCTGACTGTTCCTTTACCTCAATACCTTTACTTGAATGACATAAGAACATTTCTGAAACATCCTGCTAGACTTGATGTTCAGAATTAGAGGAAAGTAATTGGCAGTATTTCGAGTATGGATCTAATACACTATTCAATCAAAAATAATATCAAGCATTTTTTCTGACACTGAAGACTTTCATGACAGCCTTATTCAAATGAAGCTGATATTTGGTTCTGGATGGTAAGATTTCACTCTGTGTAGTAATTGTTTTGTTGAATACTTGAATCCAAACATGCATTTATATTAGCAGCTGAAGACTAATTCGATTTCCAATGGGGTTTGATTGGATGAGGCGGACGGTATTAGAGGAACAGGGATCAAACCCAATTTTTTTGGGGGTATTATTATTTTTTTTTTCCACACACACACACACACACACACACACACACACACACACACACACACACACACACACACACACACACACAGTCAGAATGAAGCCATATAACAAGTTTGGTGACCCACAATAATGCAACATACGGATGGAAATTGGAACATTGTGCAAGTCCTCAAACAGAGTCTAGTCCATCGTCTCCATATACCCTGCAGTGGTGTGAAGTCCCATGATAACTTGCATCTGCCACTGCATTTCCATACAAATGGTGTAAATGTATATTTTCGCCAGGAGGGAGTCCTTTGAATTTTAAAACGCCATCCAACACACACAACCTCTCCTTTCAGAGACAAAGGCATCTGAATTTCAAATAGTTAAGATGAAGGGAAAGTGGTGAACAGTATGTAAGAGCTTGGAGGAGTGGAGGAAGTGTGGATACCCTTCCAGAAAAGAACACTGGGTTGCATACAAAATGGCACCCTATTCCCTATATAGTGGACTACAGGGGGAATAGGGTGCCATTTTGGATGCAGGCTGGTCTGTGATTTAATGTTAACTTGTAATTTATGCAGGCATATTTGTGGGAGAGCCTTTCCGGAGAGTCCAGGGGGGGTTTAATTTAGAGAAACCAGCCGTTAGTCTTTCAATTTCAACTTGAAAAGATTACTTGGAATACCATCCAGCATTTTCCTCGCTTCATGGATTATCTTCAGGAGTCAATGGCCTCAGCCGAGTCCCCGGAAATAAGGTGCTTACCCTTTGATCTCTCCTCTATCCCTAGACACAGATACTATGAAAGGGGAAACTGAAGCAGATTCACTTATTTTAAAGGTAGAGTATGACCAGCAGTTGAGTATGTTGATATGGTATCGGCAATGTGTGTTCAATCATCAATCAAATGTATTTATAAAGCCCTTTTTACATCAGCAGTCACAAAGTGCTATACAGATACCCAGTGTAAAATCCAAAAGAGCAAGCCATGCAGATGTACAAGCACAGTGGCTAGGAAAAACTCTAGAAAGGAAGAAACCTAGAGAAGAACCAGGCTCCGAGGGGTGGCCAGACCTCTTCTGAAAGGGGGAACTCAGATTATCTCTAGATCGGACTGATGACATGACTCCAGATTGAAACAAACTATGTCATTCATTTTTGTCTTTAAGTGGAGGCGGTGGGTGATGTCGCTTTGCTCAAAAAATGAGACAGAAGAATGATAGTTTCCCATCTCCTTAACAGGACGCATGCACAAGCTCACACTCCCATAGGCTTACTTTTATTTTACAGAAAGTTTACTTTCAACTACAACTATTATTCTAATATAATGAGTAAGTTTGGCACATTCAAGGTGCCAACAATGCATATTTCAATATCCTCTTCAATCCTCTTGTTTCTTTAAGCCTGCTAGGCAAACTAAGGTGGTGTGTTAGCATGGCATATCATTACACCTTTCATCTCAACATATCTGCTTTTTACTCAATAATGGATTCTTTTGTAACAGCTCAAAATACTGCTTTAAGTTACGGTGCAATTTTTTTTCCTCTGAGTAAATGTGCCGGGGGAAATGCGTAGATGAGACCCAGACTTCATATCATCATACCGATGATAATATAGATGAACTCAACTCAGCAGTCTTGAAATACAATCAAGTGTCGGTCGTTGCAATGGTAATGAAGTGGTCCCTTAGATGTGCAAGGACTGCTGTTCTCCTCATGTGAGGGAAGGATTCCATTTCCTTTATCAAACAGCTCCCATAATCTCATCAGTCAGCCCTGTCCAGCTCAGCTGCCAGGAGAGGTAGAAGAGATTGGCAATGAATGAGATGGGACTATAGCATAAACTGCTAATCATAGCCTGTGACACACAAAGAAACCCCAGTCACACTTCCTTGAGTGGCAATTATTTGATGGTGTTCTGATTCCCCTGTTGGATCAAGCCAACGCCTGCTACCTCTTGCCTCTGCTCTCCGTTCGACAGGAAATCCAGCACTGTATCAGACACCTTCACTGAGCTTCCTCACAGCTGTGGCTGCTTACCTTTTGGTCTTGTGTTTTGGAGGAGAAGATGGGAAGTCGGCAGGCTAGCAGGGGACACCAAAATGGATGTCTAGTCTTGCCATCATCCTCTGCAAACACCCAGCCTGGCATGTTCTCTTCCCCTGTATCAACAGTGATACATTTAGTTGTACACCTCTGCAACATCCTATCCCAGTGGGCAAATGATGACCAATACGCCAAAAAGTGGCAACATTTATTATTTCTGTGTTAGGAGTCCAAAGCTAAGCTAGGCTTGCTATAATGTTAAATGGCATTGTTGGAGAGCTCGACTTACTCTTGGCTATCTTGGCGAGGTGTAGGCGGTTGACCCAGGAGATCTTACTGAGGGGACTGGGAGTGTTGAAAACCACCATGAAACTGACCGGTCGTCCAGATCTGAGGAGCAACAAAATACATGCATTAACATCATGTAACACACGTGCATGCACACAGACAATCACAACTAACATCCAGACTACCCCCCAGCTCTCCCTGATCTAGCCCTGTCCCTACTTTCTAGAGCTATGGTCTAGTGAATATCTTTGTTAATGCTGGACCCTGAATTGCTTCAGTAGAGATTCAATCAGAAACATGAATAAACGTGTAAGCGCTAACTGACCATTTTGGCATTTAAATGGCGAGTTGTAAAGATTCCAATATCAAACCACACAGGAATAGACTAGAGCTGAGAGAGTTCCATCCACAGCTTGGCAGTAGAGGATTAAGAATGTGCCAGGCCTTGCCACCCACTCCAAGCTGCCCTGCCATCTGCTTACAAACTACCTACCCCCCCCCCCCCCCCCACACACACACACACACACACACACACACACACACACACAGGGCCCCAGTTAACCTCCTGGGCACTCACTTGTCAGGCTTGCCTGGCACAGCCAGCCACAGGCGGCACTTGTTGGCACACTGGATCTGTTCATCTTTGATGTGGATGAGCCTCTGCAGTGCAAGGCACCAGTCCTGCCCTACTGTTGTGTTCAGGTTCTGGAGAAAAACAAAGAGGGTGGTAGAGGGATGGTATCACATGATAAACTGCCAATGTGATACTGTCTGTCCAATAAACAGCGTTGAAAAGAAAACGTAGGTGTGTGTGTGTGTCTCTCTAACCTGGTAGGTGCCTTGTAAAGTCCCCACCAGCAGGGTGATGTTTTCAACCACAGACAGGTCGTGTTGAAGCTCCTCCAGCTCCTGGTACAGTCTGGGAGGGCCCAGGAACACTTTACCTGGCACACAGTCACATCTTTACTGTCATCATCACCATCCTCCATCTCATCCTATTCTTACTCCTCTTAAAGCAGGCGTGTCCTGTCTTATTTACAAAGGTCCGTTGTGGTTGAAGACTTTCAGGTGGCTGGAGAAAAAGACGACACCTATACCTGCGCTTTGCGGTTAAGATAGACAGGATATCCTTGTCCCTGTCCCCGTCACCATCATTCTCTGGCATTTCAACAGTTAACAAATGTTCTGCTGGGTTTCTCCACCAAAAGACTTCCACCTGTCATCAACGGTAAGTTAACTCCAAATGAGGCTGAACCGCAAAATAATACAGGGATGTTTAACATCTGAACTACTCCCAGAGGGTTACATGTAGCCTCTTTTATCACTCAATTAGGGAACTGAAGCCTTTAGAGATTTCCCAAGCAGGTACCCGTAGAGACACACTGAGCTCATACCCAGATTGCTGACATGCTGGTATGAGTTGGAACAAGTGCCTGGTAATAGAGTGGGAAAGGTTGCTTTTTCATAGCTTACAATAGTATTTTGTCTTGAATGTGAAAGTGTACAATGGATACTTTTTTTATTGAACTGAATGTGTGTTCTTACCTGGAACATTAGCAACGTTTGGCCGTTTCCCTGTATCTTTGCTCTGGAAGCTCTCCTGTCCCACCTCCACTACCTGCGTCTGCAGCAAGGGGGCACTCCACTTCACTGTGTATTTAGGACCAATGGGAACTAGACTGCTGATATCAGGGGGACCCCTAGTGGAGGAAACAGGAACACATTTCACTGGTCTGAACATAGAGATGTTCCCCTAAACTTGTTCCCAAATGGTGCCTCCCATGCTGTCCAAGAGGCCATCACAAGATATTGTCCTCTCTTTTTCCATCTCTATGGGCCTGAACTATAAACAGGTTGGTTGTTTAGCAACAAAACCGATGTGTGCGCAACTATGGGGCAAAACATTAAGGGTTGGCTTAGATTGTTGACAACATGTAAATTATATTTAGTCTCCACTTTTTGAGGGAAAACGAATGCAACTCTTGAGCACTGGTTGTCTCACAAATACATTGTTACAGATGTTGGTTAGTTAGCTATCACATTTTTGCCATATTAGCATAGACATGACGTCAAAACGCCTCAAAACAAGACATGGTATCAATAACAAGACACGACAAGCTGAAACGAGCCACCTGCGATTCTCCACATGGCAGCTTCTTGTCATTGTTGCTAGTTATCTGAACGTTCAGAATCTTAACACTGTCACATTGGCTTCTGCCTCGACGATACGTGCATCATTTTCGTGAACAAACTTTGAATGTAAGAGATAATGCAATCCTAACAGTAATTGAGAAATCCTGTTAAATGTGTCAGGGCTCTTTGAATTAACAGCTGAAAGTAGGTCAATGAATACATAATGCAATTACAGTCCTTCTGATAAGTTGAATCCTTCTCCAAACACCAGCACCCCCTACTGATTTTCAGGGCACATTACTAATCATCAAACCCCATAATTGTGCATGAGAAGAATTGTGATCCGTTCCTCTGGAAATGTGAAAGTTGGGGGCAAAGTTGGCATGAGCCGAATCAAGTAGGGTGCAACAAATCTCTGATCAAAACGGAGGTTTGGAAGCGCAAAGTTGTGATACATTTTGGGGAAAACTTTACCTTTGTTCATTTATGACATTATCAGTGCTGTGATTCTCATATCTACAATAGTCGTGTTGGACAAGATGGAGAAAAAGAGTTGGTCGACATGAATACACAGTGTGGTTGTCATTCGACAACATGACATTAGATCAGTGGAGGCTGGTAGGAGGACCTATAAGAGGACAGGCTCATTGTAATGGCTGGAATGGAATAAATAGAACAGAGTCAAACGTGTGGTTTCCATATGTTTGATACCGTTCCATTTATTCCATTGCAGCCCGTCCTCCTATAGCTCATCCCACCAGCCTCCTCTGCATGAGACAGTATGTCTCGTACATAGATAATCTATTTCTATGGTCTCATCCTGGTAGTGCTGACTCACTTGACATTGATGTTTGCACAGATGAGGGTGTCGTTCAGCAGGAAAACCTTGCGCTCCTTGGACTTAAGGACCTGTCCTTTCTCCCCATACACTGTCTCAATCAGTACCTCACACAGTATCAGCTGCCTCTGGTCTGAGTTCAAGAGCTATAGAGGGGACCCAAATATCACACACTATCCACATCACACTTCCTCACTTACACACAATGGAATTGACTAAAACATAAAACAAATTTACCTTAAAAAGAAAATATGTTGTTTCGAGAAAGACAGACAGAGGAAATCATTGGTGGCATCTTTAGCATATGTATATGCGTAACCTTGCTCAGTTGACGGTCACCAATGCTGCGTGCCAGCTGCTGGATTTCAGCGACCTGGTCAGCGACTCGTTTCTGCTCGTTCAGCCTCTCGGCCAACGTCTCCAGCTCGGTGAGGGCCAACTGCAGGGGCAGGCGGTCAGGGTGGGCCCGGGGAGTGTTCTTCAGCATGTCCTGAAGGAGGGGGGAAGAGAGCAAGTGTGAGGGAGAAGGAGAGAGTGTGCGTGAGAGGGAATGAGAGAGGGAGAGATAGAAAACAGTCTTCAGTAACAGCATATTCGGAAAGTATTCAGACCCCTTGATTTTTTCCCACAATTCCTTCGACCTCATGGCTTGGTTTTTGCTCTGACCATGCACTGTCAACTGTGGGACCTTATATGGACAGGTGTGTGACTTTCCATATCATGTCCAATCAATTTAATTTACCACAGGTGAACTCCAATCAAGTTGTAGAAACATCAAGGATGATCAATGGAAACAGAATGGACCTGAGCTCAATTTCGAGTCTCATAGCAAAGGGTCTGAATACTTGTGTAAATAAGTTCCGGTTTTTAAATGTAATACATTTGCAAAAATATCTAAAAAACTGTTTTCGCTTTGTCATTATGGGCTATTGTGTGTAGATTGATGAGGGAAAAAATGTATTTAATCAATTTTAGAATAAGTCTGTAGCATAGCAAAATGTGGAAAAAGGGAAGGGGTCTGAATACTTTCTGAATGCACTGAAGGGAGCCGCATTTCACTACAAACCCTCGCCCTCTCACTTCCTCAGTATTAATGAACTCATAGGATTCCCCTAAGAAAGCTGTCTGGGTTTTTACCTGACATGCTTGGCAGAGCACACTATAAGGCCTTTTTCCAAATACATGTTTATGAGAAGGTTTTAAATAGTTTAGTTTTTTCTTTGTTCCTCTTCTCGACACATGCTTTGTTCCATGGAGCTTAATACAGAATACTTAAAGGTAATCAACACAAACTAAAATAGAAGATGAGTAAATGTTAGTGTATAGCCTATATTTATATAGATCATGAACAACGGGTATTATACATGTATCTTCAAAAAGATAAGATGCTTGTTTTTGCTGTGTCTTGGTACTAACCTGTAGCAGCAGGATGAACTGAGGGAAGCGCTGGATTGGTTTAACCATAAGGCCATAAAGAGTGATTCTGTCAGGACTTGACACTTGCTTCTTCTGTGGGGGCACAAGCATAGAGGCCAAGTTAACAGGGGATTCATTACATCGTATCTAAGAGGATGATATACAGTATATAGTAGCCCTGAGATGTCAAACACATTCTCACATTCAAATTCAGAATTAACCGTCTGGAGGCGAATCTGACTGACCGTTTCACCAAATGCTACTAGAAAACATTGAATGCAAATAGATGACGAACTTTGAACTTATTGCATACGAATAGATATACTGTAGCAGCAAACAATTCTACAGCCTTGGGAGAGGAAAGAAGTCTAATTCATTGTAAACTGAATGATCAAAGAGGAGAGAGTAGGCCACCTTGAGAAACTCCAGGAAAGCTGGCTTGGAAATGCAGGCTTTCTTGATGAGCGCCATAGCGTTAGTGAAGTTGTTGACGTAGTCGCTGTACACGTCTAGTACCATTGACTTGGAAAACTGTGGAGAGAAAAATGGATGCAACATCCAGTCATATAATATTAGTGGAAGGATACATGGAAGGAAAGGATACATGTTCTAAGTATTCCAACAGGGCCGTGTTCATTTGCGTTGCGTGCCCTAATGAACTGGAGCCTGGTCCCACTTGGATAGATCCATCCTCCATACTGACCGAGGCCACAAAGAGGTCTCCGATCTTCTCACTGAGGTCCCACTCGGCCACACGGGATGCCAGGGCGATTTGGAACATTGAGTGGCACTGCAGGATCTCCCGCAGTCGGTAAAATATGGGCCGGACCTTCTTATCGCTCAGGATCCGAGCCTCTGGCTCAAGCAAGGGCTTCTGGTACTCCTGAGAGCAGCAAGGAGGAGAACCAATCAGAGTGATGCTCACTGATATCTGGTTAGCTGGATAAGGTGGACTCATCTGTGTTAACACCTATCCAGTCAGTTCAGATCTACACAAGTGCTAAGGGAGGGGGTGCGGGGGGGGGGGGGGGGTTAGGTGCTGCAACCAGCCACCTGGAGGAAGACCTCTGAAGTTAATGTCAGTGAATCAAAATGACTTCAGACTGTCTGGGTATGGTTTAAATGAAGTGTTGAAAAAAAGAACAGTGGAGGTCACTCACCACTAAGATTCTCTTGAGAGAGTCCACATAACTCCTCTCACTTTGTACGATGGAGCCAATGATGTGGCGTCTAATAATCTGTTGGGTGGTAAGCCCCTTTGGCATAGGGCTCAGCTGGGGCGGCGGGTGCTTCACGTCAGACACCGTCACGTCCAGATAACCAGCGTCATCGTCACTCTCCTCTGTATGGTGACAGTGACATACCTTTAAACTCATTTGCCTGTCTACCAATACTGCTCTGTTCTCACATGGCCTGAGGATATAGTGTAACCCCACGCCAGCCCAGGGTCCTATTCATTAGGGAATGCAAATGTTTTGCAATAGAAAACATAAAATATGTGTTTCTTCTTGAACATGTCAAGGTATGTTTCAATCCGTGTTCTACCATTTGGTGCCCAATGAATACGACCCAGCCCTCGCCTTGTGTCCTTGTCTGTGGTTGTCTGACACCTTGATGATGGAATTGACAGCCCAGTGCCTACCACAGCCATCTCAAGAACCTAATGAGTGACATGTTAAATCTCTGATAAACTTCTTTGATAACTGGGACATTTCACTTTTACATTTGTTTAACTTACCAGCATTTACTAGTGATATTGACAACAACAATGATGCTAAAAACCATGACAATGTATGAGCTGTCACAACTGACATCAATCAACCAATACATAGTGTATTTAAAAAGAAGAAGCTGGTAATAATAATAATAATAATAATGCTTACCCGTGGTTTCTTTTTTCTGCAGGAAAGAGACTTTACGCATCATAGCTAACTTTGTCTTTTCCAGTCCGTCCTTGGTGCCATTTCTCGCTGCTTTC
Organism: Salmo salar; assembly: GCF_965601325.2. Classification (NCBI taxonomy): domain Eukaryota; kingdom Metazoa; phylum Chordata; class Actinopteri; order Salmoniformes; family Salmonidae; genus Salmo; species Salmo salar. The sequence goes on along the minus strand of NC_138303.1, from coordinate 30,490,203 downwards.
ATCAGCATCTGGACCTGAAAGAGAAGTGAAGGGGAAAGTAGAGAGAGCGAGAGACAGGGTGAGAGAATAATGCTCTGTAAATATGTGAGAAAAGAGAGGAGACACCGCAGAGCTATGCTTCCCCTTTAAAGAGACCACATCAACCATCCTTTGACCAGAACTAGGCTAGTCGGAGGCTGTGTCCAAAAAGTTTTACATTGTCTCCTATCCCTTTTGACCACTTGATATCCAAACTATCCAGATAACAATTATAGACTAGTCTTTTCACTTACCAGCAGTCAAGGCAGGTAAGATAAGGTAAAGGAGCCATTTAAGAGAAATGAAACAGTCGCAGTCATACAGTATTTTTACTGTACTCTACAACAATGATGCAGTACCTTGAAGTCACAGCTGCGCATGGCCAGATCCTGCTTTGTCTTGGCACAGCGCTCTTTCAGCCGCCACATGTCCTGAGAAAGCTAAAGTTCATCGCCATGCCAATGCCCCAACCCCACAAGCAAGGTGGAAGGACAGGACACCAGATCAGGTGAGCGGACAGAAGGGTTGAGGGAAAAAGAGAGAGAAAAGAGAAGGATAGTCAAGGCAAAAGCAAGAGAGGCAACCGGTGAAATCACAAGATGTGAAAAGGGTTGACAAAATGATGTCAATTGAAGGTAGAACAATGATTGGTTTCAGAAAGTACAGAGAAGCTTAAATATCTTGTCATTCTCCTTAGTCATTATAAAAATACATTGGTTCTATTTGTTGAATAGTCTTTCATTCAGCAAGCAAAGACAAGACACTTTTGTTGCCTTCCCTTAAAAAAAGAGACCATTTCCCCTTGCTCCTAACCCACACAAAATATCATTTCAAATCTCCAGTGAAACCTATTTTTTTTTTAATGTTGAAAAACCTTGTGATAAAAAAAAAAAACATATAAGCATATCAACAATACCTCATATTATAAGAACCGTACTCCTGCCTCTTCAGAAAAACAGATCTTAAATCAGCACAGATTCAGGGAAGAAAGAAACTTAAGCAGCAGCAGTGGGAGGAGCAATAGTAAGTGGATGGACAGGGAATATCCAGAGAGGAAGAAGAGGAACCAAGAGAGACTGCTGACAAAGCCACTAACTACTGAACACACGTGTATCACTTCCTCATCCAGCGGGCAAGGCAGTGCATTTAAACCAGCTGTGTACAGTTCCTCCTCAGTATATAAACACTCATTCACTACATTACCAAAAGTATGCTGGGGTCACACCATGAGAGGGCACTGGACAACACCACACACACCCAACAAACTAACTAAACTACACCATGTTGTTCCACATGTATTGTTGTCTATAGGTATATACTGTAAGTATACTCTAGGGTCCCCCAACTGGTGGCCCGTGGGTGATTTTATTTTGCCCCACAAGCAAAAACGTAAATTGTTGCACATAAGACTATAAAAACACAAGCAATTCAGCTCCAAGTGATTTTAATTTGGGAAATCTGTTCCAAAGTATTCCCATGCGTAATAGAGATACACTACATGACCAAAAGTATGTGGACACCTGCTTGTCAAACATCTCAATCCAAAATTATGGCCATTAATATGGAGTTGGTCCCCCTTTGCTGCTATAACAGCCTCCACTCTTATGGGAAGGCTTTCCACTAGATGTTGGAACATTGGAAGCAAGTCCCCGCAGCATTCAGCCACAAGAGCGTTAGTGAGGTCGGGCACTGATCTTGAGCGATTAGGCCTGGCTCGCAGTCGGCGTTCCAATTCATCGCAAAAGTGTTCGATGGGATTGAGGTCAGGGCTCTGTGAAGGCCAGTGAAGTTCTTCCACACCGATCTAGACAAACCATTTTTGTATGGACTTCGCTTTGTGTACAGGGCATTGTCATACTGAAACAGGAAAGGGCCTTCCCAAAACTTTTGCCACAAAGTTGGAAGCACAGAATCGTCTAGAATGTCATTGTATGCTGTAGCATTAAGATTTCACCTTCACTGGAACTAAGGGGCCTAGCCCGAACCATGAAAAACAGCCCCAGACCATTATTCCTCCTCCACCAAACTTTACAGTTGGAACTATGCATTTGGGCAGGTAGCGTTCTCTTGGCATCCGCCAAACCCAGATTGACAGATGGTGAAGCGTGATTCATCACTCCAGAGAACGAGTTTCCACTGCTCCAGAGTCCAATGGCAGTGAGCTTTACACCACTCCAGCCAACACTTCGCATTGCGCATGGTGATCTTAGGCTTGTGTGCGGCTGCTCAACCATGGAAACCCATTTCCCAGAGGCAGTTTGGAACTCGGTAGTGAGTGTTGCAACCGAAGACAGACAATTTTTACACACTGCGCGCTTCAGCGGTCCCGTTCTGTGAGCTTGTGTGACCTACCACTTCGTGGCTGAGCCGCTGTTGCTCCTAGACATTTCCACCTCACAATAAGAGCACTTACAGTTGACCGGGGTAGCTCTAGCAGAGCAGAAATTTGACAAACTGTCTTGTTGGAAAGGTGGCATCCTATGAAAGCCACATTGAAAGTCACTGAGCTCTTCAGTAAGGCCATTCTACTGCCAATGTTTCCCTATGGAGATTGCATGACTCTGTGCTCGATTTTGTACACCTGTCAGCAAATAGCCGAATCCACTAATTTAAAGGGGTGTCTGTCCACATACCTTTGCGCATGTGTGTATTTTGTACCTTTATTTTACTAGGCAAGTCAGTTAAGAACAAATTCTTATTTTCAATGACGGCCTAGTAACAGTGGGCCTTGTTCTGGGGCAGAACAACAGATTTTACCTTGTCAGCTCGGGGATTCGATCTTGCAACCTTTTGGTTACTAGTCCAACGCTCTAACCACTAAGCTACCTGCCGCCCCATATAGTGTACCTTTGTATAGTCACTTGTTGGACGCATTTGCAGTTTGTTTCGATTGTGTTTCAGATTAGTTTGTGCCCAATAGAAATTAAATGGTAAATAATGCATTGTGTAAATAAGAATAGAATATGTTTGTAAACATTTCTACATTAATGTGGATGCTACCATGATTACTAACTGTCCTGAATGAATCGTGAATAATGATGAGTGAGAAAGTTAGATGCACAAATATCATATCCCCAAAAAATGCTAACCTCCCCTGTTATTGTAATGGTGAGAGGTTAGCATGTCTTGGGGGTATGATATAAAATGCTAACCTCCCCTGTTATAGTAATGGTGAGAGGTTAGCATGTCTTGATGGTATGATATAAAATGATAACCTCCTCCGTTATTGAAATGGTGAGAGGTTAGCATGTCTTGGGGGTATGATATTTGGGCATATTCTATTCTCATTTAACATAAAAGGGACTCCAAAATGACGTAATACATTATTTACCATTATTGTCTATTTGGCACAAAATAATCTTAAACACAACCAAAACAAACAGCAAACGCATCCAACAGTTTGTAGAGTCACAAGCTTGATGTAATCATTGCATGCTAGGAATATGGGACCAAATACTAAACTTTTGACAACATTAATACAAATAAGTGAATTTGTCCCAATATTTTTGGTACCATACATTTAAAAAAAATATATATATATATATAAAAAATTAAATTAAAATACTAAATTAAAATTAAAATCGGTGGACTGTGTACAAAAAATGCTGTAGTTTCTAAACGATTCCCCTGGTATCATTTCAAATCCAAAGCGCTGGAGTACAGAGCCAAAACAACTAAATGTGTCACCGTCCCAACACTTTTGGAGCTCACTGTATGCGAGCCGACATAGTACTGACATCTTGTGGAAAGGACATAGCATCAGACACAATGCCTACTTTGATTCAACAGACATCCTTGGGTGTCATTAAATAATTGTAGCAAGTATTGTATAGTATCAAGGTCTGAGCAACAAATACAACACATAATATAGACATTGCAAAAGCAGCAGAGTGGAGTATACAAGACAGGAGGCTTACCTTACTACTGCTTCGGGCAACAGTGGGTATTTTGGTCTCGCTGTCTGACTGCTCATCATAGCTCTCAAACTCACTGTCGCTCCAACCGTTGTTGGTGCCATGATGGCTTTCTGGCCTCTGGACGTCCTCGTAGATGTCATCTGACACAACAGGGGAGACATTAAATCACACACACAAACATGCATCCATGCATGCATGCACAAACACACCACTGTATCAGAGTCCCCACCTTCCAGAGGAGAGAGGAGGCTCTCACAGGGCACGTCATCATAGATGACCTCTGGACGACTGGTCCTAAAGATTGCCTCTGAACTAGTCATGATGATGTCATCAGGGCTGGTCGAGTTGGTCATGTCATGGCGGTGGGTCGGATCAGTCATGACGTTATCAGGACTGGTGGGGCTGGGTGGGCTGTCTGTGCAGGCCAGACCATCTGGACCTTGCAGGCCCTCCGGACGAGACACATTTTCATTTTCAGGACTTGCTGCATCACCTGGACCTCCTACATTAAGAATAGGGGGAGGTTTCCCTGGAAGAGAGAAGTGCACCATTCCAACCTTAGATAATTGGTTAAAAGGCTCAATTGGGCACTACTACCACTCCCAGGTTTATTTTGCCGTAAACATAGTAAATAGCAAAGTAACCAGACTAAAATGGTGGGTAGTAGGCCAATAGACTACGTTCAATGTTACTACAAGATTACCAAAGCAAGGTCACTAGAAGAGACAGAGCAGAGGCAAGTCAATCTGGTGTACAATCCCACTGGATTTTCCTCTGCAATGGGTATCGTGGGCCACTTTCTGCAGAGTATGCAATCATGGCACATCATCATCAAAGAGGACGTCACATACCAAAGTGAGGCATCTGAGGGAAAGTGTTTATGCTGGCAGGAATCTGCAGGGTGACCGAAGGCAGCTGTATCGCACCGGCATTTCTGCCCGGCAACAAGAGCATTAGAGACAGGAGTCTGAAAATCTCAACCATCCCTACAAGCCTGACTACTGTGGGGCAAATTAGCTATGGCTCTCTCAGCGTTGAGAGAAAGCCTGTTTCCGTGTGGAAAAGTATGCCCTATCGCTGAAGAATAGGATTCATGTCCTGGTCAATAAATACACTCAAATTACAGAGGTGAAGGTGGCTGAATTATAAAGTGACAGATCTCTGGCCCCTGTAAGAAATCCAGTTGTATCTCTAGCTCTACAGTACATGTTTTGTATTTATATTAGGGAGTATTCAGTTTGCCAAGGGGTGTAATATGTTTAATATCCAATGAGGTTTACACAATGCAATGTCTATTTTCTACTAACTTTAACCCACATTTACCTGTATAACTAGGGATATCTAAGAAATAAAAAGCATGACCAAGAAAGACGAATTCCCAATATTTCTAAATGAATTTTGCTAGGCCTGCATTGGGTAGGATTTTGCTACGCTGGGTAGCTGGGTAGGATTGAGGTTGAGGTGATAGTGACTAGGGTTGCAAAATCCCAGGAACTTTCAATAAATTCCCTGGTTTTCCAGAAATCATGGTTGGATGATTCAGGGTATTTTTTGAAAGTTCCCGGAATTTTGCAACCCTGATAGTGACAGGTGGCTTATACTAGAGGAGCTTAGACTGTAGGTCACGTACAGGGTGGCTAAACTAGACTAGTGTTTAATATACCTTTATGCAGTCGCAGAGTGAGCTCTGAGACCACACTGAACCACTCCTTGGCTGAGGTGGCTCCATACGGTGCCTGAACTGAACAAATAATGCACACACTGCTGTGAGGACACACACCACTGAGATCACACATATGTGGAACCCAGATATCTCATATACACACACAACTGAGATCTCTCATAAACATGCGTACGCACACAGAAAGCGGAGAGAGACTCTGCCTATGAGAAAGAGAGACTGCCTATGAGAAAGAGAGACTGCCTATGAGAAAGAGAGACTGCCTATGAGAAAGAGAGACTGCCTATGCAGGGATTTGTAGCCAATCATGTACGATTATACTCAAATAGATGTCTCTGTTTTAGAGTAATGATTACTCTGTACTTGATTAATACAGCCTTGATTTGTCTGCATTTCATTGATAAGCCATCCATTTCCATTGGATCGATAAGGATCTGATTTGTTAAGTGTGATTCTGGGCTGGTGTCCCATGCAGTGCTGTCACATTTTTATTTTTCATTTCACCTTTATTTAACCAGGTAGGCCAGTTGAGAACAAGTTCTCATTTACAACTGCGACCTGGCCAAGATAAAGCAAAGCAGTGCGACAAAAACAACAGAGTTACACAAACAAACATACAGTCAGTAACACAATAGAAAAATCTATGTACAGTGTGTGCAAATGTAGAAGAGTAGAGAGGTAGGCAATAAATGGGCCATAGAGGCAAAATAATTACAATTTAGCATTAACTCTGCAGTGATAGATGTGCAGATGATGTACAAGTAGAGATACTGGGGTGCAAAAGAGCAAGAGGGTGAGTAATAATATGGGGATGAGGTAGTTGGGTGTGCTATTTACAGATTGGCTGTGTACAAGTACAGTGATTGTGCTACTTGTGACTCGGTATGATTGTAAAAGTAGGGAAGTGCACAATGTGTGACACCACAGCCCTGCTGAAAGATGGTCACAGACCTGTCTGAGTGTCTATGTGGGCAGCCTTTTTTAAGATAGGGGTGTAGTAGCACTCATTCATAGATCCTGCTGGAGATGGCATTGACAGAGATAAGGCTAGATATGGGGGCGAACATTACAATGTGTACTGGCTTATGACATTGTGTCACACAAAGTGAAATTACCAGGGAAAGTTATCTCAGACTATAAAACAACAAGGAAAAGTCAGATGTTACTTCTGAGTGTAATCATATTATACAGTACATGTACAGTGGGCCTGGGCCTACAATTTGAACTGAAAGCGTTGAAGAGTGTCCCTTACCTTCATAAATGCTATTTCTTCTCCCAGAACCCTCTGTGTCTCCTGACACTCCCAGCTCAGAGTGGCTGAAACATTAACAAATATGGGCATCAAAACATCTGGGAGTGACACTGCTGGGGAGATGTCATTTTAGCAGTAATTGATGTCACAGACGACAATTAATGTATTCATTTATTTTAATTTTACTAGGCAAGTCAGTTAAGAACAAATTCTTATTTACAATGACGGCCTACCCTGGCCAAACCCTGACACAGACGACGCTGGGCCAATTGTGTGCCGCCCTATGGGACTCCAAATCAAGGCCGGTTGTGATACAGCCTGGAATCAAACCAGGGTCTGTAGTGATGCCTGTAGCACTGAGATGCAGTGCCTTAAACCGCTGCGCCACTCGGGAGCCCCAATACAGTGAACATTGTGGTATATAACATAACATTACAGTGGATATTGTGGTGTACTGTATTACATTGTATAGCTAAGTTGATCAATATGGTTTGTGACATTGAGCAGTAAAAGTGACTAGATTCTCCTCAGAGTTAATGATCTCTAGTAACTTATGAGAACATCTGCTACTGTTTAACTTCTGCTCTCACCCAATTGAAACAAAGTTTGGGAAGAAATTGTGATGATATTACAGATAAGGTGTTTGAATAAATATATGAATGGGTTTCGTCTATACAGTTTAATCATAAGTCATTATAGATATAAAAGGTAAATATCCTACCCCTCAGGAGACCTTCTTCCCACCATCTCTGTGGAAAACAAAACATACACGTTTAGACTAAGTTATTACCTAGGTAAAAACAATGCAGTCAATAGCAGTCTCATTCTACAAGCTTATCTATGATAGTATGGCAGAGCTCACCCAGGCAATTATGAATGAGAGCCAATGGGACCATGACCATGCTGAGACAGACTCACCTGAGCTATTGGAATGAGGGAGTGAGTGCATGCTCTGGTCCTCCTTTCCAGCAGATGGCCATCCATTGAGCCTTGGCTTTACTGTTGGGTCTTGGGCAGAACTAGGGCCCATTGTGTTCCTTTTTGATGCAAGCCCCGCCATCACAGTGGCTTCAAAGCCCTTGGCCATGGCAGAGACAGAGTTGTCTGGTGTCGTACTGCACTCTTCGTCACTGTTGTCAAAGTCAAACTTCATACCTTCCTCTTCCTCATCATCCTCCATCTTAGAGGCCCTGTTGGACATAGGCACTGGAAACATGAGGGGAGAAAGTTAAACAAAATGAGATGTGCTGTTACAAATTACAATTATACAATGCATCTTAAATCATACCGGAGACAACACATTATTTCCAAAACACTGCAGTGATCTCATATGTTGTTAGTGTACTATTGACTACCAGCGCATCTGTTACTGATCAGCCATTTCTCTCAACAAATACTGTAGGTCTAAATTAGGTATTCTCACACTAAGGCAAAGTATTGGGAAGATTGAGGTCTGCAACAGCATTTACAGTATACAGTGCATTCGGAAAGTATTCAGACCCCTTCCCTTTTCCCACATTTTGTTACGTTACAGCCTTAAACTAAGATTGATGAGATAGATTAAATTAATAAAACATCTACACACAATACCCCATAATGACAAAGTGAAAACAGGTTTTTAGAAATTTTTGCAAAACAGAAATACCTTACATAAGTATTCAGACTCTTTGCTATGAGACTCGAAATTGAGCTCAGGTGCATCCTGTTTACATTGATCATCCTTGAGATGTTTCTACAACGTGATTGGAGTCCACCTGGGGTAAATTCAATTGATTGGACAGGATTTGGAAAGGCAAACATCTGTCTATATAAAAGGTCCCACAGTTGACAGTGCATGGTCAGAGCCAAAACCAAGCCGAGAAGTCGAAGGAATTGTGCATAGAGCTCCGAGACAGGATTGTGTCGAGGCACAGATCTGGGGAAGGGTACCAAAAAATGTCTGCAGCATTAAACGTCCCCAAGAACACAGTGGCCTCCATCATTATTAAATGAAAGAAGTTTGGAACCACCAAGACTCTTCAAACAGCTGGCCACCCGGCAAACTAAGCAATCCTGTTGGAAGGTGAACCTTCACCCCAGTCCGAGTTCCTTAGCACTCTGGAACAGGTTGTCATAAAGGACCTCTGTTCCTCATGGTCTGAGAGTCCTTTAGGTGCAAACTCCAAGCGGGCTGTCATCTGCCTTTCACTGAGGAGTGGCCACTCTACCATAAAGGCCTCGTTGGTGGAGTGCTGCAGAGATGGTTGTCCTTCTGGAAGGTTCTCCCATCTCCACAGAGGAACTCTGGAGCTCTGTCAGAGTGACCATCAGGTTCTTCATCACCTCCCCGACCAAGTCCCTTCTCCAATGATTGCTCAGTTTGGCCGGGCGGACAGCTCTAGGAAGAGAATTGGTGGTTCCAAACTTCTTCAATTTAAGTATGATAGAGGCCACTGTATTCTTGGGGACCTTCAATGCTGCAGAAATTTTTTGTTACCCTTCCCCAGATTTGTGCCTCAACACAATCCTGTCTTGGAGCTCTACAGAGAATTTTTTTGACCTCGTGGCTTGGTTTTTGCCCGGACATGCACTGTCACCTGTCTACACAGGTGTGTGCCTTTCCAAATCATGTCCAATCAATTGAATTTACCACAGTTGGACTCCAATCAAGTTGGAGAAACATCAAGGATGATCAATGGAAACAGGATGCACCTGAGCTCAATTTTGAGTCTCATAGCAAAGGGTCTGAATTCTTATGTAAATAAGGTATTTCAGTTTATTTGTAATAAATTTGCAAACATTTCTAAAACATGTTTTTACTTTGTCATTATGAAGTATTGTCTGTAGATTGATGACCAAAAAAATATTGAATCCATTTAAGAATAAGGCTGTAACGTAACAAAATTTGTAAAAGGGGAAACGGTCTGAATACTTTCCGAATGCACTGTAAATGTACTGTAGGTGATTTATATACTGCGTTATATTTTAATGCTGGGTTGGAACAAAAGCCTGTACACCTGGTACTGTAGCTCTCCAGGAACAGGGTAGGTAACTATCACATTAAACACAATGGTCTAGTCCAGCCATACTCAATAGGCAGACTGCGCCAATGCAGTTTGCATCCAGACCCAGAACAGGGTCAAAATGGACCGCAGGTCCCTACCAAAAAAACACCAAAAACATTTCACTTCTTAAGCCTCCCGGCAGTCTTTGTCATTTTATTTTTTAAATCATGTGTTTAATGAAAATAACTCCAAAATATATTTTCATAATTTCCCTGAGCCTCATTTGGTCCTTGAAATGCTCAGTCTGATCGTGTGGGCGTAATGAAACAAATTTGAAGATATTTACGCAGCCCTGATTGGCTGAAAGGATGGCTTAGAGCCCACCCCCTTACGCAGATGAAAAAGTAATTGGTCTATTATAATCAGATCACATTGGGATGTCATGATGTGAGCCAAAAGATCCATCCTACCTCAATTTCAGAGTGTTATTTCGAGGTTGTCCTTGTCCTATCACGCTCTAGCGACTCTTGTGGCGGGCCTGGCGCAATGCATGCTGACACAGTCACCAGGTGTACGGTGTTTCCTCCGACACATTGGTGCGGCTGGCTTCCGGGTTACGCGAGCATTGTGTCAAGAAGCAGTGCGGCTTGGCGGGTCGTGTTTCAAATAGTATTCGAGTACTACTTGTCTAGCCGCTATAGGTCTAGCGGATTATAGGTCACAGTGGTGCCAAGTCTAATAAGGAAAACACGTCGCTGGGCAGGACTAAACCTTAACATATGGGAGCATTTTGTTTTAAGGAGTGTAGCCTATGTCTGGATCTGCCTGTCAGTCAGAATCAAGCAGGAATAACGTCACCTTGCTGACTTGCCTGGGATCAATCAACTTAGACATATAAATCCCAGGACTCTTGGCCCTGTAGATGACAGTGGCTAACTAACACGCCACGCACTGTTATTCTGCTCCATTAAACCTTACCCTGTCGAAAAAAATGATTCAACTTGAACAGGTACATTGATGCTAAGTTGACGTTCATCCTCTTTCATGCCACAAAAAAAATATAGGAGCAATGAACCTGCCTAAAAGAGAAGCATGGGCCTAACAGGGCCTAACATTGCTCTGGCTAGTGCATGTTAACTGCCCATACGCCCATTCTCAGCAGGTGGATTCGTGTAGAGGGTATAAGGCATGAAACATATGGCCCGGGTGGCAGCAGAAGTCCTTCTGACGCAGCATATGGTCAGTAGGCTAAGGCCCCATGCCGGGAGCTCTCACCTTTTCCCCTAGCCCTGAAGGGATTAGGTAGCGCCAGACTGTAGCCTGGAGCCTGTTAGCTGCCTGGATGTTATCTCAGTGAAGTCAATAACAGCACTGCACTCTCTGCCTGGGACAGGTTCCTTGTTTATGTTTGAGTGTACAGATTCCTCAGGTAGCACGTAACACTAGTACTGCTACTGCCGCTGCTATGTCACTGTGTGGCTGCTGACCTAATTTAATGGTAAAACTCACAAGTCAATGTTTGTCTCCACATTGTTACCAAATAGGGTTTGTAAGGAATGCTTCTCAGATGGAACTTCTGCTTGAGGAAGCCCAAATAGATTCACAAATCCTTTATCACACATAGACATACAGTATGTACATTAGTACAGCCTGAACCACCTATCACCCACCTCTGTTACATAGTACTAATTGCTTTGTAAATTGTATATAAATGGGGAGTTGTTACAGAATAATCCCCATAACTCTTGTTTTATTTATGACTGTCTAATAAGATTTTACCTAAATCTCTTCTTTGTAAGGCAGAAATCTACAGCACATACTGATACTGAAGAAAGTAGAAACTCACCTGAGGTTTGAGGGATGGGGGGAGGTAGAGAAGCCATTGGTGTTCTCTGTGGTCACATCAGCCTCTGTAAAAGCAAACCAACCCAATGAATCACTGAGAACATTTTTTAACCTGATAGGATGTGACAAATGTCAATATCAGATTTGCTCCGATATAGATTTGTTAGGCCATTGGACTTTTGGGTCCATTGGATTTTTGGGGCCGTTTCATAATGACCTTTTTGAAAGTCTCAGCATAAAAGTTTGTTTTTCTTTGAAAATATCCATAAATGTTACATCACTGACTTATGGTAACATAGTTTGCCATGGGTAACTATCCAGTAAACAACTCCATGAAAACTTATTGCTGCATTTCATGGTGACGAAACACTGAACAACTCACTCACATGGTTTGTAATAGTTTCGACACTGCACCTCTCTCAACCTCAAACCTACACTTAGAAAGACAGCCTATGTGGAGAATAGACTGACCAGACAGTTTATTAGGTACTGTAATGTCGTGTGTGTAGGTGGCAGGGAAGTCAGTCGAAGGAGAATCGAACTTGGTATAAATGGAGTAGTTTAATAGACTTAACCAAACTCCAAAACCAAAGTTACATAATAAATAAAAGTGGGTACAAGAACCCGTCGCACACCAATACATAATACACGAACAATCTCTGACAAGGACATGATGGGAAACAGAGGGTTAAATACACAACATGTAATTGATGGGATTGGAACCAGGTGTGAAGGAAGACAAGACAAAGCCAATGGAAAATGGATCAGTGATGGCTAGAAGATCGGTGACGTCGACCACCGAACAAGGAGAGGGACCATAGTTTCGCTCCGCCGGGTTGAGCTTCTTAGAGAAGAAGGCACAAGGGCGGAGCGTCGGTGGCGTACCCGAGCGCTGAGAGCACGGCTCCTATCCCAGCTTCGGACGCATCCACCTCCACTATGAACGCCAAAGAGGGATCCGGATGGGCCAGCACGGGAGCCGAGGTAATCAAAGCCCTCAGGTGACTGAAAGCCCTGTCCACCTCAGCTGTCCACTGCAAGCGCACCGGACCCCCCTTCAGCAGTGAAGTAATGGGAGTCGCTACCTGACCAAAACCCCGGATAAACCTCCGGTAGTAGTTGGCAAACCCTAGAAACCGCTGCACTTCCTTTACCGTGGTGGGAGTCGGCCAATTACCCACGGCTGCAATGCGGTCACTCTCCATCTCCACCCCTGACATGGAAATGCAATACCCTAGGAAGAAGACGGACTGTTGGAAAAAGAGGCATTTCTCAGCCTTGACCTACAGGTCATGCTTCAACAGGCGACCAAGCACTTTGCGCACCAGAGACACATGCTCGGCGCATGTAGCGGAGTATATCAGAATGTCATCGATAAACACCACTACACCCTGCCCGTGCAGGTCCCTGAAAATCTTGTCTACAAAAGCTTGGAAGACTGATGGCGCATTCATCAACCCGTACGGCATGACGAGGTACTCATAGTGCCCAGAGGTGGTACTGAAAGCCGTCTTCCACTCATCTCCCTCTCGGATACGCACCAGATTGTAAGCGCTCCTGAGATCTAGTTTGGTGAAGAAGCACGCCCCGTGCATTGACTCTATCGCTGTGGCTATGAGCGGTAGCGGGTAACTATATCTCACCGTGATCTGATTAAGACCCCGGTAGTCAATACACGGACACAGACCTCCCTCCTTCTTCACAAAAAAGAAACCCGAGGAGACGGGTGAAATGGAGGACCGAATGTACCCCTGACGCAGGGATTCAGAGACATATGTTTCCATAGCCTCCGTCTCCGCCTGTGAGAGGGGATACACGTGACTCCTGGGAAGTGCAGCGTCTACCAGGAGATCTATCGCACAATTGCCCCGTCGATGAGGTGGTAATTAAGTTGCCTTCTTTTTAGAGAAGGCGAGAGCCAAATCGGCATATTCGGGGGGAATGCGCACGGTGGAGACCTGGTCTGGACTCTCCACCGTAATAGCACCAACTGAAACCCCTAAACACCTACCTGAGCACTCTTGTGACCACCCTGTGAGAGTCCTCTGTGGCCAAGAAACAGTGGGGTTATGACAAGCTAACCAGGGTAGGCCCAGCACCACGGGAAACGCAGGAGAGTCAATAAGGAATATACAAATTTTCTCTGTGTGACCCCCCTGCGTCACCATACCCAAAGGAGTGGCGACTTCCCTAATTAACCCTGACCCTAATGGTCGACTATCTAAGGCGTGAACGGGGAAATACACATCCACGGGAACAATGGGGGTCCCTAAACTATGAGCTAACGCTCTATCAATGAAATTCCCAGCCGCACAAGAATCTACGAGCGCCTTATGCTGGGAATGCGGGGAAAACTCAGGAAAAGTGACGGACACAAACATATGTGCAACAGAGGACTCTGGGTGAGAATGGTGCCAGCTCACCCGGGGTGACGCCAGAGCGCCCTGCCTGCTGCCTCGCTTCCCAGAGGAACCAACAAGGCAACGACCAGCAGTGTGACCTCCGCGGCCACAGATGGTGCACGAGCGGAAACCCCCTCCGGTCTCCCTGCGCACCGCCCCTCCCAGCTCCATGGGTATAGGAGTGGGGATACGGGAGGATGGAACCACCAGACCCAGATCTGAACGTCCGCGAGTAGCCAGCAGGTTGTCCAGCCGGATGGACAGGTCCACCAGCTGGTCGAACGTGAGGATGGTGTCTCTGCAGGCCAGCTCCCGACGGACGTCCTCGCGCAGACTGCAGTGGTAGTGGTCGATCAGCGCCCTGTTGTTCTATCCCGCGCCGGCAGCTAGGGTCCTAAACTCCAGGGCAAACTCCTGTGCGGAGGAAACCCTGGCAGTAGGCAGAACTCCCGTCGTACTCATGTGGCATGGAGAGACGGATCCCACTGGGTTCAGGCGGGAAAGGGGTGCTCAAGAGAGACCTTGGTTGTGCTGGTGTTTGCGCTGGAAGAAGTCCCTGTCTCTCCCAGCGGTCCATAGTCTGGACAACGCGATCCATGGCGACGCCCAGATGGTAAAGCTTTACCGCATGATCCTGGACGCGCTCCTCCACCTCCATGGCCGGGGTACCTTCTCCTGCTGACTCCATAATTTGGTCAGAGATTCTGTAATGTCGTGTGTGTAGGTGGCAGGGAAGTCAGGCGAAGGAGAATCGAACTTGGTATAAATGGAGTAGTTTAATAGACTTAACAAAACTCCAAAACCAAAGTTACATAATAAATAAAAGTGGGTACAAGAACCCGTCGCGCACCAATACATAATACACGAACATTCCAAACGAACAATCTCTGACAAGGACATGATGGGAAACAGAGGGTTAAATACAACATGTAATTGATGGGATTGGAACCAGGTGTGAAGTAAGACAAGACAAAACCAATGGAAAATGAAAATTGGATCAGTGATGGCAAGAAGATCGGTGACGTCGACCACCAAACACCGCCCGTGTGTTACATTCTTCAGATGTATGTGGCAGATCCAGACATGCAGTAAAGACTTACTTTACTCAACCGTGAGCTGGGCAAGGCAGGCAGAAACTATAAACACGTCACAACACAGGATGACTATCATCTCAGGCATGAAAGATCATAAATGCTCCTCATTAATGATTAACAAATCAAAACGGCTCCCAACTCGGTGGACCTTTTAATTCTAAAGACACACCTACACTGTGGTCAAAGGGCTTCATTCAAAGAACGCTTGTCAAAAAAACAAATGGCTGTAGCTGAATGCAAACATTCTGATAAATGAAGGTGGTAGCAGCGTGCTGTTTGAGGGGGCGTATTGAACTTCTAGCTCTCACACTCCAGGGAGGGTCATTCCTGGCCTGTGTCCCAAATGGAATATCATTCCCTATATAGTGCACTACTTTTGACCAGAGACCATAGGCCCACAAGGGCTATGGTCAAAGTAGTGCACTATATAGGTAATAGGGTGCCATTTGGGAAGCAACTTTGATGAATAATTCACAAGGCTATGGGGAGAAGGACGCCCATAGATGGAGCGGTCTTATGAATAGACCCCAGCGGAGAGAAGCCTCTGATCTACAGTCAGTCTGAGAACAGAGAACAGCGCGTGGATTGTTTGGCTGAAGGGAACCCCAGTCAGTGACTGACTCCATACTCCCACACCCAGGACATTACTCAATCGAAACCTCTATCCCGGTTTCTGGGATGTATGTCGCAAACATCACTGCCCTACTGCAGCAAGAAAGCATGTAAAAACTACTGACATGTGTTGCAGCGGCAACAGTGAAGTTTTAACAGTGCATACATGTGTCTCTTTTAATATCGATATCTATAACTATATTCAACTAGCAGATTAGTTGTGTTGGTATTTAAAGTATTAAGGGTGGTTACTGCATTTAGTCAGGGACAAGAGATTGGACTACTACGCAATAGTCAGTTCTGCTTGATCAAAAATACGAGTCAGACAATACTGTGGGAATGAAAATTAATCTGCATCATTTTATGACCAGCAATTGAGTATTACATTTCAAAATGCACCGCATAACATTGCAACAAAATATGCCCACACATGACATTTCCCAGACTTTACGAGAGCATGTGACAGACCACATGCATCAATAAAGGTAATAGCTGTTCTTATAGCAGGTGCTGCAAACTAAAGTTTACCATGTCAGCCCATCCAAAGACATAAAAATAATATATGAAACTGTTGTACTATATATCATTACACCTAGACTTATCTCCCTAGGTAAGACCACAGGATCTTTTATAATAAGATACTTACACCTCTCTCTCTCCAGCAGTCAAAACGAGTCAACCTCAGGCATTTAAAGACCCTGTGCAGTATTGCAGAATTTGTTATCTACAATCTTTTCAGAATGCACTTCTCCTCAAAATGGGTTGCTCTGTAAGCTTATCAAGTGCACCAGGTCACTCTCCTGAAATCTGGAGGTCACCCCCCAACACATACACCTCCCCATCCTACATAGTCGGATCCAGGGCTTGTTGCAATGTGATGATGCAGAGAAACGGAGTGTAATGGACAGCCAACGACAATGAGATCTCACCTCCTTGTTCTCTGTAAAGATAGACATCAGCCAGCCGAAAGCCTTCCTCATAGCCCAGCCCTTAATCCCAAGGACTCTCCTCTGCACACCCCCAAGTGTTAACAACGAAGCCGGTTTGTCGAGTCTGCACCATCCCTAATACCCTCACTTGACTTGATGACCAAGCCCCTTCCCTTGAAGCTAAATCAAGGGAGGGTTGTAGATGTCCTCTGTACGGTCCACTCTCACACAACAGGGTTAGCCCTGAGCTTCTGGCTGTAACCAAACAAAGGCTGTCACTAGTTGCTGCTCCCACACTAGGATCAGGAAACTCTCCTCTCTCTATGCTTAGTGCTCTCCCTCCCTCTCTCCCCGCAGTGCGTTAACCGGCTCTTGATTGGCTGGTGGGGTGTTGAGCGCATTTATGCCTCCAGTGTAGGGATGTGCCGGTTAACGCACTGCGGGAGAAGAGGGAGGAAAAGGGAGGGAGGTTGAGCGCTAAAGCATAGAGAGAGGAGAGTTTCCTGATCCTAGTGTGGGAGCAGCAACTAGTGACAGCCTTTGTTTGGTTACAGCCAGAAGCTCAGGGCTAACCCTGCTGTGTGAGAGTGGACCGTACAGAGTTCATCTACAACCCTCCCTGGAGAGCAATGGTTGAGTTCGTTTTGCATGGCCCGGTGCCCCACGTGAGTGGAGATTTTTCTTAAGGACCAATGGAATTGTCTAAAATGAGCAAACCCCGCCTACCCGGGGCATGTACATGTACAAATTACCTAAACTAACCTGTACCCCAGCACATTGACTCGGTACCGGTACCAACTTGTATATAGCCTCTTTATTGTTATTTTATTGTGTTACTTTTTATTATTTTTTACTTTAGTTTATTTAGTAAACATTTTCTTAACTCTTTCTTGAACTGCATGGTTGGTTAAGGGCTTGTAAAATAAGCATTTCACGGTAAGGTCTACACCTGTTGTATTCGGGTATGTGACAAATACAATTTGATTCGACTTGAAAACAAACTCGACCATTGTCAGATGTCACCTATAGGCCTCTACTAAGTTACACAGGCACAATGTATTAACTCATTATACTGTTGTCACTAAACTTACCCTATTATAAAAATCTAAGGTTGTATTGCCTTATTTTTTTAAAACATTGTCTACAATGTATAGCTCCAAATATGTTTCAAAAGATCATGCCAGCTCATGGACTTTCAGTCCTTCTGAATTTCAGTGGTTACATTTCCCAAACCCCATCCCTAAATTTACCAAACAAAGTGGCAGGGTCAGGCTGTTGAAATGAACAGTTAAAAAGTATGTAATTCACTGACATTGAGCAATTAGCTCTGGCAAAGAATTGTTTTAACTAAGTCCCCTTTTATCTGTGGCTCTATCTTATATAGAGGGCTCCCGAGTGGCGAAGCGGTCTAAGGCACTATCTCAGGGTAAGAGGCGTCACTACAGTCCCTGGTTCGCATCCAGGCTGTATCACATCCGGCCGTGATTGGGAGTCCCATAGGGCAGTCCACAATTGGCCCAGCGTCGTCTGTGTTTTCCCGGGGTAGGTCGTCATTATAAATAAGAATGTGTTGGGCCTGGCACTGACTTGCCTAGTTAAATAAAGATTACATTTAAAATAAAATAAATAAAATAAAAATATATATATACAATTTGCATTTGTAAAACATGTTACCCTCATGAATGGTATTCACACCCCCACCACAAGAGGGCGACATAATGCTTTTGTAGCTTAATGGGTTGTAGTTTTCTTTACATTTTCTAAGTCCCATGTGTTTTGTAGTACCGGCCGGTATGTCACGTCTCCGCACATATTTACATTTTAACAAAGAAGACAGACGAAAAGGAGGGAGGACTCATAACGATAAAAGACCATCAATCAAAAAGACCTATAGGCCAGACATCCACAACGAATCCCAGGTAAGCATTGAAACATATAGCTAGCTATATTTTACAACTTTAATCACATGCAGCAGCTAATATACAAAAGGGGAAGTTGTAAGTATTTCACAAGTTATGGCTTTTTGCATTATCCGACTAACTAGCTAATTTAACCAATGTAAGGCAGTACCCACGTGGTTTCATAGAGTCGGAGACTGCATATTCTATTGTTTAAAATCAATAAAAAAACCGTGGAAGACGGACAGATGCACGACAGCCGCAGAATTAGGAAATCCCTCTGCAAGCTTGTTAATTACAGTAACGTTTGTCACCGAATTAACGGTAGAAGGAAGATTATCTGAAGCCAAAAGGTTTAGCTAAATTTTCTTCTCACCTTCAACTTTTACAGTTGGGGGGAAATAAAGTATTTTAATCGGGTGTATTGTAACTAGTTTGCTAATGTTACCCAATGTTTGTCTTTGTTTAGAAATCGATTGCTAGATTACGCTAGCTAGCTACTTAGCTAGCACAGTTGGCTAACTAATTTAGTTAGCTAATTTATTTAACAAAGTCCAGTAAACCTTCATTGTGTGGCTATTCGTCATTTCCCGTAGCTAACTGACGTTAGCTAATTGTATGTTTGCTAACAGGCCATTTTTTTTTTGTGGAGTAACTATCTAGTAGCCACTGATTATGCTAGCACGTAGACAACAAAGAAATGCGGACAAGAATGCTAGCTAACCCGCTAGCCGCTATGGCTAATCTTTGCTAGCATAGGTGGCTTTGACTTGTATACTTGAACTTAGTTTACGTTTCATTGACAAGCCATTTATGCTTAGTTTTCTTTGACTGTTTGTTTACATGTCTTCCTCAAGTTCAAACGCATTGCAAATTGCTATGTTATCAGTTCGGCGTAGAAAGTTTGGTTTCGGTATTGATTTTTTTATTTTTTATATTTAACTAGGAAAGTCGGTTAACACTTATTTTCAATGACTGCCTAGGAACGGTGGGTTAACTGCCTTGTTCAAGGGCAGAACGACAGATTTGTACCTTGTCAGCTCGGGGATTCGATCTTGCAAACTTTCGGTTACTGGCCCAATGCTTTAACCACTAGGCTACCTGCCACCCCATTGATATCACAATGCATGTCTGTTTTTGGTTTTCCCGCACACTTTCCCCCCTAGATACCTTTACAAACATGCCACGCAAGAAGGTAACTGAAGTCTCTGGAAATGGTGGGATCAAGAGGAAGAGGGCAGGAGGCAAAAAGAAGGAAAGGGAGTTCAGCAGTGATGATGAATTTGATGATTTTGAAGAGCAGGAGAACACAAAAAAACCTGGCAAGCCTGCTGCAAAGTCAGGCCTTCAACCAGTCACTGTGCCTGACGACATCAAAGAAAAAATAGTAAGTGTCCTGACCTGTGTGTTAAAATCTAATTGTTCAGATCACCAAAAGAGGGGTTTGTGACGTGACTATAGAATTGTGGTTAACATGACTAGATATGTTATTAGTCAAATGAATAAGAGTGCTTATGCAGGGTATATTAGGAAAAAAAAGAGCCACTGATCTAAAACACTGATCTGCCTGTCTTTTTCGTAGAAACTTGACTTACCTAAAGTCAAAGGTCAACTGCTCATTTTCGGAGCTACCAACTGGGATCTCATTGGAAGGAAAGAGGTTCCAAAAGCACAAGGTATAACCCTGCCAAGTCCTGTAATGAAAACATTGCGTAATGCACGGCTCCAGACTCAAAGCTGTCCCTCAATAGCACTGGTGCTACCTACTTTAGAAGTTTTTGTTAAAGCAACCATCCTAATTGACTGCAGTATTGAAGTCAGTTTCGTGTGTGTGTGGTCTCGCAGCGGCCTTCAGGAACCTAGGCCAGAACCTGTGGGGTCCTCACCGTTACGGCTGCCTGAATGACGTGCAGGTCAGCAGTGTGGTGTCTGGGCCCTGTGCTGCCCACAGCCTCCTCATCACCACAGAGGGCAAGCTCTGGAGCTGGGGTAGGAATGCTGTACTGTAATAGATTGTGGTTTATATACAGTGCTTTGGGAAAGTATTCAGACCCCTTGACTTTTCACATTTTGTTACAGCCTTTTATAAAATGGTTAATTGTTTTTCAACCTACACACAATAATGGCAAAGCAAAAATGTGTTTAGAATTGTTTAAATTTATTACAAATAAAAAGATTACATTTGCATATGTATTCAGACCCTTTACTCTGTACTTTGTTGAAGGACCTTTGGCAGCGATTACGGGCTATAAGCCTGGCACATATGTATTTGGGGAGTTTCTCCCATTCTCTGCAGATCCTTTCAAGCTCTGTCAGGTTGGATGGGGAGTGTCGCTGCACAGCTATTTTCAGGTCTCTCCAGAGATGTTCGATCGGGTTCAAGTCCGGGCTCTGGCTGAGCCACTCCTGCATTGTCTTGGTCTCATGGTCTGAGTCTTTAGGTGCCTTTTGGCAAACTCCAAGCGGGCTGTCATGGGCCTTTTTACTGAGTAGTGGCTTCCGTCTGGCCACTTTACCATAAAGGCCAGATTGGTTGACTGATGCAGAGATGGTTGTCCTTCTGGAAGGTTCTCCCATCTCCACAGAGGAACTCCGGAGCTCTGTCAGTGACCATCGGGTTCTTGGTCATCTCCCTGACTAAGACCCTTCTCCCTCGATTGTTCAGTTTGGCTGGGCGGCCAGCTCTAGGAAGAGTCTTGGTGGTTCCAAACTTATTTTTAATTAAGAATGATTGAGGCCACTGTGTTCTTGGGGACCTTCAATGCTGAAGAAATGTTTTGGTACCCTTCCTCAGATCTGTATCTTGACACATTGCTGTCTCGCAGCTCTACAGACAATTCCTTCAACCTAATGGCTTGGTTTTTATTCTGATGTGCACTGTCAACTGTGGGACCTTATATAGACAGGTGTGTCTTTTCAAATCATGTCCAATCAATTGAATTTACCACAGGTGGACCACAATCATGTTGTAGAAATGTCTCAAGGATGATCAATGGAAACAGGATACACCTGAGCTCAATTTCAACTCTCAAAGTAAAGGGTCTGAATACTTGTGTAAATAGGTATTTCTGTTTTATTTTTAATACATTTGCAAACATTTCTAGTCCTGTTTTCGCTTTGTCATTGTGGAGTATTGTGTAAAGATGTAATGTAGTCCATGTTAGAATAAGGCTGTAAATGTGGAAGAAGTCAAAGGGTCTGAATGCACTGTATCTCAGATGTAATCATTCTAGCTGGTTTGAGTCCAGGAGGAAGGGTGCATGTTGACCTCCTGCCTCTGTTAGGTCGAAATGAAAAGGGTCAGCTGGGTCACGGGGACACTAAGCGCCTGGAGGCCCCAAAGCTGATTGAGGCCCTCGCAGATGAGGTGGTGGTGGCTGCAGCCTGTGGACGCAACCACACCCTGGCATTGACTGAGGGTGGCACAGCCTACTCGTTTGGCGAGAACAAACTGGGTCAGCTGGGCCAGGGCAACCAAACTGATGCAGTCCTCAGTCCAGCCCTGGTAAGCAACATAAACCTCCCTATTCATCTGCCTCATTATTGTTGCTGCTTTATTATAGGTCTAATATGACCACTTAATGAGCCTGTGCTTATTGAAGCTTCTCCTTGCCCCTCTCAGATCCAGTACAACGGGCAGCCCTTGGTCAAGGTGGCGTGTGGGGCAGAGTTCAGCATGGTGGTGGACTGCAAAGGGAACCTTTACTCGTTCGGATGCCCAGAGTATGGCCAGCTAGGTATGGTTTTAACTAACTAGTAGTACTGGGCAGATATACAAAAACATTTTTTTTCACCAAAGTTGCTCTTTGAGGAGGAAAATGGCAGCACAGTGACCCAGTCAAAATTTCTTCCAAATCAAACACTGACGTAGCACTAATTTTTACCTTTTGTTTTGGGTCACAGGACACAACTCTGATGGAAAGTTCATTGCCCGTGCCCAGCGCATTGAGTTTGACTGTGAGACCATTGCACGTCGCGTGACCATCTTCATCGAGAAGAGTAAGGATGGCCAGGTGACGCCCGTACCCAACGTGGTGGTCCGAGATGTCGCCTGCGGAGGCAATCACACGGTGAGGAGAGAAAAGACCAGGTCCTGTATTCATTGTCTTAGAGAAGAAATGCTGAGGGCCTCCCGAGTGGTGCAGCAGTCTAAGGCATTGCAGTGCTTTAAGCATCACTACAGATCCGGGTTCGATCACAGGCTGTGTCACAGCCGGCCGTGACCAGGAGACACGTTTGGCTCAGTGTCGTCCGGGTTGGTTGGTGGGGGGGGGGGGTGGCCAGCTGGAATTTTTCTCCCATTGTGCTATAGCGACTCCTTGTTGCGGGCTGGGTGCCTGCAAGCTGACTTCGGTCACCAGCTGGACTGTGTTTCCTCCGACACATTGGTGCAGCTGGCTTCCTGGTTAAGCGAGCAGTGTGTCAAGAAGCAGAGCGGCTTGGCATGGTCGTGTTTCGGAGGACTCATGGCTCTCGACCTTCGCATCTCCCGAGTCCGTAGGGGGGTAGTTGCAGCGATGGGACAATTGGGTACAGTGGAAAAAAAGTTTGGCCTTTAGGATTAGAATGAATAAGGTTACATGTACAGGGAGGACCATGGTTCTAGATCAGCACTCCTACTTTGAGACACTATGAATACAGGCTTTGATCCCTACTGCCACAATTATCCCCATCAGACAGAAATGTGCGTTTAACCAAAATGTTGATTTACATTAGTTGTCACCCCCTACCATTTACATTTGTCATTTAGCAGATGCTCTTATCCATAGCGACTTATAGTAGTGAGTGCATCCATTTTCTTACTGGTCCCCTGTGAGAATGGAACCCACAACCCTGATCTTGCAAGTGCCATGCTCTACCAACTGAGCCTACTCTCAGCTTTTGCATAATTGCTGAATGTAGAGCGTTCCCTTCATATTTAATGAACCTGTACATGGAGACCTTTGCATTCTGATCCTTAAATCTGGGTCCAAAAAGGAGCTGAGCTGGTCTGAACATTTGGTACCAGCCTGCATTGAAAGCGATAGTCTACTCAATGTGTTTTCACTTTCAATGGCTGTAGTTAATTCACAAATACTTTTTTTTTTTTTTTCTACCACGTTTTGTTTGCACGAGGCTAACTGGGTCAGTGTGTAAACTTTGTGTCCAGCTGATATTGGATTCCCAGAAGCGGGTGTTTTCCTGGGGCTTTGGTGGCTATGGGCGGCTGGGTCACACAGAGCAGAAGGACGAGATGGTGCCCAGACTGGTGAAGCTCTTTGACTTCCCCGGGCGCGGGGCATCCCAAATCTACACTGGCTACCAGTGCTCCTTCGCTGTCAATGAAATGGGTATGGGACACAATGCTTAACTCCTTTGAATGTTGAGCAATGAATAGATTAATTATTTTTACCCCTATTCTCAATATAATACCACTATACCCATAATACTGTTACTTCCCTAAGTACCTGATGTATATTGTAGTGATTTCAAAGGGTACACCAACCAGGATTTGAACCTAGGATTTGAACCTAGCATCTGTCAGTCTAACGCCTTAGCCATTACGCGATTTGGAAACTCTTGACCAGGATGCTGGTGTTTTTAATAAGGAAGCTACGCTATTAACCTTTCGTGTGCAGGGGGGCTGTTTTTCTGGGGGGTCACAAATACCTCGCGGGAGTCTACCATGTACCCCAAGGCCGTGCAGGACCTGTGTGGCTGGAAGGTCCGCAGTCTGGCCTGCGGGAAAAGCAGTATTGTTATCGCTGCAGACGACAGCACCATCAGTTGGGGACCCTCCCCTACCTTTGGGGAGCTGGTAAGACATGATATTTAACTGTATGTATAAAGCACATTTCTCACACCCAAGGTGCTATACACCATTATAGAAACATACCAAGGTGCTGGTGTGCTCATAAAAGACTGCTGAATTGGCGCACGTGTTCCAGGTTCTCCACCCATTATGATGTTTGTTACAGGGTTACGGTGACAACAAGGCCAAGTCCTCCACTACTGCTCAGGAGGTTAAGAGCCTGGATGGAGTTTATGCTGAACAGGTACGGACTGAATAAACACAATGATGCATTCTGTAGATGGGAACTGCATTTGTGTGTTCACTAGTTTGGGCCCATTCTCACTGTGGTGTCGTTGCAGGTGGTGATGGGATATGCACACTCCCTGGTCATCGCCAGACAGGACACTCCACAGGAACAAGAGAAGCTCAAGAAGCTGCCAGAGTACAACCCACGCACACTCTAATATGGTATCCTCCAGCCACCTCTCACTGTTTTTTGTTTTTTTGCTTTCACTTGAGAGGCCCTCTAGGTCAACTGTAAGTCATGATGGGAGGGTGGGCTCTCACGAGTATGTATGTATGCATACGCCTTGAAAAACAAGTCGGGCCTACATAGATTCTGAGGTTAATTCAGAGAGAATGCGCTGCAAAAACTGAAACAAATCCACTCTGGACAGAATTTGCCCTGTCCTCACAACACTCGTCAGACATCTACAGCTGGAGAGAGGATCTCTACCACTCATCTCCAAACACATTCTTCCACTTGGAGTTCTACTCATACTCCTCCTGCATTCCCCATGCAAGTCCACTGAAGCATTCTCTATTTTCATGTTGTCTCTTTTTATTCTTCAGTTGTGAACTGATCAATGCCCTCGTCTCCCTCACAATAATGGGTGCTACATCAAAGTCCTCTTTGGGCTGGTTTTAATTTCCAAGTGAGGGATCAATTCAAGACCAACACTCCATATCTGTGCCTTTTGAAACAGTCTTTCGGGGTATGGAATGAATGCATTTGTTATTTGTTCCCAAAGACCAATAGCAAAATGTAGTTTAAACTTTGTTCTTGAAGTCCATGGCAGTGTTACTGTTTGTCTGGTTGATCGGTGTGCACTGTCAGAGCATAATCAGGATCTGAGATGTGCCACCAAGTCGATGCTCTCCAGCCATTGACTTCTGTTACATTCCTTGGTTTTATGTCTCTTCATTTGTATGACTAAATGTTGAGGATGCGTAACTGTCCCTCAAAGGCCAGTGTCTGCTTGTTGTCATTCTTGCCTTTTTTTTCAGTGACTTTTTTTTGTTTTTTTGCCTGGGAAACTAGGTGTGGTCACTGTGCACTCTTGGCAATGAAAACCAGCAGAAATGTGGATTGTGAGGACTTGAGTCTTACGCCTGTTTGTTTTAGTGCAGATGGTCAACAAAGTGTGTGTGCAATGAGTGGATATCCTGGTTTTAAATCAAGATGGGTTTTCTTTTCATTTGTTAGTCTACCTGTATTGCAACAAATTGTTTCCGTGGTGTTTTTGTCTGGGTCAGAAGACCCTCATCCCGTTCAAAATTTTGAAACTTTTTCATGGAAATGGTAATAAAGGTTTATGTAAATTGGGTGATTTTTCTTTAGTCTGTTTTCTTGCCTCCTACCCCCACCACTTCAAGTGGGCAGGGAATGCTAGCTATTGCTAGTCTCAGTAAATCTTGTCATCACTACATTTGATAACCAATCAGCCACTGTATTTTGCAGTTGCTAGTAGGTGGGCCAGTTTTGAACATACTGATGTCCACTACTTTATTTGGTGCCACACTTCTAATTCATCTTACCAGGCCTTGTCTTCCATCAGCACATTTATTAATGAACATATCACACCTTACACAGGTTCCGAGTTGACTAAGACTTAAGATTCATGATGTACAGGTAACTACCGAAATAATGGAAACTTGAGTAAATGAGGGTACTAAATAAAGTTTACTAAATGCGGGTGTGGTTCCTGTGTTAATTAAGCAATTAACATCCCATCATGCTTGGTGTCATGTATAAAAATGCTGGGCAGACCATTATTTTGTCTACGATTGCTATGCTCCCATCCACAAGCCACAAGTGGTCACTGAATGGTTTGATGAGCATGAAATCGATGTAAACCATATGCCATGGCTGTATCAGTCAACAGATCAACACTTTAGGGAGATTCTATAAGTGCCTTAGCGTTTTCCACCTCCACCAAACGGAAGAATGGTGTCGCATCCCGCCATTATAGTTCCAGACACTTGTAGAATCTATGCCAAGGTGCTTTGAAGCCATTCTGGCTCATGGTGGCCCTAACTCCCTATTAAAACACTGTTGGCATTTATTTGGTTATGCTGGATTAACATAGCAGTAGGTTAACTATTGTCTTCTGGATTTTTATTTATGGCTAGCTTCATCTAGTGCAGGGTTGGGCAACTTGGGTGTGGGCTGCATTTGCCTGGTCTGTGTGCCCACATTGCAAACTAAACATTTTAGCAGCTCCCCTTGACAGCGGAGGACATTGTGCAATTCTACACATTTTGCTATGGGGTGTAGAGAAAATGTTTCAATTCTACTCATTTTGCCATCGTCCAGGGAGGAAAATTAGCTGTTTTACCACTAATTTCCTGCAATCTTACCATAGGTTGGAGAAATGGTTGCCATTTTTAATATATCTGAGACTAACAAAATCAATGGGCCCCCCCAGGCCGGTAATTCAACCATGATTACTAAATTTAGATGGCCGCTAGACTAATTTACCAATAAAAAAACATGGGCTAATTGAGTGACTGATATAAGCAGAAAAACTGCTGATGCACAACTAAATTGAAATTGCACCTTGTCTGTTCTAACTTGCAATAATACGAGACCCTGACTAAATTTCAATTTTATTTTAAATTGAGCCTTCAAAAAAGGGCTGCCAGTTGCCCATCCCTGATCTCATGTACCGCATTGTCACAACACTAGGTTGACTGATCGGCACCCAGATAGGGTGTATTCAGTAGTGTACACTGCAAAATGAGTTTCTTGCTGGCCAGATTCAGCTAGATCCCTCCCTGTTTTGGACCATTTGCTTTTGTTGGTTCCTAGTGAACATTCCTGTTGTCTTATCACCATAGAGAAAAAGGAAGTACAAAAGAAGTACTCTAAGAATTTATTAAATGTACAAAATCCAGCAGACAGGAGGTTTAATCCTCATCTTCCTCCTCCTCCTCATCCTGGTTGATCTGGAAGTAGCGCAGCTCGTAGCTCTCCTTGGTGTTGGCCACAACACGCAGCCAGTCGCGAAGATTGTTTTTCTTCAAGTACTTCTTGGTCAGATATTTCAGATATCTGCAGACAGATGTCATTCAGATGTGTGAGGTTGGGCTTTCAATGTTTTCCCCAAAGCAATACACATACAAAACAACCTAGTAAAGCTAATGTTTTTTTTTGCTATACACCTCAACTTAATGAATCACAAAAACACAGCACAAAGGTTGAAGAATGATACTGTAGCGCAGTCACGTGCGGTTAGCGTATTCATGGGCAGGTGAACTCAACAAGGAAGTCTGAGGGAGAATTCAGTTCACAGCCAGTGTATATTAATGCACATAATGTTACTGGTGCATGACAGATGCAGGAGATAAGCCATAAAGCATTCGGGAGTTGGTTAAGTGGGAATTATTAAGTTGAATTCTACATAGCCAAAAGTCAATATTGGCATCATCAACACCAGCAACCTAAACAAAAATATTACAGATAAAGGCTATAAAAACAAGGGGCCTCTTATCATAAGCAGTGAAAAAGTGTAAGTAAATTATTCATAAGAGCAATTATTTTGTGAGGACTTAAGCATTTACCAAAGTTTTAATAGCTTGAACATGTAAACAATGTATTGGGTGAAAGACATTTGATAAATCTTTTTTTTCTTCTTCCCCCCAATAACAAATACACAAATGTCTGCATTGCAATTTGATTACTACAGTCCTGAGTTGCCAGTGCAGTTACCATACCTTTTGGAGAAGGGGACCTCAGAGGAAACTGTGATCTTGCTCTTACTCCTCTCAATAGACACCACACCACCACCCAGGTTGCCAGCTTTCCCATTCACCTTGATGCGCTCCTGGAGGAACTGCTCCTTTAACCATTAAAACATACTGTGTAAGCATATACTTCTAAATTTCCAACAAAAGATTGACCGTTGCCCAACATTACTTTTTTTTTAATGTATTTTACAGTCTTCCCTGTGGCTCAGTGGTAGAGCATGGTGTTTGCAACGCCAGCATGGTGTGTGCAACGCCAGGGTTGTGGGTTCGATTCCCACGGGGGGCCAGTACAACAAAAAAAAAAAATGTATGAAATGTATGCATTCACTACTGTAAGTCGCTCTGGATAAGAGCGTCTGCTAAATGAATAAAATGTAAAAATGTAAATGTATTTTTATTTCACCTTTATTTAACCAGGTAGACTAGTTGAGAACAAATTCTCCTTTACAACTGCGACCTGGCCAAGATAAAGCAAAGCAGTGCGACAAAAACAACATCTGGAGTGGATGTGAAACTAGCCTGTTGGCTGGAGCACATCAGTGACATCACATCTTCACTTGGATCTAAAGTTAACTGTCGCTCATGGAGTGACCGACTAGTCTCTTGCTCTGTCAGCAAACACAGTTGGCTTTGAGTTGTGTGTGTTGTTGTGCAGGTCGCTAGCTAGTGTAAACCCCACTTGAGATTTAAAGCCCCAGTTTTATATACATTTCCACACGATGAGGTTGGAATAATGCTGTGAAATTGTGAAGATGATAAAAACCCTTTTAGTGTAAGAGTTGTTTGAAAAGACAGCCTGAAATTTAAGCCTGTTTTGGTGGGATGGTGGTTTGTCCTTCCTGGTGACATCACTAGACAGTAAATTAGTTAGACCAATAAGAAGTTCCAAACCTACCAATAACAGCACATTTTCAGTGTTCTCCTCCCCACTTAAGACCACTCCCATATCCCTACCAAAATTCTTGATTGAGAAATTGCTCACTGCTAAGAAGCTATGTTTCTTTATCATTTTAAGAGAAAACAATCACAGTACGGTACATAATTGTTACCCAGAAATGATTTGATATTGAGAGAAAAAAAAACAGCTGCATTGGACGATTCTGTTCAGCATGTCGATCCCATGAACTGTCATTTCATAAACTCCTTCCATCCTTCAGTTTATACTAAACCAAGTGACCACTGAGGAAGGGCAGAAACAATTCAGGATTGTGGCTAAAGGTGGTTTCGAATAAGGGCGTTTGTGCAACTAAAATATTTTATTTTCCTTGCAACCAGGCACAGGTATAAAACCTGTCAGTGTAACTGCAAAACTACTTACAAAGTTGGCAGCATCCATGATGCCATCTTCAACAGGGTGGGTGCAGTCCAGAGTGAACTTCAAGACCTGCTTCTTCTTCTTGCCACCCTTGGACCCCTTGCTGCTCTGCTTCTTCTGCAGATAAGATTGACAGCCAATTAAAAATATGACAGTCACTACCATTGTAGCTGTTCCGTTTAGTTAGCTGCCTAGAATCTAACAGTTAACGTTATCTAACGTTAGTTCACCACCATACGCGCTACAACCACAGACATCAACTATGTCTTAGCTAATCCCCAATTCAAAGGATACTTTAGTCAGTTGGCTCCTTAATAAGTAAAGACCAATATTTTTGTTATTTAACTAATCAAACTACTGCTGACCACAAAACGAACAGAAAAATGTTAAGCTAGTTTTGTGTAGCTACAACGTGGTGGATCTGGCTAGCTAACGTTAGCTAAACTAGCAAAAAAATAACTTGCTAATTTAGCGGGCCTCGTGAATAACAAAACCCAATTCAGTGCCTTGTTTAGCATGATTAACGATTACATAAGCCCTCCCAAATATGCCCCGATTTATACAAATAATGTACAGCCGTTTTAAGTGTGAAAAATGTATATATTTCAACAATTTTCCACACGCGATTATACCCACCACAAGAGCCATGGCGAAGAATTTAGCAGAAAGGAAGAGCTGGGTTTGCGCGTGCGTTACATTTTAGCCTGATGAATCAATCGCAGATCTAGTCGATACAATCACGGCATCAGAGTTCGATTAAAAGGTTTAACATTATTGTTTATATATCTTATTGAAATTCCATATATTTAGAAGGATAACAAGTACAAACGTGTTAGAAACAACGGTGTTGTCATTTTGCAGTACTGTGGATATGGATATGTTAATGTCAGTGCAAACTAGTTTAGATGAGATTGTGGTGGTATTTCCAGGATGCATATGAGTTTATTTTGCATAAATCACATGAAGCTTAACATGACATAACTAACTCACTGACATGGATATTAAAAGCTCTGTCATATAGGCTACGTGCTCTGTTTTCTATGAGTTGCCTAGTGTTTATGCTCTAGTTGAAGGGTTGTACTGTGAGCATTCTATTTACAATGCTCTTGCATGCATTATTTACAATGTTATCCAACTTCAACTTGCTGACGACTATGCCTGTGACAGTCTAACCATGTCTGAACTGATATAATTGTCGACAGCCTGTACAAGTATTCATTGGAGGTTATCATTTGTAAGAGTGAGAGGGTGAGAGGCTACATTGGAGATTACAGCTACACTTACTAAGTGTGAGACAAGTCTAGTCAATCCTCTAGCTCCCCTTAAAACCTCTTGCGACAACAATCCCGTAACCGGGCCCGAGTTTAGTGAAAAATCAGAGCGCCATATTTAAAACCACAAATCGAATAATTTCTATTTCTATTTCTCAAACATAGGACTATTTTACACCATTTTATAGATACACTGCTCATGAATCGAACCACGTTGTCTGATTTCAAAAAGGCTTAGGCTCTTTCAGTCTGTGGGAACAATGAATAGAGAATACTCCATGGAACACCATGTCTTGCACGGTCACCATGATAGAAACAAACATTTCAAATTGTACATTTGCCAGAGTAACTTGTTAGTCAAAATAATGTTGTAGTTTGTGACATGTACAGTAGCTTGGTTCCAGTACCTGGGTTCAAGGCGTTCCTTCACCTTGGCGATGGATCGGATGTAGGGGCCGATTTGCCTGCTGATGGTGGTCGGGTATCTGTTCTCTTCCTTTAGCTGCGTCAGATCATGAAGCTGGGCAGAAAACAGAATGGACACATGCAGTATATAAAACACCAACTTCATATCTATCTCACATCTAACAGAAAAACAAAACCCCCCCAAAAAATACTATATTTGACTGAAACATAATCATTTCGAACCTTGCTTACATTTGTATACAATCACATATACACTATACAGTTCATTCGGAAAGTTCAGACACCTTGACTTTTTCCTAATTTTGTTACATTACAGCCTTATTCTAAAATGGATTAAATCGTTTTTTCCCTCCTCATCAATCTACACATAATGACAAAGCAAAAACAGTTTTTCAGAAATTTTTGCAAATAATTAAATAAAAAACCCGGAAATATCACATTTACATAAGTATTCAGACCCTTTACTCAGTACTTTGTTGAAGCACCTTTGGCAGCGATTACATCCTCGAGGCTTCTTGGGTATGACGCTACAAGCTTGGCACACCTGTATTTGGGGAGTTTCTCCAATTCTTCTCTGCAGAACCTCTCAACCTCTGTCAGGTTGGATGGGTAGCGTCGCTGCACAGCTATTTTCAGGGCTCTCCAGAGCATGTTCGATCGGGTTCAAGTCCGGGCTCTGGCTGGGCCACTCAAGGATATTCAGAGACTTGTCCCGAAGCCACTACTGCGTTGTCCTGGCTGTGTGCTTAGGGTCGTTGTCTTGGTAGAAGGTGAACCTTCGCCCCAGTCTGAGGTCCTGAGCGCTCTGGAATAGGTTTTCATCAAGGATCTCTCTCTGTACTTTGCTCTGTTCATCTTGCCCTCGATCCTGACTAGTCTCCTAGTCCCTGCCGCTGAAAAACATCCCCACAGCATGATGCTGCTACCACCATGCTTCACTGTAGTGATGGCGCTAGGTTTCCTCTAGACGTGACACTTGGAATTCAGGCCAAAGAGTTTCATCAGACCAGGGAATCTTGATCTCATGGTATGAGTTCTTAAGATGCTGTTTGGCAAACTTCAAGCAGGCTATCATGTGTGTTTTACTGAGGAGTGGCTTCCGTCTGGCCACTCTACCATAAAGGCCAGAATGGTGGAGTGCTGCAGAGATGGTTGTCCTTCTGGAAGGTTCTTCCATCTCCACAGAGGAACTCTGGAGCTTTGTCAGAGTCACCATCACCACCTCAGTGACCAAGATCCTTCTCCCCTGATTGCTCAATGTTGCCAAGCGGCCAGCTCTAGGAAGAGTCTTGGTGGTTCCAAACTTCTTCCATTGAAGAATGATGGAGGCCACTGTGTTCTTGGGGACCATTGCTGCAGAAATTTGTTGGTACCATTCCCCAGATCTGTGCCTCGACACAATCCTGGCTCGGCGCTCTATGGACAATTCCTTCAACCTTATGGCTTGGTTTCTGTTCTGACTTGCACTGTCAACTGTGGGACCTTATATAGACAGGTGTGTGCCTTTCCAAGTAATGCCCAATCAATTGAATTACCACAGGTGGACACCAATCAAGTTGTAGAAACATCTCAAGGATGATCAATGGAAACAGGATGTACCTGAGCTCATTTTCGAGTCTCATAACAAAGGGTCTGAATACTTGTGTAAATAAGGTATCTGTTTTTTATATTTAATACATTTGTTAACATGTCTAAAAACCTGTTTTCGCTTTGTCATTATGGAGTATTGTGTATAGATTGATGAGGATTTTTTTTTATTTAATCC
Organism: Salmo salar; assembly: GCF_965601325.2. Classification (NCBI taxonomy): domain Eukaryota; kingdom Metazoa; phylum Chordata; class Actinopteri; order Salmoniformes; family Salmonidae; genus Salmo; species Salmo salar. The sequence continues at coordinate 30,456,992 of NC_138303.1, read as the reverse complement.
ATTTTAGAATAAGGCTGTAACGTAACAAAATGTGGAAAAAGTCAAGGGATCTGAATACTTTCCGAATGCACTATATATACCTATAGACAACAATACATATGGAGGAACTTGGTGGAGTTTAGTTTGTTGTGTGTGTGTGTGTGTGTGTGTGTGTGTGTGTGTGTGTGTGTGTGTGCGTGCGTGCGTGCGTGCGGTGTTGTCCAGTGCCTTCTCATGGTGTGACTCCTAAGCGGTGAAGGAGCTCCAGACATCGGCCAGAGGCCATCATCCTGCTGAAGGCCATGATCGAGGAGGTCCGAGAGGATGTTGATGAGGAGGAGTGCGCAATCAGCACTATTTTCAACAAAGTGCAGGTGAGCTGACATAGTCATCGGCCATTTTGAAAACATTAAACTCAACTCAGGGGGTGGCAGTTAACTTAGCGGTTAAGAGCCAGTAACCGAAAGGTCTCTGGTTTGAATCCCCGAGCCAGCAAAGTGGAAAAAAATCAGCCATTCTGCCTTTGAGCAAGGCATTTAACCCCCAACAACAACTGCTCCCCAGGAGCTGATGACGTGGTTTAAGGCAACCCTCCGCACCTCTCTGATTCAGAGGGGTTGGGTTAAATGCGGAAGACTGTTGTGCAATTTCCCTCGATTTTCTTAATCAATGTTGTCGTTGTTTTTTTTATGCAGTTCCACAAATTGTATTACATTCTACCACAAGGTGTCACTCTTCATGTCCTATCTCGTAAAGTAGCTGAAGGTTCAATACCTTGCACAACATTACATTAGAGCGACATTTTATTGACTTATACTGGATACAGGTGTAATGCTCAAGTAGTGCTTTTCATTTACAAACTGAGAGGAAATTTATGTAAATTAGTTTTGGTTGGGAAAGTATTCATTAGAGTACAGTTCATTTAATCTTGAGAGATTTGCAATGCAATTAAATGACAAATAATATTGTCCTCTTTTGAATGAAAAACTGTCAGCGCAAAGGTGAGAATACATTTTGCTTCATGGTACCTTGCTTGAAAATCATGTTTATCATGTAGCCCTAATGTATAGCCTATGCTCAGAGAAACTGTCATTAACCTGTTATTGTTTGAATGGGCCATCCGAACAGAGCGCACACAGATTCAGCCTCAATGGTTGCCTCTAGCCATTAAAAATCGCCGTAAACTCAATTAACTCTGGAAGAAGGAAGTCTTATCACAGATAGACAATATGCGTCCCAAATGCCACCACATTCCCTTTATAGTGCACTACTTTTGACCAGAAGTAGCGCACTATATAGGAAATAGTGTGACATTCAGATGCACAAGACATCCTGCTTTGAGAGTTCATTAGAGTGTTCAATACCAAGAGATATTGAACAGCCCAATGGCTTGTCTAATGCCTGCCTAATATGTATCCTGTTCCACATGTATATATAGATCCTACTGGGAGATTAAGGTGTCCATGGCAGCAGACCAATATAGATTAAAGCCAAATGAATAATAATGTGTCAGGTCTAGCTACATCAGGCTTGCCTGGCACCACTTTCAACCCAGTAGCAAATGAGAACAGCTGTCTCATCTGGCTGCACTCTTACCCACTCTCCAGGTAATGTCCTGTCTATGGTATGCCTGTTTATCCTGGAGTAGTGATACATGTTGCCTATTTTTACAATGTCTTATTCACAGTGCCCAACTGTATTTGGAATCCTAATTGATGATCCATCTTGAGCAGGTGTAATATAATCAACTCAAGCCAATGTTCTCCTCCACCTTGCTATGTAAGTAGTGTAGTATGATGCATAATGCCTAGTCTGGTTCTATGAATCCAGAAGGGCACAAACCAAAACATTAAATGGAATGCTAGCAACTATGAATACAGTCTTTAAGCAAATTTGTTTGGCTTTGATACCTGTTATCCAGCGACTAAAGAAGATTGACAAACTGCCACACAGACTGAGACCAGCTCAGAGTAGCAGTATTAAGTCCCTCTCTCTTGTCATCTTGCCTTCTCAACTGATGTTTGGTCATGTCACATCCCAAATATACACCCCATGTGTCTTCTTCTATGTTTCTGGTTTAGATCAACACAGAGTATCGGTCCGAGTTTGCTTATTGCCTTGAGTCTCTGTTGCTGCTGGGCCAAAGACGCTCTGTGTCCATTGCTGGGAGTGTCGGGATTGAGTTTGGGCAATGCCAGTGGACTGTGAGTCATATTTCACCCCTACCATATGGAAATTGTGCAGACCTACACGCTCAAGGGGAAAATGTAATCAGCATGTTATTGATGTTCCTCAACATTCAAGACAGTACGCTTATACTTTCCAAATATGCTCGTCATGTTCTGAAATAGCCAGCGTAATATGAGGACAACCCCTACCTGTTGTGTAAAATGTTATGTCAAGATATTTATTTATTGTGTAACTGTCCCTCTGTCTCCTCAGCCTGCAGTCGTCCCTGTTCGTGCCCTGCCACTCACCTCCCATCAGTGACATGTCCCTGGGTTCATCCGTGGTGCCGAAGCCCACCGCTATATCATCACCACGGTCCTCCTGGTAAAGGTTGGGGAGACCCCATTTACTGAGCACTGTCGCAACTATGAGAACAGCTACAGGGTGTGTGAGCTTCTACAACATTTGAAAGTTACTGTACAACTCTGATACCCATTGTTACAACATTACTGAGAGCTTTCACAGCCAATCACAGTGGTTTTGTATGTGTATTTGAAATGTGTCATGAAAAGATCTGACGTTCAGAGGTGCCTGGTTTATTGATTTCGATGAAGGCGCTACCCTGACTCCTCTACGGTCCTGTAGCCCCCCCCCCCCCCCAAAAAAAAAAACCTTCCTGTGTTTTCCTTACTGTGTCTAGACGCTGCAGACATCCATTCAGCAGCTGAAGGACCAGGTGCAGGAGACCCACAGGGATCTGACCAAGCACCCCTCCCTCATCAAGACCGACACTGTGGAAGACATCCTGGATACCTTCGTACAGCCATATCTCCTCTGAGTACTCTGCAGTGGAACTCATGAGGGCTATGTTTGAGGAGGTGGGAATCACCAAAGCAATGAGGATTCTGAAAAAGTATTCAGACAACACTGTTTATAAATGTAACCCAGCTCTCCTTTTAAGGCTCATCTCCATCTTGTTATCCTTCCCCTAAGTCTGGGAGGAGATCTTTCAGAGGGTTGCAAAAGAACAGAAAATCAATGAAGGTAAAGGGGGTTTTGTTTTTCTGTTAGATGTGAGATAGATATGGTGAAGTTGGTGTTTTATATATTGCATGTGTCCATTCTGTTTTCTGCCCAGCTTCATGATCTGACGCAGCTAAAGGAAGAGAACAGATACCCGACCACCATCAGCAGGCAAATCGGCCCCTACATCCGATCCGTCGCCAAGGTGAAGGAACGCCTTGAACCCAGGTACTGGAACCAAGCTACTGTACATGTCACAAACTACAACATTATTTTGACTAACAAGTTACTCTGGCAAATGTACAATTTGAAATGTTTGTTTCTATCATGGTGACCGTGCAAGACATGGTGTTCCATGGAGTATTCTCTACTCAATGTTCCCACAGACTGAAAGAGCCTAAGGAGCTGAAAGATGACTGTACAGAGGACATGCTGAAGACCTATGAGGACACCACTATGGCCACAGATACTAAACAAACCATTTTAACAACACAGATGTAAGCTAGCTAGATTACTTAACTTGTTGGAAGAATTGATCATTGATTTGAGTGAGAACTAACTTCTTTGTTAAACCTCAACCTTTATGATCAACAGAAATGACCTGACCTGTACCACAGATGATAACAACTCTCAGCAACCTCTCTGACGAGGCTGCCCTCAAGAACAAGAATCTATTGGCCAGGGAAGCAGAAGAACAGATTTGGAAGATGTCTCCCTAAGCAACTGGATGGGGTCATGAGACTTCAATGTGCTCACCCATAACTTATGTAAATTATATTGAATATAACATTTACATGTTTCTAATATGATCCATATTAGGACTACAGTAGCAAACCCATGAAAGAAAACAATGAAAGGAAGACAATTTTCTTAGGATAAATGTATTTTATTTCACAGGACAATGTTCAATCAATTCAGAACATCTCAGTCAAGTGAAAAGTAATCAGCCAAGAGATGGATAAGTATTATCTCTGCATGATACATTTAGATTACCTGTAATAAACTGTAGTATTGTTATACTGTAGTGCAACAACTGGCTTTTTCCATGTTCAGCTCAGCTGGATCATGCTTGGAGCAGTAAACAGTTGTACATCTGCAGCCAACAATGTGCTTATATTATTGAATCTACAGATAATCTTCTCATCTTTATTCATCTAATACACATTACTTTTACAGTGCTCTTGACTGTCCTCATTTCAGAAACTCTAAAAACACACACACTTGTCTTGTGCAACATACAGTTACAGTGCTCGACTGTTCTAATTTCAGGAATTCTCTTTCAATCACACACACACACTCCATACAGTCTGGGCATACAGAGGAGAGGGCAGAGGCAACCTTTCACCTGAGACAAGCGGTAGTTCAGGAGGAAGCAATGCTGGGTTGAGCTTATCGCAAAGGAGACAACCTTTCCTCTGAACCCCTTAGCCATAGGAATGCATCTTTTGGTTGGTTTCAATACAAATAAATAACAGGTGGAGTGATGATCAAGTGGTGGTTGAAAGAGTCTTTCTTGAGTGCATTTTAAAGATGACTGTACCATTTGTGGGTGGGCCTTATGGAAGAAACAACACCCCTGATTCATAGTCTATATACCCAGGAACAATGTTAAGACTTACAGCAGATTGGAATAAAACAGTGAATGGATTGTCAGTGTTCATTATGTTTTCATAATTGACAAAGTAGACATTTCTGACTTGATATGCTGTACCGATTGGAAGAATCAGAGAACCAGGCTGCAACTTGCCCAGGTTGTCAAATTAGCAAAATATTAGTGATTGTACAGCCTTTTGATCCTGAGTGGACAAGGGATGTGAATTTAAAATAAACCATTATTTTGTGTAAGGATAAATCAATATAGAAAGTCTGGACTGATACCTAAAACCAATATATTTTTTCATAGCATACATTATTTTATTAACTTTGACATTCATCAAAAGGCCTTCTTATAATTTATGAAAGAGCGAATTAACTTATGGGGAAAAGACCATGTTGCAAGGGACCCCATTTCCGTAACTTTCGGGTATTTTTGTAAATGTATAACAAAGTCACTCAGAAATAAATGTTTCTTACTGGGACAGAATACACACACACACACACAAACATATGTGGACACCTCTTCAAATTAGTGGATTCAGCCACACCCGTTGCTGACAGTTGTTTTTTTTGTTTGTTTTTTTAAATCGAGCACACCGCCATGCAATCTACATAGATAAACATTGGCAGTAGAATGGCCTTACTGAAAAGCTCAGTGACTTTCAACGTGGCACCATCATAGGATGCCACCTTTACAACAAGTCAGTTCATAAAATGTCTGCCCCGCTAGAGGTACCCCGGTCAACAATAAGTGCTGTTATTGTGAAGTGGAAATGTCTAGGAGCAACAATGGCACAACCGCAAAGTGGTAGGCCACACAAGCTCACAGAACGGGACCGCTGAGTACTGAATCGTGTAGCACGTTAAAAAAAGAAATATATATATTTTTTTATTGCCTGTCCTCGGGTTCCAATACTCACTACCGAGTTCCAAACTGCCTCTGGAAGCAACGTCAGCACAATAACTGTTCGTCGGGAGCTTCATGAAATGGGTTTCAATAGCCGAGTAGCCGCAGACAAGCCTAAGACCACCATGCACAATGCCAAGTGTCGGCTGGAGTGGTGTAAAGCTCGCCGCCATTGGACTCTGGAGCAGTGGAAATGCATTCTCTGGAGTGATGAATCATGCTTCCCCATCTGGCAGTCCGACATCCAAATCTGGGTTTGGCGGATGCCAGGAGAACGCTACCTACCCCAATGCATAGTGCCAACTGTAAAGTTTGGTGGAGGAGGAATAATGGTTCGGGCTAGGCCCCTTTCCCCTGAAGGGAAATCTTAACGCTACAGCATACAGCACAATGACATTCTAGACGATTCTGTACTTTGTGGCAACAGTTTCGGGAAGGCTATTTCCTGTTTCAGAATGACAACGCCCCCATGCACAAAGCGAGGTCCATATAGAAGTGGTTTCTGGGGATCAGTATGCAAGAACTTGACTGGCCTGCAGAGCCTTGACCTCAACCCCATCGAACACGTTTGGGATGAATTGGAACGCCGACTACAATCCAGGCTTAACCTGTTGGGGGTAGGGGGCAGTATTGACAAGGCCGGATAAAAAAACGTACCCGATTTAATCTGATTACTACTCCTGCCCAGTAACTAGAATATGCATATAATTATTGGCTTTGGATAGAAAACACCCTAAAGTTTCTAAAACTGTTTGAATGGTGTCTGTGAGTATAACAGAACTCATATGGCAGGCAAAAACCTGAGAAGATTCTGTACAGGAAGTGGCCTGTCTGACAAGTTGTTGTTCATCTTGGCTCTTTTTATTGAAGACTGAGGATCTTTGCTGTAACGTGACACTTCCTACGGCTCCCATAGGCTCTCAGAGCCCGGGAAAAAGCTGAATGATATCGAGGCAGCCCCAGGCTGAAACACATTTACACTTTTGGCAAGTGGCCGATCAGAGGACAATGGGCTTAGGCGCGTGCACGAGTCGACCCCGTGCTTTATTTTCTTTCCTCTTTTTACCTAAACGCAGATTCCCGGTCGGAATATTATCGTTTTTTTACGAAAAAAATGGCATAAAAATTGATTTTAAACAGCGGTTGACATGCTTCGAAGTACGGTAATGGAATATTTAGAAATGTTTTGTCACGAAATGCGCCGTGCTCGTCACCCTTCTTTACCCTTCGGATAGTGTCTTGAACGCACAAACAAAACGCCGCTGTTTGGATATAACAATGGATTATTTGGGACCAAACCAACATTTGTTATTGAAGTAGAAGTCCTGGGAGTGCATTCTGACGAAGAACACCAAAGGTAATAACATTTTTCTTATAGTAAATCTGACTTTGGTGAGTGCTAAACTTGCTGGGTGTCTAAATAGCTAGCCCTGTGATGCCGGGCTATCTACTGAGAATATTGCAAAATGTGCTTTCATCGAAAAGCTATTTTAAAAAATCGGACATATCGAGTGCATAGAGGAGTTCTGTATCTATAATTCTTAAAATAATTGTTATGCTTTTTGTGAACGTTTATCGTGAGTAATTTAGTAAATTCTTTGTAAATTCACCGGAAGTTTGCGGGGGGTATGCTAGTTCTGAACGTCACATGCTAATGTAAAAAGCTGGTTTTTGATATAAATATGAACTTGATTGAACAAAACATGCATGTATTGTATAACATAATGTCCTAGGTGTGTCATCTGATGAAGATCATCAAAGGTTAGTGCTGCATTTAGCTGTCTTCTGGGTTTTTGTGACATTATACGCTAGCTTGAAAAATGGGTGTCTGATTATTTCTGGCTGGGTACTCTGCTGACAATCTAATGTTTTGCTTTCGTTGTAAAGCCTTTTTGAAATCGGACAGTGTGGTTAGATTAACGAGAGTCTTGTCTTTAAAATGCTGTAAAATAGTCATATGTTTGAGAAATTGAAGTAATAGCATTTCTAAGGTATTTGAATAACGCGCCACAGGATTCCACTGGCTGTTACGTAGGTGGGACGATTTCGTCCCGCCGGCCATAGCCCAACCTCACTAATGCTTTTGTGGCTGAATGGAAGCAAGTCCCCACAGCAATGTTCCAACATCTAGTGGAAAGCCTACCCAGAAGAGTAGAGGCTGTTATAGCAGCAAAGGGGAGACCAACTTCATATTAATGTTCATGATTTTGAATGAGATGTTCGACAAGCAGGTGTCCACATACTTTTGGTCATGTAATGTATGTATGAGGGCTGATAAATTTAGCATCCAGGGCTCTACATAAAAAATAAATAATGGGTAAAACTGGTGCTCCAAACTTTAAAACATTAAGTGCACAACCTGAAATTTTAGAAATGCCCTTGTCCCAGAATGACCCAGCATGCACCATGTGGCCCCATTGAAGCCGCATGGGCGACAATACGATTCCAGTGGAGTTTCCCCATCTCAAAAGTATCTCGTATATGGGTCAGATTTTTTTAACTGTTTATATTAAAAACAAGCAATTTTTGATGTAGTAAAGGTGCAAGCATGACGCTAATGAATCTGCACCCAGGAAAAAAAACGGTACAGCAAAACCTTATCATTACAACAAATTGTTATAAAAATGGAAACTTTTTCCCCCGTAGTGGTACTCCCAAATTAAAACTGCATATGCAACCAAATTGGGTCACACTTTAGAGCCCTGTGTGCATCCCTAATACTGTGTAAAACCATTCTGATGTCAATGCTGAGGCCTAATAATGATGACTCTGTGATATGCCAGACAAACAAGGAATAGCAGAAACTCAACCAGGCTCATTACAGCACTTCTGACTCAGTAACCAAAGCTAAAATCAATTCAGCATCCACTTAAGGCCAGGCACCACAGGCTAAAATGTTGCACAAACTTAGCAATTTAGTATTTTCAAAGAGTAAAAAATATCCAAAGGTTTATAAAAATATTGTCCTTAGTTTATCATACTAATCATCAAAATGTCATGAACTGTAACCACTTTTAAATGGACATACATCCATAATTTGAACGCTCACTACATTGAAATCACACATCGCTTAAAAGTCCATTTCTTAGAGAATGTTACTTTGAAGATATAGTGATTGGGTGTAAATGGGTGTTTGGTAGTCTTAATTCAGTCCTTGTCTTACTGCCATTTCCTGAAAAATCACACTCTTCCCAAACGCCAACTTATTTTCTGTGGTCATCTTTAGATGTATTCTGCAGACTTATACATAGGGAATTGTTGATATGTTGATGACACAATCAGATATGTGTAAGAGTCCTAGTGTCTTAACAAAATAAAACCAAAATATTTAGGTTGATTTTTACTTCATCCAGTGTCCCCGAAAAATTGGTTTGTGTTATATGCAAATATTTAATGGTATAATGTAATTTGCATATTTGTATACAATGTTTCAGAAAAAGACAAAAATATTATATGTCCACATTCAACTGGTAAAAGTTAATTGTAATATGATTAATTGGGGGGGGGGGGGGGAATACCCTATTAAGGTGTGGTGCCTGGCCTTAAGATACTCAACTTCTCTCTAAGGAAAAAACTGAAAAGGGAGCCTTCATCAGAACATTGGAGACTAAAGAAAAATACAAACTCAAGTCTATAGTAGTCAATTTAACCAAACAAAAGAGAAAACAGTGGTTGAATATATGGGGAGGTGTGGTTTCTTTTTGAGTGACTCTACCCAGGCCTTGGGGGTGGTATGGGGATGGGAGCCCTTCACAACACTCATAGGTGTCAGTCTCCGTGAGCTCTAAGCACCCCAGGGCGGGCGACCAGAGGGGCTAATCCACAGTACGCTGACCAGGGCTGGCCCTCACAGTGCCTGTCTGTCTGCCTGCCATTTTCATACATCCAGGACTCCATCTCTCACACCTAGGAGCTGTTGATGCGGATGCCTGAAATAAACGGCAGGCCGGTGCCCACCTTCTTTTTGTACTCCAGGTAGTCCTCTGCAAAGAAATGGATGAGAGAAAGCTCCTCCTCCTCGATCCGTTCACGGAAGAAGCGCCAGCTTGCCATGGTATAGCCCGCGATGCAGACAGGGTTGCACAGCATCACCTGGAACATTGGACATAGAAAAGTGAAATCAGCGTAGTGGGCTTGACTGGAACATGTTTAAGAAACAAACATGTCTGGATTCTTAAAAGGGAACAGAGTTTAGCTTATGCATTAGCCTGCATGCTAATATTGCTGTGACAAGGGTTGCAATAGTCTGGTAACTTTCCCGAGACTGCAAGGATTTCCAGAAATCGCAGTTGGAGATTTCCAGATGTCCTGTTTCTTCCCTCCTGATTCAAGGAATATTTCTACTGAGATCTCTGAAAAATCTGGACATTTTGGGAACATTTCCAGAATTTTGCAACTCGTGCTGTGCCATTCAAGAGTTTCCTTAACTATTGACAGAATAGGCCGGTACCTGTGTGCCAATGCTCCAGTAGAACCATCCCACGTAGGAGGGGTGTCTGAAGAAGGCGTAGACCCCATCCGTGACCAGCACGTGGCTCTGGGCCTTCTCGTTCTGGACGATGTGGTTGAAGTTGGAGCCGGCCGTTAGCATGGCAGACTTGCGCAGGAAGTCCCCACACAGCACCATCACCAGGCCCACCAGGCTGAGCCAGCTCAGCTGCTTCAGCTCTGAGACACAAAATGTACAGCCTATTAAGACATTTAACTCCTACTGTGACAACATGTCATGCCCATTTCAACTGAGACATTGATAAGTTATTGGCTGCGTTCCAGGCTAACTACAACGCAGAAGCCTGCCCGACTGCAGTTGATGACGTGGCACACAATCATTGGTTGATGCAATGCAACGCAAGCAATGTCGTCGGGCTGGAACACGGCCATTGAGCCCAAGTGTGGTATGGAGGACAGACCTGGGACAGTGAGCTTCTCAATGGTGAACTCCACCCATGAGGACACAGCAGCCACGGTGTACTCTACACTGTGGTTGAGAAGGAATGAGTCCAGAGACAGGCTGCGGGGGTTAATGATGGCTGTCACCAGGTACTCGGAGTAGTGGAAGAAAGACAAGGAGCACATGTACCTGCAAAGACATGCATTGACTGAGAACTATGCATAACAGGTATCGAACTATCAACGGTAGTATTGTATATATATATATATATATCTACATACACACACACGTGAGAGAGAGAAAAAGAGGCAGTGTCCGAGAGGATCAAAACCCTAATGTATCATGGGTAAATTGACTGACTGCTCAAATAAGTTATTTATGATAAATGGTTCTTTGTAGATCTGTCAGTCAGCAGTCGCCTGTAATATTGAACAAACCCAGAGAGCGTGTGAGAGAGGAGAGAGCATGTACAAAGGTTTATTCATTACGGAAACCGTTTAACAACCAAACAGAGCAAAACTAGAGTTTTTATTGGACAAACTTGGGTAGGTACTTCCCCGTTTCGTTCTGTTTAAGAAACTTTTTGCAAGAAGTTGTTGGATGCTTACCAGCCAAAGTGTGTCCATGTGGTTTGGGAAAAGCTTATGATCAAGCCACACCCAAAAGTAAAGCCAAGGAAGCAGGCTCGCACAGCAACCTGGGAGAAAGAAGAGTATGCTTAGGAAACATTTATACTTTCAATTTGTTTAACTAGCTAGTTATCTAACTATACAAGTAGAAAGCTGGCTCCCAATCAATAGCTAACACAATAACATGCTCTTAGGCATAGCATATCTGTCTAACTTCAATAGTGTTATCTAATTTACAGTTTAGGGCTCTATCTTTAGCCAATCAAGCTGACAGCTGTCTCAATCCAATTCAGATAATAGGATTAGTTAGCTAGCACAACATATTGTTAGGAAGAAGAGGGGCAATGAAAATGTACCAATAATTTAGATAGCTAAAGCCTAGCCATCTGGCTGCCGTTTTGGCTAATGGGCAAATAAAATAGAAATCAAGATGGCTAGCTATCTAAGGAGCTTCGTTAACGTTATAGCTATCCATCTTCTTTCAGACGTTAGTTAGCTTGCTTACCTTATATAGAGGTCCCTTGTATATGATAAGCAAGAAGCCATTGACAACAGCGATGTACACAGCAATAGCTATTTTCCCCCTCACTCCAGTGAGATAGTCGAATACCCAGTCAAGATGTCCAGCGAATGTTCTAATAAGGGGAATTATAACAACACCCAGTCCTAAAAGAAAGCTTATAATACTTATTTTCCCCTCTAACACCAACTTGCCTGCCATGATGAAGTACCGTTACTCCCTATGGGCTCTCGCGAGTTTTCCACAATTACAAAATTTACTCACTAATCTTGGCTGCGTTCCAGGTGGTCACGCTGCGCAGATGCATATGATCACTTCATCATCACACACACTCATCAGGAACCACATCAATACGGCAGCAATCTTCTGAGCGCATCTGAGAAGATTGCTTTATTCTATTTATGTTGTTCCTGACACGTTAAACACTTCTCCAGGGGTTGTGAAATGTGATCAACTTCGCAGCGCGACTCTAATAAAGACTACCTACCTGGAACGCCTATATACGTGACGTGAAAGAGGACCTTTTACTATTTATTGGCTGTAGATGGCGCTTTAAAGCCATGTTATCAAAGGTCACTTCTTGAAGGCCAGCAAGAAATGTTTGACCAGACATCACTTTTGCAACTGTCTAGTAGAGGACATAGCACAGAGCAATGACTGCATATATGAAAGGACAAAGCCCTTGATCACGTGACACCATTCGTTCATATGTGAAGAATCAATAGCGCCACAGAGTTTCTAAACCCAGAGGCACAACATCGAGAGACTTTCGGGAACGCTTGCGAAGCAGACCAAGCAAACCAGACCGGGGGTTTGAGAAGTAAATGACCCTATGAGAGAAGTGAGAAATTACTCCTTTTTTGTTAATTTTCTAAAAGTACAACCTACATTAAAGCCAATGTCTTAAGTAGTTTAACATGTTATTACTCCAACCTTGTGAAAGTGACAAACTGACACATTAATTTTTTTATCAAAAAACAGGAGTGCCTTTGACAGCACGCACATCTGCAGTTCGGCGCGAGATGCCTACATATTCTAATCTAAAATGAAGACCAAAAAGCACTTTTTTTTTTTTAATGAATTTTTACGATATTGCTAATTTGACTTTGTGGCTGTGGTAACTAGTAGAAAACCGTTAACCCCAATGATGACTGATAGGGGCGCTGTATTCAAATCAAATCACATTTTATTGGTCACATACACATGTTTAGCAGATTTTATTGCAGGTGTAGCGAAATGCTTGTGTTTCTAGCTCCAACAGTGCAGTAATATCTAACAATTTCACAACAATACACACGTAAAGTAAGGAATATATATGTTTGTTAACCTTTATTTAACTAGGCAAGTCAATTAAGAACAAATTCTTACATTTACATTTACATTTTAGTCACAGGGAAGGCCTACCCCGGCGATGCTGGGCCAAATGTGTCCCTATGAGACTCCCAATCACGCCTCTTGCACTGTGATGCAGTGCCTTAGACCGCTGTGCCACTCGGGAGCCCAGATGAGCAATGTTGGAGCAGCATAGACTAAAATACAGTAGAATAGAATACAGTATATACATATGAGATGAGTAATGCAAAATATGTAAACATTATTAAAGTGACTTGTGTTCCATTATTAAAGTGGCCAGTGATTTCAAGACTATGTATATAGGGCAGCAGCCTCTAAGGTGCTAGTGATGAAGCCACTGTGCAGCCATCTTGGTACTCCTCCATTGGAAAAAAATAAAGATTTTGGAAGCTATAGAAATGCATTTATTAATGTCTACATTTGTTTTTGGCATGTTCATTCTATTACAGACACCTTAATGTTTACTTTTACTTTTATTATGTTAGCTAAACATGAAAAATATAAAATATACAAATAAAATCTTAAAGTATAGAGTACTGTTATTGTCCCCATTGCAAAACATTTCTTATATCCATGTCATTTTGTCCTTAACATTTAATTGAAATACTGTAAAATTCCATTAATTCCTGCTCCTACTGGGGAGTGCCAATATGGCTGACCGGTGGCTTCAAAGCCTCTCTATGACCAATACATAGTATTAGTAATCCTGGGTTTAGACACATCAATGGTTAGACCGGATGACATGTTTCTGCACCGGAGTTTAGCTACCCAATGTCACCATGACATCGCCTACAAGCGTGATCGGGATTTTCTATTGGTGTAAAAAAAGACCGTCCTGCTCCTCTCCTCTCTTACCTAACTTCCCCTCACAATCGCTTCAATTTCCCTTAAATCCTGTTAGTTTGGCTGTTTAGCCTAACTAAATTATCCCTCACCCATCATAGCCCTGCCATTCCCAACCAATCAGAGTGCCTGGAATGCTGATCTGGACACCGCACCCACCCACTCAGGTCAGAGTTTTATCGTCGTCTGAAGGGAGAAGACGCATGTTTCTGAGGACCTTTTATTGTCGACAGTAACATGAATGTCTGAAGGTTGTGCATGCATTGAAATAACCACAACAATAAGATTCCAAGTCATTCGGATTACCAAAATCATATAAACATCCTCAAATCGAAACTGTTGTGTGTGTGGTGGAGACTATCAAGACTACAGTGATGGGCCTCAACATCATGTTCTAACCAGACAGCACTATACGGGTCAGAACCAAACCAATCACTTATAAGTATATAGCGCAGAGGGCATTCACAGCCGACCACTCAGATGGCTGAGGGCATACCAGCCAACTGTTTTTACGTGGTCATTCTAGACGGATTTAGGTACCAACAATTTTTTACATGGTCCGTCATTTCTCCGGATTTAGCGACCAATAGTTTTGACAATTGGAGAAGCAGTTTCTAACTATCTTCATACTGTACTGTCTTTGATAGTGCACTGAAGCCATTGAGCTATTATAAGAACTGGAGAGACAGCCTCCAAGATGGCCGACCGTTGAAGTAATCTACAGTGCATTCAGAAAGTATTCAGACCCCTTGACTTTTTCCACATTTTGTTAGGTTACAGCTTCATTCAAAAGTGTATTAAATAATACCCCATAATGACAACGCAAAAATAGTGTTTTAGAAATTTTTGCAAATATATTAAAAATACAAAACTGAAATATCACATTTACATAAGTATTCAGACCCTTAACTCAGTATTTTGTTGAAGGACCTTTTGCAGCGATTACAGTCTTGAGTCTTCTTGGGTATGATGCTACAAGCTTGGCACGCCTGTATTTGGGGAGTTTCTCACATTCTTCTCTGCAGATCCTCTCAAGCTCTGTCAGGTTGGATGGAGAGCGTCGCTGCACAGCTATTTTCAGGTCTCTGCAGAGATGTTTGATCAGGTTCAAGCCCGGGCTCTGGCTGGGCCATCTCTGGCTGGGTCATCTTGATTGAAGGTGAACTGTCGCCCCAGTCTGAGCTCCTGAGCGCTCTGGAGCAGATTTTCATCAAGGATCTCTCTGTACTTTGCTCCTTTCATCTTTCCCTTGACCCTGACAAGTCTCCCAGTTCCTGCTGCTGAAAATCATCCCCACAGCATGATGCTGCCACCACCATGCTTCACCGTAGGGATTTCCTCCAGGTTTCCTCCAGATGTGACGCTTGGCATGCAAGAGTTCAATCTTGCTTTCATCAGTCCAGAAAATCTTGTTTCTCATGGTCTGAGAGTCCTTTAGGTGCCTTTTGGCAAACTCCTAGAGGGCTGTCATGTGCCTTTTACTGAGGAGTGTCTTCCGTCTGGCCACTCTACCATAAAGGCCAGATTGGTGGAGTGCTGCAGAGATGGTTGTCCTTCTGGAAAGTTCTCCCATCTCCACAGAGGAACTATGGAGCTCTGTCAGAGTGACCATCGGGTTCTTGGTCATCTCTCTGACCAAGGCCCTTCTCCCCAAATTGCTCAGTTTGATCGGGCGGCCAGCTCTAGGAAGAGTCTTGGTGGTTCCAAACTTCTTCCATTTAAGAATGATGGAGGCCAATGGTTTCTTGGGAACCTTCAATGCTGCAAAAATGTTTTGGAACTCTTCCCCAGATCTGTGCTTCGACACAATCCTGTCTCTGAGCTCTTACAGACAATTCCTTCAACCTCATGGCTTGGTTTTTGCTCTAACATGCACTGTCAACTGTGGGACCTTATATACAGGTGTGATCCTTTCCAAATCATGTCCAATCCATTGAATTCACCATGGGTGGACTCCCATCAAGTTGTAGAAACATCTCAAGGATGATCAATGGAAACAGGATGCACCTGAGCTCAATTGAGTCGCATAGCGAAGGGTCCAAATACTTATGAAATTGTCACATTTCATTTATTTTTTATTTTTACATTAAGCAAAAATGTCTAAAAACCTGTTTTCACTTTGTCATTATGGGTATTGTGTGTAGATTGATGAGGACATGTTTTATTTAATCCATTTTAGAATGCTGTAACATAACAAAATGTGGAAAAAGTCAAGGGGTCTGTATACTTTCTGAATGCACTGTACTCACGGTCTCACACGCCAATTCGTGGGAATTGACATCTTGCTAGTTCTGGTTTCAGGGTTGTGAATCTTCATTAGTGGGGAGGAGAAATCTGCAGGCATGAAGCACCACCACACAACCACTGGTAACATTAATAGAATGTTGTCTGCAAGTAAATTATTCAGGACAAAGAGAAATGTGCTCTAGCTTGTTCTACACTGAACAAACATGTAAACGCAACATAAAGTGTTGGTCCCATGTTTTCTGAGCTGAAATAAAAGATCACAGAAATGTTTCATATACGCAAAAAAGGTTATTTCTCTCAAATGTTGTGCACAAACTCTGTTAGTGAGCATTTCTGCTTTGCCTAGATAATCCATCCACCTGACAACTGTAGCAGAATAAGAAGCTGATTAAACGGCATGATCATTGCACAGGTACACCTTGCGCTGGGAACAATAAAAAAAAGGCCACTCTAAAATGTTCCGTTTTGTCACACAATGCCACAGATGTCTTGAGGGAGCATGCAATTGGCATGCTTACTGCAGGAATATCCACCACAGCTGTTGCCAGAGAATTTAATGTTAATTTCTCTACCATAAGCCGCCTCTGTCATTTTATAGAATTTGGCAGTACATCCAACCGGCCTCCCACAACCGCAGACCACGTGTATGGCATCATGTGGGCAAACATTTTGCTGATGTCAACATTGTGAACAGAGTGCCCCATGGTGGGGTTATGGTATGGGCAGGCATAATCTAAAAAAACAATAAACACAATTGCATTTTATCGATGGCAATTTGAATGTACAGAGATTCCGTGACGAGATCCTGAGGCTCATTGTCGTGCCATTCATCTGCCGCCATCACCCCATGTCGCAAGGATCTGTACACAATTCCAGGATGTTCTTCCATGGCCTACATACTTACCAGACATGTCACCCATTGAGCATGTTTGGGATGCTCTGGATCATAGTATACAACACCGTGTTCCAGTTTCTGGCAAAATCCAGCAACTTCGCACAGCCATTAAAGAAGATTGGGGCAACATTTCACAATCAACTGCCTGATCAACTCTATGTGAAGATGTCTCGAGTTGTATGAGGCAAATGGTGGTCAGACCAGATACTGACTGGTTTTCTGATCCTCACCCCTACCTTTTTTTAAGGTATCTGTGACCAACAGATGCATATCTGTATTCCCAGTCATGTGAAATCCATAGATTAGGGCCTAATGAATGTATTTCAGTTGACTGATTTCCTTATATGAACTGTAGCTCAGTAAAATCTTTGACATTTTTGCATGTTGTGTTTATATTTTTGTTCAGTATATATTTGCACCTCAGGAGACAGTTGTATGATATTTTCTGTTTAACACAACGCAATCACACAACCGCGACTTGACACAGCCGTAGCTTGGAAACATCAAGTGTACTCTGGGAACTGTAGTCCTCTTAGTTCAGCAAATCCCAAATGTAAGGGGTGCGTAACCGGTGGCAGGGAAGTCAGACGTAGGAGAGCAGAACTTGGTAATAGCCGGAGCAGTTTAATAGCAAAACCAACAGCTTAAAAATAACAAGACATGGGTACAAAAGCCCGTCGCGCACCAATCACCACGTGCACAAGCACTTACAATAAACAATCTCACACAAAGACATGGGGGGAACAGAGGGTTAAATACACAACAAGTGATTGAGGGAATTGAAACCAGGTGTGAGGAAAAACAAGACAAAACACATGGAAAATGAATAGTGAATCGATGATGGCTAGAAGACCGGCAACGCCGACTGTCGCCCGAACAAGGAGAGGACCCGACTTCGGCGGAAGTCGTGACAACAAAGGTGTTTTTGATTTTGTTTAATTTTTTGTTGAAAACTGAATAAAAAATACAACGGTTTATTAGACTTTGGTGTAGGCTACTGTAGATTCTGACTCGAGTCCCCTTCCCAGTGCCTCATGTTTGGTTTTTAGATAATACATTCCCTTATTGTGAAACTAAAGCATGTAGAAAATGTATAGTGCAAGATCGTAATGATGCTGTATCTGGTGTGCGCTCAACATCCTGACCTGTCCCCACTGAGTTAATCCTGCCTCTTAAGTCCACTGAAGTACCAGTGCATCAGTAGATACATGTACATGGATGAAATGTTGCTTTTAATTTGCACTCAACTGGTTTGAGATGTTTCCTCTACCTTCCAATAAAAGCTCTCAAATACCATTTAGTCTATTTTATAGGGGTGGGGGAAAGTCAATGCTGTCTTAAGGCTTCAGCATGTTTCAGTTCGGTTGGCGCCTAGCCAAACTCGGCAAGTCGAATGAGTGTGCTCTCACTCCCTTAAAAGCGACAATAGTACTGTTTGTTAATTTTGAGATGCCGTAGCCAGTCCGAACTAATCTAAGATAACTCAGGAAATCTGTCATTAATTCTGAAGTTTTTGCTGAAGAGATCTTAGTCCTGCAATTCTACATCTAACTAAGATGTTTGGTACAGTATTTTTCAATGAAAAACTGTGCATGAAAACGAGTCGTCTCTCGTTGAATGACAACAAAGAATTTATTGAAGAACCCCTACTGTTGACCAATCACCGACGAAGGGACATGGACTTTGGCTCCGAACTTTGGCTTGCTTCTAGGATTTTTTGTTGTTGTATCCGAACAGCCGAACAAACACACTCACTAAAGTCCAAAACAAACAAAAACATCACAAAATGTGGTCATAATATACACTGCTCAAAAAAATAAAGGGAACACTTCAACAACACATCCTAGATCTGAATGAAAGAAATCATCTTATTAAATACTTTTTTCTTTACATAGTTGAATGTGCTGACAACAAAATCACACAAAAATAATCAATGGAAATCCAATTTATCAACCCATGGAGGTCTGGATTTGGAGTCACACTCAAAATTAAAGTGGAAAACCACACTACAGTCTGATCCAACTTTGATGTAATGTCCTTAAAACAAGTCAAAATGAGGCTCAGTAGTGTGTGTGGCCTCCACGTGCCTGTATGACGACCTCCCTACAACGCCTGGGCATGCTCCTGATGAGGTGGCGGATGGTCTCCTGAGGGATCTCCTCCCAGACCTGGACTAAAGCATTCGCCAACTCCTGGACAGTCTGTGGTGCAACGTGGCGTTGGTGGATGGAGCGAGACATGATGTCCCAGATGTGCTCAATTGGATTCAGGTTTGGGGAACGGGCGGGCCAGTCCACAGCGTCAATGCCTTCCTCTTGCAGGAACTGCTGACACACTCCAGCCACATGAGGTCTAGCATTGTCTTGCATTAGGAGGAACCCAGGGCCAACCGCACCAGCATATGGTCTCACAAGGGGTCTGAGGAGCTCATCTCGGTACCTAATGGCAGTCAGGCTACCTCTGGCGAGCACATGGAGGGCTGTGCGGCCCCCCAAAGAAATTCCACCCCACACCATGACTGACCCACCGCCAAACCGGTCATGCTGGAGGATGTTGCAGGCAGCAGAACGTTCTCCACGGCATCTCCAGACTCTGTCACGTCTGTCACGTGCTCAGTGTGAACCTGCTTTCATCTGTGAAGAGCACAGGGCGCCAGTGGCGAATTTGCCAATCTTGGTGTTCTCTGGCAAATGCCAAACGTCCTGCATGGTGTTGGGCTGTAAGCACAACCCCCACCTGTGGACGTCGGGCCCTCATGGAGTCTGTTTCTGACCGTTTGAGCAGACACATGCACATTTGTGGCCTGCTGGAGGTCATTTTGCAGGGCTCTGGCAGTGCTCCTCCTGCTCCTCCTTGCACAAAGGCGGAGGTAGCGGTCCTGCTGCTGGGTTGTTGCCCTCCTACGGCCTCCTCCACGTCTCCTGATGTACTGGCCTGTCTCCTGGTAGCGCCTCCATGCTCTGGACACTACGCTGACAGACACAGCAAACCTTCTTGCCACAGCTCGCATTGATGTGCCATCCTGGATGAGCTGCACTACCTGAGCCACTTGTGTGGGTTGTAGACTCCGTCTCATGCTACCACTAGAGTGAAACCACCGCCAGCATTCAAAAGTGACCAAAACATCAGCCAGGAAGCATAGGAACTGAGAAGTGGTCTGTGGTCTCCACCTGCAGAACCACTCCTTTATTGGGGGTGTCTTGCTTATTGCCTATAATTTCCACCTGTTGTCTATTCCATTTGCACAACAGCATGTGAAATTTATTGTCAATCAGTGTTGCTTCCTAAGTGGACAGTTTGATTTCACAGAAGTGTGATTGACTTGGAGTTACATTGTGTTGTTTAAGTGTTCCCTTTATTTTTTTGAGCAGTATATTTACAAACTCTGCTGAACTGTTTCAGCTATTAAGCATGGGGACGCCTTTAGTCTGCCTTGCAAGATTGTCTGGAGTATTAATACACATATAATTGTATTATTCAAAGGCTGTTACATTCCTAGGCAATCTGGGCAGCAAAGTTATACAATAGCCTTACTTTTTGAGTCAGATGAGCATGAGTTGATTGGAATGTTTCATGCAAACAAAAACAGTAGACAGTAAAAACAGTATTACAAAATGTAAAAACAATACTCTAGAGCTCGAGGGCCACTGTACATACTAGTGACAACTGCTAACCAGAATAGTATTGTCCTCACTAAAGGGCCTTTGAGAGGAAGCCACAGTATGTCCTCAAGGTGAAGAGGTGTTGAAGAGGCCCCCCAGGGGAGAAGTCTTCACAGGCGAACGAGATTACGTCGCTTGGTTTTTGTGGTAACAGGAACTGCAAGAAGTCGGCCATCATGGAGCGGAAATCCGGGTGCTGCCACAGGTACGAGGCATGCTCCCCCTTCAACTCCTCCTGTAACACACACACACACACACACACACACACACACACACACACACACACACACACACACACACACACACACACACACACACACACACACACACACACACACACACACACACACACACACACACACACACACACACACACACACACACACACACACACCAGGTCATGTTGGAAACTTATGGGTTATTGGTTTGAAAGTAAGGGACTAGGCCAGGGTGACAGTAGGGGGTAATGGTTAGGGTGTAGAGAAAGACTTAATGTCACCTTTCTGTTCAGGAAATTGGAGTGCATCCACAACTCCTAACACACCAGACGCATCTTCACAAACACTGGCTTATCATCCCTCACCTCTGACACACATACACCCAAACATGTAAATAGGGGAAGACTCCTAATTCTGTGTGTGATGTCCTCTTACCCATCAGGTAGGAAGTAGCAGTGCCAACACTGAGGGAGTTCTATTAACCTGAGCTGCGGTGCACCCAGCTATGGTCAGTGACGTGAACGGTAAAAAGCGGTGAGGGAAGAGCGCCCTTCTCAATTGGAACAGTAATCTGCGCCGCTCAGTCATGTTGTCAACAAAGCAGCATGGTGCATCATTCAGAAACATACATCTATTTTATGTAAATATATGTTTGACTTTTCAAACTATTTTTCATTGGGAAGGCAGATAAATTGTTTTTATCAAAAGCAATCAAAGAATTTTGAGCTGACTTCGCCGTCGGTCAGAGCTGGGCTGTTGGCTCACGCCCGGGATGCAGCCCGGTTTCAAATCAAATGCAATCAGCTTTCAGCCGGAGCTACACGGGCGTCCGGGCGAGATTAATCAAACCCTTACTGCCAAGTGGCAGGGATGTCCTCCACTGAGTCCACTGTCCTCTCCACCCCAAACACCTCCAGTGTCTCCAGATTCATAAACTGGTAGGCTGTTTGGAATGAGAAACAGAAACAGTAAACACAGACTTAGAAAGTCCAACTTTCAGCCCCCCTCCCCACCATCAATCAAACATCATTACATGACTAGCTAGTAGCCTATAAGTAAATAGCCAGCTAACCATTTACACACACTCTTTTTCAGAGTCACACAATAGCAAGTACAGTAATGTTAGCTAGTTATCTAGTAGGGTGATCACTAGTTTTTATTTTTTACCTTTATTTAACTAGGCAAGTCAGTTAAGAACAAATTCTTATTTTCAATGACGGCCTAGGAACAGTGGGTTAACTTCCTTGTTCAGGGGCAGAACAAGGCTCCCCAAATTCTATCAGCATATCGGTTGTGCTACCAGGGCGGCCAAACCCTAGACCACTGTTATTCTAACTTCCGCGATGCATATAAGGCCCTCCCCCGCCCCCCCTTTGGAAAAGCTGACCACGACTCCATTTTGTTGCTCCCAGCCTATAGACAGAAGCTAAAACAGGAAGCTCATGCCCTCAGGTCTGTTCAACGCTGGTCCGACCAATCAGATTCCACGCTTCAAGATTGCTTCGATCACGTGGACTGGGATATGTTCCGCATTGCTGCGAACAACAACATTGACGAATACGCTGACTCGGTGTGCGAGTTAATTAACAAGTGCATCGGTGATGTCGTACCAACAGCGTCTATTAAAACATTCCCCAACCAGAAACCGTGGATTGATGGCAGCATTCACGCAAACCACTGCTTTTAATCAGGGCAAAGTGACCGGAAACATGACTGAATATAAACAGTATAGCTATTCCCTCCGCAAGGCAATCAAACAAGCTAAGCGTCAGTACAGAGACAAAGTGGAGTCGCAATTCAACGGCTCAGACACGAGAGGTATGTGGCAGGGTCTACAGTCAATCACGGAATAGAAAGGAAAAATCAGCCCCGTCGCGGATCATGATGCCCAGACAGACTAAACAAGTTTTTTGCTCGCTCTGAGGACAATACAGTGCCACTAACACGGCCCGCTACCAAAACCTGCGGGCTCTCCTTCACTGCAGCCAACGTGAGTAAAACATTTAAACGTGTTAACCCTCGCAAGGCTGCAGGTCCATACGGCATCCCCGGCCGCGTCCTCAGAGCATGCGCAGACCAGCTGGCTGATGTGTTTACAGACACATTCAATCAATCCTTATCCCAGTCTGCTGTCCCCACATGCTTCAAGAGGGCCACCATTGTTCCTGTTCCCAAGAAAGCTAAGGTAACTGAGCTAAATGACTACCGCCCTGTAGCACTCACTTCCGTCATCATGAAGTGCTTTGAGAGACTAGTCAAGGACCATATCACTTCCACCCTACCTGACACCCTAATTTGCTTACCGAACCAATAGGTCCACAGACGATGCAATCGCCATCACACTGCACACTGCCCTAACCCATCTGGACAAGAGGAATACCTATGTAAGAATGCTGTTCATCGATTACAGCTCAGCATTTAACACCATAGTACCCTCCAAACTCATCATTAAGCTCGAGACCCTGTGTCTCGACCCCGCCCTGTGCAACTGGGTCCTGGACTTCCTGACGGGCCATCCCCAGGTGGTGAGGGTAGGTAACAACATCTCCACCCCGCTGATCCTCAACACTGGGTCCCCACAAGGGTGCGTTTTCAGCCCTCTTCTGTACTCCCTGTTCACTCACGACTGCGTGGCCATGCACGCATCCAACTCAATCATCAAGTTTGCAGACGACACTACAGTGGTAGGCTTGATTACCAACAACGACGAGACGGCCTACAGGGAGGAGGTGAGGGACCTCGGAGTGTGGTGTCAGCAAAATAACCTCACACTCAATGTCAACAAAACAACGGAGATGATCGTGGACTTCAGGAAACAGCAGAGGGAGCAGCCACCTATCCACATTGACGGGACAGTAGTGGAGAGGGTGGAGAGTTTTAAGTTCCTCGGCGTACACATCACGGACCAACTGAAATGGTCCACCCACACAGGCAGCGTGGTGAAGAAGGCGCAGCAGCGCCTCTTCAACCTCAGGAGGCTGAAGAAATTCGGCTTGTCACCAAAAACACTCACAAACTTTTACAGATGCACAATCGAGAGCATCCTGTCGGGCTGTATCACCGGAAGGCTCTCCAGAGGGTAGTGAGGTCTGCACAATGCATCACTGGGTGCAAACTACCTGCCCTCCAGGACACCTACACCACCCGATGTCACAGGAAGGCCAAAAAGATCATCAAGGACAGCAACCACCCGAGCCACTGCCTGTTCACTCCGCTAACATCCAGAAGGTGAGGTCAGTACAGGTGCATCAAAGCTGGAACCGAGAGACTGAAAAACAACTACTATCTCAAGGCCATCAGACTGTTAAACAGCCATCACTAACATTGAGTGGCTGCTGCCAACATACCGACTCAACTCAAGCCACTTTAATAATGGGAAAATTGATGTAATAAATGTATCACTTGCCACTTTATATTATTTATATTAGATCATGTTTACATAACCTACTTTATTCATCTCATATGTATATACTGTACGTCATACCATCTACTGCATCTTGCCATCTTGATGTAATTAGATGTATCACTAGCCACTTTAAACAATGCCGCTTTATGTTTTCATAACCTACATTACTCATCTCATATGTATATACTGTACTCCATACCATCTATTACATCTTGCCATCCTGATATAATGTATCACTAGCCACCTTAAACAATGCTGCTTTATATGTTTTCATACCCTACAATACTCATCTCATATGTATATACTGTACTCCATACCATCTATTACATCTTGCCTATGCCGTTTGGCCATCACTCATTTATATATTTTTATGTACATATTCGTATTCATTCCTTTACACTTGTGTGTACAAGGTAGTTGTTGTGGAATTGGTAGATTACTTGTTAGATATTACTGCATGGTCGGAACTAGAAGCACAAGCATTTCACTACACTTGCATTAACGCCTGCTAACCATGTGTATCTGACAAATAAATTTGATTTGGATTTGAACGACAGATTTGTACCTTGTCAGCTCGGGGATTCAATCCTGTCCAACGCTCTAACCACTAGGCTCCGCTGCCGCCCCACAGCTACCACAAAGTTATAAACCCTGCCTATATTCTACATTTTTTACGACAGACCATTTTGACTTTGTGGCTGTGCTATCTAGTGGAAACCGCTAGCTAGCATTCATGCTAGCTAGAGAATAAAATTAACCTAGCGGCTGTGCACATAACTTAACATTAGCTGGCCAGATTGCCATTATCAAGACACTCAATTAGCTAGCTTGTCTAGCCACAAACAGTTATGATAATTTAGCCACGATAACAAATTACGCTCACTTGAGACTGTGTGATATTAGATCACTAAGCGCAAGTACTGGACGAGAGTGCATGAGTGATTCCACTTTTCCATTCCTTCTGCGTGTGCATGTGAGCCAATCTCGTCCATGTAACAGCATGAATATAAAACGTTAATAACTTTGGCTGTGATTGATAAAAAAAGAATAACCATCAAAGACAATTAATGGAAAAAATATTGATATTTTTGGCACAAAGGTGATAACAAAAGTATCGTTTTAGGAATTTTGTAAATGTACTTCTCTATGGGGGCGGCAATCGAGAAGAAATGACCGAGTATGAACAAAAAAAGCAGACATCCGTTTTCTTTACAATCAATGTTACATTGCATATCAAAAATATAATTTCACTCGTGATCTAGCCTGCCATGAGGCTCTACTGTAGCCTATACCAGGGGCGAAGCTTTCACTGGGGAAGGGGGGACATGTCCCCCCCACATTATGAAATTGCATTTTTGACCCCCACGGTTTTATCATTGGAATGTGATACCAAACAAGGCAACGATGTGTTTTAGGACCACCTGGACGCCTCCGAGCGGTCGGGTAGGCTGTTTGGAGTGTTTATCCGACTGGATAAAAACTTATTTTTTTGCCCCCCCCCCCACTTCTAAAACCAAAGTTGCGCCCTTGGCCTATACTATACTTATTTCAACATAAGCATACGCATAAAAAACAATATTGTTCCTTTTGTATGTGTAACAGTGTAGGTTCCGTCCCCCTCTTCGTCCCAACCTGAGCACGAACCAGGGACCCTTGCACACATCAACAACTGACACCCACGAAGCATCGTTACCCATCGCGCCACAAAAGCCGCGGCTCTTGCAACGCATGGGGAACAACCACTTCAGGTCTCAGAGCGAGTGACGTCACTGATTGAAACGCTATTAGCGCGCACCACCGCTAACTAACTAGCCATTTCACATCGGTTACATATGCAGGAATATGGCTTTCAGTTTCAACTCTTTTTTTTCAGAGACTAGTCTTCAATGAACATCTCTGCAAGGAATACTAAAGCAATTCATGCTTTTCTTAGGTCCTACAATGCACATTTTATTGACCAAAGAATATCACAGTCAGGACAGCATATACATACAGTATAGAGACTAAACTCTATTTTTACAAAATACCATAGATTAAAAGTCAATCACTTTATCAATAATAGTCTCTGGAAAAAATATATTCATAATTTTATCGTAAAAAAAATATATCCCAATCATTTCAGTTGCAAAACAGTCCACAACAATTGACATAGTCCACATCTTTAGTTCTTCCAACGATAAAAATGGATTTGGTGTGAGAGTAACTTTGCATAGGCTACAAGAACTGCTCAATGTTACTATGCTCAGTCCCATTGCTGGTTCTGGTGTTTCCATGGAGATCCTAACTGGATAAACAGTGGGGCAACATCTTCAGCAGGTAATGGAGACAGTCGTAGAGTATCTCTGGAGTACTTTGAGTAGCCATTGTGGAAGAGCAGGGCACTCTTGACTGAGAAAGAGACAGTCTTGTCCCACACGTCTGTGCTGGAGACCCCGTTGTGGCGTTGGCTCTTGAGCACCGTGTAAAGTTTCTCCACCCTGTCAGTGCACTTTCTCTCTTTACCACTGTGGGAACAAAGAATGGAAACATATGTTAAATAATCCAAGAGTATATACCTCCCATAAGATTAATTGATAAACATCATCAGTTTAATATCCAGGTCCATTTAATGTGGTCTTTACCGGGTCTGTCGGTCCTTCATGCAGGGCTCTACAGTGCGACCATTTTACTCACATATGCGCTTAAATATTTCGCTGTACGACCTGGAATTTAAATTCACAATTCTAGCTTCATTACCTCAAATATTTTTCATTGTGCTCCTAAGTTTATTTGTGTGCGCCAATAGTTTTCAACTTAGGCGCACACGTGCTTCTTGTAAAAAAGGTCAGCGTAGAGCTCTGTCATGTTGGATGTGCTGTAAGATCTTTGTGTTTTGCCTGCTTTGAAATGAGGATGACTCTGTGTATCTCATGTGGCAATAAGAAATGCATGAATTAATTAAATCCAATGGCCCTGATCCAAATGAACAGGTTGGAGGTGCCCTTTAAAAAATGGTATTGCTAAAATTGATATTAGTAATTCGTATTGACTATTTGATTTGGTGGTAAGAGTATAATTAAGCAATAAGGCCCAAGGGGGTTTGGTATATGGCCAATATACCATGGTTAAGGGCTGTTCTTATGCACAACACAATGCGGAGTGCCTGGATACAGCCCTTAGCCGTGGTCTATTGGCCATATATCACAACCCCCCGATGTGCCTTTTTGCTATTATAAACTGGTTACCAACATAATTGGAGCAGTAAAAATAAATGTTTTGTCATACCCATGGTATGCCATGGCTGTCAGCCTATCAGCATTCAGAGCTCGAAACACCCAGTTTATAATATAAAATCATACATTTTCATGTATTAGTCAAATAGTCATCATAATATCTAAAAGACTTTGAAGTTTGACTTTTTATTTTATTTCCTTCTCTTACTTTCTCACTCGTTCTATTTCATCTCCCTGTTTCTCACAGAGCAGGTCTCACATGGTCCACTGGGTGTGTCCTAAGTGTCCTATCTGTCCAGATGGTGTTCCTGTGAGATCCCTGTGAGAGCCTTGTTGACTGCACTGTGCATGGGCAGTAGGGAGGAGGGGGGCCCTGGTCACTCGAGCTTTGTTTGACGGGGCACACTTCCTTTGTGTGTTCGCCCCAGTGTCATTAACACTGAAGTGTGGGAAGCACAGGAGCACGGCGGCTCTCACGTTCCACTGGGGCAGGAAGGGGGAGCGTGTGACTGGGACACAGGCAGGGCAAGCAGGTGTGTGCTGTAGCAACGCTGGCAATCTAAATGTGTTAGTTTACAAAACTCAATTATGGATATATACTGGGTTACAATGCAGACTATTCATGGCAGTTACAACTGTGCAATGTTTATAACACATAAATCTACTACCTGACAAATATACAGATCACACCAAAGTCAAACTTAAAACGTAATGTTGCCCAATCATCACCCCATTAGTACATCTTTACATGACATGGCACCAAA
Organism: Salmo salar; assembly: GCF_965601325.2. NCBI lineage: Eukaryota > Metazoa > Chordata > Actinopteri > Salmoniformes > Salmonidae > Salmo > Salmo salar. Next base: position 30,428,678 of record NC_138303.1, on the reverse strand, counting down.
GATCCAAGGGTATGAACAGATCCTCATGGATATGAAGTTAGGCTATTGAAAGCAACCTGTTTGATTAAGCTAGTGGACACACAGTAGCCCCATGAGCTATTTGACTCACAGTCCTATCTCAGTCTCACACCCACGTGTGCCCTGTGCCAAAACACTTTGTGCTCACCCTTTATTCTGTGATCCTGGCAAGAGACGAGCACACTCCTTCCTCTGGGGTCACCACTTTCCCAGATCCACAACGCGGCGCCATGTCCGCCCCCCTCCACTCCCTCTCCCTGCCTGTTCCTCCATCCCACCCATCCCTCTCCCTCCCCATCCCTCCACCTGCTCCCTGGAGGCACACTCTTTGTCCCCTCAGCAATAAACACTTCATTGAGCATGTGGCAGCCCAGCATCTATCAATGCCCTTCCCAGCCCTCTCATTGGCTCCGGACTGTGAGAAACTCCAACAAGCCCAAGACCCACACATTCATATGGAGATTTAAGAGTATAAATAGGAGGGAGAACCAGAGGGAAGACAGCACATATCCAATTGGCTCTTTACTGAGACTTCAGCTCAACAGAACTACTACTGCTATATCCATTGGCACCAACTATGATTAGACAGATGACTAACCCTAAGCAGCACCTCTCACTTACTAAGGTAAACAAATGCTTTTAAGTCTTTGAATACATAAATACATGTTATTCTTATTCTATTGCTGTTGATACTAGTACAGGGCAGAACAAGTTGACTAAATTGTTCCTTGTTTTCTCTTTGTGCAGATAAGGAAGCCAGTGGTGGAGAAGATGCGTAGGGATCGCATCAACACCAGCATCGAGCAGCTCAAGTCCCTCTTGGGTCCCGAGTTCCTCCGCCAGCAGCCCGACTCCAAGCAGGAGAAGGCCGACATCTTGGAGATGACTGTCTATTTCCTGAGCCGCCAGCAGCAGGCAGGAAGTTCCTCCACTGCAGCAGCCAATGAGGGCTACTCTCGCTGTGTGCAGGACGCGGTCAGCTTCCTGTCTCAGTGTGAGGTGAAGACACAGTCCTACAGCTCGCTGCTGAGCCACTTCCAGAGCCTGCAGAAATCCAGCCAACACAGTCAGGCTCCCAAGTCCTTCTCCCCGCCGGGCTCCCCAGTCCACCAGGCCACCACCAAGGGTGTGATGAGCCCCGTCTCCCATCCACTCTGGAGGCCCTGGTAGAGCAATGCTTCAGACTTTTTCATGTCAGACAAACGGAATTGGACAGGCCAGTCTATATTATGACAGGCATGGACAGTGGTGTTCGGAGTGACGGAGGGCTAATTCTTTTGCATTTGGCAAGAGATGCTACGTCGATAGTCTTCATCCAGATGAAGCAAGGGCATATTTTGCCAGTATTCCTTTGAAAGGAAGGGTTCTATGAAATGATTCAGATTGGTTTGGATACATACTCTGTATATGAAAATGTACACTGAATTAACAGTGTTGCTATTATGCATGTTCTTGTCTGAGGACGATAACTCTGAAAGTATTATGCAATAACATACTTTTATTGTATGTCTAACCCATAATGGGTTGCTACAGTTTTTTTAGTGTCTGTGACACCTGTTTTTTGTTTAGCATTTAAAAAAATTATATTTATAATGAATTGTCACAATGATACAATGTATCAATTTGGTGATGTATGAATTTTATACTACAAATGGATCCAATGAATCTACTTTAAATGTACATCATGTCATGATTATGTAAAATGTGTTATTAATAATGCAAATATTCAATGTTGAAGGAAAATGCTAAAATGTTCATTCTAACTTCGAAGAGACACCATTCATAAAGAGATTTTGTGTATTCAACACGAGTTTGTGTAAGTTTGTTTGTTCACCTTTATTGATTTAAATGACACTTATTTGGAGTGACATGTCATAAAGCTTTTGAAAATAAATTAACTTCAATTGAAGTTTCTCAACATTTACATTTTTGGTTCTATTTTCTCTGTTGTATTGACTCATATCTGCATAAAGTTCACCACCCACATCCATTCTGATGACATCAGTAGTATGGCTAACTTTTTCATCCACAAATTTATAAAGACGACAATATACTATCTAGTAAGTATATTGATTGACTATATTCACAAACCTAAATCTAGATTGTGAGGAGCACCTATCCCACTGCCCAGAGATGTCAGATCGATATTGGTTCCTGGTTGACAAACCCAAACCTTGAAACCTATTGTTGATTTGCGGTTGGACAAAATCTGTGCCTAAAATAATGACTTTTTGTCAGAGGAATGCATGTCCATAACTATGAAGGGCTCCCATCAAGAACACCACATTACTGAGGACACCTGTCTAAATGTATATCCTATCTACGATATATGCCTATACTTCACTCATATAGAACATAACCTATTCTTTTTAACTGGTTCTGTCACACCAATTAATCACACTATGGATTAAGGAGTGTGATTAATATCGTATGATATATAGTATGTCCTGATCTTTAGCAGTACATTTAGGATCATTGTAATAATGGAACAACAGTGCAGAGTAGTGGCAAAAAGTGAGTCACCAACTTGAACATCTATATAGTTCTTAAGAAGAGTAAACTTTGATGACCTTAAACTTCAATATTTTAACTATTTTTGTCAAGTTTTTGTTCCAACCTCTTTGCTTACACACCAGATACAAATAATAAACTAATCATGGTTGTCAGTCTAGGCAATGACTAGCTGAGTCACATGTATTTCACCCCCCCCCCGCCCCCCAGTGGCATGGCTGAAGTTTCTCAGGGTTAGTCCTGCAGATGGTCTGGTGGTGGCTATGGCCCCCTCTCTCCCTCCAACCAGAGATCAAACACCGTGGCTAATGTGATGTGTAACAAGACACACTTCTATTGTCCCCTTATTGAGGCCAGTGAATAGACAGAGAGTGTGGGAAACAGGAGCTAGCACACTCCCAAAGGCACAGGGCTGATGGGAACCTGCCTTACTCCTCCACAGGCCTGGCAGTCCAGAGTGTATGGCAGGAATTGAGTCTGTGGGTGGGTCACTGTTCACACACACTTAAAGAGCCACGGACAAAGGCTAGCCAAAACTGTCTCGTCACCACACTGTCAATGTGGGCAACTCACGGCTAGCCTGAAAGGGAATGTCTAGCTAACAGGTAAATCATTTTTGTATAGATGAAGTTGACAAATTCCCATTTATGAGTAGCTCTAACTGCCTTCATGGAAAACGTTCAATGTTCATCCAGGCCAAAGTGGAAGAAAAAGACAGGGCAATCATGTAGCTCTTTGTCGATGTGCAAGGCCCCATTAACTAGATTTTTTCCAGATGGCCTGTGACATAGGGTTTCTGTTTGTCATGTGACAAAGGATCAATTAACATTCCCAATGGTGCATTGGGGGAGCGGCCTGGCTTTTGTAGCTCATCTACCCCAGTGCTGGTGACTGGTGGGAAACTAGGGGGAGAGAGTTCTCCTCACAGCACCCACAGGCCAGGCCACACATCTGTGACCTTTGCGCTGCCTGAACCACAACCATGGCACAGTGCCAGTGACTGTGGCATTGTCCCCAGTCTCCCAACCCTGGCCCAGCAGCACATAGTCCATCAAAGATCATAGATAGAAATTCTGGGATTTTTCTTGGGAAAGTAACCATTTAGCTTATTAGTTACAGTGTTACACTGTAGTGTCTCTTCTTTGTATTCAATGCCATAATATTTACCTCCAGGAGATATAATAACTCTTCAGTCATAGGGCTACTTCCAGTTGGAAAAATAAACTGTTGCTGTGAGATAATGCATTCTTGAATGAACCTTTCCTGGGTGCAATAAATCCACGCGTGGGCATGAGTTGTCTTGAGCTTTCCCACACTCAACAGCCAATGAGAACAGATATACAGACAACAGATAACACAATGGTTCAATGACTCAACTGTCTGTCAGTGGGGAGACTGCTTGTCTGGACGGAGTGTGTGTGAGGGGTTAGTGTGAGGACAGTGTGGTGTGTGTGTGGGCACACAACCTCCTCCCTCCGCATACCGCTGGATGTGTGAGAAAAGTCTGAAGTATACATAAGTGTGTGTGATCCCCACATTTCAACACAGCGACAGCCTGTGCTATGTGATTGTCTTCTGTATCAGACATTAGCATCATTTAGCATTAGTATCACTTCATAACAATACTAGCCTACTGGTTATTATGCCACTAACTTTAAAAAGTGTTGTAAACACTCTATTGCACTATTGGCTGCTTAAATAAAATGAATTGTATCCGAATTTTATGTCTTTTGTCGAAACTATGCAACAATTAAACTCATTTTTGGTTAATTATGATGAATATTGCTTGGAGAAAGAAAACTCTAAAGATTAATTTTATTTGTGAATTCTATACTGGCTTGATTGTGTTAGATGAAAGGGTTCTCAGGACGTCAACTAGAACATTTAATGAACTGAAACTACTTAGATATTTTCTTTATGGTCTAAATTTAGATATTTTCTTTATGGTCTAAATTTAGATATTTTCTTTATGGTCTAAATTTAGATATTTTCTTTATGGTCTAAATTTAGATATTTTCTTTATGGTCTAAATTAGATATTTTCTTTATGGTCTAAATTTAGATATTTTCTTTATGGTCTAAATTAGTCTCTTTGAAGAGGACTCTTCCCTTCAGAAGTGTGTCTCCGTTTCACTTGTTTTTACCTGTCATTATGTTGGAATGTTAATTGCATGTATAATGTATTAATGTATTATTAATCAATAGTTGCTGCTTATCTTGGGAAACATCCCTGTATTGCCTCTACTACCCCATTACCCATCAAGTTATTGATGTTTCTCCTATTGTTGCGATGGGCAGCCCTGTGGTCTCAGTAGTGTGGGAACCCCAGCTGGGCCTGGGCCACATGGCTTTGTCATGCTAATCCCTTGCTATATAAAGGGGGAGAGATCCCTCAGAGGGCCCAGACCACACTCTGCAGCCCAGGAAAAGTAGCCGACAGATCTGTCACTCTCTCACGCAGACATGGCTCCCTGCTTAACTAACTTCTCCTCTTTCCACCATCTGAAGTTCGCAGAAAAAGACATTAAGGTATGTATTAGGTTCAATCAATGTATGTGTGTGTATACAGAATAAAATTTGTATATTCATGTATATTGTGGCTTTTTGCAGTATTAGACTGTATTTCTTGGTGTCATATATTAGAACTGTCGACTAATCAAATGTTCTTCTCTGCCTCCTCAGATAAGGAAACCCATCGTGGAGAAGATGCGGCGAGATCGCATTAACGGCTGCATAGAGCAGCTCAAGCTCATCCTGGAGAAGGAGTTCCACAAAGAGGACCCCAATACCAAGCTGGAGAAAGCCGACATCCTGGAGATGACCGTGAGATTCCTGAGGCAGCAGCAGCAGCCACAGCCGGCTCCATCTCAGAGGGACTACAGCGAGGGTTACTCACAGTGCTGGAGGGAGTCTCTGCAGCTCCTGTCTGGAAGCCCCAAGAGAGACACCACCACCACCTCCGCTGGACCTCTTCAGGGGCTCCAACAGCAGCTCTCCTCCCAGGCCCAGAGATCCTGCAGCAGCCCGATGGTCTGCTCCACTTCCCCAGTCTCCTCCATCTTCCGTCCCACCGCCACGCTCCAGGACAAAGGAGTTAAAGGTCCAGTCTGGAGGCCCTGGTAGAGAGAGTTACTGGAGTCACTGTAAAACCTGAGGGAAACACTGGACTGTATGTCCCTCACTATGTAGGAAATATGCATTTCCAACCTCCTCCACTGTTGTGGGTTTACTGAGCTCGTATTGTCACATCACATTGATGGCCAGATATGGTGGCACATTTGATTTCTGGCATATGTGAAGTGAGGGTAGTCACTTTTTTGTGAAGATTGTTATTTCTCTTACTTGTTTTATCACATTAGCTTTTTTTTGTTTGTATTGAAGAATTTAGATAATTATTGAGTTATGATATTTTATTGTGAAATTTGAATTTATGGTGAAATTATTGCTTACTCCAGTGGAGTTCATGTGTTATGCTAGACGTGACAGTAACTACAATAGGCTACTGTATTTTCACCAGCAATTATTTGAGGATATTTCTCTTTTATTAATATGTTATGTTTTGGATGGATGTATCTTTTATAAAGGGACTAGTGTGTTGGTATACTTTGTAATAGCACTGTTGTTATTATTCTGATAGTTTTAAGAGCTTCTTTAATGCAATATAAACTATGTATGACTTGTATGACAATAAAACTATAATAACAACCTGTCTTTTGTCCAGGATTGTTCTTTTTGACCAAATTGTAGTGGATCTTGCAGTCCACCAATTCTGTTCTAACCAGTTCATATGATCCTCCTCCATGAAATGTCTTCTCACATTTGATAAACAAATTCAGGAAAATCCACATATAACTTTTGCAATAGTTTCCCTTTATAGGCATCTGTACGGGTTTAAATCAGCTGTCCCATCCTGCCACCGCAGATACCCAGTGAGAGGGCACACAGACAGACGGGCACTCACACCAACAGAAGGCAAGGCACCTCTCTATGGCCTGCTCATACAGAGTCTTCAGAAAGTATTCAGACCCCTTGACTTTTCCACATTTTGTTATGTTACAGCCTTATTCTAAAATGTATTAAATAAATAAAACATCTCAGCAATGTACACACAATACCCCATAATGACAAAGCAAAAACAGGTATTTAGAAATGTTTGCAAATTTAAAACAGATAAAAAAAGATAACCTTATTTACATAAGTATTCAGAGCCTTTGCTGTGAGACTCGAAATTGAGCTCAGGTGTATCCTGTTTCCATTGATTATCCTTGAGATGTTTCTACAACTTGATTGGAGTCCACCTGTTGTAAATTCAATTGATTGGACAGGATTTGGAAAGGCACACACCGGTCTATATAAGGTTCCACAGTTGACAGTGCATGTCAGAGCAAAAACTAAGCCATGAGGTCGAAGAAATTGAGAGCTCCGAAATTTAGAGCTCCGAGACAGAATTGTGTCGAGGCACAGATCTTGGGAAGGGTACCGAAACATGTCTGCAACATTGAAGGTCCCCAAGAACACAGTGGCCTCCATCATTCTTAAATGGAAGAAGTTTGGAACCACCAAGACTCTTCCTAGAGCTGGCCGCCCAGCCAAACTGAGCAATCCGGGGAGAAGGGTGTTGGTCAGGGAGGTGACCAAGAACCCGATGGTCACTCTGACAGAGCTCTAGAGTTCCTCTGTGGAGATGGGAGAACCTTCCAGAAGGACAACCATCTCTGCAGCACTCCACCAATCAGGCCTTTATGGTAGACTGGCCAGACGGACACCACTCCTCAGTAAAAGGCACATGACATCCCGCTTGGAGTTTGCCAAAAGGCACCAAGATTCTCTGGTCTGATGAAACCAAGATGAAACTCTTTGGCCTGAATGCCAGGTGTCACGTCTGGAGGAAAGCTGGCACCATCCCTACGGTGAAGCATGGTGTTGGCAACATGCTGTGGGGATATTTTTCAGCAGCAGGCACTGGAAGACTAGTCAGGATCGAGGCAAAGATGAACGGAGCGAAGTACAGAGAGACCTTTAATGAAAACCTGCTCCAGAGTGCTCAGGAGTTCAGACTGGGGCGAAGGTTCACCTTCCAACAGGACAACGATCCTAAGCACACAGCCAAGAGTGGCTTCGGGACAATTCTCTGAATATCCTTGAGTGGCCCAACCAGAGCCAGGACTTGAACCCGATCGAACATCCCTGGAGAGCCCTGAAAATAGCTGTGCACCAGCGATCCCCATCCAACCTAACAAAGCTTGAGAGGATCTGCAGAGAAGAATGGGAGAAACTCCCCAAATACAGGTGTGCCAAGTAGTGTCATACCCAAGAAGACTCGAGGCTGTAATCACTGCCAAATGTGCTTCAACAAAGTACGGAGTAAATGGTCTGAATACTTATGTAAATGTGATATTTCAGTTTTTTATTTATAAATTTATATAATTTTTGCTTTGTCATTATAGGATATTGTGTGTAGATTGATTAGGAAAAAATCTATTTAATACATTTTTGAATAAGGCTGTAACATAACAAAATGTGGAAGAAGTCAATGGGTCTGAATACTTTCCGAAGGCACTGTATTACCACTTTCTATTTTTCTATAGAGAGGCCAGACATATGCCACACAGACACTGAAGAAAGACGGCCAAACCAGCTGCATCTAAAGAAGGTTAGTTTTGGTTTTAAAACGACAATAATTTTGAAATATATAATAATTTGAGTCTTTTGACCAGGATTGTTATTTTTGAGCAATTTGTAGTGGATCTTGCTGTCCATCAATTCTATTCTAACCAGTTCATATGACCCCCTTCCACGAAATGTCTTGTCAATTTTGATGAACAAATTCTGGAAAATTCACATATGACTTTATCAATAGTTTCCCCCTAAGAGGCTTGGGTTAAGTATGGACGTTTTGCATTATGGAAAAGATGGGTTAACACATTAAAGGGCAATTCTACCACTTTTCAACCTCACATTAATTCTCTCCAAAGCCATATCAATGTCTACAAATGTGAAAATAGCACATTTCTACATTTTATTGTAGAAAAAGAAAAACCCTTGAATGAGTAGGTGTGTCCAAACTTTTGACTGGTAGTGTATGTAGACACTGATATGGTGCTGGAGATAATGAGTATCACGTTGAAAAGTGGTGGAATTGCCCTTTAAGGAAATACAAAGAAGGAAAACAAGGTTATTTCTTTATTCAAATAGTTATTTTATTTGGTTATTTCAAATAGTAAAAAGCGCTATACAAAAAAAAGTATATTAATTGATTAAAGCAAAAAGTATCGGAGTACCAAACTTGTACACGTAACCACAGCAGTGTTCTAGAATATTGGACCGTTGGGTTTTATACTTTTGGAATTCTCAGTGCAGCAAAAGCAATTTCTCCAACTGTCAACAGATTCAAATGATTAGAGGATGCGTACCAAGAGATGCATTGGTTGGGAATTGTGGTTAGTTGTGCGTTCGGTCTATGCGTCCCCTGTGGATGAGGGTCTAGCTATGTCACAATGGGACGCCGGACTATCGTGTCCTAGCTTCTGTGCTTCTGATTTACGCTTTATGTAATGTACATAGTGACTCACACATTTGGATTTAAAACCCAAAAAATAGATAGATCTTCATATATTCACAATTTTAGCATCTGTGGCAGCACCATTGAGGCTTAGTCAATTTTCATCTTCACGATTGGCTGATCCCTCCTGATGACCCAGTTGGACATGACTCCAACAGGGTCACCAAGAGGGATCCGCCAATGAAGTTGGAAGTCCCACCCAGTTGACTACATTAAAATGGTGGAAGCCCTCAATGGCACTGCTCATGCTAATACGGTCTTTCAGCCACTAGAGCCTCTTTCATTCTCTATGTTTAAAACAGAGCAGTATGGGACATGTGTATGGATATTTGGGATAGCTGGTTTCAAATCAGAGGCTTATACCGATGTAGGATCTCAATTTGTTGCTGAATGTTCCTGCACAGCAGGGAATGCAAACGTGTGCTGTATTTTTTTTTTTTAAAGGCTTCTAAAGTTTGTCATTTACATTTTTAAATTTCAGACTTCACTTGCCCTAAGGAAAAATGTATCAACCCATAAAAAATGTCCATTAATTATAATCCACATAATAATTCACATTTCTTGTTGCTGCAGGATTATTTTCCTGAATCCTGCTACCGCAGATACCAAGTGAGAGGGCACACAGACAGTATTCACACCAACAGTGCCTTCGGAAAGTATTCAGACCCCTTAACCTTTTCCACATTTTGGAGACCAGACATATCACACACAGACACTGAAGAAAGACCACAACATGTATTTTCTACTAGCTAAGAGCAGAGCAACATTTACTATGTCATTTTTAAAGCCATACAATGGATTGGGAATAAGTATCCAGAAATGCAAAACGCAAATCTATGATGAAAACATATCTTTCAGTCTTTGTTCATGGTATACATCTGAATACAGTTTTGGAAATGGGCCGTTGTGTTCATTTGGGGCCTCAGCACCATGATGTAGACCTTAGGCATGAAATAACCACCGAGTATACCGAGCACACTGGACACTATGGCCAGCACATGCATGGCCATGGCAAACTCCCCCCTGCTGACAAAATAGATGGTGAAGAAGCTGATCCAGGAGATCATGTATATCATGAGACTAAAGGTGATACACTTGGCCTCGTTGTAGTTGGCTGGCAGGTCTTTGCCCATGTAACTGAAGGAGAAGCAGAGCGTGCTGAGCAGAGAGACGTAGGCTAGCTCTATCATGGCCCAAAAAGAGAGGGTGTTACTACACTCCGTGACGATGCTGTCGGAGTAGAAGTCCACGTCTTGGGAGGGGTATGGGGGGTTTAGAGTAACACGGAGCACAGAGATCAACAAAACTGTCATGGAAACAACGAGGACAGTGACTTCAGGCCCGTGGTTCTTAGCCCAGGTATCATAGGCCCGGGGAAGCTTGGAGGATAGCTTAAAGATACACACTACCTGGAAGGAACGGACGGTGACACAAGCCAGACACATGGTAAAGCTGAAGACGAAGAGAGGCTGCTTGAGAAGGCAGTCAGTCCGAGACGGGAAGCCAAAGTGGCACAGGGCACTGGCAGCCGCGGCGGTTAGGGCCAGAAGCATCACCAGGCAGGTGTGCCCACCGGCCGACTTGACCACAGGGGTGCCCAGGTTGAGGAGGAAGATGACCCCTGTCCCCAGGGTCATGAGCAAGGTCAGAGCCAGGAGGAGTAGCAGGGCGATAGACAGGGGACCGCCCCAGGCCAGCAGTAGGACTGTCCGATCCAGACACACCTCGCTTTCCGCTGGGGACCACTGGTAAAGCTCACACTTCTGGCACCGGGTGGATCCTAAAGAGTGACATACCATAACATCAATGCTGGGGTCAGTTCAATATTTATAGTACCAAGTTTCCAAAGATTAAGGGGTTTAGCTACATTCATTAATTGAGATTAAAAGCATCCCCATAATTGAATGGATAGCATTGATTACAACACCATCAGAGATTGTATTCCCATCATGTGTTATTCGATTAGACTGCTAAATAGCTAACAAAATGGCTACACAAACTATCTGAGTTGACCTTTGTATCTGATTCTCTATGCACACACTACACACACTGATACTCCAACACACATATAAACACTCACTCCATAATTTGCTCACACACACATAATATGCACATACATACTGACTCTACACACACTCACATACAATCATCATATATGCTGCTGCTACCCTGTTAATCATATATCCTGATGCCTCGTTGCCTTACCCCTATACATATCTACCTCTATCCATCCAGTATCCCTGCACATTGTGAATATGGTATTGGAACTGACCCTGTATATAGTATGCTTACTTACTTTATTGTGTTCTTCTTGTTTCTTATTTTTATATATTGTGTGTTTTAGTTGTACCTTGTTATTTGTTGTATTACATTGTTATTGATTACTGCATTGTTTGGGTTAGAGCTTGCAAGAAAGGCATTTTACTGTACTTGTGTGCATGTGACATTAAAACTTGAAACTTGAAAACTAGTGCTACCACCTGCTATAGGAGACAGTTTATGGAAGGGCAACATATGTCACCTGCTGGACACTTTCAAACAGTACAAATGGAATGTTCTTTAACAGACAGGGCTTGGACAATGGATGGGCATACAAGGCAACTGGTTTGTGTAATCTGTAATCTCACCAGTCTTGTTGAGGAAGTTGTGAGCAGCACAGGCCAGGCAGTCGAAGCAGCACTTGTGTTGTCCCGTCTGCAGCTTCCTGTGTCCTTTTGGGCATTCTGGGGAGCATATCGACGGAGGCACCTCCTAGACACACCCAGAAACACACACCGATGTCCACCTATAACCAGGTGTTTCACTTTCTATTTCTATAGTACCCAAAAACTATTCTGCAATTTCATCTGACAATGGATATGATTATAATACTACTGTGCAAATGCTGTAATTCTGAGCCTTTACTTTTCCTGTGTATCCGTCGTCACTACCCCATTCAATTTGAGCAGGGTCCACTGTGAGGTCAGTGGGGTCTGCAGTATAAGAGCCCACCTCACGGAGAGACCACTCTGTTCCCCTCCAAATCCAGGTCACGATGTCATATCCTGTGGGCGGGTCTCCGTTCTCATTAAAGTAAATAGAGGAGTTCCCAACAGAGAATCTCACCTGCTTTAACAGTGGCAGAAGCTGAGGGATAGACAGAAGACAAAGAACATACACTAAACATGACTGTAACATACCTGTGATAGTAAACATGGTTTACTGTTGATTTTCAATAGTACATGACAATCAAGTCTATAGTGGACTTCGCTTTCTTTAGAGCAGACTTTTTGACTACAGTACCACCATTTTGAAAACACTAACCTGCCAAGGTAGCACTTCAGACTTTTGGCATTCACCCAAGCCACAACCAAGTGCTTGATGCAGTGCATGTGCCACAGCATATACAGCCTTGTAAACATTATAAGAGGATTTGATGTCATAGTCCCCCAAAGAGAAGTTTTTTGCTGCCATGCTGGAGAGGTCCGTATTTTGCAAACATTCAACACTCAGGTCCATCGTGCCATTGGAGGTGCCACTAAGTAACTTTGGAACAGCATGGCGTTCGAACTCCTCAAACCCAGCTATTGCTGTGTATTTGATGGAGATGCCTAGTACAGTCCCAATGGTGTGAATACCTGGTATCCCTGACACTAGAGTGGCGACTGACCAGTCCTCTGTCCCTATCCACACCTTACCAGTTACACCCTGCTCTATGACAAACGGGAAGAACTGACTGACTTTGGTCCTGCTGGAGAACACGACAATAGTGTTGACCTTGGTCTTCACAATGTTCTTGACTATGTTCCTCATGGTCTGGTTGTTGGCGGAGGTGAGTTCGGGGATGATCCCTTGGTAGGAGATGCAGATGTCAAAGTGAGCAGCCTGAAGAGAGAGACTCTCTATGCCCTGGAGGCCGTAGGAGTCGTCGCTGCCCAGTAGAACGATCCAGGTCCAGTTAAAACGGACCAGCAGCTGGACCATGGCGTCCACCTGGTTCTTGTCACTGGGGATGGTGCGGAAGAAGGCTGGGTAGAGGAGCTTGTTACTCAGCATCTCATTGGAGGCTTCATAGGAGATCTAGGAAAAATATCACAGATAAGAGGAGGAGGAGGAGGAAGAGGAGAGGGAGGAGGAGGATGGGGAGGGGGAGGATAAATAAGAGGAGGAAGAAGAAGAGGAGGAGGACAAAGTATAAAGTATAGGAGGCAAGAAGAATAAATATTTACATATATAAATAGGTTTGAAAAAACAAGTAAGATCAAAAGGAAGAGCAAAAGAAGACTAAAACAAATGGTCACAACTGTATTCCATTCTTAGTCTAGAGAGAATAGATATTAGCATTAGTTTTACTGGTGACCATACACTGTACCTGTGGCACAAGATAAGAGCCCAGCACTGCAGCAGGGGTGAAGGTGTAACTGCTACTATCAGGCCCGATCACTGCCACTGCCCTCGGGTCACCACCTGTGTTGTTCCCTAAAGTTCTCTGGTACTGTTGGGCCAGCATGGCCAGAGTGGCCAGCACACTGGCTGGTTGATTGCAGGTGTCATACGCATGGTAACCCAGTGATACCCCTGGGAGAAGATGCTGGTTTTTGGTACCGTTGTTGATCTCCTCCACAGCGAATCTCATGGCTTGTATCAAATGATAGCCATGTTTATTAAATTTCCCTCTGAATAGGAGAGAATTGATTGCAAGCAAAATCAAAATAAATCTATAATATAAAGAAAGTGTTTGATTCAAGTCCCAATAACTCCTTGATTCTCTAAAATTAACTAAAATGCCAGGGAAATAGATTAACAAAATATGTCCTCTTGTGAGATATTTGCTATTGTACTTACTCTTTACAGGCTCCCAGGGCTGGTAGGTTGGAGCTGGAGGGGGCCAACTTGTGTAGGGGAAAGAGACCAGAGATGGTGTAGTCCCCTGGAAGCTGCAGACCGGTTCCCTCAGTCAGCTGATGGCCAGCCAGGATCAGTACCAACCAGCCCAGGACGACACACACACCACCACACACATACATACCTCAACCTCAACAAACCACAGCCCTGAACTGGAAATATGGGCATTCTACCTATTTTTATATAGAATGGATGGATGGGTGGAGTGGAAAGAAGGTGGAATGGAGGGAGAGAGGGAGGGAGGTGAATGTGGATGGTTTTGCATCTTTCCCAGTGATGAAGTAAGGAACATTTGCATTTTGAGATTGGTTTTTCATACAGTAGAGTTAGCTTTATATTGAAATGAACTGCATGAATGTACACGAGTAGAATCTTCATTTGATCACTCTTTTGTGATCACTGGTAGGCCTGATCACCGACAACGATGAGACAGCCTATAGGGAGGAGGTCAGAGACCTGGCAGTGTGGTGCCAGGACAACAACCTCCCCCTCAATGTGAGCAAGACAAAGGAGCTTACTGTGAACTACAGGAAAAGGAGGGCCGTACAGGCCCCCATTAACATCGACGGGGCTGAAGTGGAGCGGGTCGAGAGTTTCAAGTTCCTTCGTGTCCACATCACCAACAAACTATCATGGTCCAAACACACCAAGACAGTTGCGAAGAGCGCACGACAACACTTTTTCCCCCTCAGGAGACTGAAAAGATTTGGCATGGGTCCCCAGATCCTCAAAAAGTTCTATAGCTGCACCATCGAGAGCATCCTTACCGATTGCATCACTGCCTGGTATGGCAACTCCTCTGGATCTGACTGTAAGGCGCTACAGAGGGTCGTGCGAACGGCCCAGTACATCACTGGGGCCAATCTTCCTGCCATCCAGGAACTATATACTCGGCGGTGTCAGATGAAGGCCCCAAAAATTGTCAAAGACTCCAGTCACCCAAGTCACAGACTGTTCGCTCTGCTACCACACGGCAAGTGGTACCGGAGTGCCGAGTGTAGGACCAAAAGTCTCCTTAACAGCTTCTACCCCCCAGGCCATAATGCTGCTGAACAATTAATAAAATGGCCAACCAGACTACTTACATTGATCCCCCTGCTACTTGCTGTTTATTATCTATGCACAGTCACTTTACAAATTACTTCGACTAACCTGAACCCCTGCACATTGACTTGGTACACGTAGCCCCTGTATATAGCCTTGTTATTGTTATGTAACTTTCTTGTTACTTTTTTATTTTATTTTTTTACTTTAAGAGACACACCACACACTTAAAATCAATGGATATGTCAGATTGCTTTGACTGAAAGGTTAGTCACAATGTAAATCAGAGCTGGTTAATTTTTTTCTATCTTATCGGTTTTGTTTTGATTTTTGCGGGAGGGGGAAGGGGAAATCACGATTAGAATATGTTGAGGGGAAAACACATTTTCTAACAAGAGCACATCAGGGTACTAAAATCTTTCCAACGTATCTTCTGCTCCATTTTCCATGAGTGGTGGACAGTCAATATAGAAACCTTCCCTAAATTGTTATTGCTGCTAACACTGTTGGGCTGAATTTCCATTCTCTATCCATTACCAAAACCACAGTGACATTTGAGGCCCAGATTGTGCCCCATGTGTAAACACACCTTTAACCACGGACAGCCTATTTGCCTCATACTCACACACTGCAGGATCTGCAAACTCAAAAGAAGACCACAGTTTCCCTTTGTTTTGACAGCAATATTAGACATTTTGTTAACCACATTATTACAAATGCAAATGCCATGTAAAGTAAAAACATTGTACAAGCTTGGCAAAATAAAGTATTTCCATATCCATCAACATAGTTGCACTGAGAACATTTGCCTAGATGTAGGTTTCTAGCCACGGGAGGGGCAAAAAATGCATCTGTGGTTTTTAGTGCTGAGAGATTAGTGCTTTTTGATAAGGGCGCAACTTTGGTTTTAGAAATGGGGGGGACATAATATTTTTTTGTATTATTATTTTTATCCGGTCAGATAAACACTCCAAACAGCCAACCCTACTGCTCGTAGGCGTCTGCATGGTCCTAAAAAAACACTCCTGCCCCCAGTGAAGTTGGTTCGGTTTGGGTTTGATAAAAATAAAAATAAATCATGTTTTTTGATTTCGGTTTCCATTATTTGGGTTGAACGCTGTAACAATACAGCATAAACAATTAATACAAGTCCCATGATAGTAGTGACTGTTTCAGTATGATATGTTGGATAAAGGAATAAAGACAGACACCAATGTCAAGTTCAATAGCCTTGTTCATGCATTGTACAAATCCCTACGCGCGGAGTCCGGGGAACAGTCCGGCTAGTCAATTACCTATCAACTAGACTCCGTAAAATCATCATTTTCAATAGAAAGTGCAAACATAACGGCATAACATTAAGTTCTTAACAGTCAAGTCATAACAATTGAAAAAGCATGACATTTTCTTTTTACTTCAGTTGTCATCTTCCTTTTTTTCTTCTTTAATAATGAGGTTAACAGAGACAAGTTAACACAGTCTCTTGCTTACAGAGTAAGCCTGTCCGGTGGCTTGCACAGCCGACCCACCCGTGAGTAAGTATGGGCTCTGACAGGGGTAGGATTAGGGCCACGAGCTGGAGAGCTTGGTGGGGTAGAAGCCTCACCTTCAGTTGGCTCATGTCTCAATTCTGCACCCCTTACCCTTAGGCCTGGACTGTGATCCAGCTCATCTAGGTGAGTGTATGGCGTGTTCTGGTTTGTCTGCTCTGCTACGCGCAGATCCACCCGATTGCGACGATAGAGGGAGCCACCAACATCCACCAGGTAAGAACGTGGTGCAACTCTCTGTAGGCATGTGCCCAGCCTCCAAAGTTCTGTGTGGTCTCCCGGCAGCGGTTTCATCCTTATCATTTCACCCACCTCCAGCTCTGGTAGGTCTCGAGCAGTCCAGTCATAGAAGCCCTTAGCGAGCTGCTTTCTGTGACGCAGTTTGTCCGTGATGCCAACCATGACGCAGGGCTCAAGTAGCTTGTTAGCTACGGGGATGGTAGTCTTCAGACGTCTGGACAGAAGGCGTTGTGCTGGGCTGCTGTCCATGTTTTCGGTGGGCGTGTTCCTCCACTGTAAGATCGCTTTCCATGGGTCGTTGCTGTCGCGCACGGCCCTACTTAACAGGTTTTTTGCAGTCTTGACAGCTGACTCTGCCTTGCCATTTGCTTTTGGGTGTCTTGGAAAGGAGGTCATGTGGTCAAACTCCCATTCTGAGGCGAAATGCTTGAACTGTGCAGGGAATTGTGGGCCATTGTCCGTGATTACCTTGTCAGGCTGACCTTGCCTATGCAAACTGCGCCTTGCAGCGCTTTATGACCGTCTCTGCAGACAAGTCAGGGAGAAGTTCAATTTCCCAAAAGTCAGAGTAGTGATCAACAATGAGAAGATAGTCCTTTTGTCTGTGGCTGAATAAGTCCATGCTGATGATTTGCCAGGCCCTTGTGGGCAGTTCGTGTGACATCATGGTTTCCTTTTGCTGTTCATGAGCGTACTCGTTGCATGTGGTACAGTTGCTGACAAAGTCTTTCATTTCTGCATGCATGTTTGGCCAGTATAATGTTTCACGAGCCTGGCGGTAGCATGCGTCACCTCCAACATGACTGGAGTGTATCCGGGTAAGTATCTCTGGACGTAGTGATTTGGGAATAATGACCTTCTGACCTCTGAACAAGACGCCATTTTGCATGCTGATCTCATCTCGAAAGGTCCAGTATTCTCTCACTGTGAAAGGTGTCTCCTCTTTCAGGTATGGCCATCCTGCGAGAGCCATGGACTTCAGTGACTGTAGGTGTTTGTCCTTGTCAGTGTGTTGCCTGATCTGGGCTAGGCGGTGATCTGTGACGTTTAAGTAGTCTGCCTGATTGATCTGTTGAACATCTTGTTGTTCCTGCTGTAGCAAACAGATGGCCTGCCACTGATAGGCAGTGCCTCTGCCTGTACATTGTGCTGTTGCCCTGCTCAGTGTGTGACCTTCAGGCTGTAGTTTTGAAGAGTCAGGAGCATGCTTTGAAGCCTCTTGGGCGCGTTGAGGAGGGGTTTACTGAATATGGCAATGAGTGGTTTGTAGTCAGTTTCAGCGGTGACCAGCTCTCGACCATATAACTAGTGATGGAATCGCTGGCAGGAGAAGACGATGCTAAGGCACTCTTTCTCAATTTGTGCATAGTTTTGTTCGGTGGGTGTGAGCGCTCTCGAGGCAAACGCAACGGGCTGGCCTTCCTGCATAAGGCAGCATCCAAGTCCCCTTTGGCTGGAGTCGCTCTGGATTGTGACAGGCTTCGTGAAGTTGTAGTAGCGCAACACTGGCATGGATGAAGCCAGAGATTTCATCTCCTGCACCGCGGCCTCGTGCTTGGGTAGCCAGTGCCATGGTGTGTCTTTGTCCAGCAACCGGTGCAGAGGCTCACAGACTGCTGATAGGTGTGGCATGAACTTTGCAAGATACTTTGTAAAACCGATGAGACGCTGTACTCCTTTTGCATCAGACGGGTTTGGCATGTCAAGTGTGGGTCCGGCTTCAGGCCTTTTGCTGAGAGAATGTGGCCATGGAAGTTGACGTCTTTCACCTTGAACTGCAGCTTCTTCAGGCCAAGACGAAGCTTAACTGATCGACAGCGCTCCATCAGTGCCTGGAGCTTCACATCGTGGTCGCGTTCTGCTTCTTCGTCTGTGTCACCACAGCCTACAATCAGGACATCATCGGCGATGGGTTCAATGCCCTTGAGCCCAGCCAGTAACTTGTGCTGCTTGCGTTGGTATACCTCAGGTGCCACTGAGACACCAAACGGGAGCTTGAGCCAGCGTTTCCGACCCCAGGGGGTCCAGAAGGTAGTCATGAAGCTGCTTTCTTCATCCAGCTTGCTTTGAAGGAATGCATCTCGGGCATCCACCAAGGTGAAAATCCTGGCCTTGGGAAGCTTGTAGAGGACATCTTCTAGTGTCGGCATGATGTAGTGGGATCGTTTCAGTGCTTGGTTCAGATGCTTTGTGTCGATGCAGACCCTCAGCTTCTCTGTTTTTTTTCACTATGACCATATTGCTGATCCGGTCAGTTGGTTCGGTCACAGATGTCATGTGGCCATCGGCCTCATACTTGTCCAGCTGGGCCTTCACAGCGACTTTCATTGCAATGGGCACATTGCGAGGAGCACACTGGACTGGAGTGATGCTCTCATCCACTTCAAAGTGTACCTCCCCATGCACTGATTCAACGGGCATGTTGAATACATTGTCATATCTGCTGAGTAGTTGTTCTTTGGACAGGGGTCCATGCTGGACAGGATCCACAATGTGCAGGTCATTTGGAACAGTGAACTGCATCAGTCCCAGGCGTTCGCATTTAGAGCCTGAGAGGAGAGGATATTAACTGGTTTTCACAATCTCAAACTCCAACTTGTGTTTGCGTCCCCGAATAACACATTCGGTCTCAAAAGGTGCCCATAGAGCTCATTAGCTCTCCTGAGTACAGCTTTAGTCTAGTATCGCTGGGAAATAGATGTGTGCCAGGTGACAGATTGATTTTGTCTTTGTAGCTCATTACGTTGCATGTAGCACCGGAATCCAGTTGACATTGTTGTTGCTTGTTGTGTAATCGTAGTGTCACAAACCATTTCTTCCCTCGAGTGTACAGCCCCAATGGATTCATGCATGTAAATGTCAATTTCACTGTTCAGCTCTGAACATTGAGTGACATCATCAACACAGTGAATCTTGCCCTCACTCACCTTTTTTTTTGCTTTTGAGACACTTTTGCAAAGCGATTATTAGTTCCACAAGCTCTGCATGGTTTTCCATAGGCAGGGCAGTGCTCTTTGCCACGTGTGTGTGTATTCCCACAGTATTTACATGCTACGGGGCGCTCTGTGTTCACCGTTCGTGGTGAATTACTCTGCCTCGATGTTTTGTCTGAATGTCTGCCTAGCAACAGCGTGAACAGTATCAACGTCGGAGCGTGGGGTTTCGATTTCCATTGCTCTCATTCTCATGTCAGTGACTTCAGCAGTGCGGCACATTTCGATGGCAGTTACTAATGTTAAGCCTCTCTCTCTCTCAGTAGATGCTGGCGCGTATTCTCATTTGCAATTCCCAGTACTATTTTGTCACGAATCAATTCATCTTTCAATCCCCCGTATTCACAAGTGGCGGATTTTTCTCTCAAATGGGTTACAAAGTTGTGTACTCACCCTCTTCCTGTTTGCAGCTTCCGATAACGAACCGCTCGTAAATTACGTTTCTGGCGGGTTTGAAGTAATTCTCCAATGCATCACACTGTTGTCGTGCTGTGAGGGTGAGATTGTGCCGGTAGATATGCCTGCATTCGCTGCCCATTAAACTCCTCAGAGTTGCCGCTTGTACCTCGTTGGGTTTCTCATGTAGACCGGTCGCCAGCTCATAGTCCTCGAATTCATCCCTGAAATTGTCCCAATTAGTATTCCAGTCCCCTGTGAGAACTATGGGATATGGTGGTGGAATGTTTGCTGCCATAGCGATGGAATTGGAGATTTCTTTGCCTTCAGTCATCGAGGTAGGTAGTGATGCTAGCTAGCCAGCTAACAACGAGTTGATCAGTGTTGTAACTAGGAGTGGGAATCGGCATGTGTTCACATATGGAACGTAACTGCGCCTATACTGTACTTAGCTACAAAAATAACAAACGTGTGGTTTTCGAGACACTTCTGATACCATGTTTCAGTATGATATGTTGGATAAAGGAATAAAGACAGACACCAATGTCAAGTTCAATAGCCTTGTCCATGCATTGTACAAATCCCTACACACGGAGTCCGGGGAACAGTCCGGCTAGTCGATTACTGTCATGCCCTGACCTGAGAGAGATGTTTTATTTCTCTATGTGTTGTAATTCTTTGTTTTGGCTGAGTATGGTTTCCAATCAGAGGCAACTGTCTATCGTTGTCTCTGATTGGGAATCATACTTAGGCAGCCCTTTTTCCCTCCTTCAGTGTAGAATCTTGTTTTTGTACAGCTCAATAAGCCTGCAGAACGTGACGTTCATTTTCCGTTGTTTATTATTTTGTTTTAGTGTTCTGAGTTATAATAATTACTGATCATGAGCACTTACCACGCTACACCTTGGTCTTCTCCTTGCGACGATCGTCACAGAAGATCCCACCACAAAAAGACCAAGCAGCGTGGTCCGGAGCAATGGACCTGGGAAGACATCCGGGACGGAAAGGGATCCTGGACGTGGGAGGAGATCCAGGTTGGATGGCATCGCCTCCCATGGGAACAGGTGGAGGCAGCGAGAGCAGAGCGGCGACGAGACAAGGAACTAGCATGGCAACGACGGAAGCACGAGAGGCAGCCCCACATGTTTTTTTGTTGGGGGGGGGGGCCACACGGGGAGATTGGCAGAGTCAGGGTGGAGACCTGAGCCAACTCCCCGTGCTTACCATGGGGAGCGAGTGACTGAGCAAGCACCGTGCATTCACAGCCAAGTGCGTCCTGCACCAGCGCCCCGCATTAGCCGGGCGAAAGTAAGCATCCAGCCAGGACAGGTTGTGCCAGCTCTACGCTCGAGACCTCCAGTGCGCCTCCACGGCCCAGTATATCCTGTGCCTGCTCCACGCACTTGCCCTAAGTTGCGTGTCACCAGTCTGGCGCCACCTGTGCCACCCCCACGCATCAGGTCTCTAGTGTGCCTGCCCAGTCCGGTGTGTCCTGTTCCTGCTCCTCGCACTCGCCCTGAGGTGCGTGTTACCAGTCTGGCGCCACCTGTGCCAGCCCCACGCATCAGGCCTCCAGTGCGCTTTCCCAGTCCAGAGCTTCCGGCGACGTCCCGCAGTCCGGAGCCTCCAGCGACATTCCCCAGTCCGGTGAGACCGGTTCCAGATCCACGTAAGAAGCCTCCAGTGATAATCCATGGTCCGGAGCCTCCAGTGATAATCCATGGCACGAAGCCTGTAGGGATGATCCATGGCATGAAGCCTCCAGTGATGATCCATGGCCCGGAGCCTGTAGGGATGATCCATGGCACGGAGCCTCCAGTGATAATCCATGGCCCGGAGCCTCCAGTGATAATCCATGGCACGAAGCCTCCAGTGATAATCCATGGCACGAAGCCTCCAGTGATAATCCATGGCACGAAGCCTCCAGTGATGATCCATGGCAAGAAGCCTCCAGTGGTGATCCATGGCGCGGAACCTGTAGTGATGATCCATGGCACGGAGCCTCCTGAGACGGTCCACAGTCGGGAACCTCCGTAGACGGCCCACAGTCTGGAACCTCCGTAGACGGCCCACAGTCCGGAACCTCCGTAGACGGTCCACAGTCCGGAACCTCCGTAGACGGTCCACAGTCCGGAACCTCCTGAGACGGTCCACAGTCCAGAACCTCCTGAGACGGTCCACAGTCCAGAGTCTTCAGCGATGTTCCCCAGTCCAGAGTCTTCAGCGACGGTCTGCAGTCCAGAGTCTTCAGCGACGGTCTGCAGTCCAGAGTCTTCAGCGACGGTCTGCAGTCCAGAGTCTCCAGCTGTGGTCTGCAGTCCAGGGCCTCCGGCACTGATCCACGGTCCGGTTCCTCCGACGACAATCCACGGTCCGGCAATACAAAAGCGGAGGGATCAGCGGGCGGAGTGGGGGCTACGCCCCGAACCGGAGCCGCCACCAAGGGTAGATGCCCACCCGGACCGGGAGTCCGCACCTTTGGGGGGGGGGGGGGGGGGGTACTGTCACGCCCTGACCTGAGAGAGACGTTTTTCTCTGTTTAGTTAGGTCAGGGTGTGATGTGGGGGGGGCATTCTATGTATTGTATTTCTTTGTTTTGAGCCGAGTATGGTTTCTAATCAGAGGCAGCTGTCTATCGTTGTCTCTGATTAGGAATCATACTTAGGCAGCCTTTTCCCACCTGTGTTTGTGGGTAGTTGTTTTCTGTTTTGTTATCAGGGACCTGACAGAACTGTTGGCTTTCGTTTCTTTGTTTAAGTTTTTCGATATATATAATAAATTATGAACACTTACCACGCTGCACTTTGGTCTACTCTTCCTACCACCAACGAGAGCAGTTACACTAAGACAGTTTTTCCCGGATTCAGATTTCTGTCCTTTGCGCTCAGTTCATGACATTTGACTTGACATTCTTGTTGACGTCGCACTGTCTCCTCTGCGTTCGCTGGTTTGAGTAGGTCAAAGCTTGTGCATAGTTCTCTCTTCATGAGTAGCAATGCAGGCAGGTGGTTGTGTGAGGGGTGTTCCTGTATTGCAGGAAGCTGTTCAAGCATAGTGCGGTGTCGCTTGACTCTGAGATGTTTCATGGTCTATACCAACATCTCTGCCACCCTGTTGGTAGATGGGTGATACACCATTCACCTGTATGAACCATTTTTTGGGGCACTAGCTGCCTTCTGTTGTCGCTAACAAGTCGGAGTGGAGATCCGAACCGACTAAACACTTCTCAGAAGTTGTAGACCTCATGATGGCTAACTCTGGCCACTTGCTATGAGCATCCACGACCACGAGAAACATTCTGTCTTCAATTGGACCTGCGAAGTCGACATGTATGCGCTGCCATGCCTCCTCTGGCCAACCCATGGATTAAGAGGTGCAAGTTGAGGTACGTTGCGAACCTTCTGACATGAGGAACATGTTTTCACTTTCACCTCAATGCTTCCCTCCGATCCAGGCCACCAGAAGTAGCTTAGTGCGATTTCCTTCATGCAAACCAAATACACTGCAACACAGTGGTCTTAAACAGAACGAAACAGGGATAAATATACCTGTATTTATCCAATAGAAGCTCTCGTTTGCAACTGTTGGACTAATGATTACACCCTAGATCAGCTAGATGCAGGCAAGAGTGTGCAAGGCGGTATTGCATGTGTCACTGTCTGTCCATGTGTCACTGTTTGCCACCTCAAATTTCTCTCTCGACTTGTGTGCACCTACGTTGTAAATGTTCATTCATAGGCCAGGTTGTAACAAGCTCATGATGGGTATAGGTAAAATTTGAGTATCATGTAGTAGCCTAAAACTATAGAAGTGTAGAAATGTACTAACAATATTAGCCATTAACATTGTATTTTTTGTGGTAACAATTAGTGGTCCAAGAAGAGGAACAAGAACAGCCAGGCCTCAGAGGCAGCACAGGACCAGGCTAAGATTCCCCACGAGGATGACTATTGCATACTTAAGTCCATACATTTGTTTAAATGTATTTAATTAGGCCACTCAGCTAAAAACGAATTCTTATTTACAATGACGGCCAAACCCGGACAACGCTGGGCCAATTGTGTGCCGGCCTATGGGACTCCCAATCACGGCCAGATGTGATACAGCCTAGATTTGAACCAGGGACTGTAGTGATGCCTCTTGCACTGAGATGCAGTGCCTTAGACCGCTGTACCACTCTGGAGCCCCATCTGCTCTTGGATCAATTTTAAATAAATTGTGTAAATAGTTTAACATTTTAATACACAAGGCTATTGGGCTTTTATATAATTCCACTACCAATGCCTGACGGACACTGTTTGACGGACACAAAATCATGCTAATGTCAACCATCTCTCCTGCCAGTGGTGATCCATGGCCCGAAGCCTCCGGCGGCGATCCATGGCCCGAAGCCTCCGGCGGCGGTCTGCAGTCCAGAGCCTCCGGCGGCGGTCTGCAGTCCAGAGCCTCCGGCGGCGGTCTGCAGTCCAGAGCCTCCGGCGGCGGTCTGCAGTCCAGAGCCTCCGGCGGCGGTCTGCAGTCCAGAGCCTCCGGCGGCGGTCTGCAGTCCAGAGCCTCCGGCGGCGGTCTGCAGTCCAGAGCTTCCGGCGACGGTCGGCAGTCCAGAGTCCACGGTCCGGAGCCTCCGGCGACGATCCACGGTCCGGAGCCTCTGTCACACCCTGACCTTAGAGCCTTTTTTATTTTCTATTTTGTTAGGTCAGGGTGTGACTTGGGTGGGCATATCTAGGTTTCTATTTCTTTGTTGGCCTAGTATGGTTCCCAATCAGAGGCAGCTGTTTATCGTTGTCTCTGATTGGGGATCATAGTTAGGCAGCCCTTTTTCCCCACCTGTGATTGTGGGATCTTGTTTGTGTGTAGTTGCTTTCTGCACTGCATATAGCTTTACGTT
The DNA here is from genome assembly GCF_965601325.2 of Salmo salar. Lineage (NCBI taxonomy): Eukaryota > Metazoa > Chordata > Actinopteri > Salmoniformes > Salmonidae > Salmo > Salmo salar. The sequence continues at coordinate 30,403,590 of NC_138303.1, read as the reverse complement.
CGTTGTTGTTTTTTCCGGTGTCATTTTTATTAAAAAGTAATATGTACGCCTACCACGCTGCACCTTGGTCCAGTTCTTCAAACGATCGTAACAAGGACTGGTTATTATTTTATACTATACATTATGGCTTTATGTATGACTGTGATTGTGTGAGTCTGAGAAAACAGTGAGAGAGAAAGAACAACTTGTCAGATGGTGCATTGGAGACTGATGTGTTCCTGTCCTGTCTATTCACAATACTATTGCAGATCGACATAAAAGACAGCTGTGGTGTCGCTCTTCATTTCTTGGTTCTCCTGTGGTACATATAAAGACCGCTACAACTGTCTGAAATGTGTTGCAACGTTACAGTAATTCAGATGAATTATATTTGTAATCAAGTACAAATTTAAATCTTACACAGTAGGCTGTCAATTTGCTATCTGCCCCAAGACAGAACATGTTAAAATAAAGTGCAATCTTTTTATTGAATAAATTGTTTGCAATATATGGTTCAGAATTCAGCTGCATTCTGCACATAAAATACAAATATGAAACTTGCAGCCAGCAAATCCCTGCCAGCCATGACTGTTCCCAAAGAAACTAACAGATATATTAAATTACGAATGTCAAAAATCATGAACAATTGAAATGTGATTATCCTTTTTTATGATTCAAAATTGCTCTTTTACATTTTTTTGGAGAGCATACAAAACGATGAAATCTAAACAAACATCCATAACAGGCTGTGTGTATCATAAATGATAAATGTTCATGCTAAAGTAGAATTGAACAAAAATAGAACAAACGTAATAAGGCAATTCATATTAATTGAGTCCAGCGTACATATCAGTAGCCTGGTCCCAGATCTGTTTAAGCTGTTCTGCCAACTCCTATGGTTATTATCATGCCAAACCAACCATTGGAGTTGGCTAAAGAGCACAAACAGATCTGAGACCAGGCTCGTATCAGTAGGCACATGGGTATTATTTAAATGACCATGTTTGTTCATATTTACCCTCTGAAAATACTGAGTGACACCATGTTGAGGCCAGATGTACAGTTGGCACTGGTACAATGGTTTCGCCTTTTTTGTTTTAGAGAGATTTAAAAAAATAAATAAAAAAATGTAGGAAAAAGGTAGAGACGTTAAGAGAAAGAACGAGAGAATAAACGAAAAGTAAATTAAGACAGTGTTGTGGTTTAGCTTTTAGCTTTGTATTTAGGTCTCTGTTTTCTTTTGATTGCCTTCTGAAAATGATAGGTGTAAATTTGCATTAGTGCAAATGCTTCGTATATCTGGCCCCAAGTCTTCTAGGCTGTCAGATTAATAGACAAATCATAACTGGTCAGCAAAGTAATGGAGGTTAGTCCAGAAAAATAAGGCTTGCTTATTGCATAGTACAGTACTTCAACTCAGTTTTACCCCTCATCTGATGGCTGTGTCCAGATATGGGGGAACTGGGACACATTTACTGACTTTACAGTACCTGCAAAGGCACTCTGGGCCTTCTTTGTATGTGTATAAGCAATGACATCTACAGTAAGGCAATCTCAAGAGTGCATCCGAATCTGACTTCAGTGTGTGAAGACTGACTTCTTTAGTACATGAAATGCAATTTCCCTGCCAACACTTACTCTGAAATATATCATATGGACCACTTTGATAGACCCTCTAATGGCTGAATATGTCCGGATTTCTGTATCTTAACACGGTTAGGATGAATACTGGGGTGAATACACAGTTAAATGACCATAGGTGTACAGTAAGTTGAGTGTGTGTGGAGATATTTGTGTTGAGTAGGGGTGAGCACTTTTGTCCGTGATAGGACAGTGAGAAGCAGTGAGGAAGAACCACAACTGCACCTTGTTGAGGAATACAAGTTCATCCCTGTATGGGTAATAAACGGTGAAGCACCAATAGTTTACATTGTCCAGAGGACTCCTCCTAGATCAACTGGAAATCTGCTGAAGGAGAGGAGGATCACAGCATTTCCTCCATCATCTCTGCTGGATCAGGTGGTGGAGGGGCCGGAGGGTCAAGGGTCAGGATTCAGTTATCAGCTGACCCCTCCTACTGCCTCTCCGTCCTTCTCCAGCTCCTCCTGGATCTCATCACTGTTCCCTGAGTCGCTGCTCGCCACTGAGCTAAATGATGGAGATTTCCTATATCAGAGGGAGGAAATAAGGAAGATGTCAGTCATATCCTCTGTATGATTAGGCCGACTGTATTGACAGAGCAAGTCCAGAATTACTTGTCTAGACTAGTGCTTAATAACACGTGAGGAGAAACAACTAACAATGTCTTTGATGGTAAATATATATATTTTTTTACAAAAAAACAACAATGAAATAAAATGGAGACTGATTAATGTTGACGTGTTGGCATCAAATGGAAAAGTGCCCCATTGCATTGAAATTACATTGTTTCTCATCATGTGTGGAGAAAGAGGCATGTCTGACCTGCCGTTGCCCCCTGAACCCTTAATGAGTCGTCTGCAGGTCTCCATCTGCACATCCAGGCCTCTCTTCATAGAACACATCTCCATGTACTCCTGTAGGTGACGGTTCATATCACTCTTAGCTGTAGCCAACTCATACTGGTGGGGAGAAAGAGAATCAGAGAGGTGGGAGAGAGGAGGAGTGAAAGAGAGTGAGGGAGGTGAATGATGTAAGAGTCAGAGCAAAAGAATGGGAGGAGATGTGAGAGGGTGAGTCAGAGAGGTGATCGAAAGGAGAACAGAGGTTGGGGGGTAAAGATGGACTGTAGACAAATATGAATAAGAATGAATGACTAACACACAAGAGAGTGAGTCACACAACATTAACTATGACCTCTGTTCTCTTGATCTCCCACCTCTATTTGCCCCATGGTTTCCTGGTACTCCTTCTCTCGGTTCTGGAAAAGCATCTCGGTCTCGTCTATCAGGCTGCCCAGACTGCCATCCTGAGAGGCCTATCAATCCACAACAGACCCATTTAAACTATGTGTACTGTAGCAACATTCAAAATACAGTAGTAGACTTTACTTTGCAAGTTTCAAGTTTTAATGTCACATGCACAAGTACAGTGAAATGCCTTTCTTGCAAGCTCAAAACCCAACAATGCAATAATAAAACAAAATAGCAAAGTTGGGTTGGAGCTTGCAAAACGGTGGCCATCCAGTACGGCGCCATCTTTTTTTGCCGCTTGGAGACTTGCGCTATCTACAATAAGCACTTTTATACAGTTAACATTCGTACAGTTGTAGAATGTAGATGGATAAATAAGGTAGATAAACATTGGTCGAACACACAATTAAACAGCACACAACACATAATTAGACAATAAATAATAAAATACATTCAAATAAATAATTACACAGTTGTATTGACATATATTTCCTTTACATTCTCTGAGGCCACTCAGAATAAAGACCTTACAGCACTAGGGCATGAGGTGATTCATCAACGGAGACAACTGACTTTTTTTTTTTTTTAAGTTCCCAGACAATGCTTTTAGATGAACAGTAGGGGGCAGCACTAACCTGCCCAGGGCCCTCCCCTTGTCCTTCTGCTGCAGCACAGGCACCTGCAGCAGCGCTGGCTGCAGCACAGGGGGTGTTGTAGTTGGCGAAGTCCTCCCAGAGGAGCAGTGTCTCCCCATTCTCCTCCCAAGCCAGGCTGTCACAGTCGTCATCAAAGTCAAACGTCTCCCTCCTGGTGACAAAGGAATTATCATCTGAGCAAGTTCTGCATACAAGAGAGGATGGAGAAGTGGGGAGAGGGAGGGACAGAAAAAAAGAGAGGAGACATGAAGGTGGAAAGGGAGGGGAGAAAAGAGAGAAGACAAAAAGGGAGGGGGGAAACCAAACCGAAAGGCATGCACATTTGAAAAGGGTTGCAAAATGAAGAGGACAGGGAAGAGAAAGAAAACAGAGAGACAGACAGACAGTGACTGACAGACAGATGAAAACATGACACAGTAACAAAGCACACATGAAACTGACTAGGAGATGCTATCTAACGAGACACACTACAGTGGGGATATAATTCCAAGAATCATATTGTATGGCTCAAACCACACAGTTATTTGGATAACATTTTGACCTTAGTCCTTGAACTAAACCAGGTCAAAAATCGATCAACGGCAAAGATCCAGCACTCATTAGCAATTTAGGCAAAACAGGAAGTTACATAACACAGGTCAAAGGTTGGGCCACTCACAACTGGTTGAGCATGCGTTTCATCTCGTCTGTGATGTTGAGTGACCCTACGACGTGCTCCTTATCTTCATCCTCCTCTCCCCCAGCAGACTCAGCTTCCATCTCAGGACTCCTCTCCTCACACACAGCCTTACGCTCTTTCTTCCTGCACGACGCAGCACCAGCCCCCTGTGATAAACCCACCACACACTAGTCAACTGTTTGTGAACTAATTCACTGCACCTACTACACATGTGTGAAGGGGAGTGAGAGTGTGTGTGTGTGTGTGTGTACGTAAAATACACATTTCATGGACATCATTATTCTTTCTTCATATGGAATGGCCCAATATACTGGTGTTTGACACTGTACCGTACATAAGCAAACATACAGTACCAGTCAAAAGTTTGGATGCACATACTCATTCAAGGGGTTTTTCTTTATTTTTACTATTTTTCTACATTGTAGAATAATAGTGAAGACATCAACACTATGAAATAACACATATGGAATCCTGTAGTAACCAAAAGTGTTAAACAAATCAAAATATTTTATATTTAAGATTCTTCAAAGTAGCCACCCTTTGCCTTGATGACAGCTTTGCACACTCTTGGCATTCTCTCAACCAGCTTCGTGAGGTAGTCACCTGGAATGCATTTCAATTAACAGCTGTGCCTTGTTAAAAGTTAATTTGTAGAATTTCTTTCCTTAATGCGTTTGAGCCAATCATTTGTGTTGTGACAAAGTAGGGGTGGAATACAGAAGATTGCCTTGTTCGGTAAAAGATTTCCCTGGGAGGAGGGCTTTTAGTGGGTGGAATAGTGGGACCAATTGGAGGTTTACTTAGTAGCAATGCAAATATCATGGTACAGCTATATAGACACTCAATCATCATGTTACTTTTTAATGGTACGTTTACAAACATATGTTTTGATAAATAGAATTGAAACTTGTGTCTCATTATGATAAGTGGAGAAATAAGTATAGCCAGTTATAATTGTAATGGCCTAGCAGATAAGAAAAGACGATCAGTATTTACCTGGCTAAAAGAGAAGGAATTTAATATCTATTGTTAACAGGAAACTCATTCAACAATTTTAGATTAAGTTTTGTGGAAAAAGGACTGGGGGGGTGAAATATATTTCTCCCATGGGCAAAAAAATGTAAACGGGGTGATGACATTAATTAACAGTAATTTTGATCCATATGTGCAAATTGTCCAAACAGATCATCAAGGTAGATATATTAAATATGTTATTGGACAATAAACAGATATGGCTTATTAACCTATACGTTCCAAATAATGATGATCCAAGGTTCTATGAAAATATATATAAGAATTTATCAACTCTACAAGCAACACTAGACTCTATTATTATGTTGGGGTATTTTAATACAGTTTTAAATACCTCTACAAACTATCACCCTCAGGCACTTAAGGAAATCATGAATGTCATGGATATATTGGAATTACTGGATATATGGAGGCTTAAATATCGTGACCTAGTGAGATATACATGGCGGAGGCTTAATCAAGTCGTCTTGATTATTTTCTTATGTCATGCTCTCTGGCTCCAAAAGTTTAAAAAGTGTTGATAGGGGACAGAATGCAGTCGGATCACCACATAATTGGCATATATATTACTCTTACAAAATTCCACGTGGGCGAGGATATTGGAAATTTAATCAAAGCCTACTGGATGATAACTTGTTCATAACTAGGACAGAAGAATTTATATGACTTTTTCCCGACATAACATAGGTACATAGATCCCCTTATTGTATGGGACACTTTTAAATGTGCCTTTAGAGGCCATGCAATTCAGTACTCATCTATAAAACAAAAGCAATTTAGATCAAAAGAGTCCATATTAACAAAGGAAATTGAAGGACTAATAGTACAGATAGCAATAAAAACTGTACAATAGAGGCACAGAATAAGTTAGAGGAAAAACAAAAAGAAATGGAGGAACTTATTCAAGAAAGATCCAGTGTAATATACACTGCTCCAAAAAATAAAGGGAACACTAAAATAACACATCCTAGATCTAAATGAATGAAATAATCTTATTCAATATTTTTATCTTTACATAGTTGAATGTGCTGACAACAAAATCACACAAAAATAATCAATGGAAATCCAATTTATCAACCCATGGAGGTCTGGATTTGGAGTCACACTCAAAATTAAAGTGGAAAACCACACTACAGGCTGATCCAACTTTGATGTAATGTCCTTAAAACAAGTCAAAATGAGGCTCAGTAGTGTGTGTGGCCTCCACGTGCCTGTATGACCTCCCTACAACGCCTGGGCATGCTCCTGATGAGGTGGCGGATGGTCTCCTGAGGGATCTCCTCCCAGACCTGGACTAAAGCATCCGCCAACTCCTGGACAGTCTGTGGTGCAACGTGGCGTTGGTGGATGGAGCGAGACATGATGTCCCAGATGTGCTCAATTGGATTCAGGTCTGGGGAACGGGCGGGCCAGTCCATAGCATCAATGTCTTCCTCTTGCAGGAACTGCTGACACACTCCAGCCACATGAGGTCTAGCATTGTCTTGCATTAGGAGGAACCCAGGGCCAACCGCACCAGCATATGGTCTCACAAGGGGTCTGGGGATCTCATCTCGGTACCTAATGGCAGTCATGCTACCTCTGGCGAGCACATGGAGGGCTGTGCGGCCCCCCAAAGAAATGCCACCCCACACCATGACTAACCCACCGCCAAACCGGTCATGCTGGAGGATGTTGCAGGCAGCAGAACGTTCTCCACGGCATCTCCAGACTGTCACGTCTGTCACATGTGCTCAGTGTGAACCTGCTTTCATCTGTGAAGAGCACAGGGCGCCAGTGGCGAATTTGCCAATCTTGGTGTTCTCTGGCAAATGCCAAACGTCCTGCACGGTGTTGGGCTGTAAGCACAACCCCCACCTGTGGACGTCAGGCCCTCATACCACCCTCATGGAGTCTGTTTCTGACCGTTTGAGCAGACACATGCACATTTCTGGCCTGCTGGAGGTCATTTTGCAGGGCTCTGGCAGTGCTCCTTCTGCTCCTCCTTGCACAAAGGCGGAGGTAGCGGTCCTGCTGCTAGGTTGTTGCCCTCCTACGGCCTCCTCCACGTCTCCTGATGTACTGGCCTGTCTCCTGGTAGCGCCTCCATGCTCTGGACACTACGCTGACAGACACAGCAAACCTTCTTGCCACAGCTCGCATTGATGTGCCATCCTGGATGAGCTGCACTACCTGAGCCACTTGTGTGGGTTGTAGACTCCGTCTCATGCTACCACTAGAGTGAAAGCACCGCCAGCATTCAAAAGTGACCAAAACATCAGCCAGGAAGCATAGGAACTGAGAAGTGGTCTGTGGCTACCACCTGCAGAACCACTCCTTTATTGGGGGTGTCTTGCTAATTGCCTATAATTTCCACCTGTTGTCTATTCCATTTGCACAACAGCATGTGAAATTTATTGTCAATCAGTGTTGCTTCCTAAGTGGACAGATTGATTTCACAGAAGTGTGATTTACTTGGAGTTACATTGTGTTGTTTAAGTGTTCCCTTTATTTCTTTTGAGCAGTATATTATAAAAATAAAGCGAACTGGATGGAATATGGGGAAAAATGCACCAAATTCTTTTTCAATCTTCAACACAGAAATGCTACCAATTTTTTTTATTGAAACTTGTTACAAATGATGGAGTCACGCATGATTCACCAAATGATATTTTGAAAGAGGAAGTAAAGTACTTTAAGAATACGTTTTCATTTCAGTCGCCTCCATCTCCACTAACCGAAGCTAAATTGTATGGATTTTTTTCCCCTATTAATAATGTAAAATTAACATCGGGTACAGAAAGACTCATGTGAAGGCCAAATTACAAAGGAGGAACTTCTTGATGGAATTAAAGCCTTTAAGTCTGGGAAAACTCCAGGGCTGGATGGCATACCAGTGGAAGTATACCAAACTTTTTTTTATATAATCAGAGGACCATTATTAGCATGTTTTAACCACTCCTATATAAACGGTAGATTATCGGACACGCAACAAGAAGGTTAGATTTCATTATTACTGAAACAAGATCCAAGTGGTATATATAAAGATCCAGTCCATTTTAAATATTGGAAGCATCTTACACTCTAGCAATATCCTTGGCGCATAGAATTAAAAAGGAATTGTCAGATATTATTCATCCTAATCAGACAGGTTTTTTACATGGACGATACACATTAGAGATAATGTAAGACAAGTACTGGAAACAATACAATACTATGAAATATCGGGGAAACCAGGGCTAGTTTTCATAGCTGATTTTGAAAAGGCTTTTGATAAAGTACGATTGGAGTTTATATATAAATGCCTTGAATATTTCAATTTTGGAGAATCTCTTATAAAATGGGTTAAAGTTATGTATAGTAACCCTAGGTGTAAAATAGTAAATAATGGCTACATCTCAGAAAGTTTTAAACTGTCAAGAGGAGTAAAACAAGGTTGTCCACTATTGGCATATCTATTCGTTATTGCCATCTAAATGTTAGCTGTTAAAATTAGATCCAACAATAATATTAAGGGATTATAAATCCGTGGCTTAAAAACAAAGGTGACATTGTATGCTGATGAATCATGTTTTCTTTTAAAACCACAATTAGAATCCCTCCACGCCCTCATAGAGGATCTAGATACTTTTGCTAACCTCTCTGGATTAAAACCAAATGATCATATTACGTATTGGATCACAAAAAAATTCAACTTTTACCTTACCGTGTAGTTTACCAATAAAATGGTTTGACGGGGATGTGGACATACTCGGTATACAAATCCCAAAATACATAAATGATCTCACTATATGTAAGATCTTGCTACCATGGAAAGGAAAATACCTGTCTATTTGTGGAAAAATCACCCTGATTAACTCTTTAGTCATATCACAGTTTACCTATTTGCTTATGGTTTTGCCTACACCTAGTGACCTGATTTTTCAATTATATAAACAAAAGATATTCAATTTTATTTGGAATGGCAAGGCAGACAAAATTAAAAGGGCCTATTTATATAATGCATATGAATTCAGGGGGCAGAAATTATTCAATATTAAAGCATTAGACCTCTCACTAAAGGCATCAGTCATACCAAAGTTATTCTTAAAGCCGAAATGGTTCTCTAGTAAATTAGTAAGAATGTCTCACCACATGTTCAAAAATTGTCTTTTTCCCTTTATTCAGATTTCAAATACCCCGAAAGTGAGCAGTTGTAAACGAAATCATCTCCAAAATATAGTTATTTTTTAAAAACAAGCCTCAAAAAGTTGGTTGCAATTTCAGTTAATCTACTTGAACAGACAGAACAAATAATACAACAAATATTGTGGTTAAACTCAAATATACTAATTGACAAAACAAATGTTTCAATATAAAAAAAAAAGGTATAATTTTTGTAAATTATATCATAAATACGACTGGTGGAGTTATGTCACACATGCAGCTAACACAGACATATGGAAATGTCTGCTCTACCCAAAATTACAACCAACTAATTGCAGCATTACCACAAAAATGGAAGAGGCAAGTAGAAGGGGGAAAAGTAAGGAACTTGTACAGTATGTCGGCCCTGCAATAAAGACCATAAATGGTTAATGAAAATAGTGATAAATAAAAACATATCGATTTCATTTAAGGACCCAAAAAATTGACAGTTGTACCAAAAATTGCTAAATAGTTGGGAAGAGATTTTCGATGTACCGATTCCATGGCACATGGTTTATGAATTGACACGCAAAACAATGCCGGATTCAAAACTTCTAATTTTTCAATTTAAATTATTATACAAAATTCTTGCAACCAATAGAATGTTATATATATGGGGGATACAATCTTCCCAGCTCTGCAGATTTTGCTGCGAGGAGGCAGAGTCATTAGATCATTTATTTTGGTACTTATTGTACCTTATGTAGCTTGTTTTTGGTCACTGAAGAATTGCAACATTTACCTTGAACTAACGCTGCAATACTGGCTGATTTGAAAAATCATAGTCAATCAATCATTAATATAATAATTATTTCAGCAAAAATGTTTCTTTAATTTACAATCTGTAGAAGCTATGATAATACTTTTGTGAATAACTTTTGTGACGCATCACAGCACAGTTGAAAAATATTTGGCAAATAGAAGTCCAACATGGATGGTGTTAAGAGACACAGTTGAAGTTGGAAGTTTATATACGCCTTAGCCAAATACATTTAAACTCAGTTTTTCACAATTCCTGACATTTAATCATAGTAAAAAATCCCTGTGTTAGGTCAGTTAGGATCACCACTATATTTTAAGAATGTGAAATATAAGAATAATAGTAGAGAGAATTATTTATTTCAGCTTTTATTTCTTTCATCACATTCCCAGTGGGTCAGAAGTTTACATACACTCAATTAGTATTTGGTAGCATTGCCTTTAAATTATTTAACTTAGTTCAAATGTTTCAGGTAGCCTTCCACAAGCTTCCCACAATAAGTTGGGTGAATTTTGGCCCATTCCTCCTGACAGAGCTGGTGTAACGGAGTCAGGTTTGAAGGCCTCCTTGCTCGCACACGTTTTTTCATTTCTGCCGATAAATGTTCTATGGGATTGAGGGCAGAGCTTTGTGATGGCCACTCCAATACCTTGACTTTGTTGTCCTTAAGCCATTTTGCCACAACTTTGGAAGTATGCTTGGGGTCATTGTCCATTTGGGAGACCCATTTGCAACCAAGCTTTAACTTCCTGACTGATGTCTTGAGATGTTGCTTCAATATATCCACATACTTTTCCTTCCACATGATGCCACCTATTTTGTGAAGTGCACCAGTCCCTCCTGCAGCAAAGCACCCCCACAACATGATGCTGCCACCCCAGTGCGTCACGGTTGGGATGGTGTTCTTCAGCTTGCAAGCCTCCCCTGTTTTCATCCAAACATAACGATGGTCATTATGACCAAACAGTTCTATTTTTGTTTCATCAGACCAGAGGACATTTCTCCAAAAGGTACAATCTTTGTCCCCATGTGCAGTTGCAAACCGTAGTCTGGCTTTTTTATGGTTGTTTTGGAGCAGTGGCTTCTTCCTTGCTGAGCGGCCTTTTTTAGGTTATGTCAATATAGGACTTGTTTTACTGTGGATATAGATACGTTTGTACCTGTTTCCTCCAGCATCGTCACAAGGTCCTTTGCTGTTGTTCTGGGATTGATTTGCACTTTTCGCACCAAAGCACGTTAATTTCTAGGAGACAGAACGCGTCTCCTTCCTGAGCGGTATGATGGCTGCGTGGTCCCATGGTGTTTATGCTTGCGTACTATTGTTAGTACAGATGAACGTGGTACCTTCAGGTGTTTGGAAATTGCTCCGAAGGATGAACCAGACTTGTGGAGGTCTATATTTGTTTTCTGAGGTCTTGGCTGATTTCTTTTGATTTTCCCATGATGTCAAGCAAAGAGACACTGAGTTTGAAGGTAAGCCTTGAAATAGATCCACAGGTACACCTCCAATTCACAGAGTTCAAGTAACAGACACATCTCAACATCAACTGTTCAGAGGAGAGACTGTGTGAATCAGGCCTTCATGGTTGATTTGCTGCAAAGAAACCACTACCAAAGGACACCAATAAGAAGGAGACTTGCTTGGGCCAAGAAAAACAAGCAATGGACATTAGACCGGTGGAAATCTGTCCTTTGGTCTGATTAGTCCAAATTTGAGATTTTTGGTTCCAACCGCCGTGTCTTTGTGAGACGCAGAGTAGGTGAACGGATGACCTCCGCATGTGTGGTTCCCACCGTGAAGCATGGAGGAGGAGGTGTGATGTGTGGGGGTGCTTTGCTGGTGACACTGTCTGTGATTTATTTAGAATTCAAGGCACACTTAACCAGCATGGCTACCACAGCATTCTGCAGCGATACGCCACCCCATCTGGTTTGCGCTTAGTGGGGCTATCATTTGTTTTTCAACAGGACAATGACCCAACACGCCTCCAGGCTGTGTAAGGGCTATTTGACCAAGAAGGAGAGTGATGGAGTGCTGCATCAGATGACCTGGCCTCCACAATCACCCGACCTCAACCCAATTGAGATGGTTTGGGATGAGTTGGACCGCAGAGTGAAGGAAAAGCAGCCAACAAGTGCTCAGCATATGTGGGAACTCCTTCAAGATGGTCGGAAAAGTATTCCAGGTGAAGCTGGTTGAGAGAATGCCCAGAGTGTACAAAGCTTTCATCAAGGCAAAGGCTGACTACTTTGAAGAATCTCAAATATAAAATATATTTTGATTTGTTTAACACTTTTTTGGTCACTAAATGATTCCATATGTGTTATTTCATAGTTTTGATGTCTTCACTATTATTCTTCAATGTAGAAAATAGTAAAAATTAAGAAAAACCTTTGAATGAGTAGGTGTGTCCAAACTTTTGACTGGTACTGTATCTATTTACCTTGCTCTCTGGGGGTGCTCTGGAGGGGCTCATGTGGGGACTCATGTTGAACATCTTGCTCATGTCTTCGGAGTTGCGTTGATGGGCCACATCACATAGTTTGGCCGTGATGTCAATGCGCCTGCAGATATCCATGTCCACCTTCATGGCCTTCTCCTGGATCGCAGTGTCCAATTCTGACATTTCCTAAAGGATGGAGTTGGTTTATTGTCACAGTCAGATAATATCCATGAGCTGTGTCATTTCTTACATTTGCTTAATACTGTCACTGTATGAGAGAGTATTGTTTTCTGAGGCAACATTTTCCTATTACATAGTTAAATCTAGTTTTAAGGCCATGACTTGCACTTTTAAAGTAATAAACTAACTGAAAAGGCACTTAAAAGGTGCCATTGTTTGACAATAAACAAATTAACTTAAAAGGGTTAAGAAGTCACTGGGAATGGCCAAGAGTCATTGTGTGTGAAACAGCAGTCTGGGCAGGTTTTGGCCAGTCTGTGAGCGTAACTACTCCAGACCACAGACTGAGAGTGTGGAGCGTTCATTAGAAAGCTGGCCAAAACCACAGGGCCTCAAAGAACAGGGGGAGGCTGTGTGAAGCGAGCCATAAGTGTTTCTCATCTCACTGCTACTCTGTCTCTCTGTCTCTCTGTCTCTCTGTCTCTCTGTCTCTCTGTCTCTCTGTCTCTCTGTCTCTCTGTCTCTCTGTCTCTCTGTCTCTCTGTCTCTCTGTCTCTCTGTCTCTCTGTCTCTCTGTCTCTCTGTCTCTCTGTCTCTCTGTCTCTCTGTCTCTCTGTCTCTCTGTCTCTCTGTCTCTCTGTCTCGCTGTCTCGCTGTCTCTCTGTCTCGCTGTCTCTCTGTCTCTCTGTCTCGCTGTCCTGTCCTGTCCTGTCCTGTCCTGTCTGTGTCGGCCTGTTTGTCATTCTCTCTCTGTGTCTGTTTGTGAGTCTGTCCATTCGTCCACCCGCCAACCATCCATCTGTCTGTCTGTCTGCCTTTCTGTCTGTGTGTGCAACTAACTTAGCTCCCACCAATTCCAAAGGAATTTCTTGGCCTCAGTGTTCAAGGGAGAGTGTCTATGTAAGGTATGATCAAATGTGTTGTGAGCATTCTGACTGCCAGGCTATACAGCTGAGAGTGGCCACATGCATCAGTAACAGAACAGGTGCATGGATGGATGAAATAAAATATACGTTGTGTGGGTGGTAATAAATGGGTGTAACGAAAAAAATACACTGCTCAAAAAAATAAACACTTAAACAACACAATGTAACTCCAAGTCAATCACACTTCTGTGAAATCAAACTGTCCACTTAGGAAGCAACACTGATTGACAATAAATTTCACATGCTGTTGTGCAAATGGAATAGACAACCGGCTGGAAATTATAGGCAATTAGCAAGACACCCCCAATAAAGGAGTGGTTCTGCAGGTGGTAGCCACAGACCACTTCTCAGTTCCTATGCTTCCTGGCTGATGTTTTGGTCACTTTTGAATGCTGGCGGTGCTTTCACTCTAGTGGTAGCATGAGACGGAGTCTACAACCCACACAAGTGGCTCAGGTAGTGCAGCTCATCCAGGATGGCACATCAATGCGAGCTGTGGCAAGAAGGTTTGCTGTGTCTGTCAGCGTAGTGTCCAGAGCATGGAGGCGCTACCAGGAGACAGGCCAGTACATCAGGAGACGTGGAGGAGGCCGTAGGAGGGCAACAACCTAGCAGCAGGACCGCTACCTCCGCCTTTGTGCAAGGAGGAGCAGAAGGAGCACTGCCAGAGCCCTGCAAAATGACCTCCAGCAGGCCAGAAATGTGCATGTGTCTGCTCAAACGGTCAGAAACAGACTCCATGAGGGTGGTATGAGGGCCTGACGTCCACAGGTGGGGGTTGTGCTTACAGCCCAACACCGTGCAGGACGTTTGGCATTTGCCAGAGAACACCAAGATTGGCAAATTCGCCACTGGCGCCCTGTGCTCTTCACAGATGAAAGCAGGTTCACACTGAGCACATGTGACAGACGTGACAGTCTGGAGACGCCGTGGAGAACGTTCTGCTGCCTGCAACATCCTCCAGCATGACCGGTTTGGCGGTGGGTTAGTCATGGTGTGGGGTGGCATTTCTTTGGGGGGCCGCACAGCCCTCCATGTGCTCGCCAGAGGTAGCATGACTGCCATTAGGTACCGAGATGAGATCCCCAGACCCCTTGTGAGACCATATGCTGGTGCGGTTGGCCCTGGGTTCCTCCTAATGCAAGACAATGCTAGACCTCATGTGGCTGGAGTGTGTCAGCAGTTCCTGCAAGAGGAAGACATTGATGCTATGGACTGGCCCGCCCGTTCCCCAGACCTGAATCCAATTGAGCACATCTGGGACATCATGTCTCGCTCCATCCACCAACGCCACGTTGCACCACAGACTGTCCAGGAGTTGGCGGATGCTTTAGTCCAGGTCTGGGAGGAGATCCCTCAGGAGACCATCCGCCACCTCATCAGGAGCATGCCCAGGCGTTGTAGGGAGGTCATACAGGCACGTGGAGGCCACACACACTACTGAGCCTCATTTTGACTTGTTTTAAGGACATTACATCAAAGTTGGATCAGCCTGTAGTGTGGTTTTCCACTTTAATTTTGAGTGTGACTCCAAATCCAGACCTCCATGGGTTGATAAATTGGATTTCCATTGATTATTTTTGTGTGATTTTGTTGTCAGCACATTCAACTATGTAAAGAAAAAAGTATTTAATAAGATTATTTCTTTCATTCAGATCTAGGATGTGTTGTTGAAGTGTTCCCTTTATTTTTTGAGCAGTATATATAAACAATGTCAAAAAGTTTTATTAAAGCAACTTACAGTAAGTTCAACCAGTCCGCACAATTTAAAGTTGGTTGGGTGTTTCTAGTTTAAATGAAGCACACACACTACTAAGTGATCACTTTGTTCTTTCTGTGTAAATAGGAGAATAAGGGACTGTAAATAAAGCCTAAGCATCACTACTTACATTATCGGTCATGAGGCTCTTGAAGACGCCCAGCTCTGTCTTGAGACTCTCCACCTTGTCAGTGAGCTCCCCCTGAACCACCTCAGACTCCTGGGCATTCTGGAGAGGGCAGACCATGGAACACACAGCCACATCACACTCCACATCTAATCTACTGACACACTACCGCTCAATATCAAATCAAATGTATTTATGAAGCCCTTTTTACATCAGCAGATGTCACAAAGTGCTATACAGAAACCCAGCCTAAAACCTCAAACAGCAAGCAATGCAGATGTAGAAGCACAATAAAAACTCTTACACGTTTATGAATAACCATGCACTAATTCTAAACCCGATGGCGTTCATTCCATGTTTTTCCCTTGTTTTCATTTTAAAAATGTGTCTTAAAACATCTTGAAAAGATTACAATTAAATTCCTATTCTCAAGAAAAAGTCTGCATAACATGTTGAAAAGTCATTTTACTACTCTACAATCCACTATTTTGATGCATCACATAAACAATGTCAAAGTGGATTGAGTTCTGGGTTTTGGGCCAAGAGCTCCAATAAAAGTATTCTGGAATGCTAGTGGGAAACAGTTGAAACATAGCTAGTCAGTGTGAGTCAGTGCTATTGTGTCACGTCATGTGTGTAGGTGGCAGGGAAGTCAGGCGCAGGAGAAACAAACTTGGTGTAACTGGAGTAGTTTAATAAAGTAAAAACAAACTCCAAAACCAACGTACATAATACAATAAACATGGGTACAATAACCCGTCACGCACCAATCCAGCAACACGAGCACATAACAACAAACAATCTCTGACAAGGACATGAGGGGAAACTGAGGGTTTAATACACAACATGTAATTAATGGGATTGGAACCAGGTGTGTAGGAAGACAAGACAAAACCAATGGAAAATGAAAAATGGATCAACGATGGCTAGAAGACCGGCGACGTCGACTGCCGAGCACCGCCCGAACAAGGAGGGGCATTGACTTCGGCAGAAGTCGTGACATATTGGCTTTTTAAATTTGTTATATGAGTAACGTGTTTCAGTCTTTAGGGGTTATAAGACACAGTAACACACCCAGCATTGGTTCCCACTGACTAACATGTACACAGGGGGACTAAAGCATCTGAACCCAACCTGTCCCCACCCATATCCATTTTCTATCATGAACTTTCCCATTCTGTTTTTGTAAAACAACATTCAGACACACATTTTAGTAATTTCGCAGGCACACTTATCCAGAGCAACTTAAAGTAGTGAGTGGATACATTTTCTCCATACAAGTCCCCCGTGGGAATCAAACCCACAACCCTGGCGTTGCAAGCACCCTGCTCTACCAACTGAGCCACACGGGAACACTTATGTCAGAGGCATCCGGAGATAACAAGTTATCACAATTCCTGAATAGGTAACTTACTGGTAGTCATGCAAAACACCCACAAACATGACAGAGTCGAGCTGTTCCTGCATCGGGTCCAAAACGTTGGAGGACAATCAGACCCAGACCTGAACAGACCCTATCATAAAAAAGAGGGACCAGGACCCGAATGGACCCAAGAACAATCAGACATAGACCCGTCTAGACCAGACCCGATTAGACCCGAGTGACATTTAAAAAAAATATATATTAGACAAGTTGCTCTTCTGGTTAACGAAAAGGTCTTTATATTTTGGCTAGGCCTTCAGTAAAGAAATAAATTCCCTTATTAGCGTAAAATAAATATGCTATATGCTATGCAGAGCCGTGGTCGGGTCCACTCGGGTCTATAGTTACATAGACCCAAGACCCGATGACAATCAAACTGGACCCAACCCGGGCCTGAGGCAAAAGTTAGAATTTTGAACCTGGGTATTTGGCTTCAGGTGGACCTGTGAAGACCTCTAACACAGAGGCTGAGCCTGTATCCCAAGAATCTGTATTTTGTCCCAGAGTGTGCACTTTTTCACTTCCTTTCATGGATTGTCCCTTTATGGACAATGCCTTTTGAACTTTGGATTTGAAAGGAAATGACTGGTATAAGAAATATGTTGGAAACTCCCTTTAGTCCAGCCCACGCCTAGATACTTCAGGAGAAAAGACACAGTACTGGGATGCAGTGCGCTTGAAGAGGGAGAGTGGTATGGGTATGATGATTTAAGATGGCAGAGATGAGCTCTCACCTCCTGTAGTGTCTCCACCATGGCCTCCATCTGCTGGCGCTTAGACAGCTCCTCCTCCCATCTGGAACACATCACACACACAGCACACACGTTTGTTTTACTATCCTTGTAGGGACCAAACAATTGATTCCCATTCAAAATCATTTTTTCCCTAACCTTAATTCTAAATTTAACCCTAATTGTAACAATAACCCTTTACCCTAAAATAGCCTTTTTCCTTGTGGGGACCAGCGAAATACCAGAAGTCCTCACAAGGATAGTAAAACTAAAAAACACACACACAGGCAGAGTTGCAAAGAAAAAGCCATATCTCAGACTGGCCAATAAAAATAAAAGATTAAGATGGGCAAAAGAACACAGACACTGGACAGAGGAACTCTGCCTAGAAGGCCAGCATCCCGGAGTCGCCTCTTCACTGTTTACGTTGAGACTGGTGTTTTGCGGGTACTATTTAATGAAGCTGCCAGTTGAGGACTTGTGAGGCGTCTAGCCACTAATGTACTTGTCCTCTTGCTCAGTTGTGCACCGGGGCCTTCCACTCCTCTTTCTATTCTGTTAAGAGCCAGTTTGCACTGTTCTATGAAGGGAGTAGTACACAGCGTTGTACAAGATCTTCAGTTTCTTGGCAATTTCTTGCATGGCATTTCCTTCATTTCTAAGAACAAGAATAGACTGACGAGTTTCAGAAGAAAGTGCTTTGTTTCTGGACATTTTTTGTCTGTAATCAACCCCACAAATGCTGATGCTCCAGATACTCAACTTGTTAAAGAAGGCCAGTTGTATTTCTTTAATTAGCACAACAGTTTCAGCTGTGCTAACATAATTGCAAAAGGGTTTTCTAATGATCAATTAGCCTTTTAAAATGATAAACTTGGATTAGCTAACACAACGTGCCATTGGAACACAGGAGTGATGGTTGCTGGTAATGGGCCTCTGTACGCCTACGTAGATATTCCATTTTTAAAAAATCAGCTGTTTCCAGCTACAATAGTCTTTTACAACATTAACAATGTCTACACTGTATTTCTGATCAATTTGATGTTATTTTAAATGTGTTTTTCTTTCTAAAACCATGACATTTCTAAGTGACCCCAAACTTTTGAACGGTAGTGTATGCTTTTATATCAGTCTAAGCCCTGTATGGACAGTGATGACAGCAGCTTAATTAGACTTAGAGAGATATAAAAGCCTTTAGGGTCACTAAGCAAATATCATTGGACTGTTCTATATGCTATAACCATTTACCACCCTGTGGGCAAAGATTACTTACAGCGATTGGGAGAATAAAAGTGAAACGGTGTGGGTAGTTGTACTGTATTTGCTCAGTTACCCAATGCCAACATTTGATTGAATGTTCTTAAACATTTTATTTGAATGTTTCAACATAATGCCCTCATAGACGTCACTTGCTAGACATTCATCCTTGGATACTCAGACAAATAGAGAACAGTGGCTCTCTTTCGAGGAACACTACAAAGTGGACAAGGAAACGGGCACAATCTCACTGACATGGACTCAATGACCCCACAATACTTTGAAGCATCAGGAGAGGGGTTGCCACTGCCACATATGCTAACGGAACAAGAATAGCCAAGAATCACCTATTGATTCAATTACATCAGTGTGTCGTTACAGCCTAAAATGCAGTTCTCTCTCTCTCTTTCTCGTTTACACATCAGTTAGGTTTACTCCACGGCCAAGACATCATTCTATATCAGATTATATACACAGACTGCCACGCCCTGACCTGAGAGAGCCGTTTCTCTGTTTAGTTAGGTCAGGGTGTGATATGGGGTGGGCATTCTATGTATTTTATTTCTATGTTTTGGCCGGGTATGGTTTCCAATCAGAGGCAGCTGTCTATCATTGTCTCTGATTGGGAGCCATACTTAAGCAGCCTTTTCCCACCTGGTTTTTGTGGGTAGTTTTCTGTTTTGTATTATGTGACCTGACAGAACTGTTGGCTTTCGTTTTGTTTCTTTTGTTAAAGTGTTTCGTATTATTAAATAATTATCATGAACACTCACCACGCTGCGCTTTGGTCCTCCTTTCGACAGCCGTAACACAGACCTTTATCAGTTCAATAATGACTTGTCCTTCTGGAGAGCAGAGCCATAGATAGATAGCCATTTACTCTGTTAATATATAGTCAGACTGTGACTGAGATTCACCCCTGTATCCTCTTACTCTATGGTTCCCGAGGCTTGTGACCAAAATTGAAAAACCTTGGGGCTAAATTTAGAGGATGTACAGTATCTAATCCAAAAACACCAAGGCTGTTTTTAACTTGTCAACATGGATATGCTTACTTATACATGCCATTTAGCAGACATTTTTTTCCAAAGCGACTTAATACCACACATTCATACATTTTTATGTTGGTGGCCCAAGAGGGTATTTAACTCACAATCCTGGCGTTGCAAGAGCTATGCTCTACCAACTGAACTACATAGTTCCACCATGCTAATTTAGCAAAGGCTTTTTGACCTCAATGATACAGTTTCATATACCATCTTCAAAGAAAGTGTTACTATTAACACAAAATTAAGCTAATAGTTTTCTTTTTGATCTGCAAAGTTGCCTTTGGGGATTTCATGCTAGAGGGTACTTTTTTTTGCCACTTTTGCCAGCAGATTTTGAGTGGTCAGTTAAACCAATGTTCTGCTCCAGGCTACAGATTTTCAAAAGGTATAAAAAAGACAGGAAGGCTTGACGAACTGGAGCAATGAAAGGGGATGTCATTGTCTAGAAAAAGCAGCTCCTTATAACTAAGAGCCGTATTGTTTTACTGCGACCCATCCATCCACTCACTCTTCCTTAGTATGTAAGCTAGCTTGGTCAAAACTGTAGTTCAAAAAAGGTACAAGCTTCAGCACAAGCTAAGCTGATATGACTATCAGAAACATTCATTATCAAAGTAGATGGAACGTGATATAAAGCATTCTACCGATAGAATATTCCGGACAGATCGCTTTTCTCTTTTTAATGTATTTGGTGACTCACAAAGACACCAAAATAGGATGGGGGTTGAATTAAGAAGTGCACTCTCCATCTCTCTCTGCAGGACGGCTTGGGGCAGGGAGCAGAGGGGGTGGTTACACAGGCACACAACAATCCCATTAGGAGGCAGGTCCTTGTGCCAGGAGCCAGGATGCAGTGCTGGCTAGACTCCCCTGACAGTAGCAAAACAACAACACACCCATCCCTAATACCACCATCCATGGATAAGGATGGGACATTGGTGGGTTAGAATGGGGAAGGTCACTCTTAAAGCCACAGTCTGTAATATTTCCATCCGCTAATTGATCATTTCAACCAATACAATATAGGCTACACCTTTTTGGAAGAATATGGGATTAATTCTGAGGAAGCAGTCATCAGATAGTTTGTATGGGGTGTTATAGTAACCAGGTCAGAGGTCCCTATGTGGTCCCTGATCAGGGTCTCGTTCATTAGGGATACATTTTGAAACAGAGTGAAATGGGGTGAAACACAGAGTGAAACATTCAAATTCAGTTGCTTGAAAAGTGTTGAGGCCATTTTAATCCTGATGAATATCAACAAGCTTCATACATTTGTTTTATTTAAGGGTACAACATCAAGTGTAAAAAAAATGTTGAACTTTGAACCTGAAATTCACTGGTCACAGGCTGCCAATTCCACTCCAATGCCCTCTTTTTCAAATAATAAGTGGCTGACCATACAAACCTAACATTGGTAGCAGTCATAATAACACTTTGTCATCCAAGTCAGCGTTCTTTCTTTTTAAAACACAGCCTTCTCTGGTTGTTGAAACAATGGGCCCTTGTTAAAGCCTTACAAAGTTAACGAGTGGAACACACCATAACTCTGAAGTACATGTGGCCCCAAAACTTCAAACAATCAAATGCGAATGAAGCCCTAGTTAATAAATGAATAAATATATGCCATTTAGAAATCATGTTCAGTTTGGCACGTCATATGACAATGGTTTGATAGCCCATACAGTTATGTCAGAAATTAGATTGATGAATGCCCATGCATTGCATAATAGCTAGTATTCCACAATCCAGGTTTATAAATTGGACCTTTATCCTGGTTACTCTTATTGACGGGCGCTTTGAGAGAAATCGACCATGAACACTCATTGGTAAATAAGTTTTGAATTTTCAGAAGCACACAGAAGGAAAATAAGAGGCCCCTCTTTCATAATATCTTACGTTTTTACCGTCGAGGACCACTTTGGAAACAAATGTTTTATTTAATACTTTTAACTGCTGTCCTCTGGGAATACAATGTACATCTTGTTGTAGGCCTAAATGTTTTTACCCAAATAAATGATATTCAATTCAACGTGGTTAATC
The DNA here is from genome assembly GCF_965601325.2 of Salmo salar. Lineage (NCBI taxonomy): Eukaryota > Metazoa > Chordata > Actinopteri > Salmoniformes > Salmonidae > Salmo > Salmo salar. The sequence goes on along the minus strand of NC_138303.1, from coordinate 30,381,490 downwards.
CACCTGTGTGTGTCTGTGTCTCTAATGCTTTAATGAATAGATATTATTTGAAATATAAACATGTGCGTTACGTTAGCACTGGAATTCCAACCCAGAGCTAAATAACCCTGACAATGCATTCCACTAGAGAACGACAGGGCAAGGAGCACTTGAGCCCAACAGTGGCCTCCATTGGGTTGGGCCTCCTCCTACACTGTTATATTATTCCACACCGATCAGAGGAAGCATGGGTCAGTGTGGAGTGAAACAACATGCAACTAAACCTGGATGAGTGACAAAGTCAAATACCTGTTGTACAATATTCACTGCCATTCTGGGTGCTACTTCACTCACCTGTTCTGTGCATGCAGACATTTGCATATTCTACGGTCAGAATCTGACTAAACTTGTTGAGTGCAGCAGCACATTTCCCACTGGCGCACCTTGCCTTTGTTTCCTTACCGATTATAATAACTTTGTACGTGTGTGTTCATTCAACAGTAAGTACCTTATCATAATGCATACTTGCTTAATTAGGTGTGCATGCAAATTAATGCACAACTCTAGATTACATTTTTTATTGTATTATTATAATTTTTTTGCCCTTTTTCTCCCCAATTTCGTGGTATCAAATTGGTAGTTACAGTCTTGTCCCATCGCTGCAACTCCCATATGGACTCAGGAGCAGCAAAGGTTGAGAGCCACGTGTCCTCCGAAACACGACCCTGCAAAGCTGCACTGCTTCTTGACACACTGCTCGCTTAACCCGGAAGCCAGCCGCACCAATGTGTCGGAGGAAACACGTACAACTGACAACCGTGTTAGCATACATGCACCCGGCCCGTCACAGGAGTAGCTAGAGCATGATGAGACAAGACAATACCAGCCGGCCAAACCTTCCCCTAACCCGGACGACGCTGGGCCAATTATGCGTCGCCTTATTGATCCCAGGATCAAACCCGGATTTGTAGTGACACCTCAAGCACTGCAGTGCCTTAGACCGCTGCGCCACTCAGGAGGCAACTCTAGATTTCTGACATACTCATATTATTATTAGTATTTGATTTCTTCCCCACGCTCTAGTGCTTAAACGACCAAAGCTATTAACACGAAAACAACTTCCAAATGTGTGGACTGCCCCAACTTAGATTGCATGATCATTTTTTGGTTGTTGAGTATTTATACTTTTTGTACTACAACAATATTTAAAAGTGACATAGACTTACAGTTCCTTCAGAAAGTATTCACACCCCTTGACTTTTAACACATTAAGTTAATATTTCAAATGGATTGAGATTTGCTGTCACAGGCCTACACACAATACCCCATAATGTCAAAGTGGGATTATGTTTTTAGAAATTTGTGCAAATTAATACAAAAATGAAAAGCTGAAATGTCTTCAGTCAATAAGTATTCAATCCCTTTGTTATGGCAAGCCTAAATAAGTTCAGGAGTAAAAATGTGCATAACAAGTCACATAATAAGTTGCATGGACACTGTGTAATAGTGTTTAAGATGATTTTTGAATGACTACCTCATCTCTGTACCCCACACAATTATCTGTAAGGTCCATCAGTCGAGCAGTAAATTTCAAATACAGATTCAACCACAAAGACCAGGGAGGTTTTCCAATGCCTCGCAAAGAAGGGAACCGATTGGCAGACGGGTAGAAATAACAAAGCAGACATTGAATATCCCTTTGAGCATGGTGAAGTTATTAATTACACTTTGGATCGTGTATTAATACACCCAGTCACTACAAAGATAAAGGTGTCCTTCCTAACTCAGTTGCCAGAGAGGAAGGAATTTCACCAATGGTGACTTTAAAACAGTTATAGTATAATGGCTGTGATAGGAGAAAACACAGGATTGATCAACAACATTGTAGTTACTCCACAATATTAACCCAAATGACAGAGTGAAAAGAAGGAAGCCTGTACATAATATAAATACTCCAAAACATGCATCCTGTTTGCAATAAGGAACTAAAGTAAAACTGCAAAAAATGTGTTAAAGAAATTAACTTTATGTCATGAATACAAAGTGTGATGTTTGAGGCAAATCCAACAACACATCACTGAGCACCACTCTTCATATTTTCAAGCATGGTGGTGGCTGCATCATGTTATGGGTATGCTTGTCATCGGAAGGACAAGGGAGTTTTTTAGGATAAAAATAAATGGAATAAAGCTTAAGCACAGGCAAAATCCAAGACGAAAACCTGGTTCAGTCTGCTTTCCAACAGACACTGGGAGATGAATTCACCTTTCAGCAGGACAATAACTTAAACAGGTGAAAGCTTTGATCCTTACTGATGTCACTTGTTAAATCCACTTCATTCAGTGTAGATAAAGGGGACGAGACAGGTTTAATAAGGATTTTTAAGACTTGAGACTATTGAGACATGGATTGTGTATGTGTGCCATTCAGAGTGTGAATGTGCAAGACAAAATATTTAAGTGCCTTTGAACGGGGTATGGTAGGACATCCAGCCAACTTGACAAAGGACAACTTACCAAAAGTAATTCTTAAACCGTTTAAACTAGCGATACTAAACGATCTTCTTCATGTTCCGGCTATCCTAACTTCCAATTCTTAAAACACTTTGATCAACAATAACTATAAACATTTGCATAAATTATTATCGGCACGCCTGCTCCCGCTTCCCCTCTCAGCCGAATCGTCGGGCTCCCACGCCTCAGCCGAATCGTCGGGCTCCCACGCCTCAGCCGAATCGTCGGGCTCCCACGCCTCAGCCGAATCGTCGGGCTCCCACGCCTCAGCCGGCTAGTCTAGCGCCATGCCTTGGCCGGCCCATCAGGCTCGCCCAGGTGGGACGCCGGGTGGCAGGAGTACTGTCACACCTGCTCCCGCTTCCCCTCTCTGGCACTCGAGGGCGCCAGGCTGCCCTTCATCACACACATCTGTCACCATCATTACGCGCATCAGCACTCATTGGACTCACCTGGACTCCATTACCTTGTTGATTGCCCCTCCTATCTGTCTGTTCCTCGGTTAGAGCCGTGTCAGCATTATTGTTGTTTTGTTTTCCCCTGTCCAGATGCTGTCCGTGTTTCATTAAATGTTCACTCCCTGTACTTCCTTCTCGTCTCCAGTGTCGGTCCTCACCATTAGAAAATGACTCACTAACAGTAACTCTTGAACCGTTCAAGCTAGAGACACCAATCCAACTTTCTCATGTTCAGGCTATCCTAACTTCACATTATTAAAAACTTGGAATCAACTATAATTGTATAAAAAATAATTATATAAATTAACTCCAGCCACCCCAGAGACACATACCAGCTCTACTGGTAGTACTGCTACAACCAACAGTACTAAACCTGCACATGTCGACGACACAAGTTGTTCTGCTTCCACTAGCACATCCAATGCTAGCATCAGTAATTCTATATGTTGTTAGCCCAGCTAGCATGGACACTGACAGTTGTGAATCTGATGCAGGGGAAGAGCTACTGACCCCTTACAACGGGAAAGCACTGAACAACAGACAGGGACGTTGGACCATCGAAGAGGAGCAAATATGATGAGAACTACATTGATTTGGGGTTCACTTGTATTGGGAGTAGTGCCTTTCCTCAGCCACAGTGTGTGCAAAAGTACTATCACAACTTGATGAAACAAAACATACCAATTTGAAAAATAAGCCACATAGTTTTTTGACCGAGAATTAAGACGACTTTCGAGTAGTAAGACATGTATAAAAGCAACAGATACCATTAATAAGAAGGGTATAGAAGCATCTTATATGGTGAGCTACCAAGTGGCTAGGACAGGCAAGCCCCATACTATTGTGGAGGACTTCATTCTTCCTGCTGCCACGGATATGACTGGGGGAATGCTGGGGGAAAAGGCAAAACAAAACTATACAATGTCTCCATCAAACAACACTGTTTCACGCCGCATCGGTGACATGGCAGGAGATGTTTTGAAACAATTACTGCTTATCATACAAGCCAGTGAATTCTATGCGTTACAGCTGGACGAGTCAACAGACGTGGCGGGCCTGGCACAGCTCCTGGTATACGTCCGTTACGTTTATGAGGGGTCAATTAAGGAAGACATCCTCTTCTGCAAACCACTGGAAACCAGGACAACAGGAGAGGATATTTTTAAAGTGCTGGACAGCTTTGTGACATCAAATGGACTTTGGTGGTCAAGATGTGTTGGTATCTGTACTGATGGAGCAAAAGCCATGAGAGGGAGATGGAGTGGTAACGCACAAGCAAGCAGTTGCTCCTGACGCCACTAGGGTACACTGCAGCATCCTCCGAGAGGCTCTTGCTGCCAAGGGAATGCCTGACAGCTTGAAAGACGTTTTGGACACTACAGTGAAAATGGTTAACTTTGTTACAGCAAGGCCCCTGAACTCTCTGTATTTTCTGCACTATGCAATGATATGGGCAGCAACCATGTAACACTTTTACAACATACGGAAGTGCACTGGTTATCAAGGGGCAAAGTATTGACAGGTTTTTTTAAATTGAGAGACGAGCTTAAAGTTTTCTTTACTGACCATCATTTTCACGTGTCTGACCACTTGCATGATGACGAGTTTCTCACACAACTGGCCTATCTGGGCGATGTTTTTACTTGCCTGAATGATCTGAATCTAGGATTACAGGGACTCTCCGCAACTATATTCAATACGCGGGACAAAATTGAGGCTATGATTAAGAAGTTGGAGCTCTTCTCTGACTTCATTAACAAGGACAACACACAGGTCTTTCCATCATTGTATGATTTTTTTGTGTGCAAATTAACTCAAGCTTACAGACAATGTCAAATGTTATATAGCGAAGCACCTGAGTGAGCTGGGTGAGCAATTACGCAGGTACTTTCCCAAAACGGACAACACAAACAACTGGATTCATTATCCCTTTCATGCCCTGCCTCCAGTCCACTTACCGATATCTGAACAAGAGAGCCTCATCGAAATTGCAACAAGCGGTTCTGTGAAAATTGAATTTAATCAGAAGCTACTGCCAGATTTCTGGATAGGGCTGTGCTCAGAGTGTCTTGCGTTGGCAAATCATGCTGTTAAGACACTGATGCCCTTTGCAACCACGTACCTATGTGAGAGTGGATTCTCGGTGCCCTGGTCCTAAGAGATCTTTGTCGCTTCCCACGAGCCGGGTTGTGACAAAAACTCACACTCATTCTTATGTTTAATAAATGTATCGTATAGTTTGTGTGTGTGGCAGGCTTACAATGATGTCAAAAAACAACATTTGAGAGTGCGCTGACCCTGGTGCTAGAGGGGGTAGACAGCTGGAGGTTGAATGTTTGAAGAGGTATGGGACTATAAAACGTTTGGGAACCACTGCTCTAGTACATTGTGATGTAATGGCGTGGGTAAGAAATGACAGATTCAAACCTTAGAGGCACTAGTCATTACTGTTCAAAACTGAGTGTAGAAACACTCAAGTTACAAAAGTTACAACGGGAGTGGGGTGGAAGGGTCGTCAACCTCGTGACAAGATCACTAGGTGTTGTAAGGTAACAACCGGCCTTATTTCAGAAAGCAAAGCACATCCTGCACTTCACTCTCACAAATCCCTTGCACCCATAACAATGAGACAACTTACATTGGATTCCCGACAGTGCCATCTCACTTCTGACACCAGTGTAGCGAATTCAAAGGGTAGCCCAAGCAGAACTTGAACCTGGGTCCCTGCGACCATCAGCCCAACACCTTATTAAGCATTAGCCCAAGGGGCTGCAACCTCTGAACACAAGGTTGCTAGAATGTGTATGTAAATATAATGCAAACAAGAACTTGTCAACAACCTATCAACAACTTCTCACCAAGTTCAAAGTCAACGAGTTCCTCAACAATCTGCCAAATAAGTAAAAACAACATTTGTCAGACACTTGGATAAGATTGTGCGATGGCTTGTTCTGAATGACTTGATTGATTGTATCTTTGCAAAAGTTTTCTTGACAACTTAAAAATGTAAAGTGTTAATTGAAAGTGACATCACTTACTTTTTTCTGTACTCGTCTCTATCTCTCTTGATTTTAGCCAACACATTGTACAGGGCTCGCAGTTCAGGTGTGACGGTATCGACTTGAACTCCAACATCAACACCATCTGCCTGCATCCATGACATCCTGGGGCTGTGGAGCCTAGTCTCGAGTCGGTCCCCAAACCTCGTGTGGGTGTAGTTCCATATCGTACCTGGTGGGCTTACCCGTGGCTGGTACCCAGCCAGAGACAGGTCCAAAGAGCCCGTTTGGGTTGTTTGTTCTCGGCTGAAGTACGCTCTGTAGCGGGATTGCTCTAATGCTTGCAGTAGTTGATTTTCTAACAACTTGTTTCTACGCTCCAATTCATGAACTTTAGCTAGGAAACATCTAAATCGCAGGTTAAGTGTTTTCAAGGCATGAATATTGGAACCCAAATCGGTCCGTAGGGCACTAGACACCCTAGCACTAGTACCGGACGCTGGCGCTCCAACGGGAACCCCAGCGGCACCCGGAGATTGCGAACCCTCAGCAAAAGCCATCGAATTCATCATTTCGTTTGCGTTAAATGGGCAATACATTAAATAACAAATCGCCACGGTATTCCGAGGGGCTTAACTGGTCAACTTCAATTAGCCTGTTACTCCTAGGCCTACTGTATTTTTCACCCGCGCCCTGCCGTAAAAATACGCGGTCGGCGATGATGTGATTCTTTGAAATGAGCTTATGCGACTACAAATCTCGCAACCATTGCTGTGAACGCCTTGTCATTGTGTCATCTTGGACAATGTAGGAATGTAGACTCGACATAAAGATAAACGCCGTATGTCACCTTCTTCATGATGCTCTTGTTAATGGCGAATGCATCTCCATGCAAAATAGTTAAGGACGCTATGTAGCCTGCGCACCTTCTCTGTATTGCTGCGGATATTTTAACTAGTTTTTGCAAAGTCATTCGCCTTCATTCATTTCTCCTGCGCCGCCCATCCTTTTTGATAGAGTCGTCCCAGTGAGTTGCCGAATACGCCTGAAATCAAGGCTCTGTCCCTATTACTGGTATTATGTTACAGCCAAATGAAAACACGCCCCACCCGCCCGCCAGATAACTTGCCTGAATATTCTGAAATAAATGTGTTTATTTTTAGAAAGATATGTTTAGAACATGCCCATTCAAGCTTAACTAACTTTAGATTTCCTAACGAACCAGAAAATCAATAGTTATTTCTGATTGTTTATCAAAGTTATCTGGTCAACTAATTTATCCTGCTATGTATGCATGTATGTATGTGCAGTGCATTCGGGAAGTATTCAGACCCCTTCCCTTTTTCCACATTTTGTTACGTTACAGCCTTAATCTAAAATTGTTTAAATAAATAAAAAAATCCTCATCAATCTATACACAATGCCCCATAATGACAAAGCGAAAACAGGTGTATCCATTTTTCCAAATGTATATATATAAAAAAGAAGTACCTTATTTACATAAGTATTCAGAGCCTTTGCTATGAGACTCGACATTTAGCTCAGGTGCATCCTGTTTCCATTGATCATCCTTGAGATATTTCTACAACTTGATTGAAGTCCACCTGTGGTAAATTTTATTGATTGCACATTATTTGAAAAGACACAACTGTCTATATAAGGTCCCACAGTTGACAGTGCATGTCAAAGCAAAAACCAAGCCATGAGGTAGAAGGAATTGGCCGTAGAGCTCCGAGACAGGATCTTGTCGAGGCACAGATCTGGGGAAGAGTACCAAAACATTTATGCAGCATTGAAGGTCCCCAATAACACCGTGGCCTCCATCATTCTTAAATTGATTGATGAGGGGGAAAAACTATTTAATCAATTTTAGAATAGGCTGTAATGTAACAAAATGTGGGAAAAGTGAAAAGGTTTTGAATACTTTCCGAATGCACTGATACCCATCTGGTGAGATTTGCTGAGCTTATGCTGTAGGCCTACTGGCCATAATAATAATAACAGAAGTCAAAATGCATTTTACTCCGGCTGCCAATGCATGCTACTGTAGACTAGGCCTACGTTGTTCGTGTCCTATCGCTACTTCCATTTTATTCAAACTCACAAAATACAATTGTGGTAATATGAATTTAATTGTAAAGACTTTCCCCTTTTTCTCAGATTCACCAAATATCGCTGAAAGGCTAACTGCGGACGAAATTGAATTCGGCACAATGGACTGCACTGCGTTTAGCGGTCATGAAAGTTGGCTGCGATTTCAGCACCTAGTCAGTGGACAGCGCCACGGTACGGCCAGCTATAAATGAGCTAAGATTGAAGCACCAGAGGTTGGTGTGGCTTTCCCATTATTTTATGGAGGATTTAAAGAAATTGGGTGGTTATGTTTTTTTGTACACAAATGAAGCATTATAATTGTATGTTCTTCCTAACACACACACACACACACACACACAATGAAACAGGACTGTTATCTAGAAAATATTTTATTATCATAATTTTGGTTGTTAAATACACAATGGCATAGTCAAGATATGGAAGAGACTCAACCAAAGTAGAATAAAGGAAGTTTATGATATGGCTCATATTTCCCAAACTGTATTAGTAGATCTCTTCAATATCATGCGTTGACTGTTCAAAATTGCATCAGTTCCAAAAAAAATCTTCCATTAGTAGAAATTCCAAAATATGTCCTCTATGGCTCACTCTCCAGTCTCAATGACCATGTCCTCCATCACTGTGGACTGTGTGAGCTGTCTCTATGAGATAAGTCTTTGTAGTGTGTAAACATATAGGCACTTTCTGTATGACTGGCCATTTAGCCTGTGTGCAGTGGGGCAAACTGTAGCATAGCGCCTTGGTGGGCTGTAACAGTGGCTCCACTTCTGTTGCCCTCCTTTCCTTCTCTCCTTCCTCCCTTTCCCCAGGAGGGACTATTTATTGCACATAACCTCAAATAAAAACATCAATGACAAAACCAAGACAACTGGCTAAAAACAGACTAAAAGGTGTTAAAAGACAATGACAATGTCTTGCAGTCCCTCTGCTTTGCATTGGTCTGAGTGTCTATGTCAGTGCAGTCACCCCTTGGCCTCCTACTCCTCCTCCAGATCTAGACCTCGATGGTCTTGAAGTACATGCGGGCGTAGATGGTGTCTAGCTGGCTGTGCAGGGCATGGAAGGAGGGCCGCTTGGAGGCCTCTGGCTTCCAGCACTCCAACATAATGCGATAGATGTTGGGGGGACACCTACTTGGACAGGACAACCTGTAGCCTGTCGATAGGAGCTCCAGCACCTCCTTATTGCTCTTTCCTATGTGTGTGTTTGTGTGAGATCAAGAGCAAAAGAGAGAGAGATTGAGAGAGAGAAAGAGGGAGAAGAATAAATATTATTCAGAGGGATAAATATTATCAGTCAGAGGGAAATATTCAAAAGCATTTTTACAGATAGAGGTAATAGATTAACTGTAATGAGGGTTGACTTTTTCTCGTGATACGTGTTGTATAATGGTAAAAATAAGAATATTGTCTTGAAAACGTTTGACACACACACCGTCGTATGGCATCTTTCCTCGTGACATCATCTCATAGAGCAGCACACCGAAGGACCAGACATCAGACTTGACAGAGAAACGCTGGTAGAGCGCAGCCTCAGGGGCCGTCCATCTCACTGGGATCTTAGTGCTTCTGCTGGCTGTGTACACACTGTCCTACACACACACACACACACACACACACACACACACACACAGAGAGAGGGGACACATATCCAACCATTTGTGTTTACTAAGAATTTCTTCATATTCCTATGGAAATGTCCCAATAATTGTTTTGCTTTTTAAGCAAGAATCCTTGCTTTATCTGAGAATGAACAATTTCGCCTTGACCAAGATAAGTAAGCCCAACATACAGTATATTTTTCTAAAGCATTAGTTAACCTATAGGTTCTCCCTCTTCATTTCTCCATACATTTCACATTCATGTCACATCCATTCTATCCTTACCTTAATGATCCGTGCTAGTCCAAAGTCAGCCACCTTACAGACCAGGTCATCTCCCACCAGGATGTTCCTGGCCGCCAGGTCCCTATGCACGATGTGTCGGTCCTCCAGGTAGGCCATGCCCTCACCCACCTGGCTGCCCATGTAGATGAGGTGGGCAGAGGACAGCACATGACCCTCCGTCGCTGAGAACAGCATAGTGAGTGCACAGGTTAGGATCTGTCAAGCATGATAAGGTCTGCATAGTTACTCATTTGCTTTAACATATACGTTTATTAGTTAAAAACATTTAAATCTCAAACAGATCTTTGTCAGGTGACCTGAGTTGGAGCTATTTAATATGCAAGCCATATATGATTCCTGCTATTACATAATTTTTTCAGCCAAGCACCCAATGACCACTTGAGGTTTTTGAATACTTATGTTATTGGTCAAGCATAATCATCTGTGAACACACACACTGAATGCAATGTAAAGACTGGGGAACAGAGGGGAGGGTGTGACTGACTCACTGCCCAGGTAGGACTTGAGATTGCCCTTGGTCATGAGCTCAGTGACGATGTAGACGGGGTCTCCCCTGGAACACAGGGCCAGCAGCTGGATCAGCTTGGGATGGTGGAGGTTCTTAAGTGCCTGCACCTCCTTCACAAACTCATCCTGCTTAGTGTCCTCTGCGAGAGAGAGACAGAGAGAGAGGGGCTGAGGTCAGTGCTGTCCAGGTGATAAGGAGCTTAGGACTGACCCTATGTAGTATTATAATCCCTTTATAAACAATGTGAGAGCCCTGACCTGAATGGACTGACTCAGTTAGAGAGTATGTAATTGTGTGTTTTGCGCATGCATGCATTCCTGCTTTTTATAACCTTTTGCCATTGCAGCACTTGCCCATCTGCATTATGTCTTTGAAAATAATTCCCTCATCAATAGTCACTCATCAAATATTTGCCAAAATTCTGCTTGTAGTGTGCTGAATCATGTATTAATATGATAACAGCGAGAGCTAGCATGCTTACCTTGTTTGAGCATCTTGATGGCCACCACCTTGTTCTGGTTGATCCACTGGGCCTCCCACACCTCCCCAAAGTGGCCCTCCCCCAGCTTCCTTTGCAGTTTAAACTCCTCCCGAGGATGCTCCCAGGGCTCCATGTCAAACAGCTCCCTCTGGGGACACAACAACAACACTGTTACAAGCAGCCTCACACAACTGGACACCACAACACTGTTACAGCAGCACAGAACACAGCTATCGGGTATACTTTCAAATTCTTGAGCTGTGCTTCATTTTGTTTTCCCAGTACAATGGAACCAATGAAATAGTCCCAAAAGTGCAAACTACAAGCAAAATGATTACGCATTTGTTTGTCAAATAAAATCAAATAGTATTTCTCACAAGCGGAATTTCCCGTGAAATGCTTACTAACAAGCCCTTAACCAACAATGAGTTAAAAAGTAAGAACATTAGCAAATAAAAATAGAAAATAGTATCACAATAGATTACAATAATGAGGCTTTATAGAAGGACTACCTGTACCGAGTCAATGTGCAGGGGTACGAGGTAGTTGAGGTAATATGTACATGTAGGTAGGGCTAAAAGTGACTAGGTAATCAGGACAGATAATAAACAGAGTAGCAGCAGTATGTGGCGTCAATATTGTGACGACCCTCCCACTCTGTCTGCCGAATTCTCTCTCTTTGCTCTTGTTTTCCTTAATAGGATGTTGGTGAGCGGACCCGGGAGGATCGTCAGCGAAAGGATAAATGCACCTCTTCCCCATTCATTGGGAAGACTCTCTCCATGCAGACACTGATAGATTTTGGTTGTGGCTGTTTGTTTGCGTTGGCACCTTTCAACACCCCTCATTATCACATTTATCCATGCAACCACTCACTTACACTACTGATTACTGACTAAACACACACACACCATTGCTAATTGTATTTAGTTGACTTTAGTTAATAAATATATTTAGTTATTCTTATCTCCAAGTCGTCTCCCTTTATGTTACGGGCTTCGAGCCGGTTCGTGACAAGTGGGGGCTCATCTGGGAACTTAAGGTTGGTTCCTAGACATTTCGGCGTCTAGCACTTTGTTACATTATGAAAGACTAATACCATTGTCATTTGGCTTACTAGTATGTGTGTTGTGTTTGGGAGAAAACGTGGAGTTAAACTCTGTAGGTGTTTTGTTTGCATCTTTTGTTACAGCTTGTTTGAGTTGTAATGTTTGGTGCCCAGTACTGGTTACCTTTGTATGGTAAAATTGCCACTGCGGTGGATAGTTTGTGTGCTGCGTTGGAGAAAGTACATTGGTTAGTTTCCAGGCCCCTGCCCAGGCTGGAGACTCTTGCGCTACTCGCTGTTGGGACATCGGTCCGAGGAGGTGAGTACAATCGGCTGTGTACCTCAGTGGGAGATTTGGGTAGGGTAGTGACATTAGCTACCTGGAGCTATAGCTTTTTTTTCCTATGTTAGGCTTAGTGTTTTACTTTGGAATACGTTGGGCATGGTTAATGTTTGTTATTTTTGTGTGGTGTCTGTGGACTGAGCAGTTGTCTCGGGGGCACATCCGTGGCTTGGTGGAATCTGCCAGCGTGCTGGGGGGTTTACTTCCTTGCCAGTGGGCTACAGTGTGTAATTATCCACCACAAATCCGCATGAAGACTAGGGTTGAGTTACTGTAGGTTTTGGGGAAGCTCCATATATCTCATCTCTCTTCTCTGGTGCCCAGTGTGATTGTCATTTCTCTGGTTGTGGTCTGGTGTGCTCAGCAGAGGGGAAGAGTGAGATTCTTTGTATTTTCTTGTGACTATGGCGTCTTACGTAGATGAGTTCATTCGCTTTCCATCAGAGGAACTGTTAGAATTATGTACTAAAGAACAGCTGTTGAAGGTTGCTGAACACTACAAGGTTGAAATTAGTGATAAACGTCCAATTCTATTAGGTTGATATTGAAGGCCAATGGAGTGGTATTCTTGAAGTTACCACTGGGGTAGCTTCTGCTGAGGACTCTCCGTCTCCCTGTAACGTTACAATGGCTGCTCCATCGGTTAGTCCTAGTAGTCTTCTTTTTGAACAGCAGAAAGAACTGCTTCTGTTAAAGCTAGAGCATGATCGGCTAAAGTATGAAAAGGAATTGGAATTTAAAACAGGATTTGGAGTGTGCTAAAATCGAGCTGCAACAAGCGGCTAGAGCTGGTTAGGAAAGGTCTCAGGGGAGAGTTTGCTCTGGGAAGGTGACCCAGATGTACCTAGGGGTCGCTCCTCTTTTGGTTGTGCCCCGGACACGTTTGATATTGTTGGGAATTTATGGTTGTTGCCTACATTTTATGAAAAGGACCCTGAGACATTCTTTTCGTTGTTTGAGCGTGTTGCTGACGCTAGGAGTTGGCCTGATTCTGACCGAACTTTAATGTTGCAGTGTGTGCTGACTGGTAAAGCGCAGGAAGCATATTCAGCTCTTAATGTAGCCGACAGTGTCAGTTATGATAAGGTTAAAACGGCTGTTACAGATTTACGAATTGGCTCATGAGGCTTACCACCAACGATCTAGAACTTTAAAAAGGGATGATAAACACTCAAGTTGAGTTTGCGCGAGAATTATCTTCAGTTTATTCGCTGGTGTTCCGCCTCTGCAGTTATGTCTTTCCAATGGCTGTGTGATCTGATTATGTTAAGGCAATTTAAGGACATAATCCCTGATCGTATAGCCACGTACATTAACGAACTAAAAGTAAAGATTCTCGCTGAAGCTGCGGTTTTGGCGGACGAGTATGTTTTGACTCACAAAAGGGTCTTTGCAGAGCCCTGTATTCGGAGTGAGTGGGGGCGTTCGGAGTGATTTGGGCCTCGCTCACCGAGATACTTTGGTTCATGGGCAGAGTTTCATTCAGCTAGGGTTGAGCCTGAGTCCCGTGGTAAAGCTGACTTTGGTCAAGTGTCACTATTGTCAAGGTTCAGGTCATTAGAAAAACAAATGTCCAGTTCTCAGGTCTAGGGGTAAATTCAGTACGTGTGCTTACGTTAAAATCTAAGCCTACGGCGTTAGCTGCGTCTGTTCCACATCAGTTCACTCCTGACACATTGTCTCATGCCCAGGGGCATGTGAAAGTCCATATTGATCCAGACTATTTATCTTTCATTACGGAGGGTTTTGTGTATGTTAGGAAGTAAGGACCTAGTGCCAGTGAAGATCCTGAGAGACACAGGTGCCTCTGAATCGTTTGTGTTGGAGTCTGTGTTACCCTTCTCTGCTGAGACTGATTCAGGGAATAGTGTTCTAATTAGGGGAATAGGTTTGAACACTGTCAGTTCCATTACATAGACTGATGTTGGATTGTGGACTGGTGAAAGGTGAGGTTGTTGTGGGGGTGCGTCCTTCGTTGCCTATTGAGGGTATCGATGTTATCCTTGGGAATAACTTGGCTGGTGAGTGTGTATGGCCTGTCGTGTTTCCATCTCTAGTGGTTTCCGCTAAGCCGTCATTTGTAGGGATTCCTGATGAGAGTGCGCAGAGTTACCCAGAGGTGTTCTATGAGCCAGGGCGACCTGGTCACTGCGCCGGCTAACGAGAATACCAAAGAAGTCTGTCACTGCTTTCCCTGTTATCCCGTTATCGGTATCCCGTTATCGGTATCCCGCTCCGATCTAATCAACGCGCAACGGACTGACCCCACATTAGAAGAGTTGCGTGACCAAATTGTGCCTGTGGAACAGTTGGGAGATGTCGCCCATGGATATTTTCTCCAAGAGGATGTCCTGATGAGAAAGTGGGTGTCTCATGGTAGTTGTTTTCTGGGGGAGGCGATTAGTCAGGTTGTTGTACCAGTTAAGCTTCGTGAGTTGGTGTTGACAACTTCCCACAACGACGTTGCTGGACATATGGGTGTGAGGAAAACCTACCACCGCATATTAAGACGTTTATTTTGGCCTAGGTTAAAGAGGGATGTTTCTGAGTTGATCAAACCTTGTCACACCTGTCAATTAACTGGTAAACCTAATCAAGCTATGAAGCCGTACCACTGTTTCCTATTCCTATACTCAGCCAACCTTTTGAGTATCTGACTGTTGGTCCTCTACTACTCTTTTTAGATCGAGGCAGTTACCTGTTCACTGTGATGTGTCAGACCACTAGGTTTCCTGCTGCCTATCCTCTCTGGTCTATCACCACTAAGTCTGTGTTAAAAGCTTTGACTCAGTTTCTCACTGTTTGGAATCCCTAAGGTCATTCAGAGTGATCAAGGATCTAATTTCACCTCTAATCTCTTTGGTCAGGTTCTCCAACAGCTCCATATTAAACACAATTTGTCTAGCGCCGATCACGCGCAAAGTCAAGGAGCACTGGAACGTTTCCATCAAACGCTTAAATCTTTGTTGAGAGCTTATTGTACTGAGATGGATAAGGATTGGGAGGAGGGGTTGCCTTGGTTACTTTTAGCTGGTAGGGAGGTTTCAGAGTATGGGTTTCAGTCCAAATGACCTTGTGTTTCATAGGGTGTGTGGACTTCTATCTGTTCTCCAGGATGACGAAGTCTTCCGAGCCCTCTCAGTCCCTGTTATCTTGTGTGTGATTTCCGGGCGACGCCTGTACGTCACTGGTGAAATGGCTAAAGAGAAGCTATCATCTTCACAGGAGAGGATGAAGGGCATATTTGATCGGTGAACTGAGTCTCGTCACTTTAGTCCATGTGACCAGGTTCTTGCTCTGCTGCGAATTGTTGGTTCTCCTTTTCAAGCCAAGCTTCAAGGGCCATATACCGTTGTGAGCCAGTACACTGAGCAAAACTATCTAGTTGCCATTCCAGAACGGAGAAAAGCACATCAACTGTGCCATGTAAATTTGTTAAAACCCTATTATGCACGTTCCTCTGAGACTGAACAGTGGGAGTCTACAGAGGACGGTAAACCTGTTCTTTTGGCCGATACCGTTCTTGTCATGCTAGGTCCGTGCATGAGGAGGAAGATGTTCCTGGTCCCGACGATTGCATACTGCAGGGTAGATTGAAAAATTCAGACACTGGATATTTTAGACAGCCTTCTCACTCATCTACCTGTTGATGGGCGGAAAGATGGTTGGTCTGATTCAGCGATTTCCAGGTTTGTTTTCTGATACACCTACACGTACAAACTTAATAGAACATGAAATTGACATTGGGGATGCTGACCCCATTCGTCAGCGGTTCTATAGAGTTTCTTCAGAGAAACTGCGTTGTCTGGATGCTAAGGTCAGGTACATGCTGGAGAGTAAGATAGCAGAGCCTTCTTTCTCCAGTTGGGCTTCTGCCTGTATCTTGGTCAGTAAACCGGATGGGACAAACAGATTTTTGTATGGACTACCGTAAGGTAAAGTGTCACTAAACCAGATTAATTTCCTCTTCCTCGGATGGAGGACTGCATTGATCAAGTCGGCGCAGCTAAGTTTGTGAGCAAATTTGACCTGTTAAAGGGCTATTGGCAGGTGCCACTGTACTCGTATTCGGTTATGAGTTTCGGCCTGCATAATGCACCTGCCACTTTTCAGCGACTCATGAACAGGGTTGTCTCCGGTCTGGCCGGGTGCGCTGTTTATCTGGACGATGTAGTGATATATGCAGATACTTGGGAGGAACATCTGTCCCGTATTCAAGCCTTGTTCAACCACATTTAGCCTCACGATAAATCTGGCTAAATGTGAGTTTGCTCAGGTGACCATTACATACCTTGGAAAGGTGGTTGGGCAGGGTGAAGTGCGTCCTGTTCGGGCTAAGGTGGTAGCTATTGATGCTTTTCCACCACCAACTACTAAAAAGGAACTGATGCGTTTCTTGGGAATGACTGGTTATTATCGTAGTTTTTGTAGGAACTTCTCTGTGGTCGCTCCCTTGACAGATATGCTGAAAGCTAAGGCTGTTTACTTATGGTCTTCTCGTTGTCAACAGGCTTTTGAAGATGCAAAGAGGTTGCTTACCTCAACTCCGGTGCTGGCTGTTCCTCGCGTGGATTTGTCATTTACATTGCAGGTGGCTGCTAGTCATGTGGGGGCAGGTGCAGTTTTGCTGCAAGCAGATGTGTCGGGTTGAGAGGCCTGTTAGTTTCTTTTCCAAAAAGTTTAACCATTATCAGTTGAACTACTCGGTCATTGAAAAAGAAGCGCTAGCACTCATTTGGGCGCTACAACACTTCGAGGTCTGTCGGGAGTAGTACCTATTGTGGTCTACACCAACCATAACCCTCACCTTTTTGAGGTCCATGATGTGTCCTAATCAGAGGATAATGAGAAGGTGTTTATTTTTACAAGCATTCCATCTCGATGTGCGGCACATCCGGGGGACTGATAATGTCATTGCTGACGTGCTCTCTCGTGTGCCCAGTTCCTTAATGTCCACGTGACTGACCACTTATTTTGTGTTTGGTATTGTCCTGTTCTGTCGCTCCTGTCTGTTCCCTTCTGGTCTCGTTTTCTTTCCTCTTCAAGGTTGCTTCCTGTCCGCAAAGGTTGCTGAGGTCTGGGGAGGACGAGGTTGGCTGGGGCAAAGGGACGCAAAGGCTGGATCAATTTGTAGTGACTGGTATTTGATCATATTACTCCAGTGCTAGCCTCCCTACACTGGCTTCCTGTTAAGGCAAGGGCTGATTTCAAGGTTTTACTGCTAACCTACAAAGCATTACATGGGCTTGCTCCTACCTATCTTTCCGATTTGGTCCTGCCGTACATACCTACACGTACGCTACGGTCACAAGACGCAGGCCTCCTAATTGTCCCTAGAATTTCTAAGCAAACGGCTGGAGGTAGGGCTTTCTCCTATAGAGCTCCATTTTTATGGAATGGTCTGCCTACCAATGTGAGAGACGCAGACTCAGTCTCAACCTTTAAGTCTTTACTGAAGACTTATCTCTTCAGTAGGTCCTATGATTAAGTATAGTCTGGCCCAGGAGTGTGAAGGTGAACGGAAAGGCTGGAGCAACGAACCGCCCTTGCTGTCTCTGCCTTGCCGGTTCCCCTCTTTCCACTGGGATTCTCTGCCTCTAACCCTTTTACAGGGGCTGAGTCACTGGCCTACTGGTGTTCTTCCATGCCGTCCATGGGAGGGGTGCGTCACTTGAGTGGGTTGAGTCACTGACGTGGTCTTCCTGTCTGGGTTGGCGCCCCCCCCCTTGGGTTGTGCCATGGCGGAGATCGTTGTGGGCTATACTCGGCCTTGTCTTAGGACGGTAAGTTGGTGGTTGGAGACATCCCTCTAGTGGTGTGGGGGCTGTGCTTTGGCAAAGTGGGTGGGGTTATATCCTGCCTGTTTGGCCCTGTCCGGGGGTATCATCGGATGGGGCCACAGTGTCTTCTGATCCCTCCTGTCTCAGCCTCCAGTATTTATGCTGCAGTAGTTTGTGTCGGGGGGCTAGGGTCAGTCTGTTACATCTGGAGTATTTCTCTTGTCTTATCCGGTGTCCTGTGTGTATTTAAATATGCTCTCTCTAATTCTCTCTTTCTGTCTTTCTCTCGGAGGACCTGAGCCCTTGGACCATGCCTCAGGACTACCTGGTATGATGACTCCTTGCTGTCCCCAGTCCACCTGGCCGTGCTGCTGCTCCAGTTTCAACTGTTCTGCCTGCGGCTATGGAACCCTGACCTGTTCACCGGACGTGCTTGTTGCACCCTCGACAACTACTATGATTATTATTATTTGACCATGCTGGTCATTTATGAACATTTTAACATCTTGACTATGTTCTGTTATAATATCCACCCTGCACAGCCAGAAGAGGACTGGCCACCCCTCATAGCCTGGTTCCTCTCTAGGTTTCTTCCTAGGTTTTTGGCCTTTCTAGGGAGTTTTTCCTAGGGAGTTTTTCCTAGCCACCGTGCTTCTTTCACATGCTTTGCTTGCTGTTTGGGGTTTTAGGCTGGGTTTCTGTACAGCACTTTGAGAATATCAGCTGATGTACGAAGGGCTATATAAAAATACATTTGAAATTTGATTTGATTCTGGGGTATTTGTTGGTCCCAGTTTTATGGGGGAACCCTCCCACTGTCTGCCGAATTCTCTTTGCTCTTGTTTTCCTTAATAGGATGTTGGTGAGCGGACCCGGGAGGGTCGTCAGCGAAAGGATAAATGCACCTCTTCCCCATTCATTGGGAAGACTCTCTCCATGCAGACACTGATAGATTTTGGTTGAGGCTGTTTGTTTGCGTTGGCACCTTTCAACACCCCTCATTATCACATTTATCCATGCAACCACTCACTTACACTACTGATTACTGACTAAACACACACCATTGCTAATTGTATTTAGTTTACTTTAGTTAATAAATATATTTTGTTATTCCTTATCTCCACGTCGTCTCCATTTTTGTTACGGGCTTCGAGCCGGTTCGTGACAATATGAGTTTGTGCAAAAAAGTGTTGTTACCACATCCACAAAGTCAAAATTGGCTGTAATCTTTTATTTTATTTTTTATATTTGGTCTTAATTTAAGGTTAGGTATAAGGTTAGCATTGTGGTTATGGTTAGGTTTAAGTTAAATCAGATTTTAAATAAACAAATTGTAGAAATAGGGGGGGGGGTTATGACTTTGTGGCTGTGGTAACTAGTGACGACTGCAAAAAGGGTCAATGCAAATAGTCTGGGTAGCCATTTGATTAACTGTTCAGCAGTTTTATGGCTTGGAGGTAGAAGCTGTTCAGGAGCCTTTTGGTCCCAGACTTGGCGTTCTGATACTGCTTGCTGTGCAGTAGCAGAGTGAACAGTCTATGGCTTGGGTGGCCGGGGTCTTCGACAATTTTCCAGGCCTTCCTGACAGTGATTTACTAGGCGGACAGCATCACCCTCTGTCGAGCCTTGTGGTCGGATGCCAAACAGTTGCCATACCAAGCGTTAATGCAGCCGGTCAAGAGGCTCTCAGTACTGCAGCTGTAGAACGGTTTGAGGATCTGAGGACCCTTGCCAAATCTTTTCAGCCTCCTGAGGGGCAAGAGTCGTTGTCATGCCTTCATGACTGTGTTGGTGTGTGGACCATGTTCATTTCTTAGTGATGTGGACACAGGAACTTGATTCTCTCGACCCGCTCCACTACAGACCCGTCGTGTGTGTGATGCTCAGATGGCTTTAGTACATTGAAAGATACAGAAACTTCCCTCACACAGGCTCTTTTAAAAATACAAATGTATTATTTGATACTTAGGCTCATAGATAATCAAGTGCTACAAAATAAATGTTTCAATCAAGAAATAATCTACAAAGGATGATTTATATATATACTTAAATGATTACCAAGTTTACATTGTGATTGTCTTGGCAACTCAAAATACACATGGTTAAATAAAAAGAAAAACTACCAATGAAATGTAACATCTGCTCATTTCAATCTCATGAAGAGATTTAGAAATACATCTTGGCTTTCCTTTCAAGAGGCTCAGTCTAAAAGTTTGTTTCATACAACAAAACGAGGAAGTTACAGAAGTGTCAACTGCATTAAAGACATGCTAGTCTTGGTATGAGCTTCTCATTTACTCTTTTCTCAAATTGAACATGGAGGACAAATGCTTTTGCCACAACTACACCTACAATCAAATTGTGTATAAAATGGCAACAGTCTAACTGCTAATAAATATAAATGCAAATACCAAAATTGAAAAGCATAAAATGGTGAAATAAAGAGGGCCTGAAGTGAGAGGGGGGGGGGGGGGGGGGGAGTGCGTGTGTGTCTGCGGGGCTTTCCACAGCCTCTGATTCAGTCACATCTCCGCTGGGAAGGAAGAGAGAAGAGATCCGATCACGGAGAGGTCTCCAGTAAAAACAGCCTGCTACTACACTACCGCTTCTTGATTCCGTAATGATGTCAAAGTAAACACATAATTCTAACATGATTTGATTTTGGGAATTTGTTTGCCAAAAACTCTGGATTTGTGTGTGAGATCTGGGTGGTATACACACCTGCTGTGCACATGGCTCATCCAGAGGCACTCCTAGACTCCTGGAGTTGTTCTGGTAGTATCGGATAAGCTCCCCCAGAGTGGCGAAGGAAATCTTGTCTGACACAAAATACGCACCGATCAATGAACGCTGGATTCGGAAATGGAACACTTTCCCAATGTTTCTGGCTGTGGAGGAAAGGGCAAACATGATTTGACTGTTTTATATTTTTTGATACATTTAAAAAGCAGGGTGGTTTACACACAGTATTCCTTTTTAAATGTCTTATGTCACACCCACACTTGGCCAAAGTAATATTAGCAACAGGACATATGAGCACTGACTTGGACATGGCTTACAGAACAGTGGGTGATCAGATGATGGTGGTTCTCAACTATGGAAGTACTTTATTGCCACCCATTGGTGAATGAATGACTGCACTTTCTTTTCCACTGGTATTTGTTTGCATAGTATTTAATAGTGAAATTGTGTGGTAACAACATAATTAAATATTAGAACTCTAATGTAATGTAATTTAATTGGATGTCTGTGGGTAACACTGGGTCCTTTCTGGTATTTAGTTAAATTAATTCAGAGCTACCCAGTAGGCTACCAAATGGTGCATATGGTGCTTGTGTTAATGAATTACCAAGTAATTAACATGTGACCATGCAATATGGGCTTACCTGAGATGGTGTATTCATCACTGTGGCTCTCGCTGATGCGCACCAGGAACGAGCCATCCTTATTCTGAGAGGCTAGGAGCAGTTTCTCAGCCTTCAGCCGGTTGATGTTCCCATAGTACCACCTCAACAGACAGACAGATGGATGAACAGGCAGACAGGGAAAGAGGAAAACAGACAGACAAAAAGAGACACATGCACAATTGCACACAGGAGCAGACAAGAGCACACACACCGACACAGACACACCGACACAGACACACACACAAATTTCCCCTAAAAATCAACCGCAGTGAACCCACCCAATATCAATGTAATCTAATAATTGATCTATTTCTCAAACTCAAGCTGCTTTGAGTGGAAAAGTAGGTGTGGTTCATAGGCTAGACTCCATTCAGAGAGTAAGGAAGGCTATTTACAGTAATTAACAAGAAAGGGTGTGGCTGTGCTGTGCTGCAAACACTAGGTACATTTCCATGACGCTCAGGTTTCACCTGAAACTCTGTCAGGTGCGGGTGTGAGCTGAGTTGAAAGATTATCATTTGTCAAAAGTTGTGTCCACTGCTGTACTTCGTATGCAGTAGTTACTAAAGCTAAAACTTGACTGCAGTTGCACCAATCTGACCACAAAGACAGGAACTTTATTTGTAAACGGTAACGGTAGCCACATACAGAGGCATTGTGATATACTACAATGCTGTCAACTGTGCAGTAGTAAACATGAAGGGCTGCTGTCTCACTTCTCTGTCAACAAACATTGACATTATTTAATCTGAATTAGTTCTATGTGAAATAATGACCATGCCAAATCTTTTTTTTTTGAGCCTCAAATAAACATTATGTTAAATATAGCCTACCCAGTAAGCAAAAAGACGTTGAAAAAAAACGTATAAAAGACGTATCTTATGCATTTTCCGGTTGTTGAAAAGACGTATTTTACGTACGTTGCAATCCGGTTAAAAATTATAGTAGAAAATATGTATTTTCCAGAAGTTGAAATCAGGTAATCTTTATTTCTGAATAAACGTTGGAAATACATAATTTACAGACTTTGAAAATACGTATTTTTTTAGGTCATTGATTCTATGGCCAAATTTCAACAGCACATATTGTACATTCTCATTGAAGTAAGCATTATATCACAATACTAATTTTTCAATAGATTTAATATAGGAAAGATGTGCCAACTGAGGTTGCAAAATATAATATTTATAATCGCTCCCATCTGTCAACTGCACTGTATTCAGACCCCTTGACTTTTTCCACATTTTGTTACTTTACAGCCTTATTCTAAAATGTATTAAATTGTTATTTTTGCACATTTATTAAAAATAAAAAACAAATATTAAATGTACATTTCAGACCCTTTACTCAGTACTTGTTTGAAGCACCTTTGGCAGCGATTACAGCCAGGAGTCTCCTTAGGTATGATGCCCCTGTACAAGCTTGGCACACCTGTATTTGGGGAGTTTCTCCCATTCTGCTCTGCAGATCCTCTCAAGCTCTGTCAGGTTGGATGGGGAGCGTCGCTACACAGCTATTTTCAGGTCTCTCCAGAGATGTTCAATCGGCTTCAAGTACTGGCTCTGGCTGGGCCACTCAAGGATATTCAGAGACTTGTACCGAAGCCACTCCTGCGTTGTCTTGCCTGTGTGCTTAGGGTCGTTGTCCGGTTGGAAGGTGAACCTTCACCCCCAGTCTGAGGTCCTGA
Organism: Salmo salar; assembly: GCF_965601325.2. Taxonomy (NCBI): domain Eukaryota; kingdom Metazoa; phylum Chordata; class Actinopteri; order Salmoniformes; family Salmonidae; genus Salmo; species Salmo salar. Next base: position 30,358,266 of record NC_138303.1, on the reverse strand, counting down.
GCGCTCTGGAGCAGGTTTTCATCAAGGATCTCTCTGCACTTTACTCCGTTTATCTTCCCATCGATCCTGACTAGTCTCCCAGTCCCTGCCGCTAAAAAACATCTGCTTGATGCTGAAACCAATATGCTTCACCGTAGGGATGGTGCCAAGTTTCCTCTAGACGTGACTCTTGGCATTCAGGCCAAAGAGTTCAATCTTGGTTTCATCAGACCAGAGAACCTTGTTTCTCATGATCTGAGAGTCCTTTAGGTGCCTTTTGGCAAACTCCAAGTGGGCCGTCATTTGCCTTTTACTGAGGAGTGGCTTCCGCCTGGCCACTCTACCATAAAGGCCTGATTGGTGGAGTGCTGCAGAGATGGTTGTCGTTCTGGAAGGTTCTCCCATCTCCACAGAGGAACCCTTCTCCCCCGATTGCTCAGTTTGGCCGGGCGACCAGCTCTAGGAAGAGTATTGGTGGTTCTAAACTTCTTCCATTTAAGAATGATGGAGGTCACTGTGTTCTTGGGGAACTTCAATGCTGCAGACATTTTTTGGTACCCTTCCCCAGATCTGTGCCTCGACACAATCCTGTCTTGGAGCTCCACAGCCAATTCCTTCGACCTCATGGCTTGGTTTTTGCTCTGACATGCACTGTCAACTGTGGGACCTTATATAGACAGGTGTGTGCCTTTCCAAATCATGTCCAATCAATTGAATTTACCACAGGTGAACTCCAAACAAGTTGTAGAAACATCTGAAGGATGATCAATGGAAACAATATTCACCTGAGCTCAATTTTGAATCTCATAGCAAAAGGTCTGAATACTTATGTAAATAAGGTATTTCTATTTTTATTTTTAATAAATTTGTCCGTCGGACTGCCAGATGGTGAAGCGTAATTCATCACTCCAGAGAACGTGTTTCCACTGCACCAGAGTTCAATGACGGAGAGCTTTACATCACTCCAGCCAAAGCTTGGCATTGTGCATGGGGATCTTAGGCTTGCTCGGCCATGGAAACCCCTTTTATGAAGCTCCCGATGAACAGTTCTTGTGCTAACGTTGCTTCCAGAGGCAGTTTGCAGTTTGGGACTTGGTAGTGAGTTCCAAACTGCCTCTGGAAGCAACCGAGGACAGACGAGTTTTACACGCTATGCACTTCAGCACCACTTGTGTTGCCTACCACTTCACGGCTGAGCAATTGTTGCTCCTAGAAGTTTCCACTTCACAATAACAGCACCTACAGTTGACCGGGGCAGCTCTAGCAGGGCAGAAATTTGACAAACTGACTTGTTGGAAAGGTGGCATCCTATGAAGGTGCCACGTTGAAAGTCACTGAGCTCTTCAGTAAGGCCATTCTACTGCCAATGTTTGTCTATGGAGATTTCATGGCTGTGTACTCAATGTTATACACCTGTCAGCAACGGTGTGGCTGAAATAGCCGAATCCACTAATTTGAAGGGGTGTCCATATACTTTTGTAAATATAGTGTTATGTTTTAGCCAAATCAAGGCCGGTCCAGATGGAAGATGTTGCAGGTTGGGGGTGCTGTGGTTTTGTTGCCCGAGCTACGCTAGAAAAGGCTATATTGGTCCGCTAATACAGAACTAGTAAAGGCCCAGCGTACTACTTTTGTGAAGAAAAAATATATAATTATACATTTTCAGCAGTATACCCCCTACTTCCCGCGGCTATGGGTCCAGAAATCAATTAAGGCCGGTCCAGATCAGACCAAAAAAATATAATAATAAATACGTCCAAAAAGATGTCGCTGTAGGTTGTGGAATACCTTACTGGTAAACCTGGTAGGTTAAACATGATCCGATACAATATGGTGGACAAAAGCCAATCAAACCCGAAACGAGTGAAAGAAACATGGTGAAATCTCAACTGCATATTATGAATGAAACAATATTGAGGTTGACCGCGCGCATATACGCGCCACTCACTTATGATTAGCGAACTCGTCCTGTAGAATGGCCACATATGTAGCCGGGACCAGTCCGGACTCCATCGAACCGGTAAGTTTTTTGGCAAGCACATAATCCCCCCTCTTTTCTATTACTGACAGCTTGTCACCTTCCTTGATAGTCAGCTCCTCCTCGCTCCTGGCTTCGAAATCGAAAAGAGCCGCATAGAGCTGAGTCGGTTTCTTCTTGGGGGACGGGGCACGGATATCACCTGAAATAGTGGGGATTTCAGCTGGTCGGGTCATATTTGGGTAATGGAATTCGGGCCATATCCAGTTCCATAGTCGACTACAGCATGGCATGCAACCACGACAACAAACCTCCATCCCAAGCCAGTCGCAACGCCGAGGTATCCAGGTTTCTTTAGGGAACCGCGACAATACGACGCGAAAATAAATGTGTTAATAGGAAAGCCAGAGGCCTATACAGTTTCGAGACGTCTTCGAGCTGCCCTTTCTCTCCTTCACAGCACACATAGTGCGGCATCAGCGATAATTAGGTTGATAATCAGGAGAAACCTGTTTTGTGTCGAGATAGATCAGGGACACAATACTGTTGGCCGTGGGAATGCGGAAACGAGATATCCATGTCCAATTGTGCCCACATTGATCCTGTCATTTACCAAGTGCGCCTAAAAAAAGAGGAAATAGCCTACCTATACTTGTCCTCCAATGAATGATAACCAAATACCGCATCTCTCTGGAATACGGTCAAAATCTGTGCACTGCAAGTGGCATTTGCTGAGCCAGGTCCACAAAATGCGTTTAGTCAGGGTTTTTGTTTGGAACACTAGACATTTCCCGCTATCCCCACGTCTGTGAACCTGTCCGCCTGCTGTTCGTGCTTGGCGGTTAAATCAACAACACCCCAGAGTATATCTGTCCATCTACAACTACACCATTGACTCTGGTGCAAGTGATACAGGAAGTGCGTATAGGCAACACACAGTTTTTAATTCCACATATATTATACGTAATTCTCCTTATCAATATACTAATACATTTGTTTTACTGTTAAAAAAAGATGCTGGTAACACAATTATAAACCATTGGTTATCACAGTGTATGATGTAGACTATTTAACTATGGTAATGATGTACACCTCAATTCCTCATTGGTTTGGAAATATATTGTATTGTACAATGCACACAATATGAATGTAAACATATAGCCTACAATAAAGCATTCAGCTGTCAGTAGAGTACATCATGTTGTGCAATTTAGTGTATACAACAAAAAATAAACAAATATCCACTAAAGGTAATACCTATACATATATTTTGTAAAAACAACATTCCCTTATTACATCCCTGGCAAAAGACAAAAAGACATTGGTTTCTGTTTAATAGATAGCACACGGTTTATTAGTATATTTAGCTTTGTGATGTACAGCTTGGGAGAAAAAAAAGTCACATTTAAGTTTGGAAACATTTTATCTTAGCAGTGACATCACACTTAAGAAAGCTTCATTTCAAATCCTTGGTTTTTCATTAATCAAAGTGATATGTTAGGGAAAAGACCCACCCATGCTGTTTTGCATTAAACAAACAGAAATATTTTTTTTGTATTATTTTTTCAATCTTTAAATTGCTTCACACACATAATATATATATATTATATATATATATATATTTCTAAAGAATAAAAATATTTAGCCACATGTACTGGAAAAAAAGGTATCCACTGTTTTATATCTATATATCTATATATATATATATATCTATATATCTATATATATATATCTATATATATATATCTATCTATATATATATATATATATATATATATATAAAACACAATAAATATAAAAAAGAATAATTATTTTTGATATAATTTATATGGTATCAAAGAGGGAAATGGGCCTTCAGTTAGACGTGTTAAAAAAGTGATGTCCTTTTCCTGAGGTTTTTGTCTGCAGTTGAGTTTTTCCTCACTAAATATACTAATAGTCTAGAAAACCCTTCAAAGGGCATGTCAATGGCTTATAATTCTCTGAGGAACAAATTGGTAAAGTATATTGGTAAAGTGGTCACACCAGAGCTTCAGTTCACTGTGACTCACTGGTTTGTGTGTATCAGGTCAGCTAAGGAGAGGGCATTCCTTAAGCCAAGCACACAGCTCTCCCACAACCAGTTTCTAAATATGTGTCCATGTGATATTAACCTCATTTAGACATGGTCCCATTTCCCATCAATGTACAAGGTATCAGATTAACTTCAAACAGGGTGGAGAGAAATGACCAAATGAAACAAAACAACAAAAAAGAATAGCAGAAATCTGTACATGTAAACATCACACTTCCACTGAGTCCAAAATCAGGAGGAAAATACAGTTTCACATTGGTAGTAGGTACAAATCGAAACTGAGAAAGACAATCAGCTTCTGGTACAGTAGGTAAAGAGGAAAACCTAAAACAGAACCGAGGAATCCAAAGCACCACCAAATTCTAAAATAAAACACACTATGGTGGGAAAAACTATTTGAATTTGACTGTAGCTGTACACTGCCCTGATAGAAAAATAAAAAGTTCAGCCATTTTTTTTCTCCTTTCTTGTTTTTATGTCGAGCTATACATCTGACCAAAGCAGATACTTGTTTTAAAATGTGTGTTCATTTGCGGTACCCTGACCAGCACCACACATATTTTTGCTCCTGTCTGAGTGGAACCATCTCTGTTGGGGGGGTGACATTTGTAAAGTCATTGACGTCCAATGTCAGTCGGCGCTTAAAACAGTATGATCAGGGTTAAGGGGATCACACCTTTCCCACACTCAAAACACTGCCCCTTCACTGAAGTGCTGACACTGCTGCATAGCATTCCCACGGGGAGAGATACATGCAGTAGTCTGAGAGGGGGGAGTTTCATGAAGGCCATGGCTAAGGTTGCAAACTTGGTCTGTGCTTGGTTGGCACGTTCTCTGGCATGTCAAGTCTTTTTGGCCCTAAGCAGGAGAATAATCATGTCTCCAGTCATCAACATGTTTGAAGCTAATCACAAGGTCAACAATACTAATCTTAACCGAGAGCACTCGCTCAAGCATTTGTTAGGTGTGGGTTTTGTGTTGGGCACAGAGGTCAGATCACTAAACGTGAAGCTGGTCAGGTTGGTTGTTAAATGTGTTGACATCCTTGTTTGGAATGTACAGTATAGGCATACAGAGTAACTTCACTTGAGATGTTGGTATTGTACAAAATATTATTTGATAATACCACTGACTTGCACTACAAAATATGTATAAAATAATAATAAAAATAGAAAATGTGTATCGACAGTGGGCCACTATGAGCGCTCCACCGCCGTTAAGGAGCCAGAAGTTTGAGTAAGAATGCTGTGATTATGGCTAAAATACTCCAAGATGCACTGTATACAATAGCTGCACACAGAAAGGAATGGAAATTAAACAGTGAGCAAGTTACATATTTCCAAGATTGTCTTTTGCCTATTTTTACAGTATGTTTTCTTAACGTATGTAGCTGTCTGTGAGAAACTACAGAGCAAACCCCAGAGGTGCAAACGGAGGAGGGAGGAGTATTTAGCGAGAGCTTTACTATATAATCTCTTACCACCTTCTTAGAGATACATTTCATTGTCCCTCGTCTATATAACAAATGCATAACTTTCACAATCTTCTTCTTTTTTCCACTAAACTATATAGCAGACGTTTGTGGCATGTGACAGTACAAAATTCAGCAGCGCTCAACTGGTCATTTCTAAAGAGGTAGGATCCATCCATCGCTCTGTGTTGACCTGGGGTAGTAGGGAAATACAGAGGACGGCAAAACTGTCTCTAGCAACTGCTCTGTAAGATCATAAATTACAGCACTATGTACAGTTTGGCCACAGCACTGTGTGTACTACTTGTCTGGCAATCCTTTGAAACCTCAAACCTGCAGTGGCAAAAAAGGCAGTTTTAAGACTGAAGTGAATAAGGATGAAGAGAATCCCCTTCTAAGTTCATTCTAGCCTACCCCCCCCCCCCCCCCCAACATATTCATGTACTGTACTGAGAGACTTGTAAGACCCCAGGGCATGAGCAGAGTGAAGGATGGATCCGCAGAAATGAGGGCGATACTAATAAGAAAACACATTTTGAAGCCATCAAAGTCACATTGAGAGAGAACACAGTGAGGGAGGTTTCCTCTTGACTGGTCATTTTGCATATTTCTCTTGTGTTTGTCATTTTTTTACCCACTAAGCAGATTCAATCAAGAGCTTGCTCTGAGATAAAGAGGACTTCTTGGACTTCATTTTCTACTTTCTATCTAGGCATACTATTTCCATAACATATGTAAAAAAAAAAAAGAAGGTTTTGTTAATGATTTTGTACTCATTATGGAGATCAGATTTAACATTACACATGTATGCTAGGCGGATAGATCAAGGTGTTGTTCTGTGGTTCAGAGTGTCGCCAGTGAGCCCAGTGCTCCATTCAATCTCTCACAGGGGTCATGACTAGATGGGATGCCGCTAATGTCATTAGTGACTTTTCATAGCAGGTTAGGAGAACTTATGCAGCAGGTTAAGGTTAGGAAAATAGTTAGGGTTAGCTAAAATGCAAAAATTCTCCCTGATGTGACTCGAATATCTATGTTTTGACATCACTTTGACATTAGGGGAATCCCTTCTAGACATGACCTCTCACAGGCCACAGAGCTAGTTCACCTAAATCAATGGCTTTCATTTATACAATAGAGGTGGTCGTATGTGATGCGTTGTACAACTCGCACGTTGGGCTCAGAAAGCCTCTTTTCATTAACACTATGCAGTCAAGGGCCAGGAATGTGATGATTATCAACTGCATTGCGATACTCTTCCTCTTTCCTTTAGTAGGACACACCTCGCCAGTGCAAGATGGAGCCCTGAACAAGCAGGGCCTTCGTCACAGATTTCTGTTGCTTCAGTGTGCAAAAGGGAGCAAATTACAGTGACACAACAATGAGCCCCTTCAGGCTTGCCTCTTGAAGAAACATTTAGCTTTTTTCCCCTCTCATTCTAAAAAGGTACAAATCTCACAGACTTTGGCCACACATTGTACAGTAAGATAGATAGGCCCAGATCACCCTTGTGAGTGGCTGCAAGAGAAGCACATTGATCCTTTGATGACTCCAGAGGTTCAAACTCATGAAGAAAACGACAAAGGAAAAAGTGAATGTAAAAACAACACAGCCTTATGAAAGAACAAAAAGATCAACCAGAGTGCCTAGTAGCAGAGAGAAACAACTGACTGGGATGGCATGTCGTTTTCAAAAATGAAATGTTTGTCTCTTATCCGACTCGAGTAGTTTTTGCTTCTTTTTGTTTGTGTTGTTGTCTTGAGGTGCTCTGGTTGTGCAGGAGGCTGGCGTCCTGACTTGAGGTTATAGGTCTGTGGCAAAAGTCCGGTCCATATAGCAGCAGCGTGGATTAATGGCCATCTCAAAGAGTCAATAGACAAAGAAATACAGAATTCCTCCCAGAACCAAGGTCCAGAACTAAGCTGGACGGAGCTCAGGTAAGGTCAGGGGGGAGAAGGGGATGGGGGGGGGGGGGGGGGTATAGGTCCGGAGGAGGGGGGTAGGTTAGAGAGAGGAATGCAGAACCAGACCCAGAAGAGACGGTATCATCGAGTGATGAGTGTTGACAACCAGATCGGGACAAACCAAAACCTGGAATTGATGGGGGAGCAATGAGCCACCAGGGGGGTGGAAAACATGGAGGCCTCTGGAAAAAAATCTCCAGCTACCTTCAGAGAGGTTCAGTCTCCCACAGAACATACTTCCTTGCCCCCAGTCCTTCACTTTACTGATGCTTCTAGAATCAAATATGGACTGAATATATACAGTGCACAAATAACGGGACAAACAATACTTTGTTTGGGATCAAATTTGAACTATAGTTACAATATTTTTTCTTCTTGAAATGGTTAAGACGTTGCTTCCTGCAGGTCTTTGAAAACACTGAACACATCAGGCAGTAACTGGTGAGCGTTGTATGATAATGGCACCCAGTATGAATGAAGTACTAGAACGGTTGGTAGATCTGAGGTATTTCCATGTGGAAAAGATGGCGTCTCCATAATGCATAAGTTAAAGTGTTGCTCCCGGGACATCACGGTCTTTATTACTCAATGGGTAGGTGAGGTCTGAATCAGGGGAAAGTGCTTTAGGACACAGAGAGCTTATTTACAGCGAGCGCGACAAGTTGTCTCTCGTTTTTTATTTTTTTCCCCCCCAGTCTTCTTCCTTAGCCTCTTTTCATTAACAAAGTGGTTCAGTGTCTTATAGTTAGTGCTCTCTTTCAGATCAGTCAACACCCCTTTTCAGTAGCTCGGAACGGTGCCAAACAAACGTAAATATTCTACAGGCTTAAAAAAAACACTGATTCAAATCAAAGGATTTTTCTTTGAACTAATCAGGGAGTCTCGCTTTCATTGTTATTGGGGATGGCGAAGGTTGTTTAGGGGATCTGTGTACTGCAGCACATAGAGCTTCCTGGCACACAAAAAGGATCCACTTATTTTATTCGTACACAAGGGGGCGCTCTTCTCTCATTACAGCACAACCCTTCAGTGTTCTCCAGTGCACCAGCTCCACCACTCTCTCCCCCACACTAGGTAGACTAATTTCCGACTCTCTGTGTCATCCCGCTTCTTTCCACAGAGCTGTGGGAGTGAGAGAGAGCTGTTATGATTGGGAGGGAGAGCGTTCCTTTACAGGTGGTTGAAGAGAGGGAGAAACGCTGTTCCAAAGTGGTCACAGACAGTGCTCTTTCTCTCCACGCACTAATGCCAAAACAATCAAGGGAGTTTGGATTATTAGACTAGAGGAAGGTAGCACTGTTGCATGCCTTCTTTTCCTGGCGATGAGGAGAATGTAAAGGTTGGTGGAGGAGGACGAATCACGGACGGATGGATCTGCTGAGTGCGAGAGTGGTTGGTCGGTTAGTTAGGGTTCGTGTGGGAGAGTTGGAGTGAGAGAGGGAGAAGGAGGGAGTCGGGGGGAGATGGAATTTTCATCTCAGTTCTGCTGCAGGATCAGGGTCTCCAGCTCGTCGGCCGAGCGGAGCAGGAAGGCGGCTGACTCGCGGTAGCCGGCGATGAGCTGACGCACGGCTATGATCTCCGTGGGGCTGAGCTGTGCCGAGGCCCCGCTCCCTCCGCCGCCACCGCTCCGCCCGTGGCTGTTGGAGCTGGCTGATGACGAGTTGGACACCAGGGACTTCATGCTGAGGTCAGTAGGGCCTGGGGAAAAACACACTTCAATGAAGACACCTACTGGGGGCATTTTACTACAAATGTAACTCTTAGAAATTGTAAATATGCATTCTTATCCACTTATCAACAGTAGGAAATATATTTTAGATGAGTTCCACCTGTATGTTTGTAAATGTTTGCTACGTCCAAATATGGGCATTATTTAAATATGGAATTGATTTCCCATTCTGGATATGTTTCAATACGTCTCAGTCCATTCTTAACTAGGCCAGTGCTGCTGCTACAGTACAAGCAGCATGCTTCAGGTAAGCTAAGGTATGCTGCTACAGTACAAGCAGCATGCTTCAGGTAAGCTAAGGTATGCTGCTACAGTACAGGCAGCATGCTTCAGGTAAGCTAAGGTATGCTGCTACAGTACAAGCAGCATGCTTCAGGTAAGCTAAGGTATGCTGCTACAGTACAGGCAGCATGCTTCAGGTAAGCTAAGGTATGCTGCTACAGTACAAGCAGCATGCTTCAGGTAAGCTAAGGTATGCTGCTACAGTACAGGCAGCATGCTTCAGGTAAGCTAAGGTATGCTGCTACAGTACAAGCAGCATGCTTCAGGTAAGCTAAGGTATGCTGCTACAGTACAGGCAGCATGCTTCAGGTAAGCTAAGGTATGCTGCTACAGTACAAGCAGCATGCTTCAGGTAAGCTAAGGTATGCTGCTACTCTAAGATGCCATTCGCTGGCCAATCAAAGATGTGAAGCATCCTCTCTCACCGTTGCTCTGAGCAGTGGCGGTTGTCAAGGAGACAGGGTGTTGCATGCTTGCTCCCAGGCCCCCGTAACCACGGTAACTGTAGTTGAGCCCACCGTTGATGTAGAGCTGGTCCTGGGAGTAGGCTGAGGCGGCCAGGGAGTAGGCAGAGTGGGCCAGGGAGGCTGGCTCGCGAGAACTGGGCTTGTCAAGTGCTATGTGCTCCTCCTGGGGGGAGACGAGACGAGAGAGTTCAGTCCCACTTCCAAGTATATAATATACTCAAGGTTAAGAAGAACAGACTTCGCCATTGGCTATTGGAAAACATCCACAGTACATCCACCCACCTGAGAAAATACACACACACACACACACACACACACACACACACACACACACACACACACACACACACACACACACACACACACACACACACACACACACACACACACACACACACACACACACAGAGCACTCACATGTGCCTGGTAGACATCTAGCCGCATCCTCTTGGCAGCCTTGCGTGTCTCGCTCTCGCAGGCGGCTGCCAGGATGTTCTCAGCCATGGCTGAGGTGAGATGAGGTGGGGTGGGTCGTGTCTGGCAGGGGAGAAACAATCAGCACAAATTCATCCCCACGTCAGAGCAGAGTACCCTTTTTAAGGTTGAATAATGCTTGTTATAGCCATTACTGTCTGCAGTTTGCTTAAGAATAGACAGTTATGCTTTGCTTGAATTCTTGCCAGAATAATCAACACTGAATACAGTAGTGTGTACACAGTAGGCACCATAATGTGAACATCCCAACATTGTGTGAAAATAACCCACTGACCACAGGAGGGCAATAAAGAGCCCATTGACCACAGGGGTGGCAGTAAAGAGCCCATTGACCACAGGGGTGGCAGTAAAGAGCCCATTGACCACAGGGGTGGCAGTAAAGAGCCCATTGACCACAGGGGGGCAGTAAAGAACCCATTGACCACAGGGGTGGCAGTAAAGAGCCCATTGACCACAGGGGTGGCAGTAAAGAGCCCATTGACCACAGGGGTGGCAGTAAAGAGCCCATTGACCACAGGGGGGCAGTAAAGAACCCATTGACCACAGGGGTGGCAGTAAAGAACCCATTGACCACAGGGGTGGCAGTAAAGAGCCCATTGACCACAGGGGTGGCAGTAAAGAGCCCATTGACCACAGGGGGGCAGTAAAGAACCCATTGACCACAGGGGGGCAGTAAAGAGCACATTGACCACAGGGGTGGCAGTAAAGAACCCATTGACCACAGGGGTGGCAGTAAAGAACCCATTGACCACAGGGGGGCAGTAAAGAGCACATTGACCACAGGGGTGGCAGTAAAGAACCCATTGACCACAGGGGTGGCAGTAAAGAACCCATTGACCACAGGGGTGGCAGTAAAGAGCCCATTGACCACAGGGGTGGCAGTAAAGAACCCATTGACCACAGGGGTGGCAGTAAAGAACCCATTGACCACAGGGGTGGCAGTAAAGAACCCAGTGACCACAGGGGTGGCAGTAAAGAGCCCATTGACCACAGGGGTGGCAGTAAAGAGCCCATTGACCACAGGGGTGGCAGTAAAGAACCCAGTGACCACAGGGGTGGCAGTAAAGAGCCCATTGACCACAGGGGTGGCAGTAAATAACCCATTGACCACAGGGGTGGCAGTAAAGAACCCATTGACCACAGGGGTGGCAGTAAAGAACCCAGTGACCACAGGGGGGCAGTAAAGAACCCATTGACCACAGGGGTGGCAGTAAAGAGCCCATTGACCACAGGGGTGGCAGTAAAGAACCCATTGACCACAGGGGTGGCAGTAAAGAACCCATTGACCACAGGGGTGGCAGTAAAGAACCCATTGACCACAGGGGTGGCAGTAAAGAACCCATTGACCACAGGGGGGCAGTAAAGAACCCATTGACCACAGGGGGGCAGTAAAGAGCCCATTGACCACAGGGGGCAGTAAAGAGCCCATTGACCACAGGGGGGCAGTAAAGAGCCCATTGACCACAGGGGGGCAGTAAAGAGCCCATTGACCACAGGAGGGCAATAAAGAGCCCATTGACCACAGGGGGGCAGTAAAGAGCCCATTGACCACAGGGGGGCAGTAAAGAGCATTTACAACACTAATAATACAGAACATTTTCAGATGCACCTGCTCATCACAAAAAAGTTATAGATGAAGTTGTACTAGATAGTCTCCTTCCTAACCAGACACATGAGCACTGACTACATTTTCAACAGAATATTTTACCAGGTAAGGAACAAAACAGAAGTATTATATCCTGATCGAAGAACAAATGGAGATACAAACCAGCAAAAAAAAATCAATGATGATGAATCCTATGGGAGTACTGTTGCTAGACAGAGCCCAGACATCGTCTATACATGGGGGATGGAGGGGGAGAGGGCAAATGGCTACCAGACCAGCCACACACAGGACCATGAGGGAGGGAGGGATGAGAGAGAGAGGCTAGATAGGTATGGTACATCTAGACCCGCCACACACAGAATGAGGAATGAGAGAGAGACAGAGATGGAGGGATGAAAGAGTAGGAATGAGAGACAGAGATGGAGGGATGAAAGAGAGTAGGAATGAGAGAGAGATGGAGGGATGAAAGAGAGTAGGAATGAGAGACAGAGATGGAGGGATGAAAGAGAGTAGGAATGAGAGAGAGAGATGGAGGGATGAAAGAGAGTAGGAATGAGAGAGACAGATGGAGGGATGAAAGAGTAAGAATGAGAGAGAGACAGAGATGGAGGGATGAAAGAGTAGGAATGAGAGAGAGACAGAGATGGAGGGATGAAAGACAGTAGGAATGAGAGAGACAGAGATGGAGGGCTGAAAGAGAGTAGGAATGAGAGACAGAGATGGAGGGATGAAAGAGAGTAGGAATGAGAGAGAGACAGATGGAGGGATGAAAGGGAGTAGGAATGAGAGAGACAGAGATGGAGGGATGAAAGAGTAAGAATGAGAGAGAGACAGAGATGGAGGGATGAAAGAGTAGGAATGAGAGAGAGACAGAGATGGAGGGATGAAAGACAGTAGGAATGAGAGAGACAGAGATGGAGGGATGAAAGAGAGTAGGAATGAGAGAGACAGATGGAGGGATGAAAGGGAGTAGGAATGAGAGAGACAGAGATGGAGGGATGAAAGAGAGTAGGAATGAGAGAGAGACAGATGGAGGGATGAAAGGGAGTAGGAATGAGAGAGAGAGATGAAGGGATGAAAGAATAGGAATGAGAGAGAGACAGAGATGGAGGGATGAAAGAGAGTAGGAATGAGAGACAGAGATGGAGGGATGAAAGGGAGTAGGAATGAGAGACAGAGATGGAGGGATGAAAAACAGTAGGAATGAGAGACAGAGATGGAGGGATGAAAGAGAGTAGGAATGAGAGACAGAGATGGAGGGATGAAAGAGAGTAGGAATGAGAGACAGAGATGGAGGGATGAAAGGGAGTAGGAATGAGAGACAGAGATGGAGGGATGAAAGGGAGTAGGAATGAGAGACAGAGATGGAGGGATGAAAAACAGTAGGAATGAGAGACAGAGATGGAGGGATGAAAGAGAGTAGGAATGAGAGACAGAGATGGAGGGATGAAAGGGAGTAGGAATGAGAGACAGAGATGGAGGGATGAAAGGGAGTAGGAATGAGAGACAGAGATGGAGGGATGAAAAACAGTAGGAATGAGAGACAGAGATGGAGGGATGAAAGGGAGTAGGAATGAGAGACAGAGATGGAGGGATGAAAGGGAGTAGGAATGAGAGACAGAGATGGAGGGATGAAAGGGAGTAGGAATGAGAGACAGAGATGGAGGGATGAAAGGGAGTAGGAATGAGAGACAGAGATGGAGGGATGAAAGGGAGTAGGAATGAGAGACAGAGATGGAGGGATGAAAGGGAGTAGGAATGAGAGACAGAGATGGAGGGATGAAAAACAGTAGGAATGAGAGACAGAGATGGAGGGATGAAAGAGAGTAGGAATGAGAGACAGAGATGGAGGGATGAAAGGGAGTAGGAATGAGAGACAGAGATGGAGGGATGAAAAACAGTAGGAATGAGAGACAGAGATGGAGGGATGAAAGAGAGTAGGAATGAGAGACAGAGATGGAGGGATGAAAGAGAGTAGGAATGAGAGACAGAGATGGAGGGATGAAAGGGAGTAGGAATGAGAGACAGAGATGGAGGGATGAAAGGGAGTAGGAATGAGAGACAGAGATGGAGGGATGAAAAACAGTAGGAATGAGAGACAGAGATGGAGGGATGAAAGAGAGTAGGAATGAGAGACAGAGATGGAGGGATGAAAGGGAGTAGGAATGAGAGACAGAGATGGAGGGATGAAAAACAGTAGGAATGAGAGACAGAGATGGAGGGATGAAAAACAGTAGGAATGAGAGACAGAGATGGAGGGATGAAAGAGAGTAGGAATGAGAGACAGAGATGGAGGGATGAAAGGGAGTAGGAATGAGAGACAGAGATGGAGGGATGAAAGGGAGTAGGAATGAGAGACAGAGATGGAGGGATGAAAAACAATAGGAATGAGAGACAGAGATGGAGGGATGAAAGGGAGTAGGAATGAGAGACAGAGATGGAGGGATGAAAGGGAGTAGGAATGAGAGACAGAGATGGAGGGATGAAAGGGAGTAGGAATGAGAGACAGAGATGGAGGGATGAAAGGGAGTAGGAATGAGAGACAGAGATGGAGGGATGAAAGGGAGTAGGAATGAGAGACAGAGATGGAGGGATGAAAGGGAGTAGGAATGAGAGACAGAGATGGAGGGATGAAAAACAGTAGGAATGAGAGACAGAGATGGAGGGATGAAAGAGAGTAGGAATGAGAGACAGAGATGGAGGGATGAAAGGGAGTAGGAATGAGAGACAGAGATGGAGGGATGAAAAACAGTAGGAATGAGAGACAGAGATGGAGGGATGAAAGAGAGTAGGAATGAGAGACAGAGATGGAGGGATGAAAGAGAGTAGGAATGAGAGACAGAGATGGAGGGATGAAAGGGAGTAGGAATGAGAGACAGAGATGGAGGGATGAAAGGGAGTAGGAATGAGAGACAGAGATGGAGGGATGAAAAACAGTAGGAATGAGAGACAGAGATGGAGGGATGAAAGAGAGTAGGAATGAGAGACAGAGATGGAGGGATGAAAGGGAGTAGGAATGAGAGACAGAGATGGAGGGATGAAAAACAGTAGGAATGAGAGACAGAGATGGAGGGATGAAAGGGAGTAGGAATGAGAGACAGAGATGGAGGGATGAAAGGGAGTAGGAATGAGAGACAGAGATGGAGGGATGAAAGGGAGTAGGAATGAGAGACAGAGATGGAGGGATGAAAGGGAGTAGGAATGAGAGACAGAGATGGAGGGATGAAAGGGAGTAGGAATGAGAGACAGAGATGGAGGGATGAAAGGGAGTAGGAATGAGAGACAGAGATGGAGGGATGAAAGGGAGTAGGAATGAGAGACAGAGATGGAGGGATGAAAGGGAGTAGGAATGAGAGACAGAGATGGAGGGATGAAAGGGAGTAGGAATGAGAGACAGAGATGGAGGGATGAAAGGGAGTAGGAATGAGAGACAGAGATGGAGGGATGAAAGGGAGTAGGAATGAGAGACAGAGATGGAGGGATGAAAGGGAGTAGGAATGAGAGAGGAGGTATGATAGATGTGCTACGTACCTCCATGCCGTTCTTCTTCATTCGGCGGCAGGATTTGAGGTAGGTGCGGATGCGCTTGCGAGCGCGCAGCTCGAACTCTGGGAACTGGCGGCTACACGACTCGATGATGGCCTGGATCTTCTCCTTGGGCTGCTTTGAGATGGGCACCATGCGGTCCAGGTTCTCGTCCACAAACAGACGCACAAACATCTAAAAAGAAGATTACAAAAATCCTGTAGAAAAAAAGGTGTGTGTCTGCTCTGCTGCTTCCAGTGTTCCTGAGGTGAAGGTCATGTAAAGGTCAGAGGAGCTCTTACGTTGAAGGCCTTTAGTCTCTCGGGGTCCATGCCCTCCGTGTCGTTGATCTTGTCACTGTCGTCGTGATCATCATCGTCATCGTCGTCTGCCACCGCCACGCCTCTGGTCACGGTCAGGTCCTCGGCACATGTCTCCATCTTCAATGAGTCGTAGCTTCCTGAGCTGTACTGAGGAGACTGTCACACATACACATCAAAACACACACACAGGTGCACACACACCACACACACAGACACACACACACACAGACACACACACACAGAATAAGCACAGACAAAGAAAGAACAGACACAAAGCCGGGGTAAGGTTTTCACTCAGTCTATATGCTAGGTGACATTGAAAGCACCTGGTACAATCTCAATGGTGAGGAACACTGATGACAGTGAGACACAAAACACTGCTAGATGTTGTTGTGGCTAAACAGTTCTATTTGTCTGATCCTTCCAATGCGGTAAATAAGATGCTTTCAAGGAAAACACCGCATTGTCAGAGCATGATGAAGTGTGTGTCTCATTGAATAGCCAGAGAGCAGGAAAGAAGAACCTTTCATCCCCTCTCTGCTTTCATACTGTCCTCCACTGACTCCTGTACAACAACACTACTTCTCCTGGCACAGCAACTCTCACTGCTCTCATGCACATTGTCTTGCTGGTTTTCTGTCAAGACTGGTGTCTTGGATTACGAACTGAGAACGTTCTCAAAATGGCGTCTATTCATTATCCATCCACAGGAAATGAATAAGTAATTGCAGTTTGGCGAGATCTCAATGGAAACTTTACAGCTTTGTGCAATGCCCTGGCAAAGAACCTCACCTTCTTGTGCAGACCTCACCCTTCATAGTTGGTCATAGCAAGACAGTAGTCATCTATAACAATGGCACACTGAGCTGTTACTCACACTGTCCTGGTGGGCTCATTGCTCAACATTATCACTTTGTGTGTAATGTATCACCATTAGGCCTGGGGTCAAATACTACTTGAAAGCTTTCAAATACTTTTACAGTTTGTTTAAGTCTGCCTGGAGTGCCAGATGGGCGAGGCTTGTAGTTTTGCATCCTATTCTATTGGTTCATTGCACCAGGGAAACTCAATCAATCTCAGCTAACGTATTTCAAATATTTTCAGACACAGGTCTGGGCAGAAGACCCCACCTTGCTGCCATAGTCCCTGATCGAGTCTCTGTCCAGGCGCAGCTCAGCGGCATGGGCGAGAGGCTTGATGGGGTATTTCCTGCGCAGCTCGTCTGGGGGGTCGAGCTGGAAGGGGCCCATCAGGGCAGACCCAGGCAGCCTGGTCTCACTCAGGTTGACTGGAGCCTGTTGGTCCTCGGACGATGAGGACGAGGAGGTGGTGCTGAAGTCCAGCGGGGCCGGGGGCCTGTTGCCGTTTACCACCTTCCTGTAGGGGGTTCCCCCCATGCACATCTCAGACCCCGGGGCAGCCCCACCAGCAGACGGAAGGGTCATGGTGTGCATTCCGTTCCCGCTGCCGCTCTCCGAGGATGAGTCATCTGTGGAAACACAGGGACGGATACCAGTTAGACTGGTAGAATCATCATCAGAACACCACACTGGAAACACACAGGGACTGACACCAGTTAGACTGGTAGAATCATCATCAGAACACCACACTGGAAACACACAGGGACTGACACCAGTTAGACTGGTAGAATCATCATCAGAACACCACACTGGAAACACACAGGGACTGACACCAGTTAGACTGGTAGAATCATCATCAGAACACCACACTGGAAACACACAGGGACTGGCACCAGTTAGACTGGTAGAATCATCATCAGAACACCACACTGGAAACACACAGGGACTGACACCAGTTAGACTGGTAGAATCATCATCAGAACACCACACTGGAAACACACAGGGACTGACACCAGTTAGACTGGTAGAATCATCATCAGAACACCACACTGGAAACACACAGGGACTGACACCAGTTAGACTGGTAGAATCATCATCAGAACACCACACTGGAAACACACAGGGACTGACACCAGTTAGACTGGTAGAATCATCATCAGAACACCATACTGGAAACACACAGGGACTGACACCAGTTAGACTGGTAGAATCATCATCAGAACACCACACTGGAAACACACAGGGACTGACACCAGTTAGACTGGTAGAATCATCATCAGAACACCACACTGGAAACACACAGGGACTGACACCAGTTAGACTGGTAGAATCATCATCAGAACACCACACTGGAAACACACAGGGACTGACACCAGTTAGACTGGTAGAATCATCATCAGAACACCACACTGGAAACACACAGGGACTGACACCAGTTAGACTGGTAGAATCATCATCAGAACACCACACTGGAAACACACAGGGACTGACACCAGTTAGACTGGTAGAATCATCATCAGAACACCACACTGGAAACACACAGGGACTGACACCAGTTAGACTGGTAGAATCATCATCAGAACACCACACTGGAAACACACAGGGACTGACACCAGTTAGACTGGTAGAATATCATCAGAACACCACACTGGAAACACACAGGGACTGACACCAGTTAGACTGGTAGAATCATCATCAGAACACCACACTGGAAACACACAGGGACTGACACCAGTTAGACTGGTAGAATCATCATCAGAACACCACACTGGAAACACACAGGGACTGACACCAGTTAGACTGGTAGAATCATCATCAGAACACCACACTGGAAACACACAGGGACTGACACCAGTTAGACTGGTAGAATCATCATCAGAACACCACACTGGAAACACACAGGGACTGACACCAGTTAGACTGGTAGAATCATCATCAGAACACCACACTGGAAACACACAGGGACTGACACCAGTTAGACTGGTAGAATCATCATCAGAACACCACACTGGAAACACACAGGGACTGACACCAGTTAGACTGGTAGAATCATCATCAGAACACCACACTGGAAACACACAGGGACTGACACCAGTTAGACTGGTAGAATCATCATCAGAACACCACACTGGAAACACACAGGGACTGACACCAGTTAGACTGGTAGAATCATCATCAGAACACCACACTGGAAACACACAGGGACTGACACCAGTTAGACTGGTAGAATCATCATCAGAACACCACACTGGAAACACACAGGGACTGACACCAGTTAGACTGGTAGAATCATCATCAGAACACCACACTGGAAACACACAGGGACTGACACCAGTTAGACTGGTAGAATCATCATCAGAACACCACACTGGAAACACACAGGGACTGACACCAGTTAGACTGGTAGAATCATCATCAGAACACCACACTGGAAACACACAGGGACTGACACCAGTTAGACTGGTAGAATCATCATCAGAACACCACACTGGAAACACACAGGGACTGACACCAGTTAGACTGGTAGAATCATCATCAGAACACCACACTGGAAACACACAGGGACTGACACCAGTTAGACTGGTAGAATCATCATCAGAACACCACACTGGAAACACACAGGGACTGACACCAGTTAGACTGGTAGAATCATCATCAGAACACCACACTGGAAACACACAGGGACTGACACCAGTTAGACTGGTAGAATCATCATCAGAACACCACACTGGAAACACACAGGGACTGACACCAGTTAGACTGGTAGAATCATCAGAACACCACACTGGAAACACACAGGGACTGACACCAGTTAGACTGGTAGAATCATCATCAGAACACCACACTGGAAACACACAGGGACTGACACCAGTTAGACTGGTAGAATCATCAGAACACCACACTGGAAACACACAGGGACTGACACCAGTTAGACTGGTAGAATCATCATCAGAACACCACACTGGAAACACACAGGGACTGACACCAGTTAGACTGGTAGAATCATCATCAGAACACCACACTGGAAACACACAGGGACTGACACCAGTTAGACTGGTAGAATCATCATCAGAACACCACACTGGAAACACACAGGGACTGACACCAGTTAGACTGGTAGAATCATCATCAGAACACCACACTGGAAACACACAGGGACTGACACCAGTTAGACTGGTAGAATCATCATCAGAACACCACACTGGAAACACACAGGGACTGACACCAGTTAGACTGGTAGAATCATCATCAGAACACCACACTGGAAACACACAGGGACTGACACCAGTTAGACTGGTAGAATCATCAGAACACCACACTGGAAACACACAGGGACTGACACCAGTTAGACTGGTAGAATCATCATCAGAACACCACACTGGAAACACACAGGGACTGACACCAGTTAGACTGGTAGAATCATCATCAGAACACCACACTGGAAACACACAGGGACTGACACCAGTTAGACTGGTAGAATCATCATCAGAACACCACACTGGAAACACACAGGGACTGACACCAGTTAGACTGGTAGAATCATCATCAGAACACCACACTGGAAACACACAGGGACTGACACCAGTTAGACTGGTAGAATCATCATCAGAACACCACACTGGAAACACACAGGGACTGACACCAGTTAGACTGGTAGAATCATCATCAGAACACCACACTGGAAACACACAGGGACTGACACCAGTTAGACTGGTAGAATCATCATCAGAACACCACACTGGAAACACACAGGGACTGACACCAGTTAGACTGGTAGAATCATCATCAGAACACCACACTGGAAACACACAGGGACTGACACCAGTTAGACTGGTAGAATCATCATCAGAACACCACACTGGAAACACACAGGGACTGACACCAGTTAGACTGGTAGAATCATCATCAGAACACCACACTGGAAACACACAGGGACTGACACCAGTTAGACTGGTAGAATCATCATCAGAACACCACACTGGAAACACACAGGGACTGACACCAGTTAGACTGGTAGAATCATCATCAGAACACCACACTGGAAACACACAGGGACTGACACCAGTTAGACTGGTAGAATCATCATCAGAACACCACACTGGAAACACACAGGGACTGACACCAGTTAGACTGGTAGAATCATCATCAGAACACCACACTGGAAACACACAGGGACTGACACCAGTTAGACTGGTAGAATCATCATCAGAACACCACACTGGAAACACACAGGGACTGACACCAGTTAGACTGGTAGAATCATCATCAGAACACCACACTGGAAACACACAGGGACTGACACCAGTTAGACTGGTAGAATCATCATCAGAACACCACACTGGAAACACACAGGGACTGACACCAGTTAGACTGGTAGAATCATCATCAGAACACCACACTGGAAACACACAGGGACTGACACCAGTTAGACTGGTAGAATCATCAGAACACCACACTGGAAACACACAGGGACTGACACCAGTTAGACTGGTAGAATCATCATCAGAACACCACACTGGAAACACACAGGGACTGACACCAGTTAGACTGGTAGAATCATCATCAGAACACCACACTGGAAACACACAGGGACTGACACCAGTTAGACTGGTAGAATCATCATCAGAACACCACACTGGAAACACACAGGGACTGACACCAGTTAGACTGGTAGAATCATCATCAGAACACCACACTGGAAACACACAGGGACTGACACCAGTTAGACTGGTAGAATCATCATCAGAACACCACACTGGAAACACACAGGGACTGACACCAGTTAGACTGGTAGAATCATCATCAGAACACCACACTGGAAACACACAGGGACTGACACCAGTTAGACTGGTAGAATCATCATCAGAACACCACACTGGAAACACACAGGGACTGACACCAGTTAGACTGGTAGAATCATCATCAGAACACCACACTGGAAACACACAGGGACTGACACCAGTTAGACTGGTAGAATCATCATCAGAACACCACACTGGAAACACACAGGGACTGACACCAGTTAGACTGGTAGAATCATCATCAGAACACCACACTGGAAACACACAGGGACTGACACCAGTTAGACTGGTAGAATCATCATCAGAACACCACACTGGAAACACACAGGGACTGACACCAGTTAGACTGGTAGAATCATCATCAGAACACCACACTGGAAACACACAGGGACTGACACCAGTTAGACTGGTAGAATCATCATCAGAACACCACACTGGAAACACACAGGGACTGACACCAGTTAGACTGGTAGAATCATCATCAGAACACCACACTGGAAACACACAGGGACTGACACCAGTTAGACTGGTAGAATCATCATCAGAACACCACACTGGAAACACACAGGGACTGACACCAGTTAGACTGGTAGAATCATCATCAGAACACCACACTGGAAACACACAGGGACTGACACCAGTTAGACTGGTAGAATCATCATCAGAACACCACACTGGAAACACACAGGGACTGACACCAGTTAGACTGGTAGAATCATCATCAGAACACCACACTGGAAACACACAGGGACTGACACCAGTTAGACTGGTAGAATCATCATCAGAACACCACACTGGAAACACACAGGGACTGACACCAGTTAGACTGGTAGAATCATCATCAGAACACCACACTGGAAACACACAGGGACTGACACCAGTTAGACTGGTAGAATCATCATCAGAACACCACACTGGAAACACACAGGGACTGACACCAGTTAGACTGGTAGAATCATCATCAGAACACCACACTGGAAACACACAGGGACTGACACCAGTTAGACTGGTAGAATCATCATCAGAACACCACACTGGAAACACACAGGGACTGACACCAGTTAGACTGGTAGAATCATCATCAGAACACCACACTGGAAACACACAGGGACTGACACCAGTTAGACTGGTAGAATCATCATCAGAACACCACACTGGAAACACACAGGGACTGACACCAGTTAGACTGGTAGAATCATCAGAACACCACACTGGAAACACACAGGGACTGACACCAGTTAGACTGGTAGAATCATCATCAGAACACCACACTGGAAACACACAGGGACTGACACCAGTTAGACTGGTAGAATCATCATCAGAACACCACACTGGAAACACACAGGGACTGACACCAGTTAGACTGGTAGAATCATCATCAGAACACCACACTGGAAACACACAGGGACTGACACCAGTTAGACTGGTAGAATCATCATCAGAACACCACACTGGAAACACACAGGGACTGACACCAGTTAGACTGGTAGAATCATCATCAGAACACCACACTGGAAACACACAGGGACTGACACCAGTTAGACTGGTAGAATCATCATCAGAACACCACACTGGAAACACACAGGGACTGACACCAGTTAGACTGGTAGAATCATCATCAGAACACCACACTGGAAACACACAGGGACTGACACCAGTTAGACTGGTAGAATCATCATCAGAACACCACACTGGAAACACACAGGGACTGACACCAGTTAGACTGGTAGAATCATCATCAGAACACCACACTGGAAACACACAGGGACTGACACCAGTTAGACTGGTAGAATCATCATCAGAACACCACACTGGAAACACACAGGGACTGACACCAGTTAGACTGGTAGAATCATCAGAACACCACACTGGAAACACACAGGGACTGACACCAGTTAGACTGGTAGAATCATCATCAGAACACCACACTGGAAACACACAGGGACTGACACCAGTTAGACTGGTAGAATCATCATCAGAACACCACACTGGAAACACACAGGGACTGACACCAGTTAGACTGGTAGAATCATCATCAGAACACCACACTGGAAACACACAGGGACTGACACCAGTTAGACTGGTAGAATCATCAGAACACCACACTGGAAACACACAGGGACTGACACCAGTTAGACTGGTAGAATCATCATCAGAACACCACACTGGAAACACACAGGGACTGACACCAGTTAGACTGGTAGAATCATCATCAGAACACCACACTGGAAACACACAGGGACTGACACCAGTTAGACTGGTAGAATCATCATCAGAACACCATACTGGAAACACACAGGGACTGACACCAGTTAGACTGGTAGAATCATCATCAGAACACCACACTGGAAACACACAGGGACTGACACCAGTTAGACTGGTAGAATCATCAGAACACCACACTGGAAACACACAGGGACTGACACCAGTTAGACTGGTAGAATCATCATCAGAACACCACACTGGAAACACACAGGGACTGACACCAGTTAGACTGGTAGAATCATCAGAACACCACACTGGAAACACACAGGGACTGACACCAGTTAGACTGGTAGAATCATCATCAGAACACCACACTGGAAACACACAGGGACTGACACCAGTTAGACTGGTAGAATCATCATC
Organism: Salmo salar; assembly: GCF_965601325.2. Taxonomy (NCBI): domain Eukaryota; kingdom Metazoa; phylum Chordata; class Actinopteri; order Salmoniformes; family Salmonidae; genus Salmo; species Salmo salar. The sequence goes on along the minus strand of NC_138303.1, from coordinate 30,334,080 downwards.
AGAACACCACACTGGAAACACACAGGGACTGACACCAGTTAGACTGGTAGAATCATCATCAGAACACCACACTGGAAACACACAGGGACTGACACCAGTTAGACTGGTAGAATCATCATCAGAACACCACACTGGAAACACACAGGGACTGACACCAGTTAGACTGGTAGAATCATCATCAGAACACCACACTGGAAACACACAGGGACTGACACCAGTTAGACTGGTAGAATCATCATCAGAACACCACACTGGAAACACACAGGGACTGACACCAGTTAGACTGGTAGAATCATCATCAGAACACCACACTGGAAACACACAGGGACTGACACCAGTTAGACTGGTAGAATCATCATCAGAACACCACACTGGAAACACACAGGGACTGACACCAGTTAGACTGGTAGAATCATCATCAGAACACCACACTGGAAACACACAGGGACTGACACCAGTTAGACTGGTAGAATCATCATCAGAACACCACACTGGAAACACACAGGGACTGACACCAGTTAGACTGGTAGAATCATCATCAGAACACCATACTGGAAACACACAGGGACTGACACCAGTTAGACTGGTAGAATCATCATCAGAACACCACACTGGAAACACACAGGGACTGACACCAGTTAGACTGGTAGAATCATCATCAGAACACCACACTGGAAACACACAGGGACTGACACCAGTTAGACTGGTAGAATCATCATCAGAACACCACACTGGAAACACACAGGGACTGACACCAGTTAGACTGGTAGAATCATCATCAGAACACCACACTGGAAACACACAGGGACTGACACCAGTTAGACTGGTAGAATCATCATCAGAACACCACACTGGAAACACACAGGGACTGACACCAGTTAGACTGGTAGAATCATCAGAACACCACACTGGAAACACACAGGGACTGACACCAGTTAGACTGGTAGAATCATCAGAACACCACACTGGAAACACACAGGGACTGACACCAGTTAGACTGGTAGAATCATCATCAGAACACCACACTGGAAACACACAGGGACTGACACCAGTTAGACTGGTAGAATCATCATCAGAACACCACACTGGAAACACACAGGGACTGACACCAGTTAGACTGGTAGAATCATCATCAGAACACCACACTGGAAACACACAGGGACTGACACCAGTTAGACTGGTAGAATCATCATCAGAACACCACACTGGAAACACACAGGGACTGACACCAGTTAGACTGGTAGAATCATCATCAGAACACCACACTGGAAACACACAGGGACTGACACCAGTTAGACTGGTAGAATCATCATCAGAACACCACACTGGAAACACACAGGGACTGACACCAGTTAGACTGGTAGAATCATCATCAGAACACCACACTGGAAACACACAGGGACTGACACCAGTTAGACTGGTAGAATCATCAGAACACCATACTGGAAACACACAGGGACTGACACCAGTTAGACTGGTAGAATCATCATCAGAACACCACACTGGAAACACACAGGGACTGACACCAGTTAGACTGGTAGAATCATCATCAGAACACCACACTGGAAACACACAGGGACTGACACCAGTTAGACTGGTAGAATCATCATCAGAACACCACACTGGAAACACACAGGGACTGACACCAGTTAGACTGGTAGAATCATCATCAGAACACCACACTGGAAACACACAGGGACTGACACCAGTTAGACTGGTAGAATCATCATCAGAACACCACACTGGAAACACACAGGGACTGACACCAGTTAGACTGGTAGAATCATCATCAGAACACCACACTGGAAACACACAGGGACTGACACCAGTTAGACTGGTAGAATCATCAGAACACCACACTGGAAACACACAGGGACTGACACCAGTTAGACTGGTAGAATCATCATCAGAACACCACACTGGAAACACACAGGGACTGACACCAGTTAGACTGGTAGAATCATCATCAGAACACCACACTGGAAACACACAGGGACTGACACCAGTTAGACTGGTAGAATCATCAGAACACCACACTGGAAACACACAGGGACTGACACCAGTTAGACTGGTAGAATCATCATCAGAACACCACACTGGAAACACACAGGGACTGACACCAGTTAGACTGGTAGAATCATCATCAGAACACCACACTGGAAACACACAGGGACTGACACCAGTTAGACTGGTAGAATCATCATCAGAACACCACACTGGAAACACACAGGGACTGACACCAGTTAGACTGGTAGAATCATCATCAGAACACCACACTGGAAACACACAGGGACTGACACCAGTTAGACTGGTAGAATCATCATCAGAACACCACACTGGAAACACACAGGGACTGACACCAGTTAGACTGGTAGAATCATCATCAGAACACCACACTGGAAACACACAGGGACTGACACCAGTTAGACTGGTAGAATCATCATCAGAACACCACACTGGAAACACACAGGGACTGACACCAGTTAGACTGGTAGAATCATCATCAGAACACCACACTGGAAACACACAGGGACTGACACCAGTTAGACTGGTAGAATCATCATCAGAACACCACACTGGAAACACACAGGGACTGACACCAGTTAGACTGGTAGAATCATCATCAGAACACCACACTGGAAACACACAGGGACTGACACCAGTTAGACTGGTAGAATCATCATCAGAACACCACACTGGAAACACACAGGGACTGACACCAGTTAGACTGGTAGAATCATCATCAGAACACCACACTGGAAACACACAGGGACTGACACCAGTTAGACTGGTAGAATCATCAGAACACCACACTGGAAACACACAGGGACTGACACCAGTTAGACTGGTAGAATCATCATCAGAACACCACACTGGAAACACACAGGGACTGACACCAGTTAGACTGGTAGAATCATCATCAGAACACCACACTGGAAACACACAGGGACTGACACCAGTTAGACTGGTAGAATCATCATCAGAACACCACACTGGAAACACACAGGGACTGACACCAGTTAGACTGGTAGAATCATCATCAGAACACCACACTGGAAACACACAGGGACTGACACCAGTTAGACTGGTAGAATCATCATCAGAACACCACACTGGAAACACACAGGGACTGACACCAGTTAGACTGGTAGAATCATCATCAGAACACCACACTGGAAACACACAGGGACTGACACCAGTTAGACTGGTAGAATCATCATCAGAACACCACACTGGAAACACACAGGGACTGACACCAGTTAGACTGGTAGAATCATCAGAACACCACACTGGAAACACACAGGGACTGACACCAGTTAGACTGGTAGAATCATCATCAGAACACCACACTGGAAACACACAGGGACTGACACCAGTTAGACTGGTAGAATCATCAGAACACCACACTGGAAACACACAGGGACTGACACCAGTTAGACTGGTAGAATCATCATCAGAACACCACACTGGAAACACACAGGGACTGACACCAGTTAGACTGGTAGAATCATCATCAGAACACCACACTGGAAACACACAGGGACTGACACCAGTTAGACTGGTAGAATCATCATCAGAACACCACACTGGAAACACACAGGGACTGACACCAGTTAGACTGGTAGAATCATCAGAACACCACACTGGAAACACACAGGGACTGACACCAGTTAGACTGGTAGAATCATCATCAGAACACCACACTGGAAACACACAGGGACTGACACCAGTTAGACTGGTAGAATCATCATCAGAACACCACACTGGAAACACACAGGGACTGACACCAGTTAGACTGGTAGAATCATCATCAGAACACCACACTGGAAACACACAGGGACTGACACCAGTTAGACTGGTAGAATCATCATCAGAACACCACACTGGAAACACACAGGGACTGACACCAGTTAGACTGGTAGAATCATCATCAGAACACCACACTGGAAACACACAGGGACTGACACCAGTTAGACTGGTAGAATCATCATCAGAACACCACACTGGAAACACACAGGGACTGACACCAGTTAGACTGGTAGAATCATCATCAGAACACCACACTGGAAACACACAGGGACTGACACCAGTTAGACTGGTAGAATCATCATCAGAACACCACACTGGAAACACACAGGGACTGACACCAGTTAGACTGGTAGAATCATCATCAGAACACCACACTGGAAACACACAGGGACTGACACCAGTTAGACTGGTAGAATAATCATCAGACAACACCAGCTCCAGACATTTTTAGAGGGAGGGGAAATATGTGTAGCCTACATCACACCTTGAGTATGAATCCCAGCCTCTACCCAGCCAAGGCCTCAGTGTGTCAGTACCGTCAATTAGCAGTAGAGAGAGCTGTTGTAGTCAGTATGAATGGCCATGGAAGGATGCCCATGGAAGGATGCGCATGGAACACTCAGTGTGGTGGCTATATAGTGCACTCAGTAGTGTTACAGCCATGGTGCAGCAGGCAGGCAGAGAGACAGGCAGAGAGACAGGCAGAGAGACAGGCAGCGAGACAGGCAGAGAGACAGGCAGAGACGTGTGCTATGGTGCTGTGAGTTAGTTCATTAAAGCCATTCAAGCAGGACCACGGCTAGGCAGCCAGTGATACTTATTCATGAAAGCAGGGCACTCTGAGTTAGAGAGCAGAGAGAGGGAAGCACAGGGAGGACAGCACCGCCACCTCCCCTGTACCCCAGTCACACGCTGTAGGCTACACCGTACAACATGGCACACCATAGAACCAGGCAAACTAACACCAAGTCTGGCCACCCATGAGCTCAGCTCGTCTACTTGTCTCTACACACACACACCCCTCCCCTCCTCTCTCCCCACCAGAGAAAGTGGTGCCCTCCCATCCATCAGCCTGTGGCGAGCAGCTAGCTTCTTAACTCAACCAGCGGCAGCTCCTAAATAAGTGATTGTTTAGTGCATGGCTCTGCCACTGAACCACACTGATGGATGGCTGTGTGTTTTTGTTTTCCACAGTCCTTCTTGTCCCTGTCAAACACGCACACACACACACACACACACACACACACACACACACACACACACACACACACACACACACACACACACACACACACACACACACACACACACACACACACACACACACACACACACACACACAATGACTAGTAGTAGGAGGGACTGTAGTATCTCTTGTGCAGCTGAGAGCAGTGCTGTGCAGTGCTCCACCACCTATAGTAGAGTGTAGTGGTGGTGGGGTGGGCCTAAGGACCTCTGCTTGGCCTCATCACACAGACTCCCATTCTCACAGACACACTGCCTGGACTGTATGCATAACCCTCTGAGTGGGACTAAGAGGGGCTCACGTGCCTCTCTCAGTGTGTGTGTGTGTGTGTAGATTTGGACTTAAAGCCTACGTAGCGTTTGGAGAGCGTGCGTGTAGTGGGGGCAGCATTGGGGTCAGCTTTCCAAAGCCTCCAATGAGGGAGGGGAGGGGAGACAGCCACAGCCATAGAGCAGGTCAATGACAGAGAGGGAGGGGGGGGGGGGATAAGGAAGAGGAGGGAGGGAAGGGAGCTTGGAGAGGTGGGGAAGAAACAAGGGCAGGGATAGTGAGGAGGTAGAGATTTAGAAAGGGAGCAAGAGAGAGGCTAGGAACTAGGAAGGAGGTCAGAGGGAGGTATGGGTAGAGAATAGAGACCAGTGTGTGGGGATAGAGAGAGGCTAGGAACTAGGAAGGAGGTCAGAGGGAGGTATGGGTAGAGAATAGAGACCAGTGTGTGGGGATAGAGAGAGGCTAGGAACTAGGAAGGAGGTCAGAGGGAGGTATGGGTAGAGAGTAGAGACCAGTGTGTGGGGATAGAGAGAGGCTAGGAACTAGGAAGGAGGTCAGAGGGAGGTATGGGTAGAGAGTAGAGACCAGTGTGTGGGGATAGAGAGAGGCTAGGAACTAGGAAGGAGGTCAGAGGGAGGTATGGGTAGAGAGTAGAGACCAGTGTGTGGGGATAGAGAGAGGCTAGGAACTAGGAAGGAGGTCAGAGGGAGGTATGGGTAGAGAGTAGAGACCAGTGTGTGGGGATAGAGAGAGGCTAGGAACTAGGAAGGAGGTCAGAGGGAGGTATGGGTAGAGAGTAGAGACCAGTGTGTGGGGATAGAGAGAGGCTAGGAACTAGGAAGGAGGTCAGAGGGAGGTATGGGTAGAGAGTAGAGACCAGTGTGTGGGGATAGAGAGAGGCTAGGAACTAGGAAGGAGGTCAGAGGGAGGGAGGTAGAGAGCAGGTCAGGGAGAGGGAGAGAAAGACAGAGGGAAAGAGGAGGAGAGGGTATGAAGCAAAGGAGAGCAAAAGGAGGGGAATAGAGTGGGAGGAGGGAGCGAGAGGTGGAGGCTGAGAGGGATGAAGAGAGATTGAGAGATAGGGAGGCAAGAGAGGGGAGGGAGGGAGAAGGAAGGGGAAGAGCAAAAGGCAGGAAAGGAAGATGATAGAAAGGAGAATGGGAGAGTGATGGGGAGAGAAAGATAGAGAGGCTGCGGTGGTGGTGGGTTAGGCCAGCGGAGGAAAGGAAGATGATAGAAAGGAGAATGGGAGAGTGATGGGGAGAGAAAGATAGAGAGGCTGCGGTGGTGGTGGGTTAGGCCAGCGGAGGAAAGGAAGATGATAGAAAGGAGAATGGGAGAGTGATGGGGAGAGAAAGATAGAGAGGCTGCGGTGGTGGTGGGTTAGGCCAGCGGAGGAAAGGAAGATGATAGAAAGGAGAATGGGAGAGTGATGGGGAGAGAAAGATAGAGAGGCTGCGGTGGTGGTGGGTTAGGCCAGCGGAGGAAAGGAAGATGATAGAAAGGAGAATGGGAGAGTGATGGGGAGAGAAAGATAGAGAGGCTGCGGTGGTGGTGGGTTAGGCCAGCGGAGGAAAGGAAGATGATAGAAAGGAGAATGGGAGAGTGATGGGGAGAGAAAGATAGAGAGGCTGCGGTGGTGGTGGGTTAGGCCAGCGGAGGAAAGGAAGATGATAGAAAGGAGAATGGGAGAGTGATGGGGAGAGAAAGATAGAGAGGCTGCGGTGGTGGTGGGTTAGGCCAGCGGAGGAAAGGAAGATGATAGAAAGGAGAATGGGAGAGTGATGGGGAGAGAAAGATAGAGAGGCTGCGGTGGTGGTGGGTTAGGCCAGCGGAGGAAAGGAAGATGATAGAAAGGAGAATGGGAGAGTGATGGGGAGAGAAAGATAGAGAGGCTGCGGTGGTGGTGGGTTAGGCCAGCGGAGGGAGGGAGGGAGGTAGGCAGGCGGCGTGCATTTATTTGAGTATAAAACTATTCATGCATGGAGAATAAGGACAGCCTAATTCCTGCCAGCTCAACACAAATCCCCCTCAGCAAGACCATGGTCACCGGCTGGGGGAGTCACCCTCCTCTGCTGCTCTTAAAGGCACACGACACCTAGCTCTTTCCTGTATCTGTATCCTCCCTGTATCTGTATCCTCCCTGTACTGTATCCTCCCTGTACTGTACTTTATCCTCCCAGTACTGTATCCTCCCTCTACTGAACTGTATCCTCCCTGTACTGTATCCTCCCTCTACTGTACTGTATACTCCCTCTACTGTACTGTATCCTCCCTGTACTGCACTGTATCCTCCCTGTACTGTACTGTATCCTCCCTGTACTGTATCCTCCCTGTACTGTACTGTATCCTCCCTGTACTGTATCCTCCCTCTACTGTACTGTATACTCCCTCTACTGTACTGTATCCTCCCTATACTGTACTGTATCCTCCCTGTACTGTACTGTATCCTCCCTCTACTGTATCCTCCCTCTACTGTACTGTATCCTCCCTCTACTGTATCCTCCCTGTACTGTACTGTATCCCTGTACTGTATCCTCCCTGTAATGTACTGTATCCTGCCTGTACTGTATCCTCCCTCTACTGTACTGTATCCTCCCTCTACTGTACTGTATCCTCCCTGTACTGTATCCTCCCTCTACTGTATCCTCCCTGTACTGTACTGTATCCTCCCTGTACTGTATCCTCCCTCTACTGTACTGTATCCTCCCTGTACTGTACTGTATCCTCCCTATACTGTATCCTCCCTGTACTGTACTGTATCCTCCCTGTACTGTATCCTCCCTCTACTGTATCCTCCCTGTACTGTATCCTCCCTGTACTGTATCCTCCCTGTACTCTACTGTATCCCTGTACTGTATCCTCCCTGTACTGTACTGTATCCTCCCTGTACTGTATCCTCCCTGTACTGTACTGTATCCCTGTACTGTATCCTCACTGTACTGTACTGTATCCTCCCTGTACTGTACTGTATCCTCCCTGTACTGTATCCTCCCTGTACTCTACTGTATCCCTGTACTGTATCCTCACTGTACTGTACTGTATCCTCCCTGTACTGTACTGTATCCTCCCTGTACTTATCCTCCCTGTACTCTACTGTATCCCTGTACTGTATCCTCCCTGTACTGTACTGTATCCTCCCTGTACTGTATCCTCCCTGTACTGTACTGTATCCCTGTACTGTATCCTCACTGTACTGTACTGTATCCCTGTACTGTATCCTCCCTGTACTGTACTGTATCCCTGTACTGTATCCTCCCTGTACTGTACTGTATCCCTGTACTGTATCATCCCTGTATCATCCCTGTACTGTAGACAGAGTAACACAAATAGGGTTATAGTACAGTAAAGACACAAACACACACAGACAGTACATTTAACCCTGAAGAACAGTGGCTATGCATGTTGACGGAGACCAGACAAAGTAGAGGATGTTTTGTTTCATTCCCCACTTCATGGCAGACTACTACGACTATTAGTAGTCTAGGAATGCAGAGTGCAGAGTGCAGAGTGCAGAGTGCAGAGTGCAGACAGACAGACAGACAGACAGACAGACAGACAGACAGACAGACAGACAGACAGACAGACAGACAGACAGACAGACAGACATGCTGCTAAAGTCATGTAGAGTGGACACTTCTACTTTCTCCCACCCACAGCTTTAATATCTACTAATGACTCATATTGTATATTCCTTACATAACACACTACTTCTGGCCCTGGTCAAATGCTATGTGGAACTCAGCCATATAGTGTTAGCAGCAGCTGGAATATCCTAGCGGGGTTAACATGGCTGTTTCTGCTTGTCCTTGGCAGTGTAAATGTACACAGTGTGAAGCACAGCGTGGTAAATATGACCTCTCCAGTCTCAACACAACGCTACAGTACATCGATGTACTGTGCTACTAGGCAGCAAGGACCACAAACACCGTACACAACAAGTGTGGTCAGTGCCCTTGAAATAACATGGGAAGTGTCAATAGGATATAGGACACACTGTTTTGGGGCAAAAGGCAACAGATATGGGTTACGTCCCAAATGGCACCCTATTCCCTACAGGCCCTGTTCAAAAGTAGTGCACTATGTTGGGAATAGGGTGCCATTTGGGAAACACCCAGTGTTGCACTACAACCTAACCAGACATTAGGTATCAACACAACACACACTGAACTTTCTGTCCACCAAAGACTAATGTGGCTTTTAAAGAGGTCAGCAGAGCAACAAGTTACGCTAATTTCCTTGAAAGTTTGCAAGAGAGAGAGAGAGAGAGCGAGAAACAAAGAGAGAAAGAAAGATAGATAGATAGATATAGGGAGAGATGGAAAGAGAGGGGGGAGGGAGAGAGAGAGAGAGAGAGAGAGAGAGGAGAGAGAGAGAGAGAGAGAGAGAGAGAGAGAGAGAGAGAGCATATAGTGGAGAGAGAAATGTGTCAACTACAGTAATACTCTCTGACGAACCAGTTTCTTCATTGAGACTGGGCTGATTTTGAGACACATCACTGCTTTGAACACTGCTCTTCTAACTGCAACTCTCCCTTTCTCTGCAATACCTCTCCCTCTCTCCCCACTCTCCAATGTGAATAGGACAACATAGAAATGCATGGAGCATACATGTAAAAAAAGGCACATCCCTGCTTCCTCTTGGAAAAATAAAAATCCATCCATGTCTCCCCCCATCCCTGACTCTCTCTCTCTCTCTCTCCTCTCTCTCTCTCTCTCTCTCTCTCTCTCTCTCTCTCTCTCCTCTCTCTCCCTCCATCCCCTGACTCTCTCTCTCTCTCTCTCTCTCTCTGTCTCCTTCCATCCCTGACTCTCTCTCTCTCCCTGCCTCCCTCCATCCCTGACTCTCTCTCTCTCCCTGCCTCCCTCCATCCCTGACTCTCTCTCTCTCTGTCTCCCTCCATCCTCTGACTGCTCTCTCTCTCTCTCTCTCTCTCTGTCTCCCTCCATCCCTGACTCTCTCTCCCTCTCTCTCCCTCTCTGTCTCCCTCCATCCCTGACTCTCTCTCTGTCTCCCCCCATCCCTGACTCTCTCTCTCTCTCTCTGTCTCCCTCCATCCCTGACTCTCTCCCTCTCTCTCTCTGTCTCCCTCCATCCCTGACTCTCTCTCCCTCTCTCTCCCTCTCTGTCTCCCTCCATCCCTGACTCTCTCTCTCTCTGTCACCCTCCATCCCTGACACTCTCTCTCTCCCTCTCTGTCTCCCTCCATCCCTGACTCTCTCTCTGTCTCCCCCCATCCCTGACTCTCTCTCTCTCTGTCACCCTCCATCCCTGACACTCTCTCTCTCTCTCTCTGTCTCCTTCCATCCCTGACTCTCTCTCTCTCTCTCTCCCTCCATCCCTGACTCTCTCTCTCTCTCTCTCTCTCTCTGTCTCTCCCTCCATCCCAGACTCTCTCTCTCTCTCTCTCTCTCTCTCTCTCTCTCTGTCTCCTTCCATCCCTGACTCTCTCTCTCTCTCTGTCTCCTTCCATCCCTGACTCTCTCTCTCTCTCTCTCTCTGTCTCCCTCATCCCTGACTCTCTCTCCCTCTCTGTCTCCCTCCATCCCTGACTCTCTCTCTCTCTCTCTCTCTCCGTCTCCCCCATCCCTGACTCTCTCTCTGTCTCCCTCCATCCCTCCATCCCTGACTCTCTCTCTCTCTCTCTCTCTCTGTCTCCCTCCATCCCTGACTCTCTCTCTCTCTCTCTCTGTCTCTCTCTGTCTCCCCCCCATCCCTGACACTCTCTCTCTCTCTCTCTCTGTCTCCTTCCATCCCTGACTCTCTCTCTCTCTCTCTGTCTCCTTCCATCCCTGACTCTCTCTCTCTCTCTCTGTCTCCCCCATCCCTGACTCTCTCTCTCTGTCTCCCTCCATCCCTGACTCTCTCTCTCTCTGTCTCCCCCATCCCTGACTCTCTCTCTCGCTCTCTCTCTGTCTCCTTCCATCCCTGACTCTCTCGCTCTCTCTCTCTCTGCCTCCCTCCATCCCTGACTCTCTCTCTCTCTCCCTCCATCCCTGACTCTCTCTCTCTCCCTCCAACCCTGACTCTCTCTCCCTCTCTCTCTCTCTCTCTCTGTCTCCCTCCATCCCTGACTCTCTCTCTCTGTCTCCCTCCATCCCTCTCTCTCTCTGTCTCCCTCCATCCCTGACTCTCTCTCTCTCTCTCTCTGTCTCCCCCATCCCTGACTCTCTCTCTCTGTCTCCCTCCATCCCTGACTCTCTCTCTCTCTGTCTCCCCCCATCCCTGACTCTCTCTCTCGCTCTCTCTCTGTCTCCTTCCATCCCTGACTCTCTCTCTCTCTCTCTCTCTCTGCCTCCCTCCATCCCTGACTCTCTCTCTCTCTCTCCCTCCATCCCTGACTCTCTCTCTCTCCCTCCAACCCTGACCTCTCTCTCCCTCTCTCTCCCTCCATCCCTGACTCTCTCTCTCTCTGTCTCCCTCCATCCCTCTCTCTCTGTCTCCCTCCATCCCTGACTCTCTCTCCCTGTCTCCCTCCATCCCTGACTCTCTCCCTGCCTCCATCCCTGACTCTCTCTCTCTCTCTCCATCCCTGACTCTCTCTCTCTCTCTCTCTCTGTCTCCTTCCATCACTGACTCTCTCTCTCTCTCTCTCTCTCTCTGTCTCCTTCCATCCCTGACTCTCTCTCTCTCTCCCTGCCTCCCTCCATCCCTGACTCTCTCTGTCTCCCTCCATCCCTGTCTCTCTCTCTCTCTCCATCCCTCTCTCTCTCTCTCTCTCTCTCCATCCCTGTCTCTCTCTCTCTCTCTCTCTCCATCCCTGTCTCTCTCTCTCTCTCTCTCTCTCTCTCTCTCTCTCTCTCTCTCTCTCTCTCTCTCTCTCTCTCTCTCTCTCTCTCTCTCTCTCTCTCTCTCTCTCTCTCTCTCTCTCTCTCTCTCTCTCTCTCTCTCTCTCTCTCTCTCTCTCTCTCTCTCTCTCTCTCTCTCTCTCGTGGGGGGGATGCTGGGAGTGCATGCTGGGAGTGAGTCGTGAAGCAGGAGTGATTGTGAGAGCGACTGGAATTATCTTCACTCTATTGGGTTTTGGTATATATATATATATATATATATGTGTGTATATATATATATATGTATATATATATATGTATATATATATGTATATATATATATATGTGTGTTGATTAGTTTAGTTGTTTTAAGGGTATCTTGTCTAAATATCACTAAGCACGTATAGGGGTGGTGGGATCGTTGAGGTTGGTTTTCGCGAGGGCACAACCAGCGGGTGGGGCTGGTTGCAATGGCCACTCGCGGAAGTTTGGAGTTTGAAAAACTTAGTCGGCGACATGGAGTAAAGATTCCTGCTGCGGCCGGGGTTTCAGTGGAAGAATGTAGCCTGGCAGTGGGTGCTATCATTGGGTGTGATAGTATCAAATCAGCCTCAAGGATGAATAGCGCTGTAGTGATATTCTTAGATTCCATTGAAAAGGTGAATACGATAGTTGAGAGTGGTGTTGTGTTGCGGGAGACACAGACACCGGTATTTCCGCTTATGAATCCGGCAAAGAAAGTTATACTTTCTAACGTGCCACCATTTGTTAGAGATGAAGTGTTGGAGCGAGAGTTATCTCGTCATGGTCAAATTGTATCAACAATAAAGAAGGTTATTTTTGGATGCAAATCTCCGTTGCTGAAACATGTCGTGTCTCATAGGAGACAAGTGCATATGATTTTAAAAAAGGACACTGATGAACTGAATTTAGCATTCAGTTTTAAGATTGATGGATTTGATTATGTCTTCTACGCTTCTACTGAATCAATGAAATGCTTTGGCTGTGGAAGAGAGGGGCATTTGGTGCGTAATTGTCCCGAGAATGAGCACGCAGAGCCCGGTAGCAGCTCTAGTGCCGGTGCAGCTAACGCACCACCGCAAAGGGATGAACATGCTAAGGGTGCAGGGGAAGGGAGAAGGTGGGCAGATGTGGTAGGAAAAGTAGGAGAGGAAGGCATTGTGGATACGGGGGCAATTGTGGTAGATCAGAACAAAGAGGGAGGGGAAACAGTCGGTGAGATTGCGACTGCCGTCGCTGAGGTGGTGCTGGAAAATGAAATTGGAGGTCAAGAGGAGATTGAAATAATGGAAAAGGAAGCAGCTGTTTTCAAAGTACCGAGAAGTAAGAGGAAGAATGTAAGGGGTGGTGAAGGGTCTAATTCCAAGAGGAAGGTAGAGATTAATAATTCACTTGAAGATAAACAGGTTGTAGAGATGGAGTTTTCTTCTGGGGAGGATAGCGAGAGTGAGTCATCTGACGCGTCACAACAAAATAGTGAGATAAATGGGGTGGAAGGGAGGTATGGGATTGAGAAGGTACGTCAATTTCTGAAGTTGACAAAAGGGAAGAAATGTATGCAGGATTATAATGTAACAGATTTTTTCCCTGAAAGTGAATTGTTTATTGAATCAGCAAAGTTTCTGATGTCAAAAATAACAGGGGGAAGTTTGACAAGCCCTGAAATTGCTAGACTCAAGAAAGTGGTCACGAGAGTGATAAGTGATGAAAATTCTAAAGAAAATGAAAGAGTTCAATCGCAGCTTTAAGTATGTAAAGAGATGTGGTTTCTGGGTCTTCCTCTGTATTTTTTTTTCATCCATGAGCAGTTTTAAGATTTCTTCTTTAAACGTAAATGGGGCAAGAGACGTTAAAAAAAGAGCCATAGTGTATGAGTTAATTAGGGGAAAGGGAAGTGACATAATTTTTCTAAAAGAAACGCATAGTAATTTGGAAAATGAAGTTATGTGGCAACAGGAGTGGGGGGGGACAGTGGTGTGTAGTCATAAAAACTCAAAAAGTGGGGGTGTGGCCATCTTGTTCTCAAAAGGGTTTTTGCCTTTGTCAAATGAGGTTGAAGAGGTAGTTGAGGGGAGGTTATTAAAAGTTAGAGTAAGGTATGAAAACATCACTATGTGTCTGATAAATGTATATGCCCCAGTGGTGGCAGTTGAGAGGGTATGCTTTTTAGAGACATTATCAAATACCATTGAGAAATGTAACAATGAAGATTATTTATTTATTGCTGGGGATTTTAACTGCACAGTCAGTGATTTAGATAGAAATCACAAAGAACCTCATATAGCCTCAAGGACTTTTTTAAAACGTCTCATTGTAACAAATGAACTGTGTGATATTTGGCGGAGTCAACATGGAGGCACAAGGCAGTATACCTGGGTGCATGTGAGAGAGAACACCATCTCTATGGCCAGGTTAGATAGGTTTTATTGTTTTGAGCATCAATCTCAGGTCTGTAAATCAAGTGTGATAACCCCAGTGGGTTTTTCTGATCATTGTTTAATAACAGAGGTGGTGTTCATTAACGATGTAAAACCTAAAAGCGCATACTGGCATTTTAACATAACTTTATTGAGTGATGCTCACTTCAGGAAATGTTTTAGTTTTTTCTGGGAGAGGTGGAGGTCTCAAAAGGCCAGTTTTGTATCCCTTCAACAGTGGTGGGATATAGGGAAAATCCAGATTCAACAATTCTGTAAGCAATACACGAGGAATGTCACCAAGGATATCACCAGATCAATGAAAGCCCTAGAGACTGAAATAGTGGAACTCATGACGTTGGTTGAGACCACAGGAGATCGAGGCCACACTCAGGCCCTCAAGAGGAAAAAAGCTGCATTGGCAGACCTGCTGGGTATCAGAGCACAGGGGGCATTGGTGAGAAGTAAGTTTCAGGGAATCTCTGAAATGGATGCCTCATCCAAATTTTTCTTTGGTTTAGAGAAAAAGAATGGACAAAGAAAAATTATTCATTGTCTCAAATCAGCTGTTGGACAAGAGCTCACTAGACCTAGTGAAATTAGAAAGAGGGCAGTAGAGTTCTATGCTGAGCTCTACAAGTGTGAGTACAAAGAGGATAAAAAAGTGACACTGCAGTTCCTTGATGGACTCCCACAGGTGGCTGCAGAAGCTCAGGTTGAGCTTGAGCAACCATTGTCTTTGCAGGAGTTATACACTGCATTAAAAGGCATGGAAAATGGAAGGGCACCAGGCATTGATGGGCTTCCCGTTGATTTTTTTAAGTCTTTTTGGGTTATTTTGGGAGAGGATTGGCTAGCAGTAGTTAATGATAGTTTAACCGGAGGGTTACTACCAATAAGCTGCAGAAGGGCTGTCCTCACCCTACAGCCCAAAAAGGGTGACCCTAGGGAGGTGAAGAACTGGAGGCCGGTGGCTTTATTGTGCACTGATTATAAGATCCTGTCAAAGGCTTTGTCCAACAGGTTGAGGGAGGTGATGGGGCAGATCATACATACGGACCAGTCCTACTGTGTTCCTGGCAGGCAGATAGGGGATAACATTTCTCTGATTCGTGATTTTTTGGACGTCTCTAGGGGTATTGGGTTGGATGCTGGTCTAATTTCAATTGATCAGGAAAAGGCATTTGACCGAGTTGAACATCAATATTTATGGCACACTTTGGAGGCGTTTGGGTTCAGCTCTGGTTTTATTGCCATGATAGAGGTGATATATGGTGACATTGAAAGTGTATTGAAAGTTAACGGTGGTTTGAGTGCTCCTTTTAAAGTGTGTAGAGGTATTAGGCAGGGATGTTCTTTGTCGGGAATGTTATATGCCATTGCTATAGAGCCACTACTAAATAGCATTAGAAGTCGCATTGAGGGGGTGTACCTTTCAAGGGATATTCCTCCTATTCGTCTCTCAGCCTATGCTGATGATGTAGTTGTTTTAGTGAAAAATCAAGCGGAGGTGGATAGTTTGAGTCTAATGGTTGATCGTTTTAGGGGAATATCCTCTGCAAAGGTAAATTGGGAAAAGAGTTGTGCTTTACAGATTGGAGAATGGTCTGGAGGGATCATGGCTTTGCCAGTTGGGCTGGAATGGTGTAAGGGAGGTTTTAAGTATCTTGGAGTGTACCTGGGAGATGAGGGGACTATGGAAAAAAATTGGATTGGGGTGGTTGAAATGGTGGAAGGGAGGATAAGGAAATGGCGTTGGTTGCTATCTCGTATGTCATATAGGGGGCGCACTATTATAGTTAACAATGTGATTGCCTCTGCACTGTGGCATCGGTTGTCAGTTTTAGAACCACCATCTGGCCTTCTGGCTAAGATACAGGCAATAATTGTGGATTTCTTTTGGGATAAATATCACTGGGTTCCACAAAGTGTTTTGTATTTGTCAAAAGAGGAGGGGGGACAAGGTCTTGTACATCTTGCTAGTAGGGCTGCTGCTTTCCGGTTGCAGTTTATTCAAAGGTTGCTTTATGGACCGGAAAATGTGGTTTGGAGAGGGGTGGCAGGTCTTGTATTACAGCAGGTTGGAGGATTAGGTTTAAAGAAAGCTTTATTTTTGGTTGATAGTAGCCAGATTTCTAGGGAGGGAATACCTCCGTTTTACAGAGGCCTTCTTAGGGTGTGGAGCATAATGAAGGTGTCCAGACGAACTTCAGCGGAGTCAGTGCATTGGCTGTTGGAGGAACCTCTGGTGTATGGGGCAAGACTTGATTGCACAACTGCAGCTGTTCCACATTTTTCCAAGATTCTGGTGAAGGGCAAAATCATCACCTTAAAACAGTTAATGGCCATGGCTGGGCCCGCCTTAATGGATGGAAGACGGGTGGCTGAACATTTGGGGGTGAGGTCGGAAAGGATGGTAGGACAACTGCTGGGAAGCTGCAGGAAGGCTTTGTCAGCAGAAGAGTGGGGTATGCTTCATAGCCACAAGAAGAAGGTACAAGATGAAGACGTCTCATTTCCAAGACTAGGGATTACACCAAATATCTCAGAGTCAGAAAGAAAGGCGATATTACTGGATTTGAGAGGGTTGGAAGAGGTGGGTTTGGATGAGGTGAATGGGAAAGACTTATATAGGGGGTGTGTCAAGGTGTTGAATAAAGATAAATTGAAAACTAGAAAAGACACTCCATGGAGGGTAAAATTGGGCATTGATGACAAGGTAAAGCCAGCATGGAGAGCACTGTACAAGCCACCGTTACAAAAGGGTACTGGTGATATGCAATGGAGGGTTTTGCATGGCATCATTGCAGTTAATGCTTTTGTATCTGTTATTAACTCAGATGTTGGAGATGGATGTCCTTTTTGTAATATAAGAGAAACCATTTTTCACTGTTTTATGGAGTGTGAGAGGATAAAACCTCTCTTGGAGATGCTGGAGTCTTTGTTTAAAGCTGTAGGGGAGATTTTCAATAACACTGTTTTTATTTTGGGGTTTCAATATAGAAAGCAACAGAAAAGAAAATGTCAACTGTTAAATTTTATTTTGGGACAAGCAAAGATGTCCATTTTACTCAGAAAAATGGACATCTTTGCTTGTCCCAAAATAAGATAAGATAGAAACGGGATATGGGCAGGATGTAAGATGTGTTTTTAAAGGATTAGTGAAAATAAGAATAAAAGTGGATTTTGAGTTCTACTCAGCTGTAAAAGATCTCCCATTGTTTGAGGAGAAGTGGGCATACGAAGGAGCGCTTTGTTTTGTAGAGGAGGGGAAATTATTTTTTGTTGGAGAAATAAGTTGAATGTATAGGTTCTTTAGTTTTTAAATTTTTTAATTTTTTTGTTATTTTTGTCTTTTTTGTGTATTTTTGTCTTTTTTTTAGGAATTACATTTGGTGTTTCATTTCTGAAAAGA
Source organism: Salmo salar (assembly GCF_965601325.2). Taxonomy (NCBI): domain Eukaryota; kingdom Metazoa; phylum Chordata; class Actinopteri; order Salmoniformes; family Salmonidae; genus Salmo; species Salmo salar. Next base: position 30,316,134 of record NC_138303.1, on the reverse strand, counting down.
CAGTATGTCATTATTTATGTTAACAATTGAGTAGAAAATAAAGGTTTTATAAAAACTCAAAAAAACTCTCTCTCTCTCTCTGTCTGTCTCCCTCCATCCCTGACTCTCTCTCCCTCTCTCTCCCTCTCGGTCTCCCTCCATCCCTGACTCTCTCTCTCTCTCTGTCTCCCTCCATCCCTGACTCTCTCTCTCTCTCTCACTCTCTCTCTCTCTCTGTCTCTCTCTCTCTGTCTCCCTCCATCCCTGACTCTCTCTCTCTCTCTCTGTCTCCCTCCATCCCTGACTCTCTCTCCCTCTCTCTCCCTCTCGGTCTCCCTCCATCCCTGACTCTCTCTCTCTCTCTCCCTCTCTCTCTCTCTCTGTCTCTCTCTCTCTGTCTCCCCCATCCCTGACTCTCTCTCTCTCTCTCCCTCTCTCTCCCTCTCGGTCTCCCTCCATCCCTGACTCTCTCTCTCTCTCTGTCTCCCCCCATCCCTGACTCTCTCTCTCTCTCTCTCTCTGTCTCCTTCCATCCCTCACTCTCTCTCTCTCTCCCTGCCTCCCTCCATCCCTGACTCTCTCTCTCTCTGTCTCCCTCCATCCCTGACTCTCTCTCTCTCTCTCTCTGTCTCCCTCCATCCCTGACTCTCTCTCCCTCTCTCTCCCTCTCGGTCTCCCTCCATCCCTGACTCTCTCTCTCTCTCTCTCTCTCTCTCGCTGTCTCCCTCCATCCCTGACTCCCTCTCTCTCTCTCTCCCTCTCTCTGTCTCCCCCATCCCTGACACTCTCTCTCTCTCTCTGTCTCCTTCCATCCCTGACTCTCTCTCTCTCTCTCTCTCTCTCTATGTCTCCTTCCATCCCTGACTCTCTCTCCCTCTCTCTCTGTCTCCCTCATCCCTGACTCTCTCTCCCTCTCTGTCTCCCTCCATCCCTGACTCTCTCTCTCCGTCTCCCCCCATCCCTGACACTCTCTCTCTCTCTCTCTCTCTCTCTCTCTCTGTCTCCTTCCATCCCTGACTCTCTCTCTCTCTCTCTCTGTCTCCCCCATCCCCGACTCTCTCTCTCTGTCTCCCTCCATCCCTGACTCTCTCTCTCCGTCTCCCCCCATCCCTGACTCTCTCTCTCTCTCTCTCTCTCTCTCTGTCTCCCTCCATCCCTGACTCTCTCTCTCTCTGTCTCCCTCCATCCCTGACTCTCTCTCTCTCTCTCTGTCTCCCCCCATCCCTGACACTCTCTCTCTCTCTCTCTCTCTCTCTCTCTCTCTGTCTCCTTCCATCCCTGACTCTCTCTCTCTGTCTCCCCCATCCCTGACTCTCTCTCTCTGTCTCCCTCCATCCCTGACTCTCTCTCTCCCTCTCCCTCCATCCCTGACTCTCTCTCTCTCTCTGTCTCTCTCTCTCCCCCATCCCTGACTCTCTCTCTCTCTCTCTGTCTCCTTCCATCCCTGACTCTCTCTCTCTCTCTCTCTCTGCCTCCCTCCATCCCTGACTCTCTCTCTCTCTCCCTCCATCCCTGACTCTCTCTCTCTCTCTCTCTCCCTCCATCCCTGACTCTCTCTCTCTCCCTCCATCCCTGACTCTCTCTCCCTCTCTCTCTGTCTCCCTCCATCCCTGACTCTCTCTCTCTGTCTCTCTCTGTCTCCCCCCATCCCTGACACTCTCTCTCTCTCTGTCTCCTTCCATCCCTGACTCTCTCTCTCTCTCTCTCCTTCCATCCCTGACTCTCTCTCTCTCTCTCTCTCTCTCCCCCCATCCCTGACTCTCTCTCTCTCTGTCTCCCTCCATCCCTGACTCTCTCTCTCTCTCTCTCCATCCATCCATCCCTGACTCTCTCTCTCTCTGTCTCTCTCTGTCTCCCCCATCCCTGACTCTCTCTCTCTCTCTCTCTCTGTCTCCTTCCATCCCTGACTCTCTCTCTCTCTCTCTGTCTCCTTCCATCCCTGACTCTCTCTCTCTGCCTCCCTCCATCCCTGACTATCTCTCTCTCTCTCCCTCCATCCCTGACTCTCTCTCTCTCTCTCTCCCTCCATCCCTGACTCTCTCTCCCTCTCTCTCTGTCTCCCTCCATCCCTGACTCTCTCTCTCTCTGTCTCCCTCCATCCCTCTCTCTCTCTCTCTCTCTCTCTGTCTCCCTCCATCCCTGACTCTCTCCCTGACTCCCTCCATCCCTGACTCTCTCTCTCTCTCTCCATCCCTGACTCTCTCTCTCCCTCCATCCCTGACTCTCTCTCTCTCTCTCCATCCCTGACTCTCTCTCTCTCTCTCTCTCTCTCCCTCCATCCCTGACTCTCTCTCTCCATCCCTGACTCTCTCTCTCTCTCTCCCTCCATCCCTGACTCTCTCCCTGTCTCCCTCCATCCCTGACTCTCTCCCTGCCTCCCTTCATCCCGGACTCTCTCTCTCCCTGCCTCCCTCCATCCCTGACTCTCTCTCCCTCTCTCACCCTGTCTCCCTCCATCCCTGACTCTCTCTCTCCCTGCCTCCATCCCTGACTCTCTCTCTCTCCCTCCATCCCTGACTCTCCCTGCCTTCCTCCATCCCTGACGCTCTCTCTCTCTCTCTCCCTGCTTCCCTCCATCCATGACTCTCTCTCTCCCTGCCTCCCTCCATCCCTGACTCTCTCTCTCTCCCTGCTTCCCTCCATCCATGACTCTCTCTCTCTCTCTCTCTCTCCCTGCTTCCCTCCATCCATGACTCTCTCTCTCTCTCTCTCTCCCTGCTTCCCTCCATCCATGACTCTCTCTCTCTCTCCCTGCTTCCCTCCATCCATGACTCTCTCTCTCTCTCTCTCTCCCTGCCTCCCTCCATCCCTGACTCTCTCTCTCTCCCTGCTTCCCTCCATCCATGACTCTCTCTCTCTCTCCCTGCTTCCCTCCATCCATGACTCTCTCTCTCTCTCCCTGCCTCCCTCCATCCCTGACTCTCTCTCTCCTGACTCTCTCTCTCATGAGGAGGGAGTGACAGTGATGTGCAGGAGGCCCCTGTGAATTCGGAATGTCACTGATACATGGGAGTGTTTAGCAGGCTGATGGGCACTAGGTCAGAGGAGACTGTCTGTGTTTAAAACAGGAAAGGACTCAGAGAGCAAAGGACACACACATGTACATGCACAGACAGGTGCTCGCTCACACACGCGCACACACACCTAAAAAGCCCTTGGGCCTCCAAGCAGGAAAGACCTCAGAGCGCACACACACACACACACACACACACACACACTTCAATACGCGCCTGCGCGCACACACGCACACACACCTAAAACGCCCTTGCGCCTTTTAGCAGCCAGGGCAGAATCAGACTCAGGGGACCAGGGGAGGTGGAGGAGGGGGTGGGAGTGAGACAGTCAATCAATGTTTTCCCCCATGCTCCTCTCTGGGAGGCAGGAAGGAGGCAGTCAGGTCGCTCCACAGTAGACAGACACAGGAAGAGGAGGAGGCTGTATCAGCCATCCTGACAGTATTCATCTCCAACTGTTCTTGCACACCACTGGGCATTAACACACACGTCTGCATGCATGCACACAGTACACACACACTGCAGTGCAAACCATCTTGTTGCTTTAGTTTCATCCGATCAGACACAGACAGTATTATAGCAGCGTTTATCGTTTCAGAGAGGTGCACACTTTCAAATCTAAGTCACAGTGGGAGCCTTTTCCATCAAGTCAACATTCATTGCTAGTAATCTACCCATTTCTAATTGATCGCAAGCTATTTTGTTGGGTTACAGCTTGAATTTAAAATGTTTAAATTGTATCACTGATCTACACACAATACCCTAAAATGTCAAAGTGGAATTTTGTTTGTGGAACATCTTAGAAATAAATAACTAATTTAAAGCTGAAATGTCTTGAGTCAATAAGTATTCAACCCCTTTGTTATGGCAAGCCAAAATACGTTCAGGAGTAAAAATGTGTTTAACAAATCACATTATATTTGTTTTATTTAACCTTTATTTAACTAGGCAAGTCAGTTAAGAACAAATTCTTACTTACAATGACGGCCTACTTGTAAAGCTCACACTCATTCTTTGTTCAATAATAGTGGTTAACATGATTTTTGAATGACTGCCTCTTTGTTACCCACACATACAACTATCAGAATTTCAAACACAGATTCACAAACAACCACAAAGACCAGGGAGGTTTTCCAATGCCTCGCAAAGAAGAGCACCGATTGGTAGATGTGTACAAATAAAAAAAGCAGACACTGAATATCCCTTTGAGCATGGTGAAGTTATAAATTAGGCTTTGGATGGTGTATCAATAAACACAGTCACTACAAAGATACAAACGTCTTTCCTAACTTAGTTGCCGGAGAGGAAGGAAACCGCTCAGGGATTTCACCATGAGGCCAATGGTGATTTTTAAACAGTTACCGAGTTTAATAGTTGTGATATGAGAAAACTAAATGGTAGAGTGAAAATAAGGAAGCCTGTACAGAATACAAATACTCCAAAACATGCATCATGTTTGCAACAATTGATACTGCAAAAACATACACTTTTTGTCCTGAATACAAAGTGTTGTGTTTGGGGCCAATCGAACACAACACATCACGGAGTACCACTTTTCATATTTTCAAGCATGGTGGTGGCCATGTTATGGGTATACTTGTCATCGGCAATGACTAGGGAGTTTTTTAGGATAAAAATAAACTAAATACAGCTAAGCACAGGCAAAATCCTAGAGGAAAACCTGGTTCAGTCTGCTTTCCAAAAAACACTGGGAGACAAATTCACTTTTCAGCAGGACAATAACCTAAAACACAAGGCCAAATATACACTGGAGTTGCCTTGTTAAAGTTTTGACTTAAATCGGCTTGAAAATCTAAGGCAAGCGTTGAAAAGTGCTTTCTAGCAATGATCAACAACCAACTTGACAGAGCTTGAAGTATTTTTTAAAAACTAATGGGCAAATATTGTACAATCCAGGTGTGCAAAGCTCTCAGAGACTTACTCAAAAAGACCCACAGCTGTAATCGCTGCCAAAGGTCTTTCTAACATGTATTGCCTCAGGGGCTGTCACGACTTCCGCCGAAGTTGGTGCCTCTCCTTGTTCGGGCGGCGTTCGGCGGTCGACGTCACCGGCTTTCTAGCTACCATCAATCTACGTTTCTTTTTCCATTTGTTTTGTCTTGATTGTACACACCTGGTTCCATTACGTTATAATTTATTCCCTATTTAACCCTCTGGTTCCCACATGGTTTTGTGCGTGTTTGTTCTTTGTTTAGTGTTCTAGACTTCTGTGCGCTGGTGTGTTTTTCCCTGCGTGGAAATTATTGTTGTTTCTTTTCGAGTAAAGTACGTCTTTTACTCAGTTCTGTGTCCTGCGCCTGACTCCGTCCTACCGCTGCACACTGACCCCTGACAGGGGGTGAATCCTTATCTAATCAAGATATATTACTGTTTTATTTTTCATTCATTTAAAAAAATATATATATCGAATTTGTCAACCAAAATACAAAGTATTTTGTGCAGGTTATTGACCAAAAATTACAATGAAATACATTTTTATCCCACTTTATAACACAACAAAATGTGGAAAAATTCAAGTGTTGTGAATACCTTCCTACAGTGTTTTGAATTGAGAGTAAAAACAAATGAATTAAAAAGAGAGAGCAATATATCACAACCCCACTTGGTCTGTCTTAAATCCATTCCCTCCCCAGAAATGAGAGAGAAACATTTTAATCAATATGATTTAATCTGTTGCGGCAATTCTATATTTTACTGGACCGGGTATGTAAATGAATGTTTCTATTATAGTTGGCCTCTTCTACATTGATTTAAATAAACTGGACAGATTAAAACCTGGCATTAATTAAGGGAATTGTTTCTTTAATTTAGCGAAAGCCCAATAAATTAAATTCCACTTTGCCGTGTGAACAAAACAGCCAGCGGCGGCGGCGGCTCTTAAGTCCACACTGCGCAGAGAGAGAAAGACTCACCGCTGTGCTACCTCGAAAAACACTGTCTGTCCACGATTCAATCAGCTCAGTCTGACTGCATCAGAACTAAAGCATGAAGCTACAGGGAGCTAAAAATACTGCTCAACCATGTGGGAGAGCACACACACACACACAGACACACAGACACACACACACACACACACACACACACACACCACACACACACACACACACACACACACACACACACACACACACACACACACACTGAACACACACACACTGAACACACACACACTGAACACACACACACACACGTAACCTGTAAACACACAGTAATGTGCACAAACTGGAGGTGAGTAGCGCCCCTAGCCACTGACACACTCACACAAAAGCATATTCACATACTAGCCTAGGATATATGTGCAAGGACTTTCAGAGGCGAACAAACATGGAAGCAGACATGGCAACAGCAACATATAAGCCTACATAATAACCAACTAGGCTATACTCCAGGGATCATCAACTAGATTTAGACGCGGGCAGATTTTTTCTTGAGCGGATGGTCAGGGGGCCGGAACATAATTACAAATCATTCCTAAACTGCAAATTGGCCACAAGAAGCCCAGACAGATACAATATTTGACTAAAACATCATTTTCAAACCTTGCTTACATTTGTATACGATCACATATATTTCTCTATTATACATGGGAATACTTTGGAACAGATTTCCAAAATTAAAATCACTTGTAGCTGATTTACTGATGTATTTACAGTCTTTTATGTCCAACAATAAATAAATACAAAAACATATATTTATTAACAAATTGCTCCAAAAACTTGGGGGGGGGAAATAAAATCACCCAAGGCCAAATGCAGCCCACCAGTTGGGAAACCCTGCTATATACCCTGTATTCTCACATAGACAGTGATAAGACCCTTCTAAAAAGGTATCTTAACATTTGACATTTGTTTAAAGGCTAAGCCGCCTGTCATAAAGGCTGAGTGAACGTGTGGGAACACGGTGACATTGGTATAATATAGGTATGAGAGATTCATCAGAAGAAAGAGTGAGAGCACAGAGTAAAGGCTAGCGGAGAGAAAGAGAGAGGGAGGGAGGGAGGGAGGGAGGGAGGGAGGGAGAGAGAGAGAGGAGAGAGAGAGAGAGAGAAGGAGAGAAAGAAAGGAGAGTGCAGAGAGTAGAGCACAGAGAGAGCGAGAGAACAAGAAAGTGAGTGAGCTAGAGAGAGAAAGAGAGAGCGGGAGATCATGAGACGGAGAGAGATAAAGATTGAGAGAGAGGAGAGTGCAGAGAGGAGAGTAGAGAGAGACGTGTGCAGGATGGGTCACTGAAGAGGAAGGTCAGGTCAATCTATTGCACAAGGATCACAGCAGCGTTCTGCCTGGACTCTATGGGACCATGTGACTTCATGACATAGTGGCTGAGAGCAACATGGTAGAGCCCTGTGACAAAAGTACAACCAATCGCACAAACATCTTCATTCAGCCAGGGCCTGGGAAAGCACAAACATCTTCATTCAGCCAGGGCCTGGGAAAGCACAAACATCTTCATTCAGCCAGGGCCTGGGAAAGCACAAACATCTTCATTCAGCCAGGGCCTGGGAAAGCACAAACATCTTCATTCAGCCAGGGCCTGGGAAAGCACAAACATCTTCATTCAGCCAGGGCCTGGGAAAGCACAAACATTTATGTATGAACTACAGTTTGTGTTTCAGCTTGTTTGTTTGTGTGTCTCCCTCTCTCTGGTCCCAGCAGAGAGAGGGAGAGGCTGGAGCCCAGGCAGCAGTAACTCCTGAGGTTCCTGTGTCAGCTGTACCTGGGACAAGAGGTATGTGACTGAGAGGCTTCCCAGGGCCCAGCCAGGTCAAGCTTGTGTGTCTACAACACTAAAGAACATCCTACAGTCAGACCTCAGCTGGCTGGCCTCTCTCCTTCAGACACTACTCACGGCATATGACCCGGCCAGCGCAAATAATATTGCTGCCGCTGTTCATCTTATTACAATTATACAATTATCCCCTTAGTTTTTAATACGGATTCATCGATTTTTTCCGTCATTAGCAGGGCCTAGGTGTTGATTAGACAGATGCGGTGCAGCGGTGGTGGTGGCCGATGGGAGGGCTCAGTGAGGGAGGGGGAGTGCTGGATGGAGAGCAGAGCGGGGTAGAGGGGGTGCTCTAATGGGGCTGCCCTGTCGTTTTTCATTTACGGCTCCAGTATGTTCTGACAGCTTGAGGCTTTTTTCCCCTCTCCCCTCAGAGCTGACCTAAGTGCGAGCAGTAACAGATGCTAATTCCTTCACTCCCACTTCCCCAATCTCCCCGAGGGGGGTGGGCAGTGGCCGCAGTGGTGGATAAGCGCTGACTCCCCTTCGCAAGATTACAATGGATTATCCCGCTAAGAAACAGCACGAGCTGCTCCCCATGCCGGTGCAAGGCCCTGGCATCCCCATAGCAACAAGACATTCCCTGCTGCCCCTCACAACCACCCCGCCTCCCTTCATCTGTCTCTCCCCTCGCCTGTGTAGGTAATCCCCCCCCCCCCCCCCCCCCCGCTGCATCAGTGACACCTGTCCCCCTCTGACAGCCCAACCCACTCAGGGTGTGTAGCAGGGAGCAGTGGGGAGAGAGGGAGAAAGAGGGACATCACAGAGGAGCACCGAGAGAGAGTGAATCGTGAGAGTGAATAAAGGGGGGGGGCGACCTTCTGTAGGGTTTGTCCTCTACTGTCTCTGTAGCCCCTGACGCGGACAATAATCTTCAATTCTGACACCTGGGGAACAGGAGCCGCTCTGCGCTGAGAGACCCATCTGTGCACAGACGCATTCCACACACATACAGGGTACGCTAACATGTACATAACACCAGCACGTCACACACACAAATAAGTATTCGGGCAAGCAGGCTCACAGCCACACGCAAACACACAGGCATGCGCACACACCAGACATATATTGGACACCACACCACCATAGCATAGCAAAAGCAACAATACAGTTCATTCTATTTAAAAAGATGCCAGTGCATGTGAACACAGGGAGTGTCATCAGGTTGATTGAAACTTGAAGGGCACTTCGTCAGTTTGGAGTTCAAAGCCACAGAGCCAAATAATTAGAGGATGGCTCATCATCAACAACTACCACCATCTTTAACCTTCTACAGTCTAAACTATCTCCATATATACTTCCATACATTTTTTCCAACTGGTACCGAAGGACCTTCAGACGAGTCTTGTGAGTCTTGTGGGCGTCCTTGAGCAAAACAACCGATGTGTACAGTACCAGTCAAACATTCAAGGGTTTCTCTTTATTTTTACTATTTTCTACATTGTAGAATAATAGTGAAGACATCAAAACTATGAAACACATCATGTAATAACCAATAAAGTGTTTAATATATGCAAAATATATTTTATATTTGAGATTCTTCAAAGTAGCCACCCTTTGCCTTGATGACAGCTTTGTACACTCTTGGTGTTCTCTCAACCAACCAGAGGTAGTCACCTGGAATGCATTTCAATTAACAGGTGTGCCTTGTTAAAAGTTAATTTGAGGAATTTCTTTCCTTCTTAATGCGTTTGAGCCAATCAGTTGTGTTGTGACAAGGTAGGGGTGGTATACAGAAGATAGCCCTATTTGGTAAAAGACCAAGTCCATATTATGGCAAGAAAAGCTCAAAAAAGCGAAGAGAAATGACAGACCATCATTACTTTAAGACATGAAGGTCAGTCAATCCGGAAAATGTCAAGAACTTTGAACGTTTCTTCAAGTGCAGTCACAAAAACCATCAAGTGCTATGATGAATCTGGCTCTCATGAGGACCACCACAGGAAAGGGAGACCCAGAGTTACCTCTGCTGCAGAGGATAAGTTCATTAGAGTTACCAGTCTCAGATTGAAGCCCAAATAAATGCTTCACAGAGTTCAAGTAACAGACACATCTCAACATCAACTGTTCAGAGGAGACTGCGTGAATCAGGCCTTCATGGTCGAATTGCTGCAAAGAAACCACTACTAAAGGACACCAATAAGAAGGAGAGACTTGCTTGGGCCAAGAAACACGAGCAATGGACATTAGACCGTTGGAAATCTGTCCTTTGGTCTGATGAGTCCAAATTTGACATTTCTGGTTCCAACCGCCGTGTCTTTGTGAGACGCTGAGTAGGTGAACGGATGATCTCCGCATGTGTGGTTCCCACCGTGAAGCGAGGAGGAGGAGATGTGATGGTGCTTTGCTGGTGATTTATTTAGCATTCTGCAGCAGTACGTCATCCCATCTGATTTGCACTTAGCGGGACTATCATTTGTTTTTTAACAGGACAATGACCCAGGCTGTGTGAGGGCTATTTCACCAAGAAGGAGAGTGATGGAGTGCTGCATCAGATGACCTGGCCTCCACAATCACCCGACCTCAACCCAATTGAGATGGTTTGGGATGAGTTGGACCGCAGAGTGAAGGAAAAGCAGCCAAAAAGTGCTCAGCATATGTGGGAACTCCTTCAAGACTGTTGGAAAAGCATTCCAGGTGAAGCTGGTTGAGAAAATGCCAAGAGTGTGCAAAGCTGTCATCAAGGCAAAGGGTGGCTACTTTGAAGAATCTCAAATATAAAATATATTTTGATTTGTTTAACACTTTTTTTCCGTTACTACATGATTCCATATGTGTTATTTCATAGCTTTGGTGTCTTCACTATAATTCTTCAATGTAGAAAATAGTAAACATAAAGAAAAACCCGTGAATGAGTAGGTGTGTCCAAACTTTTGACTGGTACTGTACGTGCATATCAGTATTAACTGTTTGGATGCTACAGACAGAAGTTGGCAGATGGGCTGTACTGACTTCAGACCAGTCCCAAGACGCTTGTGGGGGTCGTAGAGTAAAACGGCGAACACAAATAGTTTGTAGGCCAAACCGTTCAGACGCTAACGTCAACTCCCCCCATTCCGTACAAATGTGCGCAACCGTGACATTCAAACCAGGCTGCAAAGAAAACGAATGGGACTGTAGCTACTGTGTTGACTTCAAAATCTGGGGTGTGAACTACGTTTCTATTCAAGCGTTGATCGACATGGTAATGGCTCTATAGTATTGGAGAAAAGTAGAAAAAACTGACCCTCCATTACATCGTGACGTGTCATGCCGTAACGTACAGCACGCATAAAGCAACTATTTCTGTCTTACCATCTCTCTCCACCAGGTGTAGCACTTCTCTCATCGTTTAAAAACAAGAAATGGACAGTGACGGGGTAAGGGGGATACCTAGTCATTTTTTGCGTCATCACTGCAAGCGATCATGACTCTCAAAAGCTGCTGTTTACTTCTGAAGATCACTTTAGCACCACCCTAAAAACCCAATTCAAATTTGACACAAACCTTCAAATAGGTATGTAATGACTTTATAGTGTTTTATTTACATTTTAGAGGCGATAAGGTGATAAGTTGGACAGATCGAGTGAAAGCCGCCCCACCGACATCTCTCCTTCTCACTACCACGCATTAGTTTCGCTTCCCCATCCGCCATTTTTAAAAGGACCCGAAGGAGCTCATTGCCTTCTTGAATCATGCAGAAACGGGCAGCGTGGAGGTCTCGGCATGGATTTTGTTGGAAAGGGGAGAAATGTTGCTTTACAATGGTATTGACATTACAGTTGATCTGGAAGTATTTTTGGGGGGGTGCTAAAATAAGGTAAATTGTACGGACCAAGGCGATGTACAAAAGTGAGTGAGTTTACGTTACTGATGATTTAATGAGAAGACCAATTTTCAGGATGTCTCATGGTCTGACAAACACAACTCTAGCTCTGCCACCTTTCCCTGCAGATGAGGAAGTGCGACATCGGCAGATGCGGTGGATTAAGACGCATCCAATGCAGAAAAAACAGATATCCCTAGCTTCAACAGACAGATTTTGAATGGGATGTTTTTATTATGCTAATTAGATTTTCGCTGGGCCGCGGAAATCGACTCTAGGGGATAAATAAAGGGAAGGTCCACAAACACACTCATCTTCCAGCCCCATAGGGAACATGACTTAGAAGGAGTCATACCTACAGTATAGTTCAGCATGGGGGAACAATAGTCTCCTCGACAGAGGGAACAAAAGCCCAGCCTCTATCCTTTCCCAGAGGTCTGGCTGGCTGTGGATGATCTGTTCTTTGGGTGTCAGTGAAACGAGCCTCGGTGGGGCTTGGAGGGAGAAAGCCTCTAATTGTTCTGGGTGACACACAGACGCTGGCAGCAGAGGCTGGGTCGTGTTCTGGGGACGGGGGGGATGTGGGGGTCGGGATGGGTAGAGGGAGGAGGTATCACGGAGAGGCACAAAGCCACAGGGGAGGACAGTGTCTACGCCTGCCTGCCCTACAACATGACATCAACGTCCTAGTGTTACAGTGTCACCCACAACAACAGCACACACGCTCAACATGATTTTAGGGACAAAAAGAACAACAATGGCTATTCGCGACACTACAAAAGATAAAAATCATCTTTGCCACCACAATGATTATAATAATTCCAGATAATAATAATACCATAATACACCACGCAGCATTACACAGTTGAGCTGCTTGGAAAATAGTCTACCACAAATGCGGAATCTGGGCAGCAAATCAACTGAAAATAGGATATGATGACGAGTGCTGAGTCAGTAGGGAGAAGAGACTGACTGACTACAAGGAACAGAACATCTCTCTCTGATGGCTGGCCTTTAACCAAGTCCCCTTCATACTACTAACTACTAACTGTAATTTCTCCCATTCAGTTAAGGTCCCTCTCTCTGGTCTCACTCCCTCTTTCTCTCTCTCTCTTCCTGGGGATACTGCCCCAGCGGGTTGAGGGTGGAAGCAGAGACGGCAGGCTGGATGGTAACCTGGGTTGGGGCCTAGATTGGCTGGGGGCTGAATGGCAGGCAGGGGTGCAGGCAGGGGTGCAGGCAGGGGTGCAGGCAGGCAGGCAGGCAGGCAGGCAGGCAGGCAGACAGACAGACAGACAGACAGACAGACAGACAGACAGACAGACAGACAGACAGACAGACAGACAGACAGACAGACAGACAGACAGACAGACAGACAGACAGAGACAGACAGACAGACAGACAGACAGACAGACAGACAGACAGACAGACAGACAGACAGACAGACAGACAGACAGACAGACAGACAGACAGACAGACAGACAGACATGGGTGGAAAGAAAATAACAGGGGGCTAAGCTAGGTCTCCCTGCTGAATACACATGATTGTACGCTTTAAAAGGAGAGACAAAAAGCCCATTTAATGGTCTGGTGAAAAGAGGGATGGAGGGTCGGATGGCAATGCAGAGGAGGAGAGGAGTGTGAGGGGAGAGGAAAGGAGGAGGATTCAGTAACGAGAGAGGTGGGATGACAAATCACACACTCCGCAGTCCAATGCCTCCCTCCCTATGCTCATTGAGAGAGAAAGAAAGAGAGAATGAGAGAGAGCGAGAGAGAGAGAGAGAGAGAGAGAGAGAGAGAGAGAGAGAGAGAGAGAGAGAGAGAGAGAGAGAGAGAGAGAGAGAGAGGGGAAGCATTAGCTTATTCAGCTCTATAGAGTGTCTGTCTGTACCTCTTTACTCATATCCATACCAACCATGAACATATTTAACATGTGTGTTGTATAACATGATTGGGCTGTAGCTGGCTAATCAAACAAAAACAAGAAACACAATATATATTCTGACGTACTGTATAGGATATGGAACAAAAAGGGATTCAGTAATAAGCCTGTGCAATTAGGCCTAATGCAGCGAAATACAACATCCACTGTAAAAACAATTCTAGTGCTTTTGTCCCCAAGTATTTCTCTTAGATTGACATGATGGTTTTCTAAACCAGACAGGATCCACCTATAGATGATATATAGCTAGGTTAGAACTAATGGATCTGCTGATTTACAGAAACATCCCAATGTTTAATGACTCAGAAGCCTTTCTTCTGCTTCTCTCCCATCACTCACCCACTGATCTACTGTTGCAACTGTGAGTGTGGTGCCAGGAAAATAACCTCTCACTCAATGTCGACAAAACAAAGGTGCCGATCGTGGACTTCAGGAAACAGCAGAGGGAGCATACCCCTATCCACATCGACGGGACCACAGTGGAGCAGGTGGAAAGCTTCAAGTTCCTCTGTGTACACATCCCTTACAATCTGAAATGGTCCACCCACACAGACAGTGTGGTGAAGAAGGCGCAACAGCGCCTCTTCAACCTCAGGAGGCTGAAGAAATTTGTCTTGGCACCGAAAACCCTCACAAACTTTTACAGATGCACAATTGAGAGCATCCTGTTGGGCTGTATCACCGCTTGGTATGGCAACTGCACCGCCCGCAACCGCAGGGCTCTCCAGAGGGTGGTGCGGTCTGCACAACGCATCACCGGGAGCAAACTACCTGCCCTCCAGGACACCTACACCACCTGATGTCACAGGAAGGCCAAAAAGATCATCAAGGACAGCAACCACCCGAGCCACGGCCTGTTCACCTCGCTATCATCCAGAAGGCGAGGCCAGTACAGGTGCATCAAAGCTGGGATGGAGAGACTGAAAAACAGCTTCTATCTCAAGGTTCTATTTTTGCTTTACTCACCTCATATGTATAGACTGTATTCTATTCTACTGTATTTTAGTCAATGCCACTCCGACATTGCTCATCCTAATATTTATATAGTCCTTAATTCCATTATTTTACTTTTAGGTTGTGTGTATTGTTGTGAATTGTTAGATTTCACTTCACTGTTGGAGCTAGAAACACAAGCATTTCGCTACACCCGCAATAACATCTGCTAAATATGTGTATGTGACCAATAACATTTGAATTGATTTGAACTGTAGTGTTGCTCTCCCACTCTCCTGGGGGAAGATGAGGGGAGGAGAAGAGAGGAAGAGAGAGAACACTAGATAGAGGATATGGACAGTGTAATACACTAGCTACTGTACCTCGCATCTTTCTCTCCTCCGATGAAAGCAAATTCATATTCGCATTATGTACGAGCCTAAAAAAGGAGAGCGGGGAGAAGAATCCACACAGTTCCATACAGTAGTACCCCAGCTCCCCTCTCTTTAGAGGGACACAAACATTCATTTGGTGCATTTGGTAGTCATCTTTCTCAGATTGAATGATTATTAATATTCATGGAGACAGGCAATCTGGAATGAAATAGCTTTCTGGGGAGGTGTGGGCTGGAGGTACCACCACCGTGACCATGATGAAGGAAAGGCACATCCATTTTTCCTGTACAGTATTCATGTATGTCGGGCTGCTTCTGACACACTAACGTGTGAACTAGGACTGGACACAACGGGTGTCAGAGGCTGGGAGCCAGACTAGTTACAGTGTTCAAGTGTACAAGTTTTGTCAAGATGCACACTCCCTGGCAGTCAGTGGCATCTGACCAGAACAGAACAGAATGACCAAAGAGAGGAGAGGAGAGGGGGGTTAACAATGGGCCACTCCCTTTGGACTGACACTGCAGCTTCAAAGCGAAGGAGAGGGAAAGAGACGGAGAGAAAAAAGAAGAGAGAGAGGGAGAAGCAGAGGATGGGGTGGACTCTGAGGGCTGGGGGAAGGCCCTGAGAGGAACATGTGTAGTGTTAAAGGAACCATCTTCATTTTGCAAATGGGGAGAAGAGAGAGATAAAGTAAGAGAGGGAGGAAAGAGTGGGAGGGAATGAGATGGAGCGAGAGCGAGGGAGGGAGAAGGGAGATGGAGAGAGAGGGTGGACAAAAAAGAAAAGACAAAATGCAAGCAGAAAGGGGAGGGGGAGAGAGGGAGGGAGAGAGAGAGGGGGTTGGGGAAATAAGACAAGCAAATTCCTTTTTCCGCCAGTAGATTCCCAATATTTCACAGCGAAAAGTATTCACTCACATGCAGGAGATTCAATACCAGGGTACCATTTTTTTCTTTCTCACATCCTGAACCCAAGAGACCTATCTCTTATTCACATCTCTGTGCTAGAGAAGAGGAGTCCACAAACACATGGGACAAAATAGGCATCTGGACTGCCCTGATGCTGGTATATGTGTTATATTGTAAGCAGTGAATAGGACTTCTACAAAAGCACTGGGTTTTCATAAAAAGAGACACATAGAAAAATTATACTGCACTTTAAGACCTTCCTTCAGCAAATGCTCAGTTTGGGGATAAAGCTCCAATTGAATTATATGATGGATAAAATGATCACTGTAGCTTATTTCAGATGAGCGATCACATTCATTTCTGAGATAAGATCTTGTCCCCCCCCATGCCTCCCCTGTCTTTCACCCCTCCCCTCCCCAAACTTGAACAGAATGGATTATTGAAGGAAGGAGAACCCTAGATGTAATGTGGAATGTTCAGTCAATAGCAGTCAGGATGAGAGAGAAAGAGTGGTCTGTAGGAATGCTTGAGTCCAGTGCCTTGGACAAAAGTCATATTACAGTAAATAAACTCCTCCAATACTGCTACAGAGTATTTCTGCTACAAAGTATGTCACATTCTCCATGGCTGCACTGAAAGATCATATATTCACACATGCACACAAGCATTCACACACATAGAAACACACACACACACATACACGCAGACACGCAGACACACACACACCTGCAGAGTCCACCAGGCCAATTACAGCATGATTCAGCAGCATGGCTCTATTTAAAGAGCCCACATTCTTGCTCCCTCCTCAGAATGAGGTGTGTGTGTGTGTGTGTGTGTGTGTGTGTGTGTGTGTGTGTGTGTGTGTGTGTGTGTGTGTGTGTGTGTGTGTGTGTGTGTGTGGTGTGTGTGTGGGGGGGGGGGATGTACAGTCGAAGTTGGAAGTTTACAGACACCTTAGCCAAATACATTTAAACTCAGTTTTTCACAATTCCTGACACTTAATCCTAGTAAAAACTCCCTGTTTTAGGTCAGTTAGGATCACCACTTTATTTTTAAATTGTGAAATGTCAGAATAATAGTAGACAGAATGATTTATTTCAGCTTTTATTTCTTTCATCACATTCCCAGTGGGTCAGAAGTTTACATACACTCAATCAGTATTTGGTAGCATTGCCTTGAAATTGTAACTCAGGTCAAATGTTACAGTTAGCCTTCCACAAGCTTCCCACAATAAGTTGGGTGAATTTTGGCCCATTCCTCCTGACTGAGTCAGGTTTGAAGGCCTCCTTGCTCGCACACGCTTTTTCAGTTATGCCCACAAATTCTCTACAGGATTGAGGTCAGGGCTTTGTGATGGCCACTCCAATAATTTGACTTTGTTGTCCTTAAGCCATTTTGCCAAGACTTTGGAAGTATGCTTGGGGTCATTGTCCATTTGGAAGACCCACTTGCGACCAAGCTTTAACTTCCTGACATCTTGAGATGTTGCTTCAATATATCCACATCATTTTCCGTCTTCATGATGCCATCTATTTTGTGAAGTGCACAAGTCCCTCCTGCAGCAAAGCACCTCCACATCATGATGCTGCCACCCCCGTGCTTCACGGTTGGCATGGTGTTCTTCGGCTTGCAAGCGTCCACCATTTTCCTCCAAACATAACGATGGTCATTATGACCAAACAGTTATATTTTTGTTTCATCAGACCAGAGGACATTTCTCCAAAAAGTACAACCTTTGTCCCCATGTGCAGTTGCAAACTGTAGTCCGGCTATTTTATGGCGGTTTTGGAGCAGCGGCTTCTTGCTGAGCGGCCTCTCAGGTTTTTGTCGATATAGGACTAGTTTTCCTGTGGAAATAGATACTTTTGTACCTGTTTCCTCCAGCATCTTCAAAAGGTCCTTTGCTGTTGTTCTGGGATTGATTTGCACTTTTCGCACCAAAGTATGTTCATCTCTAGGAGACAGAATGCGTCTTCTTCCTGAGCGGTATGACGTCTGCGTGGTCCCATGGTTTATCTACTTTTGTATTATTGTTTGTACAGCTGAATGTGGTACCTTCAGGCATTTTGAAATTGCTCCAAAGGATGAACCAGACTTGTGGAGGTCTACAATTATTTTTCTGGGGTCATGGCTGATTTCTTTTGATTTTCCCACGATGTCAAGCAAAGAGACACTGAGTTTGAAGGGAGGCCTTGAAATACATCCACAGGTACACCTCCAATTGACTCAAATGATGTCAATTAGCCTATCAGAAGTTTCCAAAGCCATGACATAATTTTCTGGAATTTTCCAAGCTGTTTAAAGGCACAGTCAACTTAGTGTATGTAAACTTCTGACCCACTGGAATTGTGATACAGTGAATTATAAATGAAATAATCTGTCTGTAACAATTATTGGAAAAATGTATTGTGTAATGCACAAAGTAGATGTCCTAACCGACTTGCCAAAACTATAGTTTGTTAACAAGAAATTTGTGGAGTGGTTGAAAAACTAGTTTTAATGACTCCAAACTAAGTGTATGTAAACTTCCGACTTCAACTGTATGTATGTATGTATGTACGTACAGTACCAGTCAAAAGTTTGGACACACCTACTCATTCAAGGGTTTTTCTTTATTTTTACTATTTTCTACATAATAGTAAAGACATCAAAACTATGAAATAACACATATGGAATCATGTAGTAACCAAAAGAAAGTGTTAAACAAATCAAAATATTTTACATTCTTTAAAGTAGCCACCCTTTGCCTTGATGACAGCTTTGCACACTCTTGGCATTTTCTCAACCAGCTTCACCTGGAATGCTTTTCCAACAGTCTTGAAGGAGTTCCCACATATGCTGAGTACTTGATGGCTGCTTTTTCTTCACTCTGCGGTCCAACTCATCCCAAACCATCTCAATTGGGTTGAGGTCGGATGATTGTGAAGGCCAGGTCATCTGATGCAGCACTCCATCACTCTCCTTCTTGGTCAAATAGCCCTTACACAGCCTGGAGGTGTGTTTTGGGTCACTGTCCTGTTGAAAAACAAATGATAGTCCCACGAAGCGCAAACAAGATGGGATGACGTATCGCTGCAGAATGCTAAATAAATCACAGACAGTGTCACCAGCAAAGCACCACCACATCTCCTCCTCGCTTCACGGTGGGAACCACACATGCGGAGATGATCCATTCACCTACTCTGTGTCTCACAAAGACACGGCGGTTGGAACCAAAAATCACAAATTTGGACTCATCAAACCAAAGGACATATTTCCACCGGTCTAATGTCATTTGCTCGTGTTTCTAGGCCAAAGCAAGTCTCTCCTTCTTATTGGTGTCCTTTAGTAGTGGTTTCTTTGCAGCAATTCGACCATGAAGGCCTGATTCACGCAGTCTCCTCTGAACAGTTGATGTTGAGATGTGTCTGTTACTTGAACTCTGTGAAGCATTTATTTGGGCTTCAATCTGAGGTGCAGTTAACTCTAATGAACTTGTCCTCTGCAGCAGAGGTAACTCTGGGTCTCCTTTTCCTGTGGCGGTCCTCATGAGAGCCAGATTCATCATAGCACTTAATGGGTTTTGCGACTGCACTTGAAGAAAGATTGTTCCTCATTAGGATCTATTGAGGAGAATGCTGGGGCAGTTGAACATCTACATAGATACTGTAGATTGTTGTTTATCCTGCTATGTGTGTATGTGTATTTTTACACAGTCCAGGAACAAAAAAGGTGTGTTCTCACTCTCACTGACACATAATGCAGAAAACACTGAGCTTGTTCCCCAGACGCGTACACACTGCTTTAATTTATGTGCATAAAGTAAATATTTCCCTGCTCCGATGCTTTCAAGGAACACACTGCTGAGTTCTACATGTCATCGCTTTTCTCTCCCACTGACACATATTGATACAGATTGGACGCAGAAAAACGATAGAAGATAGAGGTAGACTACATTACCAAAAGTATGTGGACACCTGCTCGTCGAACATCTCATTCCAAAATCATGGGCATTAATATGGAGTTGGTCCCCCCTTTTCTGCTATAACAGCCTCCAGTCTTCTGGGAAAGGTTTCCACTAGATGTCGGAACATTGCTGCGTGGACTTGCTTCCATTCAGCCACAAGAGCATCCAGCCGATGCTTGGCATTGCACATGGTGATCTTAGGATTGTATGAGGCTGCTCGGCCATGGAAACCCATTTCATGACATTGCCTAGTTAAATAAAGGATAAATGAAGCTTTCGACGAGAAGTTATTGTGCTGACGTTGTTCCAGAGGTAGTTTGGAACTCGGTACTAAGTGTTGCAACCGAGGACAGACGATTTTTACACGCTACACGCTTCAGCACTCGGTGGTCCGGTTCTTTGAGTTTTTGTGGCCTACCACTTTGTGACTGAGCCGTTGTTGCTCCTAGACGTTTTCACTTCACAATAACAGCACTTACAGTTGACCGGGGCAGCTCTAGCAGGGCAGAAATTTGATGAACTGACTTGTTGGAAAGATAGCATCCTATGACGGTGCCACGTTGAAAGTCACTGGGCTCTTCAGTAAGGACATTCTATTGCTAATGTTTGTCTATGGAGATTTCATGGCTGTATGCTCAATTTTATACACCTGTCAGCAACAGGTGTGGCTGAAATAGCCGAATCCACTAATTTGAAGGGGTGTACACATACTTTTGTATATATAGTATACTTGTTGATATATGCTATATTTCCATATCAGATAGAATGCTGTGTGAGACCAAATTTCTTTTGCAAAGATGAACTTGAAATTCATCATCGCCAAGAAATCATAACCCTCCCCTCCCCCCAAAGTCATGGTCAGGGACACATTGTGTGAGGATTTCCCCTCACTCTGGATGCAATCAGGCTACCAAAAGCGTATCCACTGGGCAACGTCATCAGCAGAAAGAGGCACCTTTTTTCATTAAACGTAGTAGGAAATATGTTCCTAGCGTGTGAGGAATGTGTTTGCTGGCTACATAAATGCTAACCAGCTGCTTTAGAAAACATTTTTTTGTCCAGCTAGAGTTATACTAACCCGTTTGCAATCCCATTAGTGTTGCTTGCTAGCTTGCTGGCTAGCTACAGAGGTTAGCTGGCTACCCAGCTAGCAATGAGGAATCGGCCCAGAAGCGGCCCTCTTCCAGGGGGCCGGAATTGATTGATTCGGCTCGGAATCAAAATGGATGACTGCCCAGAATCGTCCAGTACATCGGGCCGTTTCTGTCTACCGGAATTCAGCGTCCCGATGCAAATGTAAATAAATGTATACAAAATTAAACAATTTAGTCCATTTAAATATTACAATTTTATTCATACAAATTATACCCATCCACAAAAAAAATACATTTTGTGTCGGAGGAAACACCTGGTGACCGTGTCAGCGTGCATGCGCCTGGCCGCCACAGGAGTCGCTACTGCGCGTGTGAGGCAACAGGACTTTCGGTAGCCTGATCGTGTCCAGACTGAGGAGAAATTCGCACACGATGCATCCCTGACCACCTCCTGAAGTGGTCAGACAGATCTGAACACAATCAGACCACAAAGCAACCCATCTTTTCAATGCGATCTTTGTATTCTGATAGCAGAAGTCGCATGCAAGTGTAGACAAGACCAGAGACCCCCATTCCATTCCCATACTACACTGCTCTTGGCTACGGTAAATTAAATGTGTTGCAGATTTTTGTTCCGCATGAAAAAATCAGCAGGAAGGTGATCTCAATCTAGGTCACTGACATTTAGCGTGGCCACTCTCCTCTAAGGAATGTCATTAGGATTTTCATCATGTTTAATATGCAGCCTCTCGCGCTCATTGCGCTTGGTAGGCCAGTGCACACCGTGCCTGCAGTGTGATTTAGCACTAATTCATTTTATTAAGCCCCTCTCTCTATTGCTGCGCTCACTCTCTGTGTTTGGGGGAACTGCTTAGACACACCCCTTCTGGACCTCTCTCTCTCTCTCTCTCTCTCTCTCTCTCTCTCTCTCTCTCTCTCTCCTCTCTCTCTCTCTCTCTCTCTCTCTCTCTCTCTCTCTCTCTCTCGAGGAGTGCTGCTGCTTACTGTATCTCTGATTCTCCATCTCTCCCTGACTGACTGACTTCAGGGGAAAGAAGTCTGCTAGTATTCTCATTAACTTCAGACACCATACTCTCTCACCGTCCTCAGTGAGAAGTGCCAGCTATTTCCAAAGAATATATGATTCAAGTCATTACAGCTTTCTATCATCAGGTTTGGTGAGACCGGTGAGACTAATGTAAGTGCACAGAACAATGTTTAACTTTGCACAAAACATACAAACAAATAAAAGGTCACAACAACTGTAAACTAGCTAGTCAGACAATCAGTAGACACTACGGTTTTTCACTGGGTTCACCAGGCATCCTCCCAAAGTGGAACACACACAACACGTCCAGAAACATCAACTTAAATGACTTAGGGGGCTAAGTGCTGAATTCAGCTCCAATTTAAAAAAGGCCCCCGGGGGCCAAACTCCACCAAAAGTCATATTCTCTCAGTCCACTGATGTTTCCATAATTCAATTATCTTGCTACAAAATGCAGCAGCACAGTACATTAATCACATTCACACCAAGGCATCTGCCTCATTTCATCCAGTCACTGTACGTGCCAAATGGCATCCTATTCCACACATAGCGCACTACTTTTGACCATGACCCATAGGTAATAAGAGTGCCAGTAATAAGAGTGCCATTTGGGACACAGCCACTCACTCTGCCCATCCTCTATGATCCCCACCGACTGTGTTTTAAAAGATAAGACATTAAAGATTGAAGATAAGACAAGACATTCTTCACCCTTCTCCTGTGCACACAACCTGTAAAAGATTTAACAATGGCGGAAACTCCCTCTTCAGCCAATACCTGGAGAAAGTGTCTCTGGGAAACCCTGGTCTAATCTTTGTAGGCCTGTGACCCCATTTTGATATTTTCTTTTAAATGTGAAAGAAATGACAATCAGTGGCCAATGTTTCCTTTTTTAATTTGGGCTATTACAAAATGTATTTGGATGTTCAGAAGATCATCAGGCAATCATTTTGATCTTCTGTTTCCCCCAGTCTGACTTAGTACCAAGTCTTGTCCACTCTGATCTAATGAGTCCTATGCAGGTTGTGGGTACATATACACTGAGTGTACAACACTTTAAGAACTCTTTCCATGACATAGACTGACCAGGTCAATCTAAGTGAAAGCAATTTTTTTTTTTTATTTACCCTTTAACAGGAAAGAATATTGAGACCTAGGTGTCTTTTACAAATGTGCCCTGTATATAAAACATAAATATACACATTATACTTTACTGAAGAGCTCAGTGACATTTAACGTGGCACCTTCATAGGATGCCACCTTTCCAACAGCTCAGTTACAAAAGTGTCTGACCTGTTAGAGCTGCACCGGCCAACTGTAAGTGCTGTTATTGTGAAGTGCGAAGTCTAGGTGCAACCATGGCTCAGCCGCGAAATGGTAAGCCACACAAGCAATAATGGTCTGGGGCTGTTTATCATGGTTCGGGCTAGTCCCCTTAGTTACTGTGAAGGGAAATCTTAATGCTACATCATACAATGACATTCTAGATGACCCTGTGCTTCCAACTTTGTGGAAACAGTTTGGGAAAGGCCCTTTCCTGTTTCAGCATGACAATACCCTCTGCACAAAGCGAGGTCCATACATAATTGGTTTGTGGAGATCAGTATGCAAGAACTTGACTGGCCTGCACAGAGCCCTGACCTCAACCCCATCGAACACCTTTGGGATGAATTGGAACCCCGACTGTGAGCCAGGCCTAATCGCTCAACATCAGTGCCCGTCCTCACTAATGCTCTTGTGGTTGAATGGAAGCAAGTCCCCACAGCAATGTTCAAACAACTAGTGGAAAGAATTCCCAGAAGAGTGGAGGCTGTTGTAGCAGCAAAGGGGGGACCAACTCCATATTAATGAGATGTCCACATACTTTTGGTCATGTAGTGTATGTACACATTTAAAATACAAAAACCCAGTCATGGGAAGCACGAATAAAGCTATGATCCCTTATTGATACCACTTCAATCAGTGTAGATGAAGGGGAGGAAACAGGTTAAAGAATGATTTTTAAGCCTTGAGACAATTGAGACATGGATTGTGTATGTGTGCCATTCAGAGGGTGAATGGGAAAGACAAAATATTTAAGTGCCTTTGAACGGGGTATGGTAGTAGTTGCCGGGCGCACCAGTTTGTGTCAAGAACTGCAACGCTGCTGGGTTTTTCACGCTCAACAGTTTCCCGTGTGTATCAAAAATGGTCCACCACCCAAAGGACATCCAGCCAACTTGACACAACTGTGGGAAGCATTGGAGTTAACATGGGCCAGCATCCCTGTGGAACGCTTTCAACACGTTGTAGGGTCCATTCCCCAACGAATTGAGTCTGTTCAGAGGGCAAAAGAGGGGGAGGGGGAGTTCCTAATGTTTGGTATACTCAGTATATTGTGTTCCTGAGTGTCTTATCTTTCAGTGAACGGTTCAAGAGATAGAGGCACATAATATGTAGGAAGAAAACAGAAACGGACATAATCCCGGTTCTATGAATAAAGCACGGATTTGGAGAAGCCCCGGAGCCAGGCTTTCTTTGGAGTGGTGGACTTGGGATTTTGGTCAACGGTAGTTGTGATTTGGTAGTTGCAGGCTGTCAGCAATCGTGTGTCTGTGTATGTGGATGGTTCGTCAGATGGATCCACACGTGTTGATGGACATCTCCAGCAGGATTTTATTCTGACATCTGCTATGGGCTACGGCATCGCCAAGATATTCCCTACAGCTAAACTGGATTTATGGCATTTTAGGAATGGAATATGGAAACCGGAGTTTAAGGTGTTTGTCGGGGCTGCGAGTTGCGGTAATTCAGCCATTCTGTGGCTCTGGGGGAGTTTTCTATAGGGCCTACCAATTACGGGCTAAACTGAAATGCCTCGGCCATGCATCCGATCACGGATCGGGTGGCATTTCGGCAAAGTCCCAAAGCCATGTTTTCTTTGGAGGGGTGGATTGTGGATTTGTATTTTTTTTAATGTTAGTATCAATGTGGTCAC
The DNA here is from genome assembly GCF_965601325.2 of Salmo salar. Classification (NCBI taxonomy): domain Eukaryota; kingdom Metazoa; phylum Chordata; class Actinopteri; order Salmoniformes; family Salmonidae; genus Salmo; species Salmo salar. The sequence goes on along the minus strand of NC_138303.1, from coordinate 30,291,290 downwards.
AGTTGGTTCTTGTTGAAGAGGCAGCAGATAATATTAGCTTGCTATAGCTAGCTATCCTCTAAATCCATTCTGAATAAACTTGTGGCTATTTCTATCTAGCTGGCCAAAATAAGTGAGCTAGAGTTTGTTTGTGTACTGCCATATGTCGATAACATAGCTAAGTTTGTCACTGGTATGGGCTAGTAAATATCAGAAATCTAGCCAGTTAAAAACTGGGGAGAGAGGGAGGAGAGAATTCACATTTTGTTTCATCTGCTGCTGGCATGCAGCTGTGAGGAAATTTCTACTATATTCACAACATATTGACACTATTACAATCTAATTTCATCAATTACACGTGGAAACCATTAGTTCACTGAAATACGTTTTCCCACATGTAATTGATGAAATTAGATTGATATAGTGTCAATATGTTGTGAATATAGTAGAAAAATCCTCACAGACGTTTTCCATACTAAAAAGTGAAGTGCTTAGCATGTATATATGGCTACAGGCAATATGTTCCTCCACTGTGCGAGTCATTTTTTATTTATTTATGAGTAAATTCTTATTCACAATGACAGCCTACCGGGGAACAGCGGGTTAACTGCCTTGTTCAAGGGCAGAACGACAGATTTTTACCTTGTCAGCTTAGGGATTCAATCCAGCAACCTTTTGGTAACCGGCCCAACGCTCTAACCACTAGGCTACCTACCTTCCCTACCCGCAGTCATAGAAATTACCATCTTGCGTTTGGGGCTTTCCAGCAGTGTTCTTGGTTTTTATATGCGGGGAGTATAAAATTATACAATTGTAAACTAACAAATGATTCTTCAAGTTAGAACCCATTAATATACAGCACCAACTACATACTGATAAGGTCCATTATCTGCTACCTGGACTTTAAACCTAGTCACCAGGTGCCGGTTGCATCAGTCAGTTGTAGGCATATTGTAAAATGGCAATTCTAGGCCAATAATGGAGCAGGTGTAGGGTGTTTATTCAGGTAGGCTGACAGACAAGATTCCCAGGAGAAGGGAAAACAACACTTCCCACGCTATCGAGGCAACATATTGGCATTGTTGACATTGTATTTATTTCATTAAAGAGGCAATAGCCTGGTGTCTAGGCTAATGTTTTTGACTGGAAAGCCAGTTGGGGATTTTTTTTATTTAGTAAGGGCCCTAAATTCTTCCTCAATAATACCCAAACGGTAAGACAGAACTATAATGGTTTATTTATGGAGTGACTGGCATACATACACTATCCTATGTTTGGTTATGGCGTTCTCACAGTATCTTTTTAGTCCTGCCTCTGGCTCACTTTTTTACCATTTAGGCCTGTCTCACACTGTATCCTTTTAGTCATTCCTTACTCTCTCCTCCCCCCTTGCTCAGTGTATCCCTTCAGTCCTCCCTCCCTTTCCCTCACTGTATTCCTCTTCCTCACTGTCTCCTCCTTCCTCCCTCTGTCAGTGTATCCTTTCACAGTCCTCCCCCTCTCCATGTCTCTCCCACTGAGCTGTGCTGGGCTGTCTGAGGCCCTGCCTGCAGCATTGTGTTGTCTCTGGCCTTGAGAGGTGTAAGACAATGCTGAGGAAGAGAGGAGCGATAGAGAGAGAGAGCCCCTCGTTCCTGCTCTCCCTCCTACACAGAAGCCACACAAAGGGCCAGACTGTAGAGCCCCACCCGGCCCCGCTCCCACACACGGTCTCCAAGCCCAGCATACACAATGCCAGTCACATACACACATGCCCACGCGCACACACACACACACACAGCCTCTACCTCAGTTGTCCAACCTGACCTCACAGCCAGAGGAAAACAAGGGGATAAACATTTCCCTCTGGCGGCTCGGGAAGCAGTGGAGAGAGATCCTACACAAAGGAGGGCAGAATGGACAGCCAGGAAACAGCATTGGGAGTGTGTGTGTGTGCTCTGATAGTTAAGTAGAGAGAGAGCAGAGAAGGTCTGACTGGGTGTTGATGTGAATGTGTGTGTGCCCGTGAATGCGTGCGTGTACATGTGTGCCGCTCAGTGATCACATGTATACTGGTGATGGGATTGACAGGAGATTCAGATACAAGACAGCTACAGTACCAGTCAACAGTTTGGACACCTACTCATTCAAGGGTTTTTCTTTATTTTTACTATTTTCTACATTGTACAATAATAGTGAAGACATCAAAACTATATGAAATAACACATATAGAATCATGTAGAGTAGTAACCAAAAAAGTGTTTAATAAATCAAAATATATTTTATATTTGAGGTTCTTCAAAGTAACCACCCTTTGCCTTGATGACAGCTTTGCACACTCTTGGCATTCTCTCAACCAGCCTCATGAGGTAGTCACCTGGAATGAATTTCAATTAACAGGTGTGCCTTGTTAAAAGTTAATTTGTGGAATTTCTTTCCTTCTTAATGCGGTTGAGCCAATCAGTTGTGTTGTGACAAGGTAGGGTTGGTACAGTCTACCGAAGATAGCCCTATTTGGTAAAAGACCAAGTCCATATTATGGCAAGAACAACTCAAATAAGCAAAGAGAAATGACAGTCCATCATTACTTTAAGACATGAAGGTCAGTCAATCCGGAAAATGTCAAGAACTTTGAAAGTTTCTTACATTTTACAGTTTAGTCATTTAGCAGGCACTCTTATCCAGAGCGACTTACAGTAGTGAATGCATACATTTCATACATTTATTTATTTATTTTTCTTCTCCGTACTGGTCCCCTGTGGGAATCGAATCCACAACCCTGGCGTCGCAAACACCATGCTCTACCAACTGAGCCACACTTCTTCAAGTGCAGTTGCCAAAACCATCAAGCGCTATGATGAAACTGGCTCTCATGAGGACCGCCACAGGAAAGGAAGACCCAGAGTTTCCTCTGCTGCAGATGATAAGTTCATTAGAGTTACCAGCCTCAGAAATTGCAACCCAAAAAATAAATGCTTCAGAGTTCAAGTAACAGACACATCTCAGAGGAGACTGCGAGAATCAGGCCTTCATGGTCGAATTGCTGCAAAGAAACCACCACTAAAGGACACCAATAAGAAGAAGAGACTTGCTTCGGCCAAGAAACACGAGCAATGGACATTAGACCGGTGGAAATCTGTCCTTTGGTCAGATGAGTCCAAATTTGTGATTTTTGGTTCCAACCGCCGTGTCTTTGTGAGACGGAGAGTAGGTGAACAGATGATCTCCGCATGCGTGGTTCCCACCGTGAAGCATGGAGGAGGAGGTGTGATGGTGTGGAGGTGCTTTGCTGGTGACACTGTCGTGATTTATTTAGAATTCAAGGCACATTTAACAAACATGGCTACCACAGCATTCTCCAATGATACGCCACCCCATCTAGTTTGCACTTAGTGGGACTATCATTTGTTTTTCACCAGGACAATGACCAAACACACCTCCAGGCTGTGTGAGGGTTATTTGACCAAGAAGGAGAGTGATGGAGTGCTGCATCAGATGACCTGGCCTCCACAATCACCCGACCTCAACCAAATTGAGATGGTTTGGGATGAGTTGGATCGCAGAGTGAAGGAAAAGCACCCAACAAGTGCTCAGCATATGTGGGAACTCCTTCAAGACTGTTGGAAAAGCATTCCAGGTGAAGCTAGTTGAGAGAATGCCAAGAGTGTGCAAAGCTGTCATCAAGCCAAAGGGTGGCTACTTTGAAGAATCTCAAATATAAAATATATTTACATTTGTTTAACACTTTTTTGATTACTACATGATTCCATATGTTTTATTTCATAGTTTTGATGTCTTCACTATTATTCTACAATGTAGAAAATAGTAAAAATAAAGAAAAACCCTGAAATGAGTAGGTGTGTCCAAACTTTTGACTGGTACTGTATGTCAAGGAGTGAAACATTCACAAAATGAGGTGTCCAATGACATGTTCGTACAGTAAGACAGGCCTGCAGGTACTGAGGAGCAGGCTTTATTGTCCACCCAACCAGGAATAGATAGTGGGGGTGATGAGAGGAGGAGGTGAGCAGAGGAGGCTACCACGACAGGCAGCCCTCATGCAGCACTAAATAGGTGAGAGAAAGAGACAGAGTGAGAGAGAGACGCAACCCTGTGATTAACATTAGAGGAAGGCACAGAAGAGAAGAGAACACATCTCTGGTGTTAACCGCGTTCCTACAGACAGTACCTCGTTAACAGGAGCCATGTTCTGAGATGACACTCATGGATCCGTAAAACTAAACAAGCGTGCGCATCTTTTCAGAGTTCTTCTCTTACTAATAATATTGACAATGGCACTAGGCTATAATCCACACAGTAGCCAACACATAGAGCTCACTGTACGCCTACTAGATCATGCAATCGTTCCATTGAAGGCCTGGCTCATAGAAAAGGGGACTGAAAGGGAATGGAGAGAGACAAAAGAGGGGAGGCTGCCCCTGTTGTGTTGAGCCTGTGATGGGGATGTGTCTGAGCTTTGTCACTTGTAATCTGGGAGGCTGGGGCAGGCAGTGGCAGGGTAGGTGGCTGGGTTGACTGGCTGCTGGATGGGGGAGGGGAGGTGGTGCTGATGGGGTGGAGGGGCTGCTGGTTATCGATACTGGCGCAGGAGGAGGAGGAGTCAGGAGTGGCCCACTATTTGGCCGTGAAGGACTGCACAAAGACTCTCTCCACTTCTCAGCTTCTCTGGGCTAATAGCCGATGGGGGTTTTCTAGCCTTATGAATAACAATAGGAAGTGGGACTGAGGTAGGTCGCACTAAGAGCCACACACTGCTGGAAACAAAGGAAAGTATGATTAGGCTATGCTCTGGCTCTAAACCTGTACAAACGCAACAACAAACAACCTATTTTGTTCCAACCAAGCCTTTCCTACCTTCCTTAAAATCACTGATGTAGGCTATTAAGTAAAAGCAAAAAGTGAAGCTCATATCGGTGAGTGTAATTATCACATGTCCGAGGGTTCACCCTTGAAAGAGGTGTTTAGTATTCACTGTGTGAGCCAGCGTGTGTTATTCAGTGGTGGCCACAGCCGTACAGCCAGCACCTTCTTCCCTGAACTACAGATTATTAACACTTTATGGCCTGCTGTAAAACTGCATGACCGCAATCAAGACGTAGATCTGGTCTGTGCTTTAGCCAGCTAAAGTTTTAATGTTACACAGACCAACACAACGATAAAGTAGATGCAAGCAAACTCAATTTAAAAGAAAAGTTGGCTGTGTCATTCTTGTTTTTGTGGTTGTGTGTGTTGTTTCATGAGGGGGGATAGGAACATACAGCACCAGAGGAGAAGAGAACTGTCTGTCTGTCTGTCTGTGTGTGTGACCTTCTGACCTTTGTTCTCATTGTGTTTAATGCTCTCTTGTACAAGATGGAGGCACTACCAGCCACTGAGCTTCATTCCGGGAGTAAAGTGCTGGCACTCTGTAGCTGCGTGCTCTCCCCCTCCCAATCACACACACACAGCCAAGATTACAGCATGCTGCTGGTGTCTCCTATCTTCCTTTTACACCAGGCAAAGGACTTTTCATAAAACACACACATAAAACCCCCACAGCCACCCAGTCCCCAGTCCCAACCTGTTCTCTACCCCCACAAACCCCCACCAACCCTCCTCCTCTGTGTTACACTGTTGAGTTCAAGGCCAACCACCAGCATTGTCTTGTTTATCTGAAGCTTGTTTTCAGTACAAATACTACTCCAAAAGATGTTTAACAATAAGCAGAGGAGCATCTCTGTAGACACTCACTCTAACAACAGATACACAACTATTAGGCCTTCAAAATGCTGGATGTTGAAAGCAGAGACATAAGGGATTAACACTTGGTTCTGTACTTGTATCATGCCAGCCAGACACTCAGAGAGTCAAGACCATTATTCACATGTTTCCAATGTATACGTGCAATTTCTCCACATTGTCCATAAACATTAAGTTTGCCATCATCTTGGGCAAGATGTCTTTAAGTAGTTTAATTGACAACAGATAAACAAACACATAGCATCACAGACATATAATACTGATATTACACTGCACACTAACTTTATTTAGACCTATGTCTATGACTGAGCTCTAAGCAAGAGAAAAACAGGAGACAACTATTAACACATAGCCTAAAGAGTGTCTGACCGGAGCAGGAAAGGGAGCGGACTGTGTGTGTACAGCAGGACTATATAGCTAACTTTCTGACTGAATTTGTTGTTTCTCAATATGCATATTACTATGCTCTGAGCATGCAAATTGGAGCAGGAAACATCCAGAGTATGAGTCCAAATCAAAGTATGTGAAATGAAGCACAGAGGGCAGTTCTCAGATGTGTACTTCGTTTGTACACATTTTGAACCATCGATGCATGCTTCAACTGAAATATTCCCAGGACTGTTGACGTAATGATGTAACCACGTAAAAAACGATGCAAAATGTATTGAAACCAATGGTGGCTGGTTTTGAGCTGAAGCGAGAGAAAATGAACTCTGACTTCGAAATTAAAAATTGCCCACACATCTAATATGTTTCCTGACTAAAATATTTTATATTGATACATTAATAAATACATACTGTGTTCATTTTGGCATGGCTAGAATATCCACTGTAGTGGGCGTAGACCGCAGGCTAACTGACGAAGAATTCATAGCGAATGTTGGCCATCTACCCTGCATAACAACATTCATTTTACAGTGCCTTCAGAAAGTATTCACACCCCTTGACTTTTTCCACATTTTGTTGTGTTACAGCCAGAATTTTAAATTGATGAAACATTTTTTTTTTGTCACTGACCTACACACAATACCCCATAATGTCTATCAACATTTTTAAACAAATTAATAAAAAATGTAATCAAAATGTATTCAACCTCCTTGTTATGGAAAGCCTAAATAGGTTCAGGAGTAAAAATGTTCTTAAGAAGTCACATAATAAGTTGCATGGACTCACTCTGTGTGCAATAAGTGTTTAAAATCATTTTTGACTGACTACCTCATCTCTTTACCCCACATATAAAATTAGCTGTAAGGTCCCTCAGCCGAGCAGTGAATTTCAAAACACAGATTCAACCGAAAACCAGGGAGGTTTTCCAATGCCTCGCAAAGAAGGGTACCTATTGATAGATGGGTATACATTTTTAAAAAGCAGACATTGAATATCCCTTTGAGCATGGTGAAGTTATTAATTACACTTTGGATGCTGTATCAATACACCCAGCCACTACAAAGACACAAACGTCTTTCCTAACTCAGTTGCCGGAGAGGAAGGAAACCGCTCAGGGATTTCACCATGAGGCCAATGGTGACTTTAAAACAGTTAAAGTGTAATTGCTGTGATAGGAGAAAACTGAGGATGGATCAACAACATTGTAGTTACTCCACAATAATAAACTAATTGACAGAGTGAAAAGAAGGAAGCCTGTACAGAATAAAAATATTCCAAAACATGCATCCTGTTTGCAACAAGGCACTACAGTAATACTGCAAAACATGTGGCAAAGCAATTAACTTTTGTCCTGAATACAAAGTGTTATGTTCGGGGCAAATCCAATACAACACATTACGGAGTACTACTCTCCATATTTTCAAGCATAGTGGTGGTTGCATCATGTTATGGGTATACTTGTAATTGTTGAGGATAGGGGAGTTTTTCAGGATTAAAAAGAAATGGAACTAAGCACAGACAAAAATCCTAGAGGACAGCCTGGTTCAGTCTGCTTTTCACCAGACACTGGGAGATGAATTCACATTTCAGCAGGACATTAACCTAAAACACAAGGCCAAATATACACTGGAGCTGCTTACCAAGAAGACAGTGAATGTTCCTGAGTGAGGATGGAGATACAGTTTTGACTTAAAATCTACTTGAAAATCTATGGCAAGACCTGAAAATGGTTGTCTAGCAATGATTACCAACCAATTGAACAAAGCTTGAAGAATTTTGAAAAGAATAATGGGCAAATGTTACACAATCCATTTGTGTATCCAGAAAGACTCACAGCTGTAATGGCTGCCAAAAGTGGTTCTACAAAGTATTGACTCAGGGGTGAGAATACATGTGTAAATAAAATATTTCTGTATTCCATTTTCAACACATTTGCAAACATTTCTAAAAACATGTATTCACTTTGTCATTTTAGGATATTGTGTGTAGTTGCTGTAACACAACAAAATGTGGAATAAGTCAAGGGGTATGAATACTTTCTCAAGGCACTGTAGCTAGCTGCTAACTATGAAGTTACATGCTTGCGTTTGCTTTATGTAGTTCTCGTGTTGTCTGTATTGGTCAAAGGAATTGCAGTAGCACTGGAGTGGGTAGTGCTTCTCAAATGCATTCTGTACAACCTCATCCTCACAAGAACGTACTCAAGAGAACGTCCTCGGAGAACGGTAGTATTGGGAACACCCTCAGTGTCTCAGGTTAGCCTAGCCTAGCGCAGTCCATAGTGTACAGAGTCACATCCATCCATCATCTAGGAGTGCCTGTCCCTGGAGCAGGCAGACTAAAGCTCACACACTCCCCAGCCCCATGCAGCCCCAGCCCTGACTCCCCCTCCACCCTCCCGCCATCAGCCAGCCCAACACAGCAAGGCAATATCCTCAAGGCTGGAAGGGACATAAAAGAGTGGTGTTGAGGGTTAGGAGAATGAGAAAATGGAGTTGACCCATGAATGTAAAAATAAAATCATAAAACACTGTCAGGGTTAGAAAACTGTGTACAGTGTAAATTATAACCTCAGGGTTGGTCAAAATTGGAGCTGGTAGCTAACACTTTCACTCCCTTTTCTGGCATTAATCCATTTTAGGCACACATAGCCAAGTGGAAGTGGCCATGTTGGGAGTATCTTGGAAAACCAAAGGATTTGGAAATTTAACCTGTTCAGCCTATAATTGTGCCTGATATTAATGATACCGTATTTCTGATGACGAAGGACATTAGCCTGGTTAGTAAGCACGATGTTGACTAAGTCGTCATGTGGCAGCATCTCTCCTCAGCAGTGCCCAGTCCCAGTGCCACCTCAGGCCCAGCCAGGCCCTGCCCTGTCTACCTTGCCTCCCTCCATGGCCAGCCCAGTGAGTTCAGCACAGCACTGCGCCACACTGCACAACTCTCTCTCCCGGAGTCCCTCCCCTCCTCCAGTATCAGGCTGTGGCTGTGTGAGTGACTGGAGTGTAGGATACTGTGGGCCAAGGCTAGAGCCGGAGTTGAAGACAGCTTTATCTGATCTCATTACCCTCCAACAAAAGCCCAAAGCCCACGGAGAGGGCAGCAGGCAGAGGATCAGGCAGCAGCACTGCGGGGAAGGGGGTGGTGGCGGGGGTCCCAGAAGGTTGGGTAAGGGAAACATACAGACTAGAGCTCATTTACAGGAGACAAACAGGAAAAGCGTGGCGAGAGAGAAAGGAAGAGAGGAGAAAGCACTTCCAGAGAGCATTGTTCTGCTCTGTGTGTTATTAGGGAAAGCTAAAAGAATTGTTCTGTTAGTTTAGGCTATACAAAATGACATAGACGAAAGGATTTCTAACACTAATATTTGAATTGAGATGTATTTGATTATTCAGGGATCAAGGGAAAGTGCAGTATGCAAAGTGTAAATATATCTATGAGACCAAGCTAATCTTCAGGCCTATGGAGGGCTTGTCGGTGTTGTGGCCCAGAGTTCCTCCCAACTTCACCTTGCACACAGCCTTTGACCTAGCTGTGTGTACGTACGAGAGGGTGTTACGCTAGATGATGATCTGAAGCCGGGGCTGTGTGGGATGGTTTTAACCCTTCTGTCCATGTCCAAAGGAGGTGTAGTAGGCCTAACCCGGCAGCTGGGTTCCTGAGTGATCTCATTTTATCCCTCTCTTGGAAACATCTGTCTCATCTTGTCAGCTCTGGATCTACTCTGCCGTCATTCCCATTCCCCACTGTGGAAGGATAGGATGTACACCCTTATTGGGCTATGTTAAGACTGACAAACACAATAGAATATCTCCATTAGTGCAGGTAGTGTCACGACTCCTGCCGAGGGTGACTCCTCTCCCTGTTCGGGTGGCGCTCGGCGGTCGTCGTCACCGGCCTACTAGCTGCCACCGATCCCTTTTTCCCTTTTCTGTTGGTTTTGTCTTGATTGTTTGCACCTGTATGTGATTAGTGTTTGTTTAGTATTTAAGCCCGTTTCCCCACCTGTTCTGTGTGCGGGCTTACTTTCTGTTGTCGTCTGTTGTTTATGCAGTGGTACGTGTTATCGGATCCTTGTGTTTGTTGGATCAAACCCAGTTGTGTTTTCGTGGGTGTACTTTTCTTTTACGGTGCAATTCATTAAAAGCCCGTTAGCAACTACTCCTGTTTCCTGCGCCTGACTCCACACCCACTACTGCAAGCGTGACAGAAGCCCGCACCTCTCAAGTATGGAGTCAGCAGGAGCAGCCACCACCCCTCTCCCGTCTATGGAGGAACGGGTCCTCCACCACACCACCGTGCTCCATCGAATCGGGTCGGCGATGGACCAAATGATGGAGAGGATGGATCGATGGGAGAGGAGTGGTCTCCTCTCTTCGCCCCCCACTCACCAGAGTAGTCCACCTACTCCGCTCCCTCCTACGTCTGGTTCTGGAGCATTACGTCTTGCGCTCCCGAGGGAGTATGACGGTGGAGCAGCGGGATGCCAGGGGTTTCTGCTGCAGATTGACTTATACCTGGCTAACGTGAGACCGACTCCCTCGGGAGAGGAGAGTGTCAGCCTCCTCGTCTCCTGCCGAACGGGGCGAGCGTTGGAATGGGCCAACGCGGTCTGGAACAGCCCCAACTCAGCGAGGGAGAATTACCCTGAGTTGACTGTTCCATCTCAGGCAGGAGACGAGGAGCGCACAAGACTTCGCTCTGGAGTTCCGGACCTTAGCTGCGGAGGCTGGGTGGAACGACAGGGCCCTAATGGATCATTTCCGGTGCAGTCTCCGGGAGGACGTCCGCAGGGAGCTAGCGTGTCGGGACAATACACTCTCCCTGGATGAACTGATTGACATGTCAATCCGACTGGACAATCTGCTGGCTGCCCGCGGGCGTTCAGAAGGGGTCCTGTCAGTTCCACCTCCTTGCCCTCCTGCGCCCATTCCCATGGAACTGGGAGTGGCTGCATCAAAGGGAACCGGAGGAGGGCGCTCCTCTTGCACCAATTGTGGTCGCCGAGGACACACGGTCGACCGGTGCTGGGGGGGTCCCTCTGGGAGTCGAGAAGGCAGGCAGAACACTCCTCGTTCACCCCAGGTGAGTCAGCACCAAACTCACCCAGAACCCTCTGTTTGTCATATGTTTGTTTTAATTTTTTTTCTTGATTTTTTCCCTTGTTCCCAGCATAGGGCACTAGTCGATTCAGGCGCAGCGGGGAACTTTATGGATCGCGGACTCGCCCTTAAGCTGGGAGTTCCGTTAGTACCGTTAGATTCCCCCTTTTCCGTGCACTCCCTAGATAGCCGGCCATTAGGGTCAGGGCTGATCAGGGAGACTACGGTGCCGCTGGACATGGTAACGCAGGGGAATCATAAGGAGCGAATTAGTTTTTTCCTTATCGATTCGCCTGCGTTTCCAGTGGTGCTGGGAGTGCCTTGGCTGGCCAGTCACAATCCCAAGATTTTGTGGAAACAGGGGGTTCTCCAAGGGTGGTCAGAGGAGTGTTCGGGTAGGTGTCTGGGAGTTTCCATCGGTGCCACGTCGGTGGAGAGTCCAGACCAGGTTTCCACTGTGCGCATTCCCCTGAGTATGCCCTCCATCTCACCAGTCTCCTCGAGTTTCTTTTTCGTGAAGAAAAAGGGGGGAGGTCTGCGTCCGTGCATTGATTATAGAGGTCTCAATTCCATCACAGTGGGGTTTAGTTACCCACTACCTCTCATCGCTACGGCGGTGGAATCATTTCACGGAGCGCGTTTTTTCACGAAACTGGATTTCAGGAGCGCGTATAATCTGGTGCGTATTCGGGAGGGAGACGAGTGGAAAACCGCATTTAGTACCACATCGGGCCACTATGAGTACCTCGTCATGCCGTATGGGTTAAAGAATGCTCCAGCCATCTTTCAATCCTTTGTAGACGAGATTCTCAGGGACCTGCATGGGCAGGGCGTGATAGTGTATATCGATGACATCCTGATTTACTCCACCACCCGCGCCGAGCATGTGTCCCTGGTGCGCAGGTTGCTTGGGAGGTTGCTGGAGCATGACCTATATGTCAAGGCTGAGTAGTGTGAGTTCTCCAAACGAGCCGTCTCCTACCTGGGTTATCGCATTTCCACCTCGGGGGTGGTGATAGAGTGTGACCGCGTTAAGGCCGTGCGTAATTGGCCGACTCCAGCCACGGTGAAGGAAGTGCAGCGGTTTTTGGGTTTTGCCAATTACTACCGGAGGTTTATCCGGGGTTTTGGCCAGGTAGCGGCTCCCATTACCTCACTGCTGAAGGGGGGACCGGTGCGTTTGCGTTGGTCGACAGAGGCGGACAGGGCTTTCACCCAGTTGAAGGCGCTGTTCACTGATGCACCTGTGTTGGCGCACCCGGACCCTTCTTTACCATTCATAGTGGAGGTGGACGCGTCCGAGGCTGGGGTGGGTGCCGTGCTATCTCAGCGCTTGGGTACGCCACCGAAACTCCGCCCCTGTGCCTTCTTTTCTAGGAAGCTCAGTCCGGCGGAGCGTAACTATGATGTGGGGGACCGGGAGCTGTTGGCTGTGGTCAGGGCTTTGACCGTGTGGAGACACTGGCTTGAGGGGGCTAGACACCCTTTTCTCATCTGGACTGACCACCGGAACCTGGAGTATATCCGGGCAGCTAGGAGACTGAACCCGCGTCAGGCAAGGTGGGCCATGTTCTTCACCCGGTTCCAGTTCACTATTTCATATCGACCAGGTTCCATGAACACGAAGGCCGACGCACTGTCCCGTCTTTATGATACTGAGGATCGGCCCATCGATCCTACTCCCATCCTTCCAGCCTCTAAGCTGGTCGCACCGGTGGTATGGGAGGTGGACGCGGGCGCTACAGCTGGAGCCTGCGCCTTCCAACTGTCCAGCGGGGCGTAAGTACGTGCCGCTTGGTGTCCGTGATCAATTGATTCGATGGGCTCATACGTTACCCTCGTCGGGTCATCCTGGGGTGGCGAGGACAGTGCTAGGCCTTAAGGGGAAGTACTGGTGGCCCACCTTGGCTAAGGACGTGAGGTTTTATGTCTCTTCCTGTTCGGTGTGCGCCCAGAGTAAGGCTCCTAGGCACCTCCCTAGAGGGAAGTTACAACCCCTCCCCGTTCCACAGAGGCCGTGGTCCCACCTGTCGGTGGACTTTCTCACCGATCTTCCCCCGTCTCAGGGGAATACCACGGTCCTGGTAGTTGTGGATCGGTTTTCTAAGTCTCCTCCCGTTGCCCGGTCTCCCTACGGCCCTACAGACTGCGGAAGCTCTATTCACCCATGTTTTCCGGCACTAATCACCTGTATGTGATTAGTGTTTGTTTAGTATTTAAGCCCGTTTCCCCACCTGTTCTGTGTGCGGGCTTACTTTCTGTCGTCAACTGTTGTTTATGCAGTGGTACGTGTTATCGGATCCTTGTGTTTGTTGGATCACACCCAGTTGTGTTTTCGTGGGTGTACTTTTCTTTTACGGTGCAATTCATTAAAAGCCCGTTAGCAACTACTCCTGTTTCCTGCGCCTGACTCCACACCCACTACTGCAAGCGTGACAGGTAGGTAGACCTGGTCACTCACTGCACTTTATTGTACAATACTGTTGTAATACACTGTGCTGTACTACACTGTACAGCACTGCACTGATTGTTACTTGCGGAATAAGAACATCCAGGTGGTGCACTGTAAATAATATTTAATATTCAATAATTATAACTTAATTAGACGTTATTACACATTAGGCCACTTCATTACAACTGCACTGCACTGTATTGTATGTACTGCAGGTAGCAGCTTAACATCTAGTCATAACATCTTGCTGACTCTAGTCACACATAGCAAGCTTAGTTGTGTGAAACGGACAGCTATTTCACACAAACCCAATGATGGCTATGAAAGGGTGCTGAACTGCTCTGAACCCTTCTGTTGTTGTTGCCGACGTTGGCCTGCTGAGGCTAAAGGAGCTGTCGCAATACCTCTGGTCACTGGATGCTGCTGAGGAACCACCTTGTAGAAAAACAAACACACTTCGTCGCTCCATCCTTATCTGATCTGAGCCGTCCAATTGGGTATCGGGTGTTGGGCGCGGGGTGAACCAGGAGTGACTGATTTCAGAATTTGGGGATTTATGGGGCAACCTTTACACCGGTTTTCTGAAATGCACCCTTCTACCCTCCCATAAAACAATAAGAGGCATGGGTGGGGAGTGAGCCCAAGGTCTTAAAAAACACACACACTCTCAGGCAGCACACACACCTTGTACTCAGCCAGGGAATGAGACTGGTTTTCTGGGAAGAGCTTAGTAGTTAGCAAGCAGGGGGGAAAGCAGATGAGGTCTCCAACCTCTCTATCCCCATGGCCTCCTGTGCAGCCAGCCGGAGGGAGTCACAACATTCTGAGGCAGCGTCCAGCTAGTCACTACTACCTCATTAAGACCAGGTTGAGACGCTGGTCCTGCTTAAAGTCAGTTACCTAATTGCAGTTTCCCAGAGAAAAACACTGATTATAAATATGCCAACAGGCAGGCTCTCAATCACAGCTGGTATTCATTCCTATAAACAAAACAAATTGTTACCTGTCTCTCTCCCTGCGAGTGAGCTTTTGCTTGTAATAATTAATTTACTTGCCTTATTATTTTTGTGTGTGTCGTGGGGGCAGGGGGTTGTGGCCCTAGCTCAGCGGAAAGCCTTCTTCCTCTGCACAAACACAACTAGTGGTAGTCATGCTCCCACAACACTCGCATGATCACACACATTTATGGTAGTTGGCATCTCTCAGGAGCCTGTGAAATTGGGGGAAGGTGGAGCTGTAGTCAAACTGGACAAAATAACAGCATACTCCTCCTATCCTGGTCATCTCCTATAATTTATCTGAAGAGGATTTTATCTTCACTCCGTAGCCTCCCTCTCATGCGTGCGTGGAATCCGAGCCCCAAATCCCCGAGATGAACTTGGCAAACACACTCAAAATCAAATAGGACACACTGTGAAATGTCATATAATGACGCTGAATATTTATTAGTATTTCCATTAGGTTATCACATTATTACCGGCACCATTTTTAGCCCCTCCCCTTACCTGCCTTGGAGCCCCGTGCACTGTGGCGCTGCCTATGTGGGAAGTCAGCTCTGATGCAGCAGTAGAAATACTGGTTTCATCCCATATGGCACCCTACTCCTTGGACTCTTGTCCAAAGTAGTGCACTATATAGGGAATATGGGGCCATTTGGGACGTATCCACTGTTCTTCTCAACCTAATAGAGGCAGGTTTATTCTGAAGGCCTCCTAGCCTGCATCTGTCTTTAGCCCAGTACTACGGTCAGGGACAGACAGTTATTGAGGTATCATCTAATTTCCCCAATAATACATACTGTGTTCTTCTGTTAGCTTCTTTCGATACTGATGTGAAGAAGTCTGTGGGGCTTATAACAAGTATTAGCTAGGTCTGATTAGGTCTTGTCCCATTAGAGTGTTTTGAAGCAGCAGTGGTACACTACCTAAACTGTTTAAAACAGTATATTCCAGCTGTCCATACAATATTTTGCCACGGGCCTTCCCAGCTCATTACGCTGACTATTAGATAATGCAGCATTGCCATTCTCATCTATTTATTTTGTTTAACAGTTGACCTGGATCGCGTAGCTCGAGGTGAGGCAGGTCAAAATCATCCTGTCATTTTCAACTGGCCTACTTTTAGTGACTTCAAACACCTTAGTGTAACGGTCGTCGTATGGAGTAGACCAAGGCGCAGCGGGTTGAGTGCTCATATTTACTTTATTTGAGACACGTAACAAAACAAGACCACGAACGACCGACAGTCTTGCAGGCTACACACAGCAATGCAAAAACAACCTCCCACACTTCCCATTACAAACACACCCCTATACATAGGACCTTCAATCAGAGGCAACGAGGAACAGCTGCCTCCAATTGAAGGCCAATCCCAATTAACTAAACATAGAACTAAACACCCTAGATCTAACATAGAAATACACTAACCTAGAACATAACTCCTAAACCACGGAACACTCTAAACAAACACCCCTCTACATAACACATATCCCAACAAACCCCGAACCACATAAAACAAACACCCCTGCCACGTCCTGACCAAACTACAATAACAAATAACCCCTTTACTGGTCAGGATGTGACACTTAGGCCATGTGTGCCACTAGGCTAGAGGCTGCAGCAGTGTAGTGGTTGTATTCTGGTCTGCTCTCTCTGCCTCCAGGGAGAGATGCAGGGACCTAGACACTGTGAGGTCATCTCTACACATTTCTGGCTGCACTGTGAGCTCTGACCATGAGGGTTTTTATAAAAAATGGAGGATGAGTTTTTTTAAAAACATAACAGTGCGTTTCACATGCACTGAACGTGCACAAGCAGGACGTGTACACTGTTTAGGGAAATGTAGGGAAATTACTCAGCCTGTCAGATGGTTTCTAAAGCCTACAGCCAGTTTTCCCTTGCATTGTGTGTGTGTGTGTGTGTGTGTGTGTGTGTGTGTGTGTGTGTGTGTGTGTGTGTGTGTGTGTGTGTGTTCAAAGTTAGTCATAGTTCTACACGCATGGACCATGTGGTTCGAGTCCCCAGTCATCATATAGCATAGTGTTTCCCACCACCTTCCCTATATGGTACAGTCCTCCACTTTACTGTGAGAAATCAGTGTAGCTAGCTGAACAAGTACAGCAGTGCTCCGTCATTCATGTAAGAATCCAAAGCAGGAAACACACAGAAACAAACCGACAACTTCCTAAATCACTTGTAATGGGTGTACTTGGTTACTAAGAATGTCAACCCAAGTACAGAGTAATCCGCCTGGATGACATGTCTAATTGCCTGAGCCTTGTGGGCCCTTTCTCTCTGGTCTCTTGTGAGGGGGAAGTGCCTTGCGCCTACTACAGAGTCGTACATCTTGTTGTCACAGACATTTGCCCAATGACCCTTGCAGTCACATCTCCAGTGAGAGCTCCTCGAGGGGCCACTCCACAGCTCAGCCAGCTACCTGAGGAGCCTCTCAGGCTGGGGATGTCAGTGCATCAGGAGCCCCTCTTGGTTCCCTCTGGAGCCCCAGTGCAATCATAGCCACTCTTAAGCACTGGGCCTGAGAATCTCTTGTGGGGCGCTCCTGGAATATGTCACAACCCTGAGCAAAGTGTGAACCCCCCACACCCCCCACCTCAGAGAACAGATAAATGGGATGGATGGGAGAGGAGCCAGTCTGTTCAAAATAGACAGCGAGGAGCAAGGTTTACTCCCTCCGGCAAATCATTCCCAGTGACATAGCTAGCAAGTCAAGGTTGCCTATCAAAGTTCTCTATTGGAGGGCCATATTGGAGGTTCACATAAACATCTCATATCTCAGACAGGAAACGTTAGGCTGTAAGCTACAACACAAATGGCTAGCTAACAACAAGCCTTTCTGTATAGACGTTTCGACTTATTGAAGAATAGCAGATAAGATTCTTGTCTCCTTAAGTTAGAGAAGGAGATAGCACGGCTGGCGGTGTTCTCCGCTGTTAGCTATTTGATTTATTAGCTTATTTTCGGCGGTGCGTCCATACGCCATGTGCAATGCTGCTCCCAGGTCCCATCTGCTACTGCTTGCTGCTGCCGGGCTAAAGAGGCAGCGAGCGGACATGTAATGATGGCTCTCTCTGTGAACATTACCTCTGCACATTTACCTGACAGCAGCAGCAGGCAAAGCCGTGTCAATCACCACAGCCAAGCTGTTTCTCCTCAGCCCGCTGAAAGATGGAGTCAGGGAAAAACATCATGGTGCTCAGTAAAACACGCTGGTACTTCTATTAAGGGGCAAATGTTTCCCTGCTCAGTACCACTCACACTGGCTGTTACAGAGTGTGGATTAGAATACATTAACCTTTTGTCATGTCTCCACACAGAGTTCAAGGTGAACACCATTTAGGTGGTGGTGGTGCTGGTGGCTTAACCTGTCCCAGGAGGCCTTCTCTAGCTGGTCTAGAGGACCTTACAAGGCTCCCTGCCCTTCTTTTCCCAGCTCTATCCATACCTCCATCCAACCCCCTCCGTTCACCCCCTTCCTCTCTGGTATGGGAACAGTAGCCCTTCCCCCGCACCGGAAGCAGGGAGAGAGCAGCATGGTGATCGAAATTGATTCCAACATCTTCTCTCGCTTCACCCTGGCCTTTCCACTCCACTCTCATCAAAATCCAAAGAGCTTTATCTCTACCAGCCTAACTAACACACTGACTGACTTAGTGTGAGGAGTGCATGTTGTTGTGGGTACAGTGTTGAACAGCTAATTGCACTGTATCTTTATAGCAGCTGTACACAAATCCCTTTCTTCAAAGTTCTCAGTTTTCCCCACCAACCATATCTATGAGGGATTTCATTTCAATAAAAGAGAGAGAGCTGAGAGAGGGGAGATCAGAGGAGAGAGAGAGAGTCAGAGAGATGGGTAAGAGTCTGAAGAAAGGGGATACGGATGAGTGTGTTGTGCTCACACACACAGAGAGAGAGAGAGAGAGAGAGAGAGAGAGAGAGAGAGAGAGAGGAGGAGAAAGCAGCAATAGTAGCTCTTTCTTACCGTCCTCCTCCTTAATGTGTGCGTTCTGTGGGCTGTGCATTCTCTCTCTGCGGTTCGGGGGACTCAGGTCTGAAGCAGGGCCGTGATCAGCTGATATCCATGTGGGGTCACTCATATCAAAGTCCTCACTGCTCACTGAAGTCTCATCCTGACAGAAAAAGACAGGGAGAGGGAGAAAGAGAGAAAGAGGGGGGGAGATTGTCATGTCATTCCATGGACAGCTAAGACAGGTGGAAGAGGGAGAAAATAAATAGATTGGAAGATATCAGACATTACATGTGACTGATCGGACCTCGCACATCAGAGAGGTTGCCAAAAGAGGTGGACTGAGGCTCCCTATTTGTGTCAGGAGACTACCTAAATGGTTTACTGACGGAGTGGATGACACCTTGCAGTAAGAAAATGAATGCATGTCTGGACTGCTGAGCGTTATGTTGTAAATAAATCAAACAACATAACCGCCAACAATTTACTATTATGAGTATGAGACAATGGACAAAATTCAAAGGCACATTTGCAATACAGCAAAGTGATACGCATCAGTCATTACAGTAGCTCTCCCTTTTTAGTCACTGCATTAAGGCAAAGAGCACAGCAGACAAAGGACTACAGACGAAATACAATAAGAACTCCATCTACCGGGTACAGAAGCCTTTAGCATCAGGCCTATACAACATGCATACAGAGCATTAAGAAAGAGGAATTAAACATTAGAAGTCCAGCTGAGACTCCATGACCGGAGCCAAACCCAGGCCAAAAATCAACCAGCCCAATGACACCATAAGGGTTAAGGCCCCTATCTTAATTTCCATGTCAGAGCTGATTCTACATTCATTCTACATTCATTCTACATTCATTCCACTCCTGTTAGTTTGACTTGTGTCAGTGAGGCTCCTCTGGTTGCAGCACAGAGCAAAGAGGATCTGAGAGCCCGGCACTCCCACTAATGAGGTCCAGAGTGCTGCAGAAAGCTGCCTTTCAGGCAACACAATAGACAGACAGTCAAGATACAGCCTTCCCCTCCAACAGACCCATCCACTGCACTTTAGAACTTGTTATTAAGTCTTTCCATACACGTGCAGTATGAGCGTGTACAAGCACTTATAGTCTCACACATCCGCAACACACATGTGCACACATCATATATCATTCACACACACACACACACGACCATAAACACACACCATATATCATGCACACCCAACCGTACACACACATCATATATCATACACATACAACCATACACACACATTATACAGTATATCATGCACACACAACAATACACACACATCATATATCATGCACACACAACTGTACACACACATCATATATCATGCACACACAACCGTACACACACATCATATATCATGCACACACAACCGTACACATGCATTATATATCATGCACACACAACCGTACACATGCATTATATATCATGCACATACATCCGTACTAGGGTTGCAAAGGGTCTGTCACGCCCTGATCTGTTTCATCTGTCCTTGTGATTGTCTCCACCCCCTCCAGGTGTCGCTTATTTTCCCCAGTGTATTTATCCCTGTGTTTCCTGTCTCTCTGTACCAGTTCGTCTTGTATGTTTCCAAGTCAACCAGCATTTTTCCCGTTCTCATGCTTTTTGCATTCGCCTTTTTCTTGTCCTCCCGGTTTTGACCCTTGCCTGTTTCTGGACTTTGTACCCGCCTGCCTAACCATTCTGCCTGCCTTGACCACGAGCCTGTCTGCCACTCTGTACCTCCTGGACTCCGATCTGGTTTTGACCTTTTTGCCTGTCCACAACCATTCTCTTGCCTACCCATAACCTGGTACTCTTAATGTCCACTGGCTGTGTTGAAGGCTGTCTTCCACTCAGCGGCAAAAAGGTAGTACGAACTGGCCATGACAGACCAAGCAGACTTGGACCAGCTCTGCCAAGCTGTCTCCCTGTAGGGAGCCACCATTGGGAGACATCAGGAGTTGCTACAGGGCCTTTTGGAAGGGCTCAGTTCCTTGACGGAACGCCACGACCATGGGTTAAAGGGTATTATGGAGCAAATCAGGGAGATAGCCACCTCTGAAAAACCCCAATCACCCAGTAATTTTTCCCTATCTGTGGTGGGTTTGTACAGCCTATCCCGGCTCCCTGTGAACCTCCTCCAGAGCGATATTCGGGGAATCCTGGTACCTGCCGGGGTTTTCTTTCTCAGTGCTCGCTTATTTTTGAGCTACAGACAGAAAAGTTTTTGAGTCTCCGGTATCCGGGAGAAAGGCGGCCAGCAAACTGCTTGACTTACGTCAAAACTCCCATAGTGTGGCAGACTACGCAGTGAACTTTCGCACGTTGGCCGCCGAGAGTGCCTGGAATCTGGAGTCTGTTTCGATACTTTTCTGCACTGATTATCTGAGGAGGTAAAGGATGAGCTAGCTGCTCGGGAACTGCCGATGGACCTCGACTCCCTTATCGCTTACTCATTAAAATTGATGGACGCCTAAGGGAATGCAAGAGTGAGAGGAGGTCTGGTCTCGGGCACACTCATGCACCCGATATGGAGTGTTCACCTCCTATGGAATCAGTAAGTTTCCAAAGGCAGCTCTTCCAAGAGGAGTTGAAGTCACCCGAGCTCTCTCGTGAATCTGCGATGAGTGAGTTGGATACTCCTGAGCCTATGCAGTTGGGAAGAACTAGGCTATCAGTTTGGGAGCGCTCATGGAGGGTGAACAATAACTGTTGTCTGTACTCTAGTACTCTAGTGGGTACCAGTGCTATTGTGAGTCAGACTGGGAGTTCCCTAACTCCCATCACCCGCACACCCCTTTTTGCTCTTGTGCTGTGGGGAGACCAATCTAAGTCTCTCCGAGTGCTCATTGACTCTGGGGCTGATGATGTCTTATGGATGCCACGATAGCTTCGAAGCTTGGTATTCCCACTCAGCCTCTCTCTGTGCCCATGGATGCTAGGGCACTGGACGACCGCTCTATAGGGGAAGTCACCCATAGTACTGTGCCTCGTTCAATTACAGGTTTCCGGTAACCACAGTGAGACCATACAGTTCCTCCTCATTGCATCTCCCCATGTTCCGGTTGTGTTGGGATTTTCCTGGCTACAAAAACACAATCCTGTGATTGACTGGACCACAAGCTCCATCCTGGGTTGGAGTCCATTTTGCCATTCCCACTGCCTTCGAGCAGCATAGCCTTCCCCAAGTCGTCTTCCTCAGGATGTTAGCAAGACTGTGGGTGTCTCTGCTATTCCCACTGAATACCATGACCTCCTGGAAGTGTTCAGTAAGGCACGTGCTACTTCCCTTCCCCCACACCGTCTTTATGATTGTGCCATTGACGTACTCCCAGGCACTACACCACCTCGGGGTCGGTTGTATTCTCTGTCTGGACCAGAGACCAAAGCTATGGAGGAGTACATAGAGGAGTCTCTGGCCACTGGGTCCGTCCATCCTTCTGCATCTCCTGCCGGCACAGGGTTTTTCTTTGTGGAGAAGAATGACAAGACCCATCGCCCGCGCATTGATTACCGGAGACTTAACGATATCACTGTCAAAATCTATGTACTCCCTACCTCTCGGCGTTTGAACCTCTCCAGGGGGCTACCATGTTTTCAAAGTCGGACCTTCGGAATGCCTACCACCTGGTTCGGATACGTGAGAGGGATGAGTGGAAGACAGCCTTCAACACAGCCAGTGGACATTATGAGTACCAGGTCATGCCATTTGGACTCACAAACTCGCTGTCTTCCAGGCTTTGGTCAATGATGTGCTTCGGGACATGCTAAACCGGTTTGTGTTCGTCTACCTGGACGACATCCTGCTTTTTCCCCCCGATCTGCCCAAGAACATGTACTCCATGTCAGATAGGTCCTTCAGCGCCTCCCGGAAAACCAATTGTTAGTGAAAGCTGAGAAGTGTGAGTTCCACCGCTCTTCTATCACCTTTCTGGGATATGTCATTGCTGATGGAAATGTTCAGATGGATCCTGGAAAGGTGAAAGCAGTGGTGGATTAGCCTCAACCAACGTCCAGGGTGCAGTTGCAACGGTTTCTTGGGTTTGCAAACTTCTACCGCCGTTTCATTCGGGATTACAGCACCCAGCACCCTGTACTCGCCTGCCTGACCATTCTGCCTGCCTTGACCACGAGCCTGTCTGCCACTCTGTACCTCCTGGACTCTGATCTGGTTTTGACCTTTTTTGCCTGTCCATGACCATTCTCTTGCCTACCCCTTTGGATTAATAAACATTGTAAGACTCCAACCATCTGCCTCTTGTGTCTGCATTTGGGTCTCGCCTTGTGTCTTGATAGGGTCGGAAACCTTCCGGTAAATTTCCGGAAATTTTCCATGGGAAGTTAAGCCCTGGAATTTGGGGAATTTTGCATAAATTCATCAAAAAAAGTTAGCTTATAACAGTGAACCTTTTTTGTGGGATACACATAAGGCAATGCTAGGTCTTGTGGCATATTTTGGTTAAACTATCCCCAATTCAACGGAATTGCAACCCTCTGCATGCAGTGTCATGAAGGATCGGGAGACAGACGCAGGAATGCATATATAGCTTTTTTAATTAAGGCCAAATTACGGCGTGCAATGTAAAGGCACAGGGACGAAGACCAAACAAACACGTAACAAAACACAGGGTTGAAACCCAAAACAAAAGAGCGAGGAGTACCTCGAATAAATAACACATGCGCACAATGATTAACCTGTTAGGGCTAGGGGGCAGTATTGACACGGCTGGATAAAAAACATACCCGATTTAATCTGGTTACCACTCCTACCCAGTAACTAGAATATGCATATACTTATTACATATGGATAGAAAACACCCTAAAGTTTCTAAAACTGTTTGAATGGTGTCTGTGAGTATAACAGAACTCAAATGGCAGGTCAAAACCTGAGAGATTCCTTTACAGGAAGTGGCCTGTCTGACCATTTCTTGAACTTCTTTTCCATCTCTATCTTTTACTAAGGATCTCTGCTCTAACGTGACACTTCCTACGTCGTCCATAGGCGCTCAGAGCCCGGGAAAAACCTGAATGTCGTCATCCCAGCCCCAGGCTGAAACACATTATCGCCTTTCTCAAGTGGCCGATCAAGGGACTCTGGGCTTAGGCGCGTGACCTGACCGCCCCCGTCTTTGTGATTTTTTCCTCTGTTTGCCGAAAAGGAGATTCCCGGTCGGAATATTATCGCTTTTCTACGAGAAAAATGGCATAAAAATTGATTTTAAACAGCGGTTGACATGCTACGAAGTACGGTAATGGAATATTTAGAATTTTTTTGTCACGAATTGCGCCATGCGCACGACCCTTCTTTACCATTTCGGATAGTGTCTGGAACGCACGAACAAAACGCCGCTATTCGGATATAACGATGGATTATTTTGGACCAAACCAACATTTGTTATTGAAGTAGCAGTCCTGGGAGTGCATTCTGACGAAGACAACAAAAGGTAATCAAACTTTTATAATAGTAAATATGATTATGGTGAGTGCTAAACTTGCCGGGTGTCTAAATAGCTAGCCCGTGATGCCTGGGCTATGTACTTAGAATATTGCAAAATGTGCTTTCACCAAAAAGCTATTTTAAAATCGGACATATCGAGTGCATAGAGGTCTGTATCTATAATTCTTAAAATAATTGTTATGCTTTTTGTGAACGTTTATCGTGAGTAATTTAGTAAAATGTTAGCGAATTCCCCGGAAGTTTGCGGGGGGTATGCTAGTTCTGAACGTCACATGCTAATGTAAAAAGCTGGTTTTTGATATAAATATGAACTTGATTGAACAAAACATGCATGTATTGTATAACATAATGTCCTAGGGTTGTCATCTGATGAAGATCATCAAAGGTGAGTGCTGCATTTAGCTGTCTTCTGGGTTTTTGTGACATTATATGCTAGCTTGAAAAATGGGTGTCTGATTATTTCTGGCTTGGTACTCTGCTGACATAATCTAATGTTTTCCTTTCGTTGTAAAGCCTTTTTGAAATCGGACAGTGTGGTTAGATTAACGAGAGTCTTGTCTTTAAATAGCTGTAAAATAGTCATATGTTTGAGAAATTGAAGTAATAGGATTTTGAAGGTTTTGAAAATCGCGCCACAGGCTTCAAGTGGCTGTTACGTAGGTGGGACGAATTCGTCCCGCCTAGCCCAGAGAGGTTAACACACGGGACGAGACGCGTAATCATCTGCGCAATCCATAAGGGCACGAAAGCCCAAAACATGCAGCACAGGTACTCACCCGCACCAACGGACATTGTAACACTAATCGACAGCACCATGGTGAACAAAGGGCACATATATACAAATACCTTCAGTGGAAATAGGGGCCAGGTGTGCGCAATGAAAGTTCCAGAGGGATCCGTGACACACATGTACTGCTGATTCTCAAGATCTTGCACACTAGTGAGATGCTATTGAGCCCACACTACTACACTGTCTGAGCCAAGGACTACATGCTTTCTGGTAAGTTTTCATTACAATACTGGGTGGGTGAATATATTTTATACGACAAACATTATGTTTTGTTAACTAGTAAATAGTAGCCTCCAGAAAAGTGTGTTAAAATCATTTCTAACTTGTTAACAATTTCTGCTAGTTAGTTTTTTCTACCATGTGGGTTTTGCTTGCTTGAGCCAGCTAATTGAGGAGTGTTCATTCAACTGTTTCCATACATGTTTCATTTTAAACATTTAGCTTACAAAGGAGTTGTTTAATCTAACTGCTTAACTATTTATCTGTACATGGAATTGTATTTGTTTTATTTTTTTACTCCTTTTTTTCAAATCTTTACAGGAAAATGCCACGGGCACTATCTGATGTGTGGAGACATTTCACTGAGACTAATGTAGGATAAAAAGCTGTTTACATTTGCAAATACTGTGCCAAATCATATGTGAAGAATGCAACAAAGATGCAGAATCATCTGGCCAAGTGCATAAAGTTCCCTCAGCGCTCACAACAAGCAACCTCTGACAAAAGTCCCTCTACTTCTATTCGAGGTGAAAATTATGAATCAGACACCTTATAGATAGCAACAGATCATGGTACTCCTGGAATCAAAAGTTTTTTTTGACTCAATGGAGAAACGTAGTCAGAGAAATGCTGATGAATGTCTTGCTCGAGCTGTGTATGCAACTGGTTCACCTCTGATGCTCACAGGCAATGTGTATTGGAAGATATTTCTGAATGTTCTTCGCCCAGCATACACCCCTCCAACCAGACATGCTTTATCTACTCATTTGCTGGATGCAGAGTTCAACAAAGTTGAAGGTCAAGAAAATCATAGAGAAAGCAGATGCTTTGCAATCATCTCCGATGGGTAGTCGAAAGTTCGTGGGCAAGGAATAATTAACTACATCATCTCCACCCCTCAACCAGTATTCTACAAGAGCACAGACACAAGGAACATCAGACACACCGGTCTCTACAATGCAGATGTAGATCAATGACCTTGGACCACAGAAGGTATTTGCACTGGTGACAGACAAGGCTGCTTGGTCTAAACTGAAGGAGTCCTACCCTCACATCACACCCATTGGTTGTGCTGCTCATGCATTGAATCTGCTCCTCAAGGACATCATGGCACTGAAAACAATGGATACAATCTACAAGAGAGCCAAGGAAATGGTTAGGTATGTGAAGAGTCATCAAGTTATAGCAGCAATCTACCTCACCAAGCAAAGTGAGAAGAATAAGAGCACCACATCGAAGCTGCCCAGCAACACCTGTTGTCATCATGTTTGACAGTCTCCTGGAGAGGAAGGAGTCTCTCCAAGAAATGACCATATCACAGTCTGCCGATATGGACAGCCCCATCAAGAGGATCCTCCTGGAAGATGTATTTTGGGAGAGTGGTAAGCAGCCTGAAACTCCTGAAACCTATAGCAGTAGCCATTGCATGGATTGAGGGAGACAATGCAATCCTGTCTGATGTTCAGACTCTGCTTGCAGATGTAAGAGAATAAATCTGTACTGCCCTGCCCACTTCACTGTTGCTCCAAGCAGAGGAAATTGCAGTTCTGAAATACATAAAAAAACATGAAGACTCCTGCCTGAAGCCCATACACGCCACAGCGTACATGTTGGACCCCAAGTATGCTGGCAGGAGCATCCTGTCTGGTGCAGAGATCAACAAGGCCTATGTTGTCATCACTACCATGTCTCGCCAGCTTGGCCTGGATGAGGGCAAGTTTCTTGGCAGTCTGGCGAAGTACACTTCCAAGCAAGGGCTTTGGGATGGAGATACAATATGGCAGTCGTGCCAACATATCTCATCAGCCACCTGATGGAAGGGGCTTTGTGGATCTGAGGCTCTTTCCCCTGTGGCCTCCATCTTCCACCAAATCCCACCAACATCAGCCTCCTCAGAGCGTAACTAGTCCTTGTTTGGGAACACACACACCAAAGCACACAACAGGCTGACCAATACAAGGGTTGAAAAATTGGTGGCCATCCAGGCAAATGTTAGGCTTTTTGAGCCTGACAACGAGCCATCCTCAACAAGGTTGGAAAGTGACAGTGAAGATGAGGCCTCAGAGTCTGATGATCAAAAGGTGTACATTGAGGAGGTCCAGGGAGAAGACATGGAAGCCTGAGAGGAAGACAACCAAAGCTTTAGTTTCTAGACTATCATTTTACAGATGTATGTTGAAAACGTTTTTGGGAGATGTGATGGATCATTGGGGATCATTCAATATTCCCTTTCTTTTGTTGTTAAGTGAAATCATCCCATGTGAAGAGTCAACTCATTTAATTAAAGTTGTCAGAAGGTGGGTGTAGCTGGTGCATGAAGTCAGACGCAGGAGAGCAGAATGAGTGAGCAACATACTTTACTCAAAATAAAGGCACAAGGTAACAATACACTTGACCAACAATAAACGGTAATCAGTTACGCGCGGGTGAAAACAGCACCCGTCGAAAACCGCCCGAACAAGGAGAGGGACCGACTTTGGCGGAAGTCGTGACAAAAGTTAAATTCGTAACTAAATATATATATATTTTTTTATTGGAAGGATTTAATCATTTTCAATTATGTCTACTTATGATAAGGTAAAAGGTTTATGTTTCTGTCTCCATATGATATGGTAAATATATCCAGTGCAAAAAACATCTACATTTAAATTGTATTACTATTAATTTGCATATATTCCTGTTAATTCCCACAGCAAGTTTCAACCTCTGAATATTCCCCAAAATGTGCAACCCTAATCCGTACACACACATTATATATCATGCACATACATCCGTACACACACATTATATATCATGCACACACAACCGTACACATGCATTATATATCATGCACACACAACCGTACACACACTGTCACGTCCTGACCAGTATAGGGGTTATTTGTTATTGTAGTTTGATCAGGACGTGGCAGGGGGTATTTGTTTTATATGGTTCGGGTTGTGTGTGTATGTAGAGGGGTGTTTGATTTATGTATTCCGGGGTTTTTTGGGCACTGTTCTATGTTAGTGTATTTCTATGTTCTGTCTAGTCTAGTCTATTTATGTTTATTTTATTGGGGTTGGACCTTCAATTGGAAGCAGCTGGTTATCGTTGCTTCTGATTGAAGGTCCTATAATTAGGAGTTTGTTTTCATGGGGTTTTGTGGGAGGTTGTTTGTTGCATAGCTGTGTGTCGCCTGCATGACTGTTTGTCGTTCGTTTTGGTTTTCTTGTTTTGTTCTTAAGTGTTCTAATAAAGTGAATATGAGCACTCAACCCGCTGCGCCTTGGTCCATCCACCACGACGACCGTTACACACACATTATATATCATGCACATTCATTCGTTACACACACATTATATATCATGCACATTCATTCGTTACACACACATTATATATCATGCACATTCATTCGTTACACACACATTATTTATCATGCACATACATCCGTACACACACATTATATATCATGCACACACATCCGTACACACATTATATATCATGCACATACATCCGTTACACACACATTATATATCATGCACACACAACCGTACACACACATCATAGATCATGCACACACAACCGTACACATGTGTCATAGATCATGCACACACAACCGTACACATGCGTCATATATCATGCACACACAACCGTACACATGCGTCATATATCATGCACACACATCATATATCATGCACACACAACCGTACACATGCGTCATATATCATGCACACACATCATATATCATGCACACACAACCGTACACACACATCACATATCATGCACACACAACCGTACACACACATCACATATCATGCACACACAACCGTACACACACATCATATATCATGCACACACAACCGTACACATGCGTCATATAGCCTGCTATCACTACTATCTGTATCAGTCTTTTTTATGATTGAGCAACATGAAGGGAATACGCACAAAAACAGACTCAAACTACACTGATTCACTAACAAGGGCAATGATGAAACAGTCTGAAGAGGTCTAACTGTAAGTTGGTTTTTCAGGTG
Organism: Salmo salar; assembly: GCF_965601325.2. NCBI lineage: Eukaryota > Metazoa > Chordata > Actinopteri > Salmoniformes > Salmonidae > Salmo > Salmo salar. Next base: position 30,262,140 of record NC_138303.1, on the reverse strand, counting down.
ATGTTTAGGCCCAACACAACCTCCTTCCGGGGAATGTTTTACAAATCGTCCGGAGCCCCCTTACATTTTGCATGATAAGTGGACAGCACATAGTCACGATCAATAATGATGAAACCTAGATGTCACGATCAATAATGATGTAACCTATACGTCACGATCAATAATGATGTAACCTATACGTCACGATCAATAATGATGAAACCTACACTGAGTGTATAAAACATTAATATTGAGTTGCACCCCCCACCCCTCTTTTGCCCTCAGAACAGCCTCAATTCGTCAGGGCATGGACTCTCAAAGGTGTCGAAAGGTTCCGCAGGGATGCTGGCCCATGTTGACTCCAATGCTTCCCATAGTTGTGTCAAGATGACTCAATGTCCTTTGGGTGGTGGACCATTCTTGATACACACGGAAACTGTTGAGAGTGAAAAACCCAGCAGCATTGCAGTTCTTCACACACACAAACTGGTGCGCCTGGCACCTACTACCATGTCCTGTTCAAAGGCACTTCAATCTTTTGTCTTGCCCATTCACCCTCTGAATGGCACACATACACAATCCATGTCTCAATTGCCTCAAGGCTTAAAAATCATTCTTTAACCTGTACTCTCCCCTTCCTCTGACTGAAATGGATTTAACAGGTGACATCAATAAGGGATCATAGCTTTTACCTGGATTCCCCTGGTCAGTCTGTCATGGAAAGAACAGTGTTGATAATGTTTTGTACACAGAGTATATGCACGACCTCTTCAGAGAGGACCAAATTAAACAAAATGCCATAGGCAGTTGTGTGTGCATACTTTGTGTACATTTCTAGTCATTAACAGCAAGAAGGGATCATAGTCATACCGTAGTGCAGGCAACACAAAGAACCTGGCTGCTCCTCCATCTTTCCACAAGGAACAACAGACATCAGCCAACCCCCCCACATGCCTACCCAACAGGACCTGTCAGTCACCCTCTGCCCACATGCTGGCTGCCCAGCACGCACTCCAATTGGTTATCTTCTTTCACTTGCAAATTGACCTGTGCATTATTGATGAGTTTATGTGGATGGAGAGATACAGGCGATCCCTAACTAACTGGTCCGCTGTTGATTCGACCCAGGTGCAGCCCTACCCTACAGCATGGCACAGTGGAAGGCATCAAGACAAGGACAGGATCTAAGTACAGCACCGGTGGCCATATGTAGAAATTGTAGCAGATTGTCATTAAATTGTGACTGCTGTCACACTGGACCTAAAGATAACAAATATCCTTGGGCAGTGGAGAGGAGATGGAGAGGGGCTGAATGGAGAGGGGCTGGAGGGGTCAGCATCATCAGTCACGGGGAGTGGAAGGGGTCATGGCAGCATGTCCTATTGAGGTCAAGCAGAGAGTGTGTAATCAGCATTCTGACGAGATGCTGCTAGGTGAATGTCAACAGATTCTCAGCTACTGTACCTATGGCACTCAATCACACTGGAGGCTGCAAGTATTTGATAGCTGACATCACTGTCTCACTATAGGCCTATATGTATGTCTTCTTCTGTCACAGTTACAACAATGAGTTAGGTTTACAAACACTTCTTAGCTTAACAATCCTGACATCCTGAGTGAATACGCTGATGCCTGACAAGGACATAAAGTTAGGCTCGTCTTCTTTGTAGATGAACTGGTTGGCAGTCAGTACAGGCCTATGTCCATACTAGAAATCTATGACGAGAAAATGAATATCTATAACACACTGGCCTATATCGTTAGCACATTAATCAACTTAAAGTGAGTGATCTAAAAGGCCCTTCATTTAATCTGACGTTTAACTCCTTTTCAATTACAATCATATAAACCCACATTAACTGGTTACGTTGTTATGTGTCGGTTAGGGAGAGAATCCAATTTGGAACAATGCAGACAAGGGTTTATTGTCTATCTACCTACCTACAGTATCCCTCCCCCCGTCTGTCTGCATCCATTTCACCCCCACGGCTCAATCCTGGATGCTGCCCTTCCTTTTATTCGTTTTTATAGTTTATTAATGATCCCACTTTAATGCTTTCATCTCATCTAAATGCAGATGAATCACAGCCTGGGTGGAAGGAGAAAGCAGGACCAACCAAATTACATCTCTTTGGGCTTTAATGAAATACAACAGCACCAGTCCCTTTCTTAGGCAACATCAAATTGCCTGTGTTCAAAGATCTAAACCCAGGCTAATTAAGATCCAACCTAATACTTTACTTTGTGTGAATATGTGACTCAGTTTATCAGTTTGGTAAACAACTGGGAAGTGGAGATCCATCCTACTTGTCTCTATTCTGTATCAATCAATCAGATTTATTTCATAAAGCCCTTTTTACATCAGCAGTTGTCACAAAGCTGTATGGAACCACAAAACCATGCAAGCTACCATTGGGGACATAGCCGAGATGTTCTTTGCAATTCCATTTCTTCAAATATCTTCCAGTATATTTGCCACTGCATCCAACCAAGGCCCTAGCTACATGAGTCTGTTTACAAGGACAGCACTCCAGCGCAGGAGCCATGCTACTCAAATTGAGGATGGGAGGAAAAGCTCTTTAAAAAAAGAATTAACTGGGAGCACTTCTTTTTTTAACACGGTGGAAGAAGAGTAAAAAGGTTATATTTTCAACACGGTGGAAGAGTAAAATGCTTCCATGATCATTCTTCCATATCACAAATACGCAAGTGGACTGTGAAGCTGAAGTTTTGTCAAGCACAGCAGAATGGATGAGGAGGCCCCGCTCTAGGACAAGACTGCTTTGATATGGCATCTTGATAAGCTCCTCATTAAATATTTTCAATATGGGACCATAAATGCAATAATTCCAATGATTGATGTGCCTTCAAACAAGTCAATCACACATAAAAACATATTCTGAGGCACAGGCTTGTTCATGGTTTTAAATTCAGTCCCATTTTCCCCATGTATCTCCTTAAACACCCCAGTATTTATTTACCAAGACAATTAGGCTTAGCCCCAACACACTCCAATGTAAAAAAAAAACTGAGGACACAAAATGACCCCTTGTGCCATTTGAAGTGCTTTTTCCACAGAGGCCGGAACTGAGAAAGTACATTGAAAGCTAATGCAGTTAGCAACCGGACCTTTCCTCTCTGCTCTGCTCAGCTCTGCGCTCATATCCAGGCAGCTCTCTAGACTCTGCCAATTGTTCTCTTCGCTTAAAAGTGTGCAGCAGGCGGGCGGAGGAACAACAGACCCTCCAGTCTAATACGAAATCGGCGTTCTTCCACCTGCCCCCTCCCCTCCGCTCCTCCATCATCCTGCATTTTTTTCTCCCTCCTCTCTTCCCCTCCCATCACACGGATGCTGGTATTTCAGCAGTAGCAGCAGCACTGCATTCTCTCCTCTATAAATAGGGAGGAAGGGACAGCATGTTTATTGGCTGCCATGGAAACTGATCAGGAACATTAGGCTTGGAAATTCAATTGATTCTGGTTCTGAGTTCTGAGAAATTTGAAGAGGAGAGAAATTAAGCACTGTACGACTGCTAAAGATGAAGGCTAAACTACAAGGAGGATTCAGACTAGTCAATTCAAACATGTTCAGTAGGATTAATCCTAGTTTAACAAATTGACATGATTTTATTTCCTTTTACAGTAAATGCAGGCATAAGCAAATTAGAGGCCAGGGGCATGTGGTAAGACTGAGTAAGACATTTACAGCCTTCTGTGCAAATTGTGGTGTTTTCTTTTTAGTCTGTCCTAATGAGCATGGAGCAACATATTGATGTCAACAGACATAAATGCAATAGAAGTTCCAAAATAGAGAATATTATCTCAAACTTGATGAGATAATGACAGGTGTTAGGCAAGCTAGTATCTAGGTGGATCTAGACCAGGCCTTGGCAATTATTTTCCATGGAGGGCCACATTAGAATATATTTTTGCCATCGCGGGCCAGAATCATATTACAGGATTATACATCATGTGTATGACTGTTTTGGCAGATAACATGCACAGAAATAAACCACATTCATGTTCTCCTTTTAGTAGGTATTTTCATTATTAAACATGCAATGAACTACACGGAGGGAAAAGTACACTGTGCATTCAGCACCACGGACAGAACTCTTCTTAACGGGTATGCCCAAAAACACAAGAAAGACAGAGAGTTGAACATTACATTTAAACTACTCAATCAGTGTGAGGAGTGAAGTCTTTGATGGGCATTGACTAGAGCAGTGAAGTCAGGTACAGTTTCTGACGTCGCTATGCGGAGGATTGCTGAGAGGTGAGAGTCAGTAAGAGATGATCTGTGCCTTGACTTGTTATATTTCGTCACTGAAAATGTCTGTTCACATACATAAGTTGACCCAAACAGTATCAAATCAAATCAAATGTATTTATATAGCCCTTCTTACATCAGCTGATATCTCAAAGTGCTGTACATAAACCCAGACTAAAACCCCAAACAGCAAGCAACGCAGGTGTAGAAGCACGGTGGCTAGGAAAAACTCCCTAGAAAGGCCAAAACCTAGGAAGAAACCTAGAGAGGAACTAGGCTATGAGGGGTACAAACATCTTCTGAGCATGACTCCTAATCTTTGGAAAGTTTTGTTCATCGAGAGATGCATAGAACCTCATCAGTGACATTGTTTTGAATAGTTCTCCAATCACTGCATCAGACTGAATATCGATAAGCTCAAGTTGCAGGTCAGTGGGAGCATTATCCACATTGACGGTGAAAGGAGACGAAACCAACAGCATGTCATTGTCCAACACTTTGAAATCCTAAAAACGACGAGAAAACTCACTGTTCAAAGCACGCAGCAGCGATGTATACTTCTCCCGCTGGCCATCTGATAGGGAACAGACTAGTAGTGTCGAAAGGTGGGTGAGATTGTTGGCTTCTACTTGGCGGGTCAGGAGGAGTAATTTTCCCTTGAAGGTTATGACAAGGCTGTATACATGTGATGTGCAAAAAGGCCCTTCCCTTGTAGTTCGGAATTCAGTTCATTCATGAGGGCCATGGTGTCCATGGTGAATCAGTCAACCATTCTTTATCTTGCAGTTGAGGGAAATCCACATATTTTCCTTTCATTTGCAAAAACTCAGCAATCTCCGCCTTCAGGTCCCACACCCTTTTAAGCATCTTCCCCAAACTCAGCCATCTCATGTTTGTGTGGTAGGGGAGATCTGCATGACCCGACTCTTGTCACTTTCAACAGTGCGACAAACTGCCTGTGGTTTAAAGATTTTGCTCTTATGACGTTTACCACTTTAGTGACTGTATCCACAACATGGCTCATTTTCAGAACATATTTACAGAGCACCTCCTGATGAATAATACAATGCAGGAAAAGAATGTTCTGATCTGGGTTCAGGTCAGCTACTTGATCTTGTATCCTTTTCAAAAGGCCAATGTTGTTTCCTGTCAAGTTTGGGCATCTATCAGTGGTCACACTGGATAACTTTTCAAAACTCTGTCCCAGCTTTGCCACACACTTATTAACCTCCTCCAATAAATCTTTCCCTGTGGTTGTGCTCTTCATTGACTGCACTGAAGCAAGTTCCTCTAACTTCAAAGTCTGGGGTTATGCCTCGTAAGAATATCAACAACTGTGCCGTGTCACGTGCATCACTGCACTCAACCAGGGCCAAGGAGAAATAGGTGAAATCCTTTATCTTGTCTTTCAACTGTTGTTCCATATTCTCTGAGATGTCCTCAACACGCCGTGTCACTGTTCCTCTTGACAGGGGAAAACACTTCAAACAGCTCTTTCTTGTCGGGGCAAAGTATTGCTGCAGAGTCAATTAAACATTCTTTAATGAATTCGCCCTCAGCGAATGGCTTACTATGTTTAGCAATTTTGTGGGACAGTACATAGCTAGCTCTCGCAATTCTGTTGTTTGCTGAATGCAGTTTTGTGAAAAGTCCTTGCTGCTTTTGCAACTGAGAAAGCAACTCTTTCGATGCACTTGCCCTCTGCTCAGAAGACATATTCCTATATTTCTCTGAATGCTTCGTCTGGAAGTGTCGGGACAAGCTGTAGTCTTTCAAGACAGCGATGCTCTCTTTGCACACTAAGCACACAGCTTTCCCTGATACCTCAATAAAGAAACATTTCGATGGCCACTCTTGCTGGAACACTCTACATTCAATGTCTACTTTCCTTTTCTTTGAAAAACTATTTTTTTGCGCAATTTCTAGCTAGCTACTATTTGTAACTGTGACGTGTGTGTCTGCCTGTCAGTCACTGTCTGTCCTCATGCAGTTGTTATTTATACGTGAATTCTCAATACATGTTTCCACAAGCGGTGGGAGTTCATTCATTACACAAAAGGTGAGTATTCAAAACTTTACTATCGCAAATTCTTTAAGTGATCTGAGCATGATTCCGCGGGCCGTATTGAATCAGGTCGCGGGCCGTATACGGCCCCCGGGCCGGCCTTTGCCCAGGCCTGATCGAGACGGATGTTATGAATGTCCTAGTATGTCCAAATGTCTTTCAATACAATTTTTCTTAGAAATCAATGAGGAAGTTGGGGGAGCAGCAGGAAGAGTGTATCATTTCAGAACAGAGGTGATGATATTGATAAGTGTGTGGTGTTTGTTGGCTGAGGCACAATGCGAATCCACACACACACACACACACACACACACACACACACACACACACACACACACACACACACACACACACACACACACACACACACACAAAATCCTGGAAGGATTAACACGGTGCAGATGACAATCCTCTACTGCAAAGTATTGATCGCAGGAAAAACCAACCATGAAGAGAGGAAATACACTATACAGGGCATTCGGAAAGTATTCACACCCCTTGACTTTTCCCACATTTTATTATGTTACAGCCTTATTCTAAAATGTATTTAAATGTTTTTTTCCCTCATCAATCTACACACAATACCCCATAATGACAAAGCAAAAACAGGTTTTTAGAAATTTTAGCAAATGTATATATATATTTTTTTTTACTGAAATATCACATTTACATAAGTAAATTATTCTCTGCAGATCCTCTCAAGCTGTCAGGTTGGATTGGGAGTGTCGCTACACAGCTATTTTCAGGTCTCTCCAGAGATGTTCGATCGGGTTCAAGTGGGCTCTGGCTGGGCCACTCAAGAACACGCAGAGACTCCGAAGCCACTCCTGTGTTTTCTTGACTGTGTGCTTAGGGTCATTTTCCTGTTGGAAGGTGACCCTTCGCCCAAGTCTGAGGTCCTGAGCAGGTTTTCATCAAGCATTTCTCTGTACTTTGCTACGTTTATCTTTCCCTCGATCCTGACTACTCTCCCAGTCCCTGCTGCTGAAAAACATCCCCACAGCATGATGCTGCCACTACCATGCTTCACCGTAGGGATGGTGCCAGGTTTCCTACAGACGTGACACTTGGCATTCAGGCTAAAGAATTCAAACTTGGTTTCATCAGTCCAGAGAATCATTTAGGTGCCTTTTGGAAAACTCCAAGCAGGCTGTCATCTGCCTTTTACTGAGGAGTGGTTCCGTCTGGCCAATCTACCATAAAAGTCTACAGAGCTGGTTGTTCTTCTGGAAGATTCTCCTATCTCCACAGAGGAACTCTAGAGCTCTGTCAGAGTGATCATCGGGTTCTTGGTCACCTCCCTGACCAAGGCCCTCCTCCCGATTGCTCAGTTTGGTCGGGCGGCCAGCTCTGTGTTCTTGTAGACCTTCAATGCTGCAGAATTTTTTTGGTACCCTTCCCCAGATCTGTGCCTCGACACAATCCTGTCTCGAAGCTCTACGGACAATTTCTTCGACCTCATGGCTTGGTTTTTGCTCTGACAACTGTGGGACCTTATATAGACAGGTGTGTGCCTTCCAAACCATGTTCAATAAATTGAATTTACCATAGGTGGACTCCAATCATGTTGTAGAAACATCTCAAGGATGATTAATGGAAACAGGATGCATCTGAGCTCAATTTCGAGTCTCATAGCAAATGGTCTGAATACTTAAGTAAATAAGGTATTTCTGTTATTAATTTATTTTGCTCTGTCATTATGGGGTATTGTGTGTAGATTGATGAGGAAAATGTTTTATTTAATCCATTTTAGAATAAGGCTGTAACATAACCACATGTGGAAAACGTCAAGGGGTCTGAATACTTTCCAAATGCACTGTATATACAAAAGTATGTGGACACCCCTTCAAATGAGTGGATTTGGCCATTTCAGCCACACCCGTTGCTGACAGGTGTATATAATCGAGCACACCGCCATGCAATCTCCATAGACAAACATTGTCAGTAGAATGGCCTTACTGAAGAGCTCAGTGAATTTCAACGTGGCACCGTCATAGGATGCCACCTTTCCAACAAGTCAGTTCGTCAAATTTCTGCCCTACTAGAGCTGCCCCGGTAAATTGTGAGTGCTGTTATTGTGAAGAGGAAACATCTACAGCAAAAACGGCATTCCATGGCCGAGCAGCCACACAAGGGTAAGATTACTATGCGCAATGCCAAGCGTCGGCTGGAGTGGTGTAAAGCTCGCTGCCATTGGATTCTGGAGTAGTGGAAATGTGTTCTCTGCAGTGATGAATCACGCTTCACCATTTGGCAGTCCGAACGGACAAATCTGGGTTTGGCAGATGCCAGGAGAACACTACCTGCTCAAATGTATAGTGCCAACTGTAAAGTTTGGTGGATGAGGAATAATGGTCTGGAGCTGTTTTTCATGGTTCGGGCTAGGCCCCTTAGTTCCAGTGAAGGAAAATCTTAACGCTACAGAATACAATGACATTCTAGACGATTCTGTGCTTCCAACTTTGTGGCAAAAGTTTAGGGAAGCCCCTTTCCTGTTTCAGTATGACAATTCCCCCAAGCACAAAGCAAGGTCCATACAGAAATGGTTTGTCGAGATCGGTGTGGAAGAACTTGACTGGCCTGCACAGAGCCCTGACCTCAACCCCATCGAACATCTTTGGGATGAATTGGACTGCCGACTGTGAGCCAGGCCTAATCGTCCAACATCAGTTCCCGATCTCACTAATGCCCTTGGGGATGAATGGAAGCAAGTCCCTGCAGTAATGTTCCAACATCTAGTGTAAAGCTTTCCCAGAAGAGTGGAGGCTGTTGTAGCAGCAAAGGAGGGACCAACTCCATATTAATGCCCATGATTTTAAAATGAGATGTTTGACGAGCAGGTGTCCATATAATTTGGTCATGTAGTGTACCACCACTGACACAGACATACACATGCACACACTCAAAAACACACACATATAACCCATTCATTACACTCAGATGGCAGACGTTCGTATGCACCTGCAGCTCAAACAAGTTTGACAGGGGCCAGAAATAAATAAATAGTCTAATCAAAGTTGATGATAGTTGAAAAGTGTATGAGGACTGGAACAGGCGAGGTGATGGACAGGCTGCTGGAAGAACACACAGACAGATGAATATCAATATCTGCTGTAGAATATTAAACCACTAGACCTGTGTGCCAAAAGACTAATAGAAAGCATTCTATTACTATGAAGATGGGGCTGACAATAATCAATGATTCCCACCTGACCTTCATGGATCAGCCAACAAGCCTGGTGGGAAGCTATTTGTGTGGCTGTTGAGTTCAGGATGAACACAGCTAACTGAGCAGGGCTGGTAGTCACACTGAGATTGGGCTGGGGCTGAGGAGGGGACCACTGCATCTGAAACTAAATCTCCGCAGTCCATTACACTGCGACTGGATGTTACTCTATCCAGTCTAACAACAGAGAAGGTGAGTGGTAAAAAAGGCAACAGACTACAGGGCGTCGGAACGATCTGCGACTTATGTTTCAGAATCTCAGCGGAATCAGCCGTTGGTACTGGAGAGTTGAAATGGTGTGGCATTGATCATGACCACAAGGACATAGACAGACAGCATACTCTTCTATTGGCACAATAAGTACAGCCGGTAACCGACAGACAGACAAACATGAAGCAGAACGAGGAGCAAGAAACAAGATTACCAAGAGAAAAGCAAGTCCATAAATGTCATGCCCCCCTGAGCCTATTAATTACATTGGTGAAAAGGTGCTGAGCCCCTGATGATAAATAGAGAAGGAGCAGGATGCTTTGGGAACAAGGAAAGGGTGTTTCTGGGGATAGGCCCAGGCCTGCATCAAGTGCTATTTGTAATTGTATTTATTAAGGATTAATGATCCCCATTAGCTGCTGCCAGCTGCTCTTCCTGGGGTCCAGCAACATTAAGGCAGTTAAATACAATTAAAAATATTACATGACATTACATTTCATAACACTTTTCACAACACATTAAGTGTGTTCCCTCAGGCCACTACTCTACTACCACATATCTACAATACAAAATCCGTGTGTATGTGTGTGTGGAGTACGTGCATGTGTGTGTCGGTGCCTGTGTGTCTCTCTTCACAGTCCCCGCTGTTCCATAAGGTGTATTTTATCCCCAAAAAAAATATCGGATTCTACTGCTTGTATCAGTTACTTGATGTGGAATGTAGCCATGGCTCTATGTAGTACTGTGTGCCTCCCATAGCCTGTTCTGGACTTGGGGATTGTGAAGAGACCTCTGGTGGCATGTCTTGTGGAGTATGGATGGGTGCCCGAGCTGTGTGCTAATAGTTAAAACAGACAGCTCAGTGCATTCAGCATGTCAATACTTCTTACAAAAACAAGTAGTGATGAAGTCAATCTCTAATCTTTTGACATGAATGTTAGCTCTCTGTGTACATTTAAGGGCCAGCCGTGCTGCCCTGTAACAAGCCAATTGTAATTTTCCTAAATCCCTCTTTGTGCCACCTGACCAGACAACTGGACACTAGTCCAGGTGTGACAACACTGGGGCCTGTAGGACCAGGCTTGTTGATAGTGAGCAGCGCTTTATTATGGACATACTTCTCCCCATCAGCAACCTTTCTATCAACATGTTTTAACCATGACAGTTTACAATCCAGGTTAACTCCAAGCAGTTTAGTCACCTCAACTTGCTCAATTTCCACATTTATTATTACATTTTAGTCATTTAGCAGACACTCTTATCCAGAGCAACTTACAGTAGTGAATGCATACATTTCAATTCATGCATTTTCTTTTTACTGGCCCCCCGTGGGAATCAAACCCACAACCCTGGCGTTGCACACACCATGCTGGCGTTGGAAACACCATGCTCTACCAACTGAGCCACAGGGAAGACGATTTAGTTGAGGTTTAGGGTTTAGTGAATAATTTGTCCCAAATACAATGCTTTTAGTTTTTTTTATATTTAGGACTTATTTTGGACTTATTTCTTGCTACCCACTCTGAAACTGACAGCAGCTCTTTGTTAAGTGTTGCAGTAATTCCACTCACTGTAGTAGCTGACGTGTATAGTGTTGAGTCATCCGCATACATAGACACACTGGCTTTACTCAGAGCAAGCGGCAGGTCATTAGCAAAGATTGAAAAAAGTAAGAGGCCTAAACAGCTGCCCCGGGGAATTCCTGATTCTACCTGGATTATGTTGGAGGCTTCCATTAAAGAACTCCCTCTGTGTTCTGCTAGACTTGTAACTCTTTATCCACAATATAGCAGGGGGTGTAAAGCCATAACACATACGTTTTTCCAGCAGCAGACTATGATTGATGATGTCAAAAGCCACACTGAAGTCTAACAGCTCCTACAATCTTTTTATCATCAATTTCTCTCAGCCAATCATCAGTAATTTGTGTAAGTGCCGTGCATGTTGAATGTCCTCCCCTATAAGCGGCTAAATGTCTGTTGTTAATTTGTTTACTGTTAAATAGCATCGGGTCAAACACAATTTTTTCCAAAAGTTTACTAAGGGTTGGTATCAGGCTGATTGGTCAGCTATTTGAGCAACACCATGGGGGTTTTACTATTCTTGGGTAGCGGAATTACTTTAGCTTCCCTCCAGGCCTGAGGGCACACACTTTCTTGTAGGCTTCAATTGAAGATATGGCAAATAGGAGGGGCAATATCGTCCACGATTATACTCAAGTCATTTTGCATCCAAGTTGTCAGACCCAGGTGGCTTGTCACTGTTGATAGACAGCAAGACTTTTTTCACCTCTTCCACACACTTTATGAAATTGAAAATTACAATGCTTGTCTTTCATAATTTGGTCAGTTATACTTGGATGTGTAGTGTTGGCGTTTGTTGCTGGCATGCCTAACTTTGCTAATCTTGTCAATGAAAAAATAATAGGCAAGATCTTTACTATGCATTAACAAAAGATACAACAACAAAAAGACTTCCTGAATCATAGCAAACACAACCTGTAACCTTGTGCTGGGTCGGGCTGCCTCTAACAAGGTCAAAGCATTGGTGTACCCACTGTGACTGACTTCAGATTGGCAGTTAGCCATGTCAAAATGAAATGAACTGGGGAAAGTCTTTGCTGTTAATATGGTGCTAAACATAACTGACACACAAGACAGCAACAGGAGTCTTCTCAATAACCCACACTAAGAAATAAACAGGCCAAGAGATTTCCCACACAGAGCTACTTTGTCATTCTGTAAGTGTTCAGGTTAAATCGATGACGCTGATAGGAACAGACTGCCAATGTAGTGAATTCAGATATGTTTCTCCGAGAGACAATAACAGTTATACAAATTTTAACTTTGCCTTCGCAAATACATGGATGCACAACATCATTAAAATTACATGGGCACTCTGATCTGCTTCACAAGACAAGGTTTACTGGATGTGATGGGTTGGGTTGTGGTGGGTGCTTTCAGGAACCTAATATCCTCTCAAACACAGTGGCATATACACACACTCTTCCACAATGGAAAGGGTGACTACTCCTCTCTCTCAGTGAGTACTCTGCTCTAGTTCAAGTGCCCTAGTTATCAGTCAACATGGTCAAGAGTAGGCTAAATCAAGGTTAAAGTGGAAATCGATACAGTTACATATCGCAACTTGTTTTTTCATGGCTCTCTTGTCTCTCTGCAGCAGACACATGGTGAGCAATATGGAACATCAAATCGCAATAAAATCACAGTATCGAATTGCAATACATATAGAATCATGATAATTGCAATAGATATCGTATCGGCACCTAAGTATCGTGATAATTAGTATTGTGAGGTCCCTGGCAATTCCCAGCCCTAGTTACCGTGCCATGGTATGATTAGCCCAGTTGCCTATTCTATAGAATGAACAGTGCAGTGCAGACCAAGGCAATGCACATTCAAATTGAATTAAGAGTGTAAATTGTAGACTATATATGAAGCAGTTTCCTTGGTAATCTTAGTCCAAACCACACCTCCAGAGGAAGGGTCAGAGAGGGAGAAGCAGCTTTAGTAATTTCACAAGAAGAATGGGGAAAGGTCATGCTTTCAATGACCTCTACAACCCCATCTGCTTTATATTTATCCATCTGTCAATGCCAGTCCAGTTTCCAATCATTTCAATGTGAGGACTGTCTGTTTTTTGTGTGTTTTTTTTCTTTTTTGTCATTTGATCTGAAAATGTTGACGTCGACTGACAGGAGAGAGAAGAACGGTGGTAAACAATGGCAAACAAAACCAACATGGGTGATTGCCAACCACTAGGCTATTTGAACAATTGTCCCTGTATAAATTCCTACTGGAAAAACAACAATCATTCAAAAGGCAGATGACTCATGAAACCCAGAGCCATCTACAGCTGTGATAAAAAGCCATTATGAGGACCCCAATTTCTAACAAATACCCAGAGAGATTACTGTAGTGTCCAACACTCCTATTCCTGTTCAATCTAGTCAGGAACAAATCTACCACAAATATGATGATTAGCCTTTCCCCTCTGGAACCAATCCTACGAAAAGAGGCAGGATTATATTACTCAGGGTCAAACTGGACTGTGCTTGTTTCTGGTTAGACTATACAACCAAGGGTGTAGCCTACATCTAAACCAAACTGAGTGAGGTGACTGAGTGACAGATGAAACTTTTTTGAGGAGTGTCAACAGAGGAGTGGGGAGAGAGGGAAACACCCACTGTCACAGTTCTGGAGCTTTGCTCAAGGGAAGGATTACTACCCAGGCAGCCTCCCCTCCAACTGGCTAACTGACTCACAGGGGTCAAGAAAACAGATTTTTCTTTGGCAAGGCTTTATCCTTGTGAGTCTCTGGCAGAAGGCAGGGGATGATAAAGACGGTTTTAAAGCTATTAAGCCTTTGTCCACTGGAAACCAGCTGCAGTCCCTTTATGATTCAGCCAGCTAGTTTGTCTTTCCTCAAAAAAAATTCTGCCAACTTCATCCACAAAAAAACATATGACAGAAGAAAATACCCTGTTGCCATGGCTCTGATTGGGAAAGCAGTGCACTGCGACTGCAGTCAGTTACAACTGCAGTCACATTTAGTTGTGCAGGTAGTGACCTCTCTAACAAAGCTAAGTCATATTATTGACAGCACAGTAGCAACCATGGCCTTAGTTTGTGACTTATTGGCTTATAAATATTTTGGTGTTCAAATTGGGAAGCAAAAACTTCAGACACATGTCTCCCTTGGGCTACTATGGTGTCATAAGTGGGATAACAGGGCAGAGCTTCAAAGATATTCAATTCATATTAATATTCATTGGCATAATGTTCCTTTACACAAGTTGAACAACACCAGCAACTTCACAAGCTCAAGTTGGAGTTGTGGGTTTCCTAGCTAACATTAAGCGCATCACACAACTTCTGCCGGCCATGCTGTTTTATCAGTGTCACAGATCCTCTTTAGATGGCCAGTTCTGGAACTAGCTATTTACTGTAGCTCTCCAACCAGCTAATTTGCCAGAGATGTTACAGACAACATGGCCAGAGATGCAAACGTTAAAGGGGCAATCCTTAGCCGAAACAATAAAGCATTTCCCCGCCACTGTTTCAGCAAAAAGCTGAGAGATGGGGCTGGAGAAATGCAACCACTCAAATTCATAGACAGAACTATTGATGCATCGACTGACCATCCATGATATCAAAATTATAGTTTTAACCATGTTGAGGCTATACAGCGTTTGTTTACATTTACTTTGCTTACAAACAGTATAACCTTAGTAAAAATGAAACAAGCTTATATTTTGACTTCTGATAGGACACGACAGCTTAACTAAGCTCATGAGGTATTTATAAGTTATGTTCTTCAAGAATCAATGCCAATGGGTAGCTTCATATCATTCATTTCAAAGTAAAACATATTGATGTAGAAACTATTAGACTGCCCATTTAACGTTAGCTAGCTAGCTATGTTAACTGCACAAATATACACTACATGACCAAAAGTATGTGCTCGTGTGACATCTCATTCCAAAATCCTGGGAATTAATATGTATTTGGTCCCTATTTGCTGCTATAATAGCCTCCACTCTTCTGGGAAGGCTTTCCACTAGATATTGGAACATTGCTGCTGGGACTTGCTTCCATTCAGCCACAAGAGCATTAGTGACGTCGGGGGCACTGATGTTGGGCAATTAGGCCTGGCTCGCAGTCGGCGTTCCAATTCATCCTAAAGGTGTTCGATGGGGTTGAGGTCAGGGCTCTGTGCAGCCCAGTCAAGTTCTTCCACACCAATCTCGACAAACCATTTCTGTAGGGACCTCACTTTGTGCACGCTGAAACAGGAAAGGAAATTCCTTGAACTCTTGCCACAAAGTTGGAAGCACAGAATCGTCTAGTATGTCATTGTATGCTGTAGCGTTAAGATTTCCCTTCAATGGAACTAAGGGGACTAGCCCGAACCATGAAAAACAAAAATATATTTGGGCAGGTAGCGTTCTCCTGGAATTCACCAAACCCAGATTCGTCCGTTAGACTGCCAGATGGTGAAGCGTGATTCATCACTCCAGAAAACGCGTTTCCACTGTTCCAGAGTCCAATGGCGGCAAGCTTTAGACCACTCTAGCCAACGCTTGGCATTGCGCATGGTGATCTTAGGCTTGTGTGCCATGGAAACCCATTTCATGAAGCCCCCGACTAACAGTTCTTGATGCTGACGTTGCTTCCAGAGGCAGTTTGGAACTCGGTACTGAATGTCGCAGCCAAGGACAGACAATTTTTACTCGCTACGCACTTCAGTACTCGGAAGTCCAGTTCGCGGCTGAGCTGTTGTTGCACCGAGACTTTCCACTTCACAATAACAGCACTTACAGTTGACCGGTGCAGCTCTAGCAGGGCAGATGTTTTTGTAACTGAGCTGTCGGAAAGGTGGCATCCTATGAAGGTGCCACGTTAAATGTCACTGAGCTGTTCAGTAAGGCCATTCTACTGACAACGTTTGTCTATGGAGATTGCATGGCGGTGTGCTTGATTTTATATACCTGTCAGCAATGGTGTGGCTAAAATAGCTGAATCCACTAACTTGAAGGGGTGTCCACATACATTAGTTACTTACACTATATATACAAAAGTATCTTGCTAGATGGTAACTAGCTAGTTAGCAAATGTTACCTGTCAAATGTTGGCAAGCTAACGCTCCCTAGCTACCTTCCTTCACTTACCTTAAATACCGTGGCTCGGCCACAGTACTTTGAAGCAATAATATCGACAGAGCTTGCAAAGTTAGCTACTCCAGATAGCAATAGAAATTGCTAATGGTACTAGCTAGGTAAAATGTTTAGCCTTTGTTAACGTGGGTATTTTTGTAACGGCTAGCTGGACAACTGGGGGAATCGTCCAGGGCAAGGGTTACCATAGTAACATTAAATATCTAAATTGCCGCCAAAATGGAACTTCTGCTGCTAAAATCAATGTAACATCGGACCACTGCATTGTTTAAAAGCACTGCACGAAATTCTAATAGCTAAAATGTATCCTGCCGAGGCTTGTACGTTTCTCGGAAGGTAACTAGGGGCAAATTGCTATAGTACGCAACCAACAGTAGTGACCACGTTACACAGGCATTGGGTTATAGTACCAATGTAGATGGGCTGTGAGCACGCCGCACGCCTCGCGTGTGGGGGATTGTTCCCACTGTGATTGGTAATTCTGCATCCCACTAGAGAACAATGTGACATATGGAATGGCATGCGATGATACACAGTATACACTGAACTATGCACTTCAACGGCATGCGGTTGCTGCATAGCCTACATCAAAAGAAAAGGATGACTGACCACTGTAGGACAATTTAAACAATCAACTCAAGCAATCATCGGATATTGTTTAATTGATTGCCTACTAGGGATGGATAATAACACATGTATATGCGATGTTGGATGTCAGCTGGAGTACCTTCTTGAAATATATGTTTGATATTAATACTATATATTGGAATGGTATTATAATAGCCTACTATAACATTTTAAGTTGCGAGAGGATCGAATAGATTAACTTCTACAGCACACGTTTTGCTATAATAATTGAATTGATACAAATTATAGCCTATGCATTATATCAAAAATCTATAAGGCATAGGGTATTATCGAAAATCAATAATATAAACCATTTTATCAGTCATTCATTGGTTAGAAATGATTATATATTTGGGTATAAATAAGCTGAAAAATGGGGAGGTGTAATTGCCACAACATTATTTCCCAAAGCTGTTGAAAATAGCTAGAGCGCACAGTTGAGAACAGCAAAATATCAACACAACCGTATCATGTAAAATAAATGCTTACCTTCACTTCTGATGGTGAATTTTCAAGTGTGAATGTCAAACCACTCTCCAATTTCTCCCCCTTTCCGGTCTCTTTATTCACGTTTAATTCTAAAGACAATGTCCTGGTATGGGAGAGAGTACAGGACCCTCCAAGACTTGCACTGTCAACCAGCCCCAAAGATGGAGGCGGGGCAGCGGCAGTGGTAACGGACGTCACACGCCTCGTGCAAAATAGGGACTGTAGGCAACAGTGCGTTGGAGTGTGTTCACTCAATCCATTTCAAATGGTCATTGGCGGCTTTATAAAATATTTTACCACTGCCTCTCCCCTCTTATCTTTGTTAATTGCCACACTGGAGTACAGTACAGTCATTGCTTTGTTTCTTGCTCTACAAATGCCCACACCTGACTTCACATTCAGTATTTTCACTTAAAACCTTTACTTCAGAAATATGTAATTGATTCATCAAAATAAAAACATGTGTAGGCAAATAAGAGAGTGATACACAAACTATCAATAGCCTACATTAACTTACACACAAAGGAGGCATTTCAAGAAAAGTATATGCCTTAAGGTCTGACCCATTTCTATGGTTTGATCACACAATAGTCTTCTTTCATTCTGAAGGACGTTTAAGCAATTGAGTAAAAATGACATTTTTAAAAGGTTCATACAATAACCACGTGAGTCCCTTTAAAGGGAGTCAACAGATGATTTGTGTACGGATAAGGCGTATGTACTGTACGCACTTTGAGACAGATTTATGGGGAACTTCTGCCACCTACAGGCGAAACCTGGAAAGTGTATGTATCAATAACACACAATTTCAAAACATACGAACCCGTAACACACATCTCACAGCGTGTTCAATATTGATGTGAGTGTAGACCCTTGAAATTGTTCATGCCACTATATATTAGAGCAGGTCAGCACCATGCACTCTATCCCAGTCCTTATAGTTACATTGACCAACACAATACATTGACTTTAAGCTACATTCTCCCCAGTATAAAACACATATTGTCTTTTTCAATACGCAAATACGACTTGTTATAAATAGACTGCTTTTTATTCATCATCATTATCGTGAGGTGGGGGAGGGGGGGATTCCTCATTTTATATACTAGTCTTCACTTTAACTAGTATCTTATCTGGTGTCTTCCTATAGCCCAATAGTAATTATAGCCTACCAACCCCCACCTCTCCATCCCCCCTGCCACCCCCACCCCAAAAACGAAATTAGTTTTCTCAGGAGAAGACAGAATAAATGGGAAAACAGCCCATAAATGATAATGAACCATCCCTCTTTAATTCTCTTCCCATCGCCCCCCTCCCCTTCCCCTCCCCTGGCGGTGCAGGCAGAGACAGAGCCACCGCCCAGCGTCTGCAGCCTGCAGGAAGGATGCTTGGTAATTTCCTCCATTATTGAATTGGTCTGGACACGCATGTCTTGATGGTCTCGTCCCCCCTCCCTCACTGCCACATCCTTCTCCTCTTTTCTCTCTTCTCTCTCTCTCTTTTCTCTCTCTTTCTCTCTTTTCACTCTCTTTCGCTCTAACCCTGCACCACCCCGTGCTCTGTAAAGACCCTATAAAAAACACACACAAACCCATGACCTCTTTCACAGAGTGGTCATTCAATAATTGCCCTCCTTAGTGCCCTCTTACACCCTGGTGTCCGCCCCTCACCCTCACCCACCCACCCCCACCAATTCAAGCCCTCACTGCCTGTGCGTCCTTTTTTGATAGCTGAGTCATTGTTCCTCATTTCCTGCCTCTGGTGAGTACTGCTGCTCTGCTGAAAATCTAAAAGCCAGAATTAGACATGAAACTGAATCTCAAGCACTTAGATGCCCAACACCCTGCATTTCAATCCACCAGGGGATGTTTAGTTTTGTTCTAGTTGAGTCAGGAGATGGGCACCCTGCAGAGCACCTTGCTCAAGCATACGCATGCCCATTCTTAAGTGAAAAACTTGACAGTTTTAAATCACGTCTTAAGACATGTCTCAATTTAATGATACATTTAGTCTTACAT
The DNA here is from genome assembly GCF_965601325.2 of Salmo salar. Lineage (NCBI taxonomy): Eukaryota > Metazoa > Chordata > Actinopteri > Salmoniformes > Salmonidae > Salmo > Salmo salar. The sequence goes on along the minus strand of NC_138303.1, from coordinate 30,242,559 downwards.
CAATTATAAAATGAAAATCATAGTAAAATTGTGAACTGTTAGTAATTAGGGTGATTATTAACAATGTTGTTGGACCAAAGATGTGAGTACACTTACTTGCAAGGGAGACTTGACCAAGAAGGCAGCAGCAAACAATACAACAATTTTAAACATATCAGCACTACATTATGATCCGGCCTACAGGAAACATTTACACTACATTTACTTCTGTTCGTGTGCATGGCGAACGGCAGTGTCTAGCCGACAGGACATATTGGCATTCCTCTGCAAATTGGTACTCCAATACTTTTCTCACACCTCAGTTAATTAGACTGCCAAGTCTTTGTTAATTGGAATGAGCTGAACCCCATTCCCTCCTTGATTATCATACCAGGCATGCAAGCACACACTCGCCCATCCACACACATCCACACACACACGCACACACACACTTACATTCGCCCACACAGACGCAGGCACACACAATCTCGCGAGCACGCTTACACACTCTCACAAGCACACACTTTCCTGTGTGCGCCTGATTGGCAGTCCTGAATGATTCTATGCTCTTTTACAGATAGCTAACCTGGCACGGGGGATGGAAGGTGGGCTGTCGAGGGAGGGGGATAGTGTGTGTGTGGTACACAAAGAGCCTGATAGAAATGACAGTGAAGACGGCCACTTCCATCTAATCTTCACCTATTCTGGACAACAGAATGTACAGCAGGGATCATCAACTAGATTCAGCAGCGGGCTGATTTTTTCTTGAGTGGATGCTCATGGGGCTGGAACATAATTATAAAGAATTTGTAGACTGCAAATTGACCAGAAGAAGCCCAAACAGAAATAATATTTGACGAAAACATAATTATTTCAAACCTTGCTTACATTTGTATACGATCACATATATTTCTCTATTATACATGGGAATACTTTGGAACAGATTTCCAAAATGAAAATCACTTGGAGCTGATTTGCTGTCTTTTATGTCCAACAATTTTTTTATATTATATACAGTACCAGTCAAACGTAGAATAATAGTGAAGACGTCAAAACTATGAATAATAGATATGGAATCATGTAGTAACCAAAAAAGTGTTAAACAAATCAAAATATATTTTATATTTGAGATTCTTCAAATAGCCACCAAGAATGCCAAGAGTGTGCAGAGCTGTCATCAAGGTAAAGGGCGGGTATTTTGAAGAATCTCAAATATAAAATATATTTTGATTTGTTTAACACTATTTTGGTTACTACATGATTCCATATCTGTTATTTCATAGTTTTGATGTCTTCACTATTATTCTTCAATGTAGAAAATAGTAAAAATAAATAAAAACCCTTGAATGATTAGGTGTTGTAAAACATTTGACTGGTAGTGTGTGTGTGTGTGTGTGTGTGTGTGTGTGTGTGTGTGTGTGTATATATATTTAATTTTCTCTGAAAACTTGGGGGGCCAATTAAAATCCCCCGGGGGCCGCCAGTTAGGGAACCCTGATGTACAAGCTACACCTTGGCCTTACCTGCTCATTGGTACTCATGCACTGGAGTTTCATCTGCTTCAGATAGGTGGTGGTCAGCGGCATGTTGTAGTCGATGAGATCCGGCACCAGTGATGTCGGTCTGTCATTTTCTGTGAAGATTATACACACAAAGTATTATGACTCTCATTCTCCCATAACCTCCTTCTTGAACCCAAACACATACAGGGTCATGTTCATTAGGCACCAAAATGTAAGAAAACAAACTGAAAGAGCGAGGCACTACCTGAACTTTAGAAATGCAATTTATTTTCTTCTGTTGAGTGCCCTGATGAATCTGTACATGCACTAGCCAATGGACTCCGCCTGGGTGGCAGTGCTCTAAGTGGACACTAGAGGGCCATTTAATGTGGGAGTAGAGAAAATGGTGCTGTCTAGTTTGCTTAATTTAAGGAATTTGAAATGATTTATACTTGCACTTTTTAAAGCATATTTTAGCAATTACATTTACTTTTGATACTTAAGTATATTTAAAACCAAATACTATTAGGCTTTTACTCAAGTACAATTTTATTTGGTGACTTTCACCTTTTTCTGTCATTTTGTAATAAGGTATCTTTATTTAAGTATGACAATTGGGTACTTTTTCCACCATTGGCAGGAAGCCGCATTTGCTTCCATCATTAAGAGTAGTGATGGAAGGAATGGGTGGTCTCATCATTGAACAACAATTTGCCTGACGGTTTTGATATCCGTTCATCATGATCCAGTACACCATTTTGCACAATGGGCTGCTTGATTCTAATATATAAATATACTTTCTTTCTTCAAACATGCATACAAAAAAAGTATTAATTACCCACAATCCTCTTAAATCAGAGGCAAGAGGCAAAATTGTTGCAATAAGTTAAATTATTAAGTAGAGAGAGAAATATTATTACAATTTAGTATATTAAATCACATACATCATTTAAATTAACAAATCATTGAAACAACTTACCTTTATTTTTATTAAGTATATGTTTTTTTGTTTTTCTTGTCAATTTCAATTCACCCCAGAATATTTTTACAGTGTGCATGTGTACATGTGCGAGAGGGATAGAAGAGGGTGGATCGCTCATAAAGAGCAGCAAAGCCACCAAATTGCTGCTCCTGGCAGCTGCCACAAGCACGCAGAAACAAACAAGCAGCTGCTTTGACCAGAATCAGCTCTTACTCTATGTATAGATTACCTTAATTAAATCTTGTAATAAATAATGTGGAAATTGAGCAAGTTGAGGAGACTAAACTGCTTGGTGTAACCCTGGATTGTAAACTGTCATGGTCAAACATATTGATGCAACAGTAGCTAACATGGGGAGAAGTCTGCTCTTTTGACATTGCTATCCACAAAACAAGTCCTACAGGCCCTAGTTTTGTCACACCTAGACTACTTCTCAGTCATATGGTCAAGTGCCACAAAGAGGGACATATGCAAATGAGTTGGCCCAGAACAGAGCAGCAAGGCTGGCAGCACGTAGAGCTAACATCAATGACATGCATGTCAATCTCTCCTGGCTCAAAGTAGAGGAGATTGACTGCATCACTTCTTGTCTTTGTGAGTGGTATTGACATGTTCAAACAACTAGTACACAGACACCCATGCATACCCCATAAGACATGCCACAAGGGGTCTCTTCACAGTCCCCAAGTCCAGAACAGACTCCGGGAAATTCACAGTACTACACAGAGCCATGACTACATGGAACTCTATTCCACATCAAGTAACTCATGTAAGCAGTAAAATCAGATTTAAAAAACAGATCAAACTACACCTTATGGAACAACGTGGACTGTGAAGAGACACACACAGGCACACACACACACACACACACACACACACTCTAGCACACGCATGCTACACTGTAATGTTGTATGATGATATTATACATTTTGTATTGTTGATATGTAGTGGTGTAACAGCGTAATATGATGTGCTGTTTCATCTTTTGTTTTATATGTAATGTAATTTGGACCCCAGGAAGAGTAGCTGCTGCCTTGGCAACAGCTAATGGGGATCCATAATAAATACAAATCCACTACTATCCTGTCCTGTGTTAAACCATAATGAAAAAGAGACCAGATTTTTTTATGAATAGTAATGGGCCTACAGTATGATTTCTCTGCCATTCGCCATGATGGACATTTACAGTATATGTAATGAGAGCATTAAACCACTAAGTGGACATCCTACATTAAGATGCTTGTGCATTTGAACTTACTTATACCAGCAGTTCATTTTTAAAGACATCTCTACTATAATATATAATATAGCACATAACAAAATAACTGCAAACTCTCTATAACTGAACTGGTATACATCCTCTCTTTTTTTGCATTGACATTGTACTTCAAGTGCAAGCAATAGTCTGTCTTCCTCATCAAATAAAATAACATTTGAAATAAAATGTTATTGGTCACACATATTTAGCAGATGTTATTGCGGGTGTAGTGAAATGCTTGTGTTCCTAGCTCCAACAGTGCAGTAGCATGTAACAATTCACACAAATCTAAAAGTAAAAGAATGGATTTAAGAAATATATAACTATTAGAGTGAGTAATGTCAGAGTGGCATTGATTAAAACACAGTAGAATAGAATACAGTATATACATATGAGATGAGTAAAGCAGTATGTAAACATTATTTAAACATGATTAAAGTGACTAGTGTTCCATTATTAAAGTGGCCAGTGATTCCAAGTCTATGTATATAGGACAGCAGCCTCTAAGGTGCAGGGTTACGTAACCGGGTGGAACCCGGCTAGTGATGGCTGTTTAACAGTCTGATGGCCTTGAGATAGAAGCTGTTTTTCAGTCTCTCGGTCTCAGCTTTAATGCACCTGTACTGACCTTGCCTTCTAGATGATAGCAGGTGAACAGGCCGTGGCTCGGGTGGTTGATGTCCTTGATTATCTTTTTGGCCTTCCTGTGACATCGGGTGCTGTAGGTGTCCTGGACGGCAGGTAGTTTGCCCCCGGTGATGCGTTGTGCAGACCGCACCACCCTCTGGAGAGCCCTGCGATTGCGGGCGGTGCAGTTGCCATACCAGGTGGTGATACAGCCCGACAGGACGCTGTCAATTGTGCATCTGTAAGAGTTTGTGAGGGTTTTAGGGGCCAAGCCAAATTTCTTCAGCCTCCTGTCTGTGTGGGTGGACCATTTCAGATCGTCAGTGATGTGTACACCGAGGAACTTGAAGCTTTCCACCTGCTCCACTGTGGTCCTGTCGATGTGGATAGGGGCGTGCTCCCTCTGTTGTTTCCTGAAGTCCACAAGCAGCTCCTTTGTTTTGTTGATGTTAAGTGAGAGGTTATTTTCCTGGCATCACTCTTCCAGGGCCCTCACCTACTCCCTGTAGGCTGTCTCGTCATTATTGGTAATCAGGCCTACTACTGTTGTGTCATCTGCAAACTTGATGATTGAGTCGGAGGCATGCGTGGCCATGCAGTCATGGGTGAACATGGAGTACAGGAGGGGTCTGAGTTCGCACCCTTGTGGGCCCCTGTGTTGAGGATCAGCAAAGTGGAAGTGTTGTTTTCTACCTTCACCACCTGGGGGTG